>NC_056057.1:106372128-106997128 GCF_016772045.2 Ovis aries
AGAGCAATATTCATAGGAACCTGGAATGTCAGGTCCATGAATCATGGCAAATTGGAAGTGGTCAAACAGGAGATGGCAAGAGTGAACGTCGACATTCTAGGAATCAGCGAACTAAAATGGACTGGAATAGGTGAATTTAACTCAGATGACCATTATATCTACTACTGCGGGCAGGAATCCCTCAGAAGAAATGGAGTAGCCATCATGGTCAACAGAAGAGTCTGAAATGCAGTACTTGGATGCAGTCTCAAAACGACAGAATGATCTCTGTTCATCAGACAAATGGCTATCTGGGGAGGCCTTAAAAATAGCTATGAAAAGAAGAGAGGCAAAAACCAAAGGAGAAAAGGAAAGATATAAGCATCTGAATGCAGAGTTCCAAAGAATAACAAGAAGAGATAAGAAAGCCTTCTTCAGTGATCAATGCAAAGAAATGGAGGAAAACAACAGAATGGGAAAGACTAGAGAGATCTTCAAGAAAATTAGAGATACCAAGGGAACATTTCATGAAGATGGGATCGATAAAGGACAGAAATGGTATGGACCTAACAGAAGCAGAAGATTTTAAGAAGAGGTGGCAAGATTACACAGAAGAACTATACAAAAAAGATCTTCATGACCCAGATAAACATGATGATGTGATCACTCATCTAGAGCCAGACATCTTGGAATGTGAAGTCAAGTGGGCCTTAGAAAGCATCACTACGAACAAAGCTAGTGGAGGTGACGGAATTCCAGCTGAGCTATTTCAAATCCTGAAAGATGATGCTGTGAAAGTGCTGTACTCAATATGCCAGCAAATTTGGAAAACTCAGCAATGGCCACAGGACTGGAAAAGGTCAGTTTTCATTCCAATCCCAAAGAAAGGCAATGCCAAAGAATGCTCAAACTACCACACAATTGCACTCATCTCACATGCTAGTAAAGTAATGCTCAAAATTCTCCAAGCCAGTCTTCAGCAATACGTCAACTGTGAACATCCGGATGTTCAAGCTAGTATTAGGAAAGCCAGAGGAACCAGAGATCAAATTGTCAATATCCGCTGGATCATGGAAAAAGCAAGAGAGTTCCAGAAAAACATCTGTTTCTGCTTTATTGATTATGCCAAAGCCTTTGACTGTGCGGATCACAATCAACTGTGGAAAATTCTGAAAGAGATGGGAATACCAGACCACCTGACCTGCCTCTTGAGAAATCTGTATGCAGGTCAGGAAGCAACAGTTAGAACTGGACATGGAAGAACAGACTGGTTCCAAATAGGAAAAGGAGTATGTCAAGGCTATATATTGGCACCCTGCTTATTTAACTTCTATGCAGAGTATATCATGAGAAACGCTGGACTGGAAGAAACACAAGCTGGAATCAAGATTGCTGGGAGAAATATCAATAACCTCAGATATGCAGATAACACCACCCTTATGGCAGAAAGTGAAGAGGAGCTGAAAAGCTTCTTAATGAAAGTGAAAGAGGAGAGTGAAAAAGTTGGCTTAAAGCTCAACATTCAGAAAACGAAGATCATGGTATCCAGTCCCCTCACTTCATGGGAAATAGATGGGGAAACAGTGGAAATAGTGTCAGACTTTATTTTTGGGGGCTCCAAAATCACTGCAGATGGTGACTGAATCCATGAAATTAAAAGACGCTTACTCCTTAGAAGAAAAGTTCTGACCAACGTAGATAGTATATTCAAAAGCAGAGACATTACTTTGCCAACAAAGGTCTGTCTAGTCAAGGCGATGGTTTTTCCTGTGGTCATGTATGGATGTGAGAGTTGGACTGTGAAGAAGGCTGAGAGCCAAAGAATTGATGCTTTTGAACTGTGGTGTTGGAGAAGACTCTTGAGAGTCCCTTGGACTGCAAGGAGATCCAACCAGTCCATTCTGAAGGAGATCAAACCTGGGATTTCTTTGGAAGGAATGATGCTAAAGCTGAAGCTCCAGTCCTTTGGCCACCTCATGGGAAGAGCTGACTGATTGGAAAAGACTCTGATGCTGGACGGTGCTGGGGGCAGGAGGAGAAGGGGACAACCGAGGATGAGATGGCTGGATGGCATCACTGAATCGATGGACGTGAGTCTGAGTGAACTCTGGGAGTTGGTGATGGACAGGGAGGCCTGGCGTGCTGCGATTCATGGGGTCGCAAAGAGTCAGACACGACTGAGCGACTGAACCGAACTGAACTTACTAAAGTGTAAGATGAGTACAATTGTGTGGTAGTTTGAGCATTCTTTGGCATTGGAATGGCCTGAACTTTTCCAGTCCTGTGGCCATTGCTAAGTTTTCAAAATTTGCTGGCATATTGAGTGCAAATTCATCTGCTGAGTGCTAATACACAGAAGGTTAATGGCACAAGTTTCTGATAGAATTACTGCTGATAATATAAGATCTAAGTCATCATGATGGCATAGTTGCCACCCTAGGCAAACAGTGCAGTCCTAAATAAAGGTAATTGACAATTCTAGCAAGGCAGAGAGGAAAGCCAGGGGTGATGGTGAATACAAACGCAGCAACCCTGTTCTCTGCCTGCAGGCCTGTGATCCAGACTGTTTCAGGTTAGGCTCATCCTCCCTGAGAGCAGAGCCAGTCTCCAGCTGTCCTGGAGAGGTGAGAATGACTAGTTATGACCTCAAGAGGGGAAAATTGATCAGCACCAAGCCTGTAGTGAAGGAATTATATCATATGGCCTCCTGGTTTGTAAAGTGAAAGTGAAGTCACTCAGTCATGTCCGATTCTTTGTGACCCCTGTGGACTGTAGCCTACCAAGCTCCTCTGTCCATGGGATTCTCCAGGCAAGAATACTGGAGTGGATTGCCATTTCCTTCTCCAGGGGATCTTCCCAGCCCAGGGATTGAACCCTGGTTTCCCGCATTAGAGGCAGATGCTTTAACCTCTGAGCCACCAGGGAAGCCCCCTGGTTTGTAAACAAGAACCCAACTCCAAAGCCCAGAATTTCAGTTAACAGGAACTTCTTTGTGAAAAAGTGAAAGCATTAGTTGCTCAGTCATGTCCAACTCCTTGTAACCCCATGGACCCCACCAGGCTCCTCTGTCTGTGGGATTCCCCAGGCAAGAACACTGGAGTAGGTTGCTATTTCCTTCTCCAGGGGATCTTCCTAACCCAGGGGGTCTTCCTGAAGACCCACAGATCGGACCTAGGTCTCTTGCATTGCAGGCAGATTTTTTACCATCCGAGCCCCCAGGGAAGCCTGTGGGATGCCAGATCTCTGACCAAGGTGAGCAGGGAGCTACCCTGTTGAATGATCTGGAAAGTCGGCACAGCAAGAGGGACTGGGAAGGACACAAGAAGGCTTGGGTGGTGTGCACACCTAAAAAGCTGGGGCATGAGAAGGTGTTTAGCTGAAAAGACACTGTCATATGCCCCCAGTTATTCTTCTCTTGGATTAAGCTCCTCGTGAGTTCAGGTGGGGAATAGGAAGGGAGTGAGAGGGGAGAAATGAGTGGAAGGATTGTTAAAGAGAGAGAAGGTGGAAGGTGGGTGCCAAGTAATGGGTGACCAAACACCATCAAGAGATGGGACAGTGAGTTTGTTTCATTCAAGACCAAACCCAGGACTTCCTGGGGGTCCAGGGGCTAAAAATCCCTGCTGTCAATGCAGGGGACCTGGGTTCGATCCCTGGTCGGGAGCTAGATCCCACTTGCTGCAACTGAGAGTTCGCATGCCACAGCTGAGACCTAGCACAGCCAAATTAAAAAACTAACAGCAAACTCATGCTCACCAGTTCTCTCACTTTGGGTCCACATCTGTCATGCAGTCAATTTCTCCTGTCCAGTCCCTCCAGAGTCTCCCCTGAGGGCACCAGGGGCTCATTACATCATTTTCCTTTTTCACAGATTGCTTTCACATGGTTTCTCCTATAAGATGATATCAGTGGCCTTATTTTGCTCCTCAAAGCATTTTTTATATTCCCCTCCCCCTGCAATAGGGACCACTCTCAGAAAGAAATTGAACAATATGTGTAAAAGATATCTAAACAGTAAGAAAATACATTTTATAAAATAAGGCATGTGGGGCCCAAGTAGTCACCATTTTCTAGTAATACATTTATCTGTCTCTGTGTTGCTGATCTTTCTACCTTTCTTTGGGGTATAAAAATGTGTCCAGTTCTCTAAAAGCTTTAATCGATCATTCCCAGGGGTAAGAGGAGAGTGTGGAGATGCCTAAATTAGGACAGGTGTGTCTGGTAGAGATCTCAGAGCGAAGTCGTTCAGTTGTATCCAACTCTGTGTGACCCCATGGACTGTAGCCCACCAGGCTCCTCTGTCCATGGGGTTTTCCAGGCAAGAATATTGGAGTAGGTTGCCATTTCCTTCTCCAGGGGATCTTCCCAACCCAGGGATTGAACCTGGGTCTCCTGCATTGCAGGCAGACGCTTTATCTGCTGAGCCACCAGGGAAGCCCAGTACAGATCTCAGCTGTGTGTCTATTAGAGAGATGAACTCCAGCCAAGATACGTTAGCTGCTGTTTGAGGATCATTATGCTATCCAGGTGATACTGAATTCTAAGGAACTGCTATTAGCCACTGAGTGGGTGGTGAGTGTGGGGAGAGAAGAGGGCCAAGAGTGAAAATGATGTCTTTCCAATAATGAGCTTGTTCCTAATTAGCAAATGTGTATTTTTAAAAATTTATTATAATACTTTATTGTTAAGTAAAATTACAGATACCGATGTGTATGTTTAAAGCCATGCTAAAGTAAATAATCCAAGTGTCTTCCCAGTAGTTGGTAGAATATGGGTTCAGGGAGACTGCGGGAGTTCTATACATGAATCGGATTTAATTGCTCAAAAAGTTACTGCAGCCTTCTTTAATCAGAATGGAGATAGAGAGGAGCTGAGAGCTTACAGGTGCACGGTACTTAAGTGAGAAAACCAATGGCGTGTCTCCGTGTAGCTGTTAGTTGGCCGAAGGAAAGCAGGGCTGGGACTGGGGAACTTGTCAGCTTACGTTCTTTCTCCTCCTCGTTTCAGCAGCTCCGTTTCCTTCTGCTAGGCCTTCTTGCCCAGGTGGTAAAGCGCTTTGGCTGAGATGGGTGACAACGATGAGCACAAAGAACTGAAGCAGAAGTTAAACTTTTCCTGTTGTGAAGAGGATCATGAGAACAAGGGGCAGAAGGAAGCACAGGAAAGCAAGGAGGCCCAGAGTCCAACCCCAGAGAGGCCTAGAGGTCAGGATTCAGAGGCGAAGCTCACACCTCCCAGGATGCCCCTTAGTAACGAATGTGACCTCAGCGCACTTCGCGAAAGAGACCCAGCTAGTCCAGGTCAGGGTCTCGGGACTCCAGTGGCACACTCCCTGGCACGCCCTGAAACACCACCAGCCCCACCAGACAAGAGCGGGCTGTCACACTGTGAGAGCCCCTTCACTCCCAAAGTAAGTCCACTATGGGGGGTGGGGGGGGAGGGAGCCAGGCCACCTAGGCCTGTGGTCCTTCAGTTCAGCTGATAGAGATTGAGGGTGCAGTCCTAGGTGTGTGGCGGATGTGCTTCATGCTCTGTATATGTCTTCAATTACGTATTTGCTGGTGAAAATGAAGAGTCGAAAGCTACCAGAAAACAGAATTGTCTTGCTATCTGTCTACTGAAAACCATTGCTGTAGGCCCCAGATAAATCTTGGATGGGGAAAACTTTCCTAGTGAAAGAATATTGGAGCTGGAACAAATAGAGGTCTATAGGCCAACCTGTACCCTGTTGTTGTTTAGTCGCTAAGTCATGTCCAACTTTTGTGACCCCCATGAGGCTCCTCTGGCCATGGGATTTCCCAGGTAAGAATACTGGAGTGGGTTGCATTTCCTTTTCCATGAGATCTTCCCAACCCAGGGATCAAACCCATGTCTCCTGCACTGGCAGGCAGATTCTTTACCACTGAGCCTCCAGGAAAGCCCAACCTGTACTCTACCTATGAGAAAACCAAGGTCTTAGGAGAAAAACTGGCCTGTTATTCAGCCAATGGCAGTGAAAGGACTGGATACACAATCTTTGGAGCTTAGTCTATTGTTCTTTCCATTATGCCAACTGGCTCTATTTTTCTGTGATTATTTACTATTATTGCCTAATACGTTTACTTCACTGTTTGAACATATATATATCTTTGCTAATGCTCTTTTCAGAAAGAAGTCTTCACCCTTTCTTGGTCTAGTGAGGAACAGGCTCTCATAGGTGAACAAAGAGGTGACATTGATACTACTTTATAAGCTGAGGATGGCAAACAAGCAAAAGTCCCGAGAAAGCATCTTCCTTTCTTTTGCTGTGCTTGGTCTCCCATTGTATCATGCATTCTGTTAAAGCTAGGACCGGGCAGGGGTACCTCTGATAGACTGGTGCCATGGCACAAGAGCCTTAGGCCTGGAATTAGCTCTGCTTCCTGCTGGCTCAGCTTGAGGCACTTAAGATCATGGTAATAGCATCTCTGCTTCCGATGGCCGCACAGTCACTGTCAGAGGTCTCCTTTGTACCTGCTGAGGGTGGCTGCCACGTCTGCCAGGAAATACCAGGCTTCCTGTCTGAATGGTAGACAAGCTACTTTCATATCTTCATGCATCCATCTGTGGGGTTTTCAACGGTCCCAATAACCAATCAATCATCCATTTATTTTTTGAGAACCCACTGTGGGCTGGGAGCATATGGCAGTCTCCAGGAGGGGAGCTGTGTCTGCAGATACCACGTGGTAGGTGATTCAGGGGTGGTCAGAGTTCTCCGGGTGGATTGCTTCTCAGTAGCTGGTCAGGAAAGAAATGAAAGTAAAGCAAGTATAAGAAGGTCAATGAAAGTAGGTATGGTTTTAACACTTGGCAATTAGGGGGAGAGTGGATTGAGAGCATATGGTTCTGAGCGAGAGTGCACAGGCAAGGAGGAGGCATGGTATGTGTATTTTCATCCATTCGCTGAAGACTTTTAACACCTTGATACGCTCGCAGACCTTCTGCTGATAAGCCACGCACTGCCTCAGTAAGCGCCTGCAAAATGGTGTGAGGCAAAAGCTCATTGTAGTTTTTGACTTGCATTTCTCTAATAATTAGTGACGTTGAACATCTTTTCATGTGCCTCTTGGCCATCTGTCTGTCTTTTTTTTGACAAATGTCTATTCAGGTCTTCCTTCTGCCCAGTTTTTGATTGGATTGTTTGTTTCAATGACATTAAGCCTCACGAGCTGTTTGTCAATTTTGGAGGCTAAATCTCTTGTCGATCGCATCATTTGCAAATGTTTTCTCCCAATCTGAGGTCTGTCTTTTAATTTTGTTTAGGGTTTCCTTTGCTGTGCAAAGGCTTTTGAGTTTAATTAGGTCCCATTTGTCTTTTTTTTTTTGTTTTTATTTCCATCATTCTGGGAGACAGATTGAAAAAGATATATAATAGTAAGCAATAGTAAGTTAAGGGCAGGTATGCTAGAGGAGCGGTAGTGTGGTGAAAACTAACGAGACATGAAGTCTCAAGACAACCAGGGAACCTTTCCAAAGAAAGCAATATTTGAGAGCAATCTTACAGAATGAGTTGGAGTTTGCTAGAAAGAGAAGGATTGAGAACTCAAGGCCGGGGGAAAAATATCTACTGAGTCCTGGAGGGAAAAGATCATGCCACACCTGGAAAACTCCATGTTATTCAGAGCAGCAGGGGTCTGGGTATGCGAGAGGGCAGGCAGAGGGGCCAGGGTAGGTAGGTAGGTAGGTAGGAGCTTGACCAGGATTTTATCCTGAAAGTGTTGAGACAGCCATTAAGTGGTTTTGGTCAGAGACATTTCTGAGAAATCATGACTTTCATGTGAAGGATGGAATGGAGTGGGAGAGACTAATGAGGCAGGGCAGTGTTCCCAATAGATCTGTTGAGAAAAGAGAAGGGCCTTTTCTCAAAAAGGCCTGAACTAGGACAGTGTTGGACTTGGTAAACTGAGAGATATTTAGGAACTGGTAACTGACTTAAGGGAGGGGTCCCCGGGAAAGGAGTGGTCTCAGGGGCTGTGAGGCTTCCTGCTTGTCTGATTGAGTAGGTGGTACTTTGAATCAAGGTAGGTGACGTTAGAGGATGTATGGGTTTGGAGAAAGAGATATGGTGTAAGTTGTTGGATACATGGCTCTACACTGCAGGAAAACAACCCCAGTTGGAGAGCTATACTTGGATATCACCGGCATTTAGGAAGCTGTTGAAGCCATGGGTGTGTTTAAGTTTATGTAACGTGTCTGCCAGAGTAAGAAGAGAAGTGGTACAAGTTAGGAACTGTAGAAACACCAAGATTTAAGGGACAGAAAGAAAACAGAGCTTGGGAGGGAAACTGGAAAGCAACTGAAAAAGTATACACTTTATGAAAAATATAGCTGGGATCACGATCAGAGGAGAGAGTACCAGGGTGATGGTACTTGGTGATGTTATACTAAACATGGGCTTCCCGGGTGGCTCAGTGGGAAAGAGTCAACCTGCCAGTGCAGGAGATACAGCAGCTGTGGGTTGGATCCCTCAGTCGGGAAGATCCCCTGGAGAAGGGAATGGTAACCCACTCCAGTATTCTTGCCTGGAAAGTCTCATGGACAGAGGAGACTTGTGGGCTACAGTCCATGGGGCTGCAAAGAGTTGCACGTGACTGAACACACAACATACATGTACTAAAGACAGGGATGCAGAGCGAAGGAGGGTTGGCTTAATTCATCCTTGCTGCAGGGACAGGGCCAGAAATCATGGGAAATGACCAGGTCACCACAAGGACTTCCTAGCAGAATTATCTAGATATAGAAGAGTTTCCTTAGGAGGTAGCAAGTTCCCTGTGGCTAAATGCATGGAACACTAGTTGATGACTAGTGTAGGAATACTGTAGCAGGGATTCAGGCGTCAGGAAGCTAACAGTTGGTTCAGTTCAGTTCAGCCGCTCAGTTGTGTCTGACTTTATGCAACCCCATGAATCACAGCACGCCAAGCCTCCCCATCCATCACCAACTCCCGGAGTTCATTCAGACTCATGTCCATCGAGTCGGTGATGCCATCCAACCATCTCATCCTCTGTCGTCCCCTTCTTCTCCTGCCTCCAATTCCTCCCAGCCTCAGGGTCTTTTCCAATGAGTCAACTCTTCGCATCAGGTGGCCACAGTATTGGAGTTTCAGCTTCAGCATCAGTCCTTCCAATGAACACCCAGCACTGATCTCCTTCAGGATGGACTGGTTGGTACTAGGCCTTAAAAGTCTTTCCCAGTCCCTGTGATGTGTGTCTTACGGGAGGTTGCCACCTTCTCTCACCATCTTCAAAAGTCAAGGAGCTATTCCCCAAATTTCCTTCCTTTCTCTTAATCACCTGTCATAAGAGCTGCTACTTACACAGAACTAGCTATACTCTATGGGACACACTTTTACTTTCCACCTGGTCCTCTTTCCATGTTTTCAGTCTGTTTTATTTCCAAGCAGAGCTCATTTTCATCATAAATCTTCTTGCAAACTGTATTCTTTGGGATTTCAAAAGGATTACTCATAATTCTATCACTCTGGCAATAACATCTGTATTAATATCTTTCCCTATATTTTAAGTGGTGTTCACAAAATCAGCCCTCATATTTCTGGACTAGGAATTCTGGTACTGTCTGCCTTGATACAAACACTTTCCCTTACTTTTAGCTGAAAAGTTTCTAGGCCCTTTTTGTTGTCCTTGAATTGCATCAACTGGAATTATGTGCCCTGTTCCAGGAGTGGGTGCCCGACTGCCTCATACACGACAGGTGTATTTTATTTTCTGTGATAATCAGCATCACACACACACACACAAAACTTTCAGAAAATGATTTACTATAATTCTAAATTCGCTTCCTGAATCACATTGACCATTGAGAAATACCATATTGTGTAGTTTTATTTCTTTTGAACCAATGCTCAACAGTAAACTTACAGTAAACTTATGGGAAAATTGATTGTTGTTGATGGCTTTGAACAATGATAGCCCCAAGGTTGTTGGCCCTCTGAACTCTAAGACCTATGTAGTTAGTTAAGTCGCTCAGTCATGTCCAACCCTTTGCGACCCCATGGACTGTGTAGTCTACTCCATCCGTGGGATTCTTCAGGCAAGAATACTGGAGTGGGTTGCCATTTCCTTCTCCAGGGGATCTTCCCGACCCAGGGATCGAACCCAGGTCTCCTGCACTGTGGGTAGACGCTTTAACCTCTGAGCCACCAGGCAAGCATAAGACCTATGTAAGCCCTTATCAAAACTCTTCACGGAGTCCATTTTTCCTTCATTTAAAACAATGTTAGGTTACTATGTGTACTCTGTTGCTTCCTTCATTTCTGCTTCTATTAATCATTTAATGAGTATTTATAAATAAGTTCAGGATACGTTCTTTGTAGACTCACATTTTAATTACCTCTTTGTGTAGTGAGTCATGTTGTAACCTAGCTTCAGCTTTTACACTCAAAAGTCATGGGCAGAGACAATCAAAATGGTAGAATTCCTTTTGAAAGAGCCTCACAACACAATGGCTATAGTTAGGGACTCAGTTGTGTCCTACTCTTTGTGACCTCATGGACTGTAGTCAGCCAGGCTCTTCTGTCCATGGAATTCTCCAAGGAAGAATACTGAAGTGGGTAGCCACTCCCTTCTCCAGGGGATTTTCCTGACCCAGAGATTGAACCCGGATCTCCTGCACTGCAGGTGGATTCTTTACCATCCGAGCCACTGGGGAAACCCACAGTAATTATACTGTGAGGTAATATCTTGGCCCCTGGGTCTACTACTGTCCTCTTGAATCTATAACACAGCCATTCCTCTGGCTCCTGGTGCTTAGGTCATGATAGCATGCTGCTGTCTCATCAGAATTCTTTGATTTCTTACCTCTGTGGTTTGATTTAATTCTGGTTAGGTTTTAGGCTGGTGCTCTTTCACTGTACCCACTGGGAGTGGTAAGTCCTGCACATTTTCCTATGGATTAGTATGCTAGTTAAACAGCCCTTGCAGAGCCTTGCATCTTAAGGGCTTAGACTATTCCTTTTCAATCTTTCTACCCCATTTCATGGAGCTTCTCTCAACTGGTGCTACATTTTAAGTGGAATTGGAAACTTCTTCCATGCTTAGTCTATGAAATCTTTCCCTTACAAAGTGGTTGTGAGCTGCTGACTAGT
This sequence comes from Ovis aries, assembly GCF_016772045.2. Taxonomy (NCBI): domain Eukaryota; kingdom Metazoa; phylum Chordata; class Mammalia; order Artiodactyla; family Bovidae; genus Ovis; species Ovis aries. The sequence continues at coordinate 106,383,230 of NC_056057.1, forward strand.
GGACTTCATGTTTTTTAAGAGCTGGAATTCATCCTTCAGCACCCAGCCCAGCAAGAACCCAGGTCTCCAGAATTGCAGGCAAATCCTTTACTGTCTGAGCCACCAGGGAAGCCCATGTGCTACTTAGGAGGCAACAGATATTGGAATGAATGACTGAGGGGAAATTAAAATATACACTCTGGGAACCAAAGTGCCGGGTCTTTTAGAGTCATCTGTGTTTGTCTAAGCTTCAGTGTCACCTTTAAAAAGCTGGAGGTAGGACTAGAACTGGTGGTCTCATAGCTGGGTAGCCAGAATCGCCCAGGGGAAGGGGGTGGAGCTTGACACAAGTACAGATTGTGTGAGGGTTGTACACCAACATGAATGTACTTACTGCCACCGAACATGCTGAACGTACCATACAGGTAATATGGTTAAAATAGTATGTTTTATATTCTGTGACTTTTACCATGATTAAAAAAAAAAACATTAAAATGAAAGTGCAGATTGCTGTGTGGATCCCAAGAATCAAGATGTTTCACAAGAGGACTAGTTACGATGCAACTAGTTTGCACTGTACCAGGTACCCTCTAAGATCCCTTTCAGCAATAGCTTTTTTTTTTGGTTCAAGTGTTAACTACCTAACTGATACAGAATCTTTTTTTTTTTTTAAATTAACTCCATTCTGATGTGCCTTTTGTTATCCTCATTCAGGGCCAGGTGAGCCAGTCAATGATTTCTTCAACAGGGAAGCCTCTCCCCCGAAGCTCTAAGCATCTGAAGCTCACACCCGGCCCCTTCATCGATGAGATGACCTCAATGGCTCTGGTCAACATTAACCCCTTCACTCCGAAGTCCTATAGAAAACAATTCCTTAAATCCAATGGCAAGAGGAAAACCCGAGGCGATCTGTAAGTATCCTGTTATGACTCTTGAGAACTGGTCTTACTATTGTCAAAAGGAAAGGAGAGTGTTAAAGACTAGCAATAAACAATGTCTGTTTGAATGATAAACATCGTGTTTATGTATCCCCTCCTTCCTAAATGTCAGTGTTGGCTATAACCTTCATCACAGAGATCCTAACACCTTTCCATAACGAAGTGCACGGTAAAATACTTTCTCTTTGAAAGAAGAGAGCAGAGTAAGTGAAGATCTGACTTTAATATTAGGAAGTCGAACAGGCGGTGGAATTGCTCTCAAGGGCTCCCCTCTGGTTACAGTGAAGCTTGCAGTTGGGGAAGGTGTTCTCATTTCAGAGAGTACATCGCTGTTTTGAATTCAGTGGTATGACTGGCAATGAGAGCTACAGAGCCAGAATTCGAACTCCTCTGCAGGTGATGGAAGATTGGCTGAACAGAAAAAGAGTGTTGCTTTTGGAGGTGCTAATAGATGCAAAGCTGACTACACTATTCTAGAAAGGTCACTCAGTGGCAGAAATTGGCTACATAAGGAGTTTGCAGATTACTCAGGGGCTTTTTTTTTTTTAAGTGACCCTATCCATATGTGAGGGAATGAAGGGGTACTTCCTTTCATTTCTATTTATTTATTTTTTGGCTGCATGTGGGATCTTAGTTCCCTGACCACGGATGGGGGAACCTGTGCCCCCTTTAATGAAATGAGGAATCATAACCACAAGACCATCAAGGAAGTCCCTCAAGGACATTTCTTTATCTTCAGTGCTGCTTTTTTTTTTTTTTTAATAGAATAGAAGCACCTCTAAAACAGGCCAGTCTTTTGTGCTCAGATGTACTTGGCAAAATAAAGGTAGAACTAACCATCTTAAAGTCTACAGAGCATTTAACGTGTTGTGTTCTTTTGGAATCAGTGACCATATGTTAATCAGCCTTGTAGCCAGAATAGGTTTTTCTCAATACTGTTTCTTGGATCTTAAGTAAATAGGACTCGAGCACAAGTACACTGGATCTATTCTTGTTACTGAATATTCCACTGGTTTTTAGCTCTTCAGGATTCTTTGTAAACCTGCAGAGTGAATGGATTCATCTCTCACTGAAGCTAGCAGGAAAAGACTGCTGATTTGAATTCCTGGCTCTAAAAGTGATGATGCTTTCATAAAATCATTTAGTGATTCTGAGACAGTATTTTCCCTTCTTTTTCACTGTGGTGGTGTTATTTTATAAAGATTAGAATGTAGTATTAAATTTAAGTCACAAGTTTGCCTGCATCAATTTCTTTGTGTGAATATAATGTCCTCCATTTGCCATTTTGATCCTGTCCTTGTCCAGAAAAGAAACCTAACTGATCTAGAAACTGAAATTTTGCTTAAAGATTCCAGAAGGCATCTGCTCATGCCAAAAGAGAATATCCATCAGAGACTTCAGCTTATTGAAAAGTAATTGAAAACATCTTAGCTAGGATTAGAGTGCATTTTGCTATGCCTACAGTCAGCTCGTGAGCCTAAGACAGGCCAGGCCCTGGGGAAGGAAAGTAGGGCAGGGGACGCATTATACTGTTGGGGAGAACAGCCTTAGAGTTTCTCACATGTCCTGTAAGCTCTCTTGACTCCACATCTCAGCATACCTTGTTCTATTTGTCTGAAACCCTTTTTCTTTTCTCTTAGCTGTTTCCTCCTCATTTTTGGAATCTTAGCTTATATATCCTCTTTTTTGCAGAAAGTCTTTTACTTTCAAAATAGAGTACATAGTACTATCTAGAGTAGCCTTCATGTCTTGTTTTTAATACTGTCCTAAGTTCTTATATTAAAAAGTTCTGTTTATTCCTGCTTCTAAATATGGATTGAAGAAGGAGAATAATTGTCTTATTTACTTGTACTGTACCCAAACCTAGCACAGTACCAGGGTCCGTAAGTGTTAATCATACATTGATAATCATTTTTTTCCCCCCCAAGTGAGGAATCCAGTCCAGGAGAAGGCAAGGGAGAACAAGGGCTGCCTGCTAAGGTGAGCACTGCTCTTTGGACCAGCTGTTGTAACACAGCCATTTCATTCTAATACCTCTTCTTTCTCCCTCCCTTCCTCCCTTCCCAAACCTTGACACTTGTAGTAAATATGTCTTGCAGGTGAATTTATCTGGACTGTAATCAGGGTCTATAGTCTTAGCTAGTTGTTACTTTTTCAGGCAGTGTCTAACATCTATACTGCTGAATCATTACCTTGGACTGTTCTTAAATTCAAAGCTACTGTTTCTGTCTTTGATCTGGGGGAAAGTTCTGTATTGCTGGGGTACCGAAGTAAAAGGAACATCAAGATATCTAAGGTCCAAAAAGAAAAAAAAAAACAAAAACAGAAAAATAGCATAAAGCCAGAGGTTTATATGTAAAAGTTTTAGCTCTTAAATGTGTCAATATTTACTGATTTTATAATGTTCAGAATCTTTGATCTAGTATCACTCATTTGATAATCTAAACTAAGAAAATAATGCCGTAAATATTACCACCAGAGATGTTTGTTTCAGCCTTAACTATAAGAGCAGAAAAAGAAAAGAAAATAGAGGAAGTACCAAATATCCAGTAATGGAAGAATGGTTAAGTAAATTAGACCATAAAGTCAGTGGAATATTAAATTGCCATCAAGATGACATGTTGGACATAGGCATGTTTTCATGATATTATAATGTTCAGTGTCCGTACAGGGCAGGGAGGAGGATGGGGAAGAGGTGATATGGATAGTAAGCTGGTACTTGGTGTCTGAGATGAGGATATAAGGGAGCAGGTAAGCACTACCAGAGCCTACAGGCCTCTGATAGAGGAGACAGAGAAAGGGCTGGCAGCTGGAGCAAGTCCAGAGGTGGAGGAAATTGAGCTTGAGATTGGTAAGGGCAAGGAAAATTATCGATCTTGTTGATGAAGACTGACTGGGCCTGGATGTTGAAAATGAAAAGCTGGTAAGAGTCAAGATTTTTTAAACATTTAAAGTTAGATGGGAAAAGTTCTTGCTAATGGAGATATTGGGAAAAGGTGATTTCACAGAGATGAATCAGTTTGAACTGAGATTCTTATAAATCTATGGATATTTCCATCATCATAGCTACTGTTTACTGAGAATTTATATGTATTCGTGATACATGTAATTTTCTTTTTTTAGTTCTAAAAGTCTTTTTATTGAGTCTTTGAAATTTTCTATATATAAAATCATATCATCTGAAAATAATGACAGTTTTATTTGGCAGTGATTTTTTGGATATACAATAAAAGTAAAAATCAACAAGTGGAACTATGTCAAACTTAAAAGTTCTACACAGTAAAAGAAATAGCAAAATGAAAAGGCAACCAATAGAATGTGAGAGTTTTTTGCAAACCATATATCAGATAAGAAGTTAACATCCAAAATAATTTAAAAAATTGTACAGCTCAATAACAATAAAAAAAACCTCCACAAATAATCTGATTAAAACATGGTAGAGGATCTGAATAGACATTTTTCCAAAAAAAAGGCACCCAGTGGTCAACAGTTAAATAAAAAAGATGTTAAACATCAATAATCATCAGCGAAATGAAAATCAAAAGCATGAGATATTACCTACGACTGTTAGAATGACTATTGTCAAAAAGACAAGAAATAACAAGTGCTGGAAAAGATGTGGATAAAAGGAAATCTTTGTTCACCATCAATGGGAATATAAATTGGTTCACTCACTATGGGAAACAATAAAGAGTTTCCTCAAAAAGTTAAAAGTATAACTATCACACGATTCAGCAACTCCACTTTGGGGTATATACTCAAAGGACGTCAGAGATATATGCACTACCATACTTATTATAGCATTATTCACAGTAGCCAAGATAGAATGATTGATTGATCTATCATTTATCTATCTATGTATGTATCACGTATTATTCATGAGAAAGAAGAAATGCCTTCCATTGTTGACCACATGGAGAAACCTTGAGGGCATTATGCTAAGTGAAATAAGTCACACAAATACTGTACGATATCACTTAAATGTGGAATCCAAAAAAGCCAAACTCATAAAAACAGGGTAAAATGTTAGTAGGGGCTAGAGGGTGGGGAGATAGGAGAGATGTTATTTAAAGGCACAGACTTGCAACAAGTAGATAAATAAGTCCTAGAGCTCTAATGCACAGTATATAGTTGATATAGGTAGCAGTGTATATTACAGCCATTAAGCCTGAAACTAGATCTCTAATATTCCCACCATAAAAATAAGTTATAAAAATGCAGCATTATGGAGATGTTGGCTAATAATATATAAATGTATCAAATCAACAGGTTGTACACCTTAAATTTATACAATGTTATAGGTTAAGTATATATTTAATAAGATATAAGTTAAAAAACATGTAATAAAAGAAATCTAGTCCTACGTAAGCAAAATGAACTGCTCTGCCCATTTGTCATGAGCTGACTGGCTTCTGAGTGGGATGCAAAGGTCTGTAGATATATTAATATTCACTTGTTCCACAGTTGCCAAATTGACTCTAGAGCTGCAAGTGAAGTGAGTGAAAATGTTAGCAATTTCAGTGGCGTCCAGGTCCTTGCAACCAATATTTGAAAGGACCATGAGACATAGTTGCTCTGATCCTCGTCTGACAAATGAGAAAACTGATACAGGAGTTCAGTGACTTGCTCGAGTTCCTTACCTATGAGAGCAGTGAGTGATGTCACGGTTGGCCAGTAGGGGGAGCGGTTGCTGTAGCTGAGCACACAGTCTGAAATAAGTCAATTTGACAATTTTGTTCTCTAGACTAAGGCTTTGGGGGAAGCACACTAAAAAGTATGTTTATTGCACTTAAGATGAAACATTAGCAGCCAGAGCGTGAGAAAAGTAAACGAGAGTCAAAGAGAGGTGTTCTGTTTGGCGTCCTCCTCCAAGAGCCCGTCACTCCTTTCCGCTGAGGACAGTAGCTTTGGCTATGGGGGCAGTGTTCCCTCTAGGGACAAACATAGGGAAGAAAACCCAAACAGGAAATAATACAGAGTAAGGTTTAATAAGTTAGCCAAGAGAAGTGTCGGTGCAGAGTTGTATGGAAGGCTATAAAGAGCACACAGAAGGTAGTCAGCAAGTGTGGCAGGGCGGTGGGAAAGGGGTGGTTCTTGCCACCATGAATATTGACACAGACAGACTCCAATGGATTTGCCTCAAAAGTCTTTTTGGAGACTTAGGGAAATTGAGGGATCTAATATGCCTTAATTTTATTCTAAAATATTTCACTTTTTGCTAAAATATTTCAGAGATGTGTTTTACGAGAAACCAACATGGCTTCCCGCTATGAAAAAGAATTCTTGGAGGTAGAAAAAATTGGGGTCGGGGACTTTGGTACAGTCTACAAGTGCATTAAGAGGCTGGATGGATGTGTTTATGCAATAAAACGCTCGACGAAACCTTTAGGAGGATTATCAGATGAGTGAGTACCTTTAAAATGTACTATAAATACACACTTGGATTTATCAAAACATTTTGAGTAAGAGCAGTGATGTCATTTGCTACTTTAAAAAAGTCAACCTTACCACAGAAAGTTGTCTCACATTTGTAACCTTTCTGAATTTTCAAGATCAGAGATAAGTTATTTCCTGAAATATACCATGAGCAATTGGAATTATGCTGTGTTTTTTTTTTTTTTTTGTATTTCTCATGGCTTTTACTACTGGTCTTACTACTTTTTTTATCTAATGAATGGATTTAGGAAAGGATCTTCTGGTATCTGCGTAGTTCATCAGAAATACTACCAACCAGTGAGTTATTGTTAACTCGCTGGTTATCTCTCAGTTCAGTTCAGTCGCTCAGTTGTGTCCGACTCTTTGCGACCCCATGAATCACAGCACACCAGGCCTCCCTGTCCATCACCATCTCCCGGAGTTCACTCAGACTCACATCCATCGAGTCCGTAATGCCATCCAGCCATCTCATCCTTGGTCATCCCCTTCTCCTCCTGCCCACAATCCCTCCCAGCATCAGAGTCTTTTCCAATGAGTCAACTCTTCGCATGAGGTGGCCAAAGTATTGGAGTTTCAGCTTTAGCATCATTCCTTCCAAAGAATATCCAGGGCTGATCTTCAGAATGGACTGGTTGGATCTCCTTGCAGTCCAAGGGACTCTCAAGAGTCTTCTCCAACACCCCAGTTCAAAAGCATCAATTCTTTTGCGCTCAGCTTTCTTCACAGTCCAACTCTCACATCCATACATGACCACTGGAAAAACCATAGCCTTGACTAGATGGACCTTAGTTGGCAAAGTCATGTCTCTGCTTTTGAATATGCTATCTAGTTTGGTCATAACTTTCCTTCCAAGGAGTAAGCATCTTTTAATTTCATGGCTGCAATCACCATCTGCAGTGATTTTGGAGCCCCCTCAAAATAAAGTCTGACACTGTTTCCACTACTTTGTGTTAATAATAAATTCAATAGTCAAGTTGGAAAAACTCCAAGCCAGGAAAAACTAACAAAAATTTAAATTTCATTCCTAGAACTAATTGTTCAAAAGTTCTTCCTTTTCACAAGGAAAACAAGTATTTTCAGATTCAGCCATTGCTTTTTGTGAACTCTGGGAAATATAATACTAAAATGCTGAATCTGAAATTAGTCTTTGGAATTCTTCATTTATATACTAAAATCGATCAAGCACTGCATTTTGCTTCTGTTTTTGTGTGTTGGATTTTCTATTCTATAATGGACATCTGTCTTCAGGACCGTCCCTGTGGCTACATCATACCAGCAGAGTTTAGTACTGACTATAATTAAGGCTTCCCTGTCGGCTCAGTGGGTGAAGAATCTGCCTGCAATTCAGGAGAAATGGGAGACCCGGGTTCGATCCCTGGGTCTGGCAGATGCCCTGGAGTAGGAAATGGCAACCCACTCCAGTAATCTTTCCTGGAAAATTCCAAGGACACAGGAGCCTGGCAGACTACAGTCCAAGGGGTCGCAAAGAGTTGGACATGACTGAGTGACTAAGCACACACATAGCAACCGTCTAGCTTTCATAGGGATGGTAGAGGGCCCATCACAATATCCACAATCAAGTCCATTTCTTGTTAAGCCCATCAGGGTTTTTAGATTGTGAAAATTAGAATCAAAACAAGTCTGCTCCTGAGGTAATGGACACCTAAGATTCCTCTCTACATGTATCCTGTTCAATCAAAAAACCGTGGGCTTGGGCCCAGGACAACCAAGGTTCTGGTCTTAGATCTGCTATCACCAGCTCAACTTTGGGCCACTTAACCTTTTAAAGGCTTCATCCTTGTCACTATGTCATATAGAGGAGTTACAAACCTTAAATGTGCTAAGATAGTAAGCAAGCAAGCATTCAGCAAATGTTCTGCCACTGTGAATAATGCCTCATATCTCGCCTTTAAAGACTTTGCATGTGTATTGTTTTCAGTTTCCTCAGTGCTTTCCCATCTCTTAGGACTCTGGCTATGCATGAAGTTTATGCCCATGCGGTGCTGGGACACCACCCGCATGTGGTTCGTTACTACTCTGCGTGGGCAGAAGATGACTACATGATCATTCAAAATGAGTACTGCAATGGTACGTAAGTGGGCTCATATCTACGGAGAAGGAGGATTAGCTTTTAAGTCTTTGGGGAAAAAGCTCTTTGCTTCCTTCTTGTACTTAATAGCAGGTATAGCAGAATCACATCTGAAAGTCTGTACTACTGGTTTGCTTGGATGCAGAGAGCTGGAGGAAATGAGTTGAGCTGGAAAGGAATCTCAGGCTTATGCTATTAGGTGTTTCTTTCAAAGCTGACGTGTAGTTGGTACACAGGAGCTATCACGTTCTTCACACTTTAATACTTAGAAAGCTTTTACGCTAGTGGTTTGGATGATAAATCATCTTTTTACCATTTACTAGGTGCTCTAAAAGATGTAAGCCATAGTCTCTACTATTTTGGAGGAGGGAGTGGTAAACTTACATAGCCAACTTTTGATTAATTTGGAAGTGGATTCCTGTGTTTGGGGATTGTTCACGTTTCTTGCTGCTGCTTACTTTGGAGCTTTAAGTGTTCTCACAAGAGTAGGGGCATGGGGTAGGGTGCTGGGACTGAAATCTAGTGATTCAGATACATCCTCCTAGGTCCTTCAGGACTATGTATACATAGTAACCAGTAAAACTTTTTTCTGAGCTACTTAAATCACAAAGCATGGTCCTTTGGATTAACATATTTCTAACTCATGATTTAATAGTTCTTATCTATAATTAAGGGGTTACATAACAGCAGTTATGTATTATTATTCTTGGAAATGCATTTTTATAAAAATGTCTAGTGATATAGTAGGAAAGAGCTATCAATTGGATAGAAGCTTGTCATTGTTTTAGGATACATCCACATTTTGTAATACGTATTTTAGCCCCAGTAATTTGGAGAAGGAAATGGCAACCCACTGCAGTATTCTTGCCAGGAGAATCCCATGGATGGAAGAGCCTGGTGGGCTACAGTCTATGGGGTCACGAAGAGTTGGACACAACTGAGAGACTTCACAATACTGGATAATGGCATCCCCCCAACATATACACCTACCCTGAGTTTTTTTTTAATGGTGCAGTCTGTCTTTGGGTGAGTTTAGTTACCACCAGACAGACTGGCTTTTGAGGACAGTGATCAGTGATAAAGCTTCAACACTGTATACATGATTACTTTCACCAGTAGGTAAGTAAATAACATGAGATGCTAGAAGCATAGAAAATGGTACACATATTCTACAAAATAATAATTTGGCATCTTCCTTGTTATTTCCTTATAGCCTGATTTTCCCATAGCCTTACTTGTGAACTTCATGAGTTTTTTTTCTTTAATAAGCTCAGCCAAAATCCCTTTTTCTAATAGTTTCTTTGGGTTAAAACAAAATAGACCCTTTCCTTATACTTGTGATTGAGTAGTTGAGACCTTGTTTTTAATCATCTTCTCTTAATTTCTTCTTATCATAACCTGAGGGTCTCTATTCTTTTTTTCTTCCCTCTCTCTATAGAGAAGATTGATTTTATTTCCATAACATTTACCTATTAACAAAGATAACATCAAATTTAAAAATCCATCAATAAAGCAAAATTAACTAATTTTAACCTGTGGGCAATGTAAAATTTTAACTGGGGCAATGTAAAAGTTTCAAATTTTCAAAAAGAATAAGATGAAGCAATCTATTACAAAATCATCTCATTCTTTTCAACATTTGAATATCTTCTTCGGCTTGACACTGTATTAAGCTCTCGGGTGCAAAATCCTGTGGAGTGAGGTAAGTCCTTACTTCAAGAAGCTTTATTCCATTTGCTCTCTTATAATGAGCACAGAAAGTGGCCAGAGAGGGGGAATGTGGGCAAAGGTAGCAGGGAGTGTGGGATGGGCCTGAGCTTTAGAGTCGGCAGACTGGAGCTCAAAGCCCAGCTCTGTCACACAGCTCAGCTGGTAAAGAACCTGCCTGCCATGCAGGAGACCCCAGTTTGATTCCTGGGTGGGGAAGATCTCCTGGAGAAGGGATAGGCTACTGACCCCAGTATTTTTGGGCTTCCCTTGTGGCTCAGCTGGTAAAGAATTTGCTTGCAATGCAGGAGACCTAGGTTCGATCCCTGGGTTGGGAAGATCCCCTGGAGAAGGGAAAGGCTACCCACTCCAGTATTCTGGCCTGGAGAATTCCATGGACTATGCAGTCCATGGGGTTGCAAAGAGTCAGACACGACTGAGTGACTTTCACTTCACTTCAGTTCTCTCAGGATCACTGAGTCATCATTTAATCTCACTGAGTAAAGAGACAGTAATATTTACTTAATGGAGTCATTTGCGAAATTAGCAACAGTGTGTGTCAAACGCTAGCACATCATTAAGTCCGAATACATAGTAAGAACATGGTAATACTTGCTATTAGCATAGCCTGAGAAAATGTCATGTAGGAGCTAAGACTTGAACGAGACCTTGCAGGAGTATTCCTTGAGCTTATGGAAGCAGAGGGAAGACTAGCATGCAGGCTGGAAGCATGGTACTGGGCTTACGTCTGGCCTAGTAGATAGAAAGGAGACTAAACAGGACTGAGCTGACCCCTGTAGGAGGAAATCAGACCAGCAAGGTGAAGTGTGGGAAGCCTGTAGTGGGCATTGAAAGCCAGGCAGCAAGTGTGGACTAGATGTAAGATACTATGGGAAATCAGTGTTTGTTCATTGTGGTGCTTCAGCTAACTTCACTCAATACTTGCCAACTCACACGTAACTGTGATTTAGCAAAATCTAATTCACATACATTGAACCTTTCAAATGTGAACTGATAATGGAAAATAAAGCATGCCCTTTTGTGGGACTTCCTGGATGGTGCTAGTGGTAAAGGACCCCGCAGGCCAATGAGGGTAGAGGTAAGAGACACAAGTTTGATCCCTGGGTCGGGAAGGCCCTTTGAAGGACGGCTCAGCAGCCCACTCCAGTACTCTTGCCTGGAGAATCCCACGGACAGAGAAGCCTGGCAGGCTGCAGCGCATAGGGTCGCAGAGAGTTGGACACGACGGAAGTGACTTCGCACACATGCAAATCTTGTTTGTCGTTGAGGGTAATCCATGTTGAGACTTTTCACAGTGGTGCTGGTGGTCTAGTTGCTAAATGGTGTCACACTCTTGTGCCCCATGGACTGTAGCCTGCCAGGCTCCTCTGTCCGTGGGATTCTCCAGGCAAGCATACTGGAGTGGGTCTAAGTAAAGGATAAGAAATCCAAAGTGTGTGTCAGGTAGCCGGGGCTTCTTTCCCTCCGCCCACATCCTCCCCCTCCTCCTCCATCTCACCTCTTCATCCTGTGCCCTGTTTCCCAATACCCACCCTTACCCACCCATATCGACCCAAACCCCTCTACCCAGCCTCTCGTAGCAGTCAGGCTGGAACATGCATGGTGACAGTTTTAATCTCAATTATAAACTAGATGAGGTAGATAACATAGATTTTAACTGTGAGAGACTAACAGTCATCTGATTTCCCGCTTGTCCCTCATAAACCCTGAACCAATCACAAGTTTCCACCCTCTCCACCACCCTAGCCAAGGTCCCCTACAAGGTCACCTCTGGGCCAGCCTCAGAAATCTGAGGTCTCCAGTAGCCGGCTGATTCTGCAACAACCAGGCTTCTAACCGGCTCAGCGCTGGATACTCTCTCCCTGCGTGTGTGCGTGCTCAGTCGCTTCAGTCATCTCCGACTCATTGTGACACTATAGGCTGTAGTTCCGCAGGCTCCTCTGTCCATGGGATTCTCCAGACAAGAATACTGGTGTGGGTTGCCATGCCCTCCTCCAAGGGATCTTCTCGATTCAGGGATCAAGCCTGTGTGTCTTACATCTCCTGCTTTGGCAGGCAGGTTCTTTACCACTAGTACCACCGGGGAAGCCCAATCTCTCCCTAATCGCAGTGTTTTCTTGTGACGTCTTCTGGCATAGAAGTTTTACAGAGCATGATCCCCTAGAATACTGGTCTCACATTTGCTCAAGTGATATGACATCCGGAAGTTGGAGCACCATGAATACAGGTTATATTTTCCCTCCAGATGAGGGACTATTTTCCCAGCAGAAAAGTAGGCTTGTGTGGTTGGCAGCAAAGTAGCATAGTGAGAATACAAAAACATAAATAAGACATGCTGGTGAACTGTTGGCCTGCTTTTTGCATTTCATTGTCAGAAGGTATTTGCTATTTCTTTGGTTTGGCATCTGTTAGGTCTTATGAGCAGACAGGAAAACAAGGATATATTTTTCGGAAGTATCTATTCTCCTACCAAGTGGGGCGAATACATTTATCTAAAGGAAGGAATCCAGCAACTCATCTCACAAAGATGGTTTGAAAAGAACTGCCTGGGAGCTGGCCATATTCCTCCTAAGGCACCTCCTAAGGCACCGAGCCAATGCCAGGGGCTACCTTGGGTTACGGAGCTAAGGCTTCAGTGCAGCTGGGTGGATTAAGAGGGATGAAGCTTACAGTTCATTCAGTATTGCTATGTCTGCAAATGCATGAAAGTGAAGTGAAACATGTTAGTCACTCAGTCATGTCTGACTTTGCGACCGCACAGACTGTAGCCCGCCAGGTTCCTCTGTACATGGAATTCTCCAGGCAAGAATACTGGATGGGTAGCCATTCCCTTCTCCAGGGGATCTTCCCGATCCAGGGATCGAGCCTGGGTCTTCCGCATGGCAGGTGGATTCTTTACCATCTGAGTCCCTGGGGAAGCCCCCTGTCAATGGCTACTTCTTGTTAATACTGTTTAGTAAAGAACAGTTCATTATGCTGTTCCACAAGAGTGTGTGGACGATCAGTTTTAGCTCAAGCAAAATAAGGATATTCTAATACAGTCATATGAATGAGTACTTTTCAGTAACTTCTGTTCTACAGTTTTATTGCTTGGCTAACTTTAACACTACCTATAGAGATTCTAAGTAATTGAAAGTGCTGCGATCACTGGTCCAGTTCCCCTTACTAAATACCCATGACACTTCAGGGGATTAGAAATCCCTCTACTTATAATCTAAAGGAACATATTAAAGGAATGCTAAGTAACTCACGATGCTTATTTCTTTCTATACATTTCATAGGGGCCTTCACTTAGTCTTTTTCCTCTGTTACCAGAATAGACATTCAGTTCAGAAAATACTGATTACATGCCAGACCGTGGGACAGGAAGGATGAATGAGCTGTGGGCCTGTCCTAAAGGAACAGCCAGGCTAGTGGAGACCCAGGGGCTTTGATGCAACCTCCCTTTTCCTCCATCACATCTCATAAACTCATCTGCAAACTTAGCCTCAAGGTGGCTTTGTTTATAACAACCCCAATGCACTCTTTACTTATTCTTCCTTTTTACTGTCACCTACAGTTCATAAATTCTTTCCTAAGGACATTTCCAGGGAAAAACAAAAACCTTCTATTTAGCCCCCCGCCCTTTTTTTTTTTGGTTTCTGAAAGGTGCTGAATTCTCCGTTCTGAATTTATTTGAATGTGGCAGTTCAACCTTTACATTCAATTTTACATTAGAGAGTTTTAAATATAGATTTCCTTTAAAGTATAGTTACCATCTCAGACCCTACTGTTCTGATACACACCTGAAGGGGGGATTTACAGGCCTTATAACTGATGGGGGTCCCAGAATTCTCTAATTTGACTGAGGAGGCTACAGACAAATGCTAATTAATGAATCAAAAGGTTCAGAAGCATTCTAATACCTTAGGGCAGGGGCATCTGAGGTCAGGTAGTCAGATGAGCTCAGGGCTTATCTTTTTATTGACAATAGTAATAGAGTTGATAAACACACACAGTGGCTCAAAGAGGGTTTAGGTGTACATGGAGGTTTTATATTTTCTTTGGGTCAGCCATCATTAAATGTTCTTATTTCATGATATATGTTTTAATGGAAGGAAACTTGAAATCGATTACATTAAAGTTACTAATGGCCTATAATCACTAGCTTGACACCAACATGAAATTATTCATCAATACCATAGTAGCTATATGACTAGCCCTGACTGATCTTCTGTTGATAACAAGGTGAAGCTTTTTAAATGTTAGCTGGGGGCATACTCAAGGCAATAGAGCCACATATTAGCTACCTAGGATATAGCATTTTCTTTTTCCTCTTTAAAGGTCCTTAATTATTCTTTCCAATATGTTTGTGGTATAGACAGGGAGCTGATATTCTGTCTATGGGAGAGACATCATATCACACCGACATTGAAGCAGTTGAGACTTGTTCGACTGAGTTCATTCATGAGGAATGTATTGAATATGTACTAGGCTTTCATGTATAAGATTCACACCTTTTTCTCTTACTCGGTGGGGCTATTCTGTTGTTCTTTCCTAGGTGGGAGCTTGCAGGCTGCAGTAACTGAAAATGCAAAGTCTGGCAATCATTTCCCAGAGCCCAGACTCAAGGACATCCTTCTACAGATTTCCCTCGGGCTCAAATACATCCACAACTCCGGCATGGTGCACCTGGACATCAAGCCCAGTCAGTCCAGCTCTCCTCTGCTCCTCTGGCCGTGTTGAATTCCTTCCCCACTGTTGTCAGAATCTGTGCCTACATGACTGTCAAAGAGGCTGTTAGCTGGCAGAATCCCTCCACATCCCTCTCCCCCTGCCCACATTCCAGTCAAACAGCTTTAACTACTTTCCCATTGCTCCAAGAGGACAGAAAGAAAAGACTCCCAGATAGTGAAGCCCAAGTATGAAAATAAGTATTGAATTTACTGCATAGATAAGAGACTCCATCCTGACTGTTTACAACTAGTGGGTTAAGGCACTCATTCATCTGAAATGCAAGGAAATGTTGTTACTATCCTGTGTTGTTGATTATTTCTTTGTTTTGAGGTCACCAGCCTCTTCAAAGAGGTTTGAGGTTTAAGTTCCACTGAAATAGGTATTATCAATTGCTGAGCTGTTTGGAAGTAGTGTGAGAGATTCCATGGAAGAAAAGAAACCTTGGTAGTCTTGTTACCTGTACACACAGAAGAGGAGGATGATTGAAATGTCATTTACAGAAAAGAATCTTTGAGGTGAAAAGGTTTAGGAATCATTCCTTACGACAGTTCTATATTTTTTTTCAGGTAACATCTTCATTTGTCATAAGATGGAAAGCGACTCTCCCGTAGTCCTGGAAGACGCTGAAAATGAAGCTGATTGGTTTCTCTCTGCTGATGTGATGTATAAAATTGGCGAGTCTGTTTTGTAACTTGATTGGTATACTCTTATCCTACAAAATGTATGCTGATGACTCTAATCCATTTATTCCAGTTTTAAGAAAAACATGCTTTAAAAGACCTATACTTCTTTTTTCTTTTTTTAGGTGACTTGGGTCATGTGACATCAATAAGCAATCCCAAAGTGGAAGAGGGGGACAGTCGCTTCCTGGCTAATGAGATTTTGCAAGAGGTATAGATTTGGGGACCAAAGGGTTTTGAATAGTCCATTTAAATGTTTGCAAAGAGGGTGGCTCAATCAATGGATTAATCAACATTTTTGCTGTTTTTTTGTAAAGTTCTTTTGCTATTTCTAATATTTTTTTAGAATTCTTAGTATTATGAATTTCCTAGCAGGAAGGAAGCCTTTATTGGTCCAAGCCAACCTTTATTATGAGACTAGCCTTTTGGCAGCACCACCAGCCTTGGTCACTGAAATGCCCTTCAGTTATTGCTCATCTTTTAACATGTCTATGAGTCTGGCCTAGGAAGGATATAACTTTCTACAGGATGATAGTTGGGGGAAAAAAGAGGAGTCCTTCCTCTTTATGATCAGTCAATCTAAGTTTCAAGCCTTTTTGAAACTGAGAGAACGAAAGAGTGCTGAGATTCTGCCTCTGACTCTTGAGGGCAGCATATTTAAAAAAATTTTTATTTAATTTTTAATTGGAGTTTAATTACTATACAATATTGTGACGGTTTCTGCTATACATTAACATGAACCAGCCATAGGTACACATACGTCCTCCCCCTCCTAAGCTGCCCTCCCACCTCCTTCTCCATCCCACCCATCTAGGTCATCACAGAGCACCAGCTTTGGGTTCCCAGGACCAGGGCAGTGTTACTCAGGTGGATTGATGCCCTGTCCTCTGTCTTCTCTAGAAAGAGACTACTAACCATAGCAGATATGACCTGCCCACTGTGTCTGTTTAAGGTCGTGTGTGTTCAAGCAACTCTCTCTTACCAGTTGTATTTTAGTCTAGACTCGCCTCACTTGGCAAACTAACCAGCCTTCCTGTCTTCTTCTGTTTTGAAGAATTATCAGCACCTCCCCAAAGCAGACACATTTGCCTTGGGCTTGACCATCGCCGTGGCTGCCGGAGCACAGTCGTTGCCCACCAACGGCACCGAGTGGCATCACATTCGTGAGGGGAACCTTCCAGACATTCCTCAGGAGCTCTCCAAGGAATTCCACCAACTACTCAAGGTGCTGTCTCTTGTGAAGAAAAGATGGAAATGTATTTTTTTTAATGTCTTGACAAATAGATGTCTACCTATTTCTATGTGTAAATCGTCCTTAGAGTTAGTTGATACTTATACTTACTGAGGAGCTCAGTGTTGGTCCTGTGCTAGGTAATAAGTCTATGCTAATTCATTTAATTCTCACAACAGTCCAGAAGGTGAATATTGCTATTCCAAATGCCAGTAAAGGAAGACTGAGTTTCAGCAAAGTGTTGTGACTTGCTCAAGGCTACATACTAAGTAGTGGAGCGGACTCTGAACGTTGCTCCTCAAATGGAAGGATCAGTGTTTTCTTCATTATTTGACACTAATTGCTGTTTACAATGAGGTATTTTCTACTGTATTCCAGTCATCTTAGGCTCTAGACATCCTCTGAAGACAAAGGCTGTAGGAATACTGTCATGGTGGGATATCCTTAATTAATTTTAAGTGAAAAATGGACACATGATGGAAGTAAGTGAGCTGAACTAGCAGTTGGGTAACCCAGGTTTTAGTCTTGGTCCTGTCAATAACTTGGACAAGCCACTTTATCTCAGGACCTCAGTTTCCTCTGTTGAAAATTAAGACATTAGACTAGTTCATCATTCAATCAGCTTTAAAAGAGGATACTTGAGAAAGTCAAAGGTATGGATGATGGATGCTATCACATAAGGATAGTGATATCACATAAGGATTCTGTCCTGGGTGGAGCTAAGTTTTCATTTATTTCTTTCCTTTGCACAAAGGAGCATTGAGTTTCAAAAAACCCACCAGCAGAAGCTGGGTTGGAGTTGGTTGGGTGGGGAGATTTTCTCAAGAATGAAGCTTCTATTTCCTCCCTTTTGGTCCCACCTCATCAGAACATGGTCCACCCTGATCCAGCAGAGAGACCGTCTGCAGCAGCTCTGGCCAAGAGTCGAGTCCTCTGTCCTTCCCGGGGGAAAACAGAAGAACTTCAGCACCAGCTGAACTTGGAAAAGTTCAAGACAGCCACACTGGAAAGGTAGATTTTTGGATGCTGGAGTTGAGGAAGAACCTGTCACTGTTCTCACAGTGACAACCGGTCTGGTGTATCTTCTCTATGGATTCAAGTGGAATCTAACATTGTGACACAGAGGCTCCTGCTCACAAAGAGGGGCCCTGTGTAACAAGGGCATGGATGCTCTGTGAGTAGACAGCTTGAGAGAGACAATTCCAGTTAATGCAAATGATTGCAAGGAAATACAACTGGTAAAGAAAAATCAGGATTCTAAGTGACAACAGTATTCAAGTAACTGGTAGATGACTACCCAAAGTAAGATAACCATAACTAAGGTGGGAAGGGACCCACTCAGTTCAGCCCAGTTCAGTCGCTCAGTCGTGTCTGACTCTTTGTGATCCCATGAATCGCAGCACGCCAGGCCTCCCTGTCCATCACCATCTCCCGAAGTTCACTCAGACTCATGTCCATCGAGTCCGTGATGCCATCCAGCCATCTCATCCTCTGTCATCCCCTTCTCCTCCTGCCCCCAATCCCTCCCAGCATCAGAGTCTTTTCCAATGAGTCAACTCTTCACATGAGGTGGCCAAAGTACTGGAGTTTCAGCTTCAGCATCATTCCCTCCAAAGAAATCCCAGGGCTGATCTTCTTCAGAATGGACTGGTTGGATTTCCTTGCAGTCCAAGGGACTTTCAAGAGTCTTCTCCAACACCACAGTTCAAAAGCATCAATTCTTCGGCTCTCAGCTTTCTTCACAGTCCAACTCTCACATCCATACATGACCACAGGAAAAACCATAGCCTTGACTAGACAGACCTTTGTTGGCAAAGTAATGTCTCTGCTTTTGAATATGCTATCTAGATTGGTCATAACTTTTCTTCCAAGGAGTAAGCGTTTTTTAATTTCATGGCTACAGTCACCATCGCCAGTGATTTTGGAGCCCCCCAAAATAAAGTCTGACACTGTTTCCACTGTTTCCCTATCTATTTCCCATGAAGTGATGGGACCGGATGCCACGATCTTTGTTTTCTTAATGTTGAGCTTTAAGCCAACTTTTTCACTCTCCTCTTTCACTTTCATCAAAAGGCTTTTTAGTTTCTCTTCACTTTCTGTCATAAGGGTGGTATCATCTGCATATCTGAGGTTATTGATATTTCTCCTGGCAATCTTGATTCCAGCTTGTGCTTCTTCCAGTCCAGTGTTTCTCATGACGTACTCTGCATAGAAGTTAAATAAGCAGGGTGACAATATACAGCCTTGACGTACTGCTTTTCCTATTTGGAAGCAGTGTGTTGTTCCATGTCCAGTTCTAACTGTTGCTTCCTGACCTGCATACAAATTTCTCAAGAGGCAGGTCAGGTGGTCTGGTATTCCCATCTCTTTCAGAATTTTCCACAGTTTATTGTGATTCATACCGTCAAAGGCTTTGGCATAGTCAATAAAGCAGAAATAAATGTTTTTCTAGAACACTCTTGCTTTTTCCATGATCCAGCGGATGTTGGCAATTTGATCTCTGGTTCCTTGGCCTTTTCTAAAACCAGCTTGAACATCTGGAATTTCATGGTTCACGTATTGCTTAAAGCCTGGCTTGGAGAATTTTGAGCATTACTTTACTAGTGTGTCAGATGAGTGTCATTGTGCGGTAGTTCGAGCATTCTTTGGCATTGCCTTTCTTTGGGACTGGAATGAAAACTGACCTTTTCCAGTCCTGTGGCCACTGCTGAGTTTTCCAAATTGGCTGGCATATGGAGTGCAGCACTTTCACAGCATCAACTTTCAGGATTTGAAACAGCTTAACTGGAATTCCATCACCTCCACTAGCTTTGTTCGTAGTGATGCTTCCTAAGGCCCACTTGACTTCACATTCCAGGATGTCTGGCTCTAGGTGAGTGATCACACCATCATGATTATCTGGGTCATGAAGATCTTTTTTGTACAGTTCTTCTGTGTATTCTTGCCACCTCTTCTTAATATCTTCTACTTCTGTTAGGTCCATACCATTTTTGTCCTTTATCGAGCCCATCTTTGCATGAAATGTTCCCTTGGTATCTCTAATTTTCTTGAAGATCTCTCTAGTCTTTTCCATTCTGTTGTTTTCCTCCATTTATTTGCATTGATCACTGAGGAAGGCTTTCTTATCTCTTGCTATTCTTTGGAATTCTGCATTCAGATGCTTATATCTTTCCTTTTCTCTTTTGCTTTTCACCTCTCTTCTTTTCACAGCTATTTGTAAGGCCTCCCAGACAGCCATTTTGCTTTTTTGCATTTCTTTTCCATGGGGATGGTCTTGATACCTGTCTCCTGTACAGAGTCACGAACCTCATTCCATAGTTCATCAGGCACTCTATCAGATTTAGTCCCTTAAATCTATTTCTAACTTCCACTGCATAATCATAAGGGATTTGATTTAGGTCATACCTGAATGGTCTAGTGTTTTTCCCTACTTTCTTCAATTTAAGTCTGAATTTGGTAATAAGGAGTTCATGATCTGAGCCACAGTCAGCTCCTGGTCTTGTTTTTGTTGAGTATATAGAGCTTCTCCATCTTTGGCTGCAAAGAAGATAATCAATCTGATTTCGGTGTTGACCATCTGGTGATATCCATGTGTAGAGTCTTCTCTTGTGTTGTTGGAGGAGGGTGTTTGCTATGACCAGTGCATTTTCTTGGCAAAAGTCTATTAGTCTTTGCCCTGCTTCATTCCACATTCCAAGGCCAAATTTGCCTGTTACTCCAGGTGTTTCTTGACTTCCTACTTTTGCATTCCAGTCCCCTATAATGAAAAAGACATGTTTTTGGGGTGTTAGTTCTAAAAGGTCTTGTAGGTCTTCATAGAACCGTTCAGCTTCAGCTTCTTCAGCATTACTGGTTAGGGCATAGACTTGGATAACTGTGATATTGAATGGTTTGCCTTGGAAACGAACAGAGATCATTCTGTTGTTTTTGAGATTGCATCCAAGTAGTGCATTTCGGACTCTCTGGTTGACCATGATGGCTACTCCATTTCTTCTGAGGGATTCCTGCCTGCAGTAGTAGATATAATGGTCATCTGAGTTAAATTCACCTATTCCAGTCCATTTTAGTTCACTGATTCCTAGAATGTCGACATTCACTCTTGCCATCTCCTGTTTGACCACTTCCAATTTGCCATGATTCATGGACCTGACATTCCAGGTTCCTATGCAATATTGCTCTTTACAGCATTGGACCTTGCTTCTATCACCAGTCACATCCACAGCTGGGTATTGTTTTTGCTTTGGCTCCATCCCTTCATTCCTTCTGGAGTTATTTCTCCACTGATCTCCAGTAGCACATTGGGTACCTATTGATCTGGGAAGTTCCTCTTTCAGTATCCTATCATTTTGCCTTTTCATACTGTTCATGGGATTCTCAAGGCAAAAATACTGAAGTGGCTTGCCATTCCCTTCTCCAGTGGACCACATTGTGTCAGACCTCTCCAACATGCACCCCCGTCTTTGGTGGCCCTGCACGGCATGGCTTAGTTTCATTGAGTTAGACAAGGGACCCATGACAAATCCATTAAATCATAGGGCAGGCAGATATTCTGCCTTGATTGTTACAGAGCCTATGGCTGATTCATGTTGATGTATGGCAGAAGCCAATGTAATATTGTGGAGCAATTATCCTTCAAGTAAAAATAAATAAAAAAACAGCAAAAAAATTTTCTGTCTTGGCCCATGTTTAAGACAGAAGTATTTTTCTAAGCCTAAGGAAGCAATCCCATTTCTTACGCATGTAAGCTTGTATTCATGCATGCATTTATTAATCTATTCCTTCATTTAACAAGTAGGAATTAATTAGATAGCATGGATCTGATATTATAAAGGTCAGGCAGTGATGGTTGAGCAGGATCCTGAAGGCATTTTAAAGTAATCATTACATCCAGTGAATTGTTGAAAATATAAAAGGAGATGAAAAGACCCAGCATCAGGGTCATTTCCAGTGAGTCAGTTCTTTGCATCATGTGGCCAAAGTATTGGAGTTTCAGCTTTCAGCATCAGTCCTTCCAGTGAATATCCAGGACTGATCTCCTTTAGAATGGACTGGTTGGATCTCCTGCAGTCCAAGGGACTCTCAAAAGTGTTCTCCAACACCACAGTTCAAAAGCATTAATTCTTCAGGGTTCAGCTTTCTTTATAGTCCAACTCTCACATCCATACATGACTACTGGAAAAACCATAGCTTTGACTAGACAGACCTTTGTTGGTAAAGTAATATCTCTGCTTTTTAATATGCTGTCTAGGTTAGTCACAACTTGTCTTTTAAGGAGCAAGTGTCTTTTAATTTCATGGCTGCAGTCATCATCTGCATTGATTTTGGATCCCCCCAAAATAAAGTCTGCCACTGTTTCCACTGTTTCTCCATCTATTTGACATGAAGTGATGGGACCGGATGCCATGATCTTTGTTTTCTGAATGTTGAGCTTTAAGCCAACTTTTTCACTCTCCTCTTTCACTTTCATCAAGAAGCTCTAGCTCTTCTTTTGCTTTCTGCCATAAGGGTGGTGTCATCTGCATATCTGAGGTTATTGATATTTCTCCCAGCAATCTTGATTCTAGCTTGTGCTTCATCCGGTCTAAGATTCCGCATGATGTACTCTGCATATAAGTTAAATAAGCGGGGTGACAATATACAGCCTTGACGTGCTCCTTTCCTGATTTAGAACCAGTCTGTTGTTCCATGTCCAGTTCTAACTGTTGCTTCTTGACCTGCAAACAGATTTCTCAGGAGGCAGGTCAAGTGGTCTGGTATTCCCATCTCTTTAAGAATTTTCCACAGTTTATTGTGATCCACACAGCCAAAGGCTTTGGAATAGTCAACAAAGCAGAAGTAGATATTTTTCTGAAACTGTCTTGCTCTTTTGATAATCCATGGATGTTGGCAATTTAATCTCTGGTTCCTCTGCCTTTTCTAAATGCAGCTTGAACATCTGGAAGTTCACAGTTCATGTACTATTGAAGCTGGCTTGGAGAATTTTGAGCATTATTTTGCTAGCGTGTGATATGATTTGCAATTGTGTAGTAGTTTGAGCATTCTTTGGCATTGCCTTTCTTTGGGATTGGAATGAAAATTGACCTTTTCCAGTCCTGTGGCCACTGCTGAGTTTTCCACATTTGCTGGCATATTGAGTGCAGCACTTTCACAGCATCATGTTTCAGGATTTGAAATAGCTCAGCTGGAATTCCATCACCTCCACCGGGTTTTGTTTGTACTGATGCTTCCTAAGGCCCACAGGATGTCTGGCTCTAGGTGAGTGATCACACCCTCGTGATTATCTGGGTCATGAAGATCTTTTTTGTATAGTTCTTCTGTGTATTCTTGCCACCTTTTCTTAATATTTTCTGCTTCCATATAATTTCTGGTCTCTATTGTGCCCATCTTTGCAGGAAAATTTCCCTTGGTATCTCTGATTTTCTTGAAGAGATCTCTAGTCTCTACCATTCTATTGTTTTCCTCTATTTCTTTGCATTGATTGCTGAGAAAGGCTTTCTTCTCTCTCCTTGCTATTCTTCGGAACTCTGCATTCAAATGGGTATATCTTTCCTTTTCTCCTATGCCTTTAGCTTCTCCTCTTTTCATAGCTATTTATAAGGCCTCCTCAGACAACCATTTTGCCTTTTTGCATTTCTTTTTCTGGGGATGGTCCTGATCACTGCCTCCTGCACAATGTCACAAACCTCCTTCCATAGTTCTTCAGGCACTGTCAGATCTAATCTGTCTATAAGATCACCCTGCAATCTATTTGTCACTTCCATTGTCTCAAGTATACTTAAGTCCAATTTCTTTTGGATACACAGTCCATCTTAGAATGATTAGCTTTAAAGTCCCCCCCGTCCCCAGATAATTTCTTGGCATTGAGTTGTGGAAACTCTAATGAAGACTTTAGTGAAGTAATCCTTCCTTGTAAGCAACTTCCTAATAATCCTTCCTAATATTTTTTTTTTGCTCTATTTCTGCTAACAAATAAAATACAAATATATATGCTGTCACAGGACTATAAGTATTCCTTAAGGTGTGGTGTGTATATCTGTGAAGCCAGACGTGGATGTACAGGTGTGTCATTGGTCATTACCAGTAGTGAGCACCCATCATGGAGATGAGGCAGATGCCTTGAAATTGTCTAGACCAGGGGCTGGCACACTCTTCTGTAAGACCAAGGTAGTATTTTATCCTTTGTGGGCCATATGGTCTTAGCTGTAATGACTCAACTCTGCTGGAGTGATGTGAAAGTGATCAGAGATCATACAAAAATGAATGTGAATGGCTGAATTCCGGTAAGACTTTATTTACAAAAACGGGTGGCAGGCCAGATTTGACCCATGGCCTGTCCGTTGCTGACCCCTGTAGAGTTGTCTCCTTATTTCTCTTTAATTTTAAAGACCATTTATGCCCCAATCAGTAGAATTCTGGAGAAGGCAATGGCAACCCATTTCAGTACTCTTGCCTGGAAAATCCCTTGGACAGAGGAGCCTGGTAGGCTGCGGTCCATGGGGTCATGAAGAGTTGGACACGACTGAAGCGACTTAGCAGCAGCAGCAGCAGTAGAATTCAGAAAGGCAAACTTGCAATGTGTTGAGGCACTTGTGTGCTAGCCCTTTCTAAAGATAATCACAGGAGTTAATTTTCTATTCTGTGTATCATTCATGCTTGTTTCTATAAATACTGAAATAAAAAGAAAAATCTATGTTGGTTTTGATCATAAATATCATCCCTAGTTTAGGACTGAAGAATGTACACTTTTCCTTTTTCATTGTCAGGGAATTGAAAGAAGCCCAGCAGGCCCAGTCCCCCAAGGATGGCCGCAGTGTCCCCAGGGTCTTTGAGACCCCCACCAGGTCAAGGAGTGCCAAACGTCTGGTAGGAGGAAAGAGTGCCAAGTCTTCAAGCTTCACCTTGGGGCAGATTTCCCCATAAGAACGTCTCTCCCATCAACTGACTCTCTATCCTCAAAACAGATACTGGCTGTGTCAACCTTTCTCGTGTAAAGGGAGGAACTAACAGACTTGGGAGGCTGAAGATTTCAAGAGCCACCCTAATTTAGCATTTCCAGCCAAGATCCTACAGCCACCAAGGCTTCCTAGCAGCATTGGTGGCAGGCACTACCATTAGTAGCCATTTTTCTTCTCTTGTTAAGTTCCTACCACCACCTGTCAGTAGCTCAGTGACTTCTCAGATTTGCTGATGCACAACGGGAAAGCATGGGCCTTTGAACTGAAAGCAGCCGTCCCCCCCCCCCCCCCCCCCCCAGCCCCTGCAGCCTGTGGACTACGAGGCTGCCTACCTACCTGCCTACCAACCAAGAATCCCAGGGACTCTTCTGGCACACAGAAAGAAAGTCAATTTTGTTTTGAGTTGAGGTAGCATTTTCATAAGAAAGTATGCCTGGATTTCAACAACGCTTCCCAGGCTAGATGATTTTATTCCTCAAAAAATTCTCAGTTGCTTTGAGTGAGTGATTTTCCTACTGTATTCTCTGAATGGATGAATGGAGACAATCCCTTTCTCTGATACTGTTTTTACAAATTAAATGACTTCACTATGTGAGGTAGGTAGAAATAAGACTCTATGTGACTTGAAATTCCTGAACTAGCTATTAACTTTTGAAAAAAAAAAAAAACAACCAAAAACTGGCTAGAGGGTTTGAGGGAAATCTGATGTGGTTTGTTGTCCCCCAATCTATTTGCTTTGACTCTCTTGTAACTGTTAAAACGGGTTTTGATTTTTGAGTGTTACTAATTTCTCCTGGATTTTATGAAAAGTTGGCTTTGCTTCCTGTGATTTTATCCTATTTTATCCAAGTGCTTTACTCTGTATATATATTCAAAGGAATAGAATGTTTGTAAATAAAGTTTTTTTAAAAATTTTGTCCAAAGCCAAATAGGAGTAAAGCACTCTTCTTTATAAATATGTAACTAACAAAGAATGAGAAATTCATGTTGGAAACCACAGTAGGTAGGAGAGAGAATTTAGTAGGCTAGGGCTAACAGCTCTTGGCTTTAAGGCTCAGTTTCACAGCCTTCACAGCTACTAATGGCCAGGCTATGACACAAAATCATGTTGGTCACAAAAGCATTTGAGAACAACTAGTTGTGTCTTTTAATGATGTTACTCCTGTTGTGGCTTGTAGGCTTTTTGGCTGCCTTATTTTCTTCTTTTCCCTTAATTTTTAAAAGCAAATTAAGTTTTAAAAGTTGAATAAACCAGTGAACAAACCGGAGAAGGTGATGGCACCCCACTCCAGTACTCTTGCCTGGAGAATCCCATGGACGGAGGAGCCTGGTGGGCTACAGTCCATGGGGTCACTAAGAGTCTGACACGACTGAGCGACTTCCCTTTCACTTTTCACTTTCATGCATTGGAGAAGGAAATGGCAACCCATTCCAGTGTTCTTGCCTGGAGAATCCCAGGGACGGGGGAGCCTGGCTGGCTGCCGTCTATGGGGTAGCACAGAGTCGGACACGACTGAAGCGACTTAGCAGCAGCAGCAGCAGCAGCAGTGAACAAACCATCACATCATTCTCACGTTTTGGAGTAGCAATTTCTTCCCTGCAATTAAATGAGGTATAGTGCTCTGTACTGCCCATTGACATTTTTAAAAATTAGT
This sequence comes from Ovis aries, assembly GCF_016772045.2. NCBI lineage: Eukaryota > Metazoa > Chordata > Mammalia > Artiodactyla > Bovidae > Ovis > Ovis aries. The sequence continues at coordinate 106,409,637 of NC_056057.1, forward strand.
CTTTATTCAAGTATTTTTTCTGTATACACTTGTGTATTTTATTTTTATTTATTTTTAAAATATATTGGAATATAGTTGATATTTAGGTTTTCAAACTGAATTTATTTCTTGCCTCCCTGACAATAGCCATGTCCCTTGCAGTATGGTGCAAGGTCAACCACACTTTGTGATTTTAAAACAGGTATATTATTAAGAGTAAGCAATGTATTGGCCTTCCTAGGTGGCACAGTGGTGAAGAATCCACCTGCCAATGCAGGAGACACAGGAGACCAGTGTTTGATCCCTGGGTGGGAAGATGCCCTGGAGCAGGAAATGGCAACCTACTCCAGTATTCTTGCCTGGAAAATTCCATGGACAAAGGAGTCCAGTGAGCTTCAGTCCAAAGGGTTGCAAAGAGTTGGATACAACTGAGCAACTGAGCACAAGCAATATATAGCCCCCACACCTGTCTTCCTCAGTACTGGACTCCCTTCAGGATTGGATGTGACAACCCAGTCAGTGTGGCTGTGGACACTGCACGTGACACGGACAGGGCTGCCAGTGGCACTACCATAGTCAGTTGCAATGCAAGACTGAGGAGTCACGAAGTTCACGTGTGTTGCTGACTGAGTGACTTGTGCTCTAAGCTGTTGAATACCACTGAACAATCCCCATTATGTCAATCTTAAACTGGCCAGCCCCACTGCCAGCTTGTCCTAATATCCCATGGATGGAGGAGCCTGGTGGGCTGCAGTCCGTGGGGTCGCTAAGAGTTGGACATGACTGAGTGACTTCACTTTAACTTTTAACTTTTCACTTTTCACTCTCATGCATTGGAGAAGGAAATGGCAACCCACTCCAGTGTTCTCTCCTGGAGAATACCAGGGATGAAGGAGCCTGGTGGGCTGCCGTCTATGGGGTTGCACAGAGTCAGACACGACTGAAGCGACTTAGCAGCAGCAGCAATCAGGTTAGGTAATAAGTGCTGTCATTTTTTTCTAACAGTTATTATGAGGCTTCGGGAAAAACTGATTTAAGAGCAAAGTGAAAACTTTGATTAAAATATATAAAAAGTGTGCTTGTACAGCATCGGAATTGTCCAAAGCTTTCTATCTGTGAGAAAGCAATGCCAATCATGGTTTGTACCAGTTGATACCTACAGCTGAGACTTTCTTTTAATTTAGGGGGGAAAAAAAGGCAAGGCCAAAGATAGCTCTGTGGCCTTGGGCATACACTGTAGACTTGTCTCTTTCTCAGCTAGCTTTGCAAGGGATGAAAGCCCTGAATTATTTCACTAATACCAGCAGTAATGATAGCTGACTAAAGGCATGATGCTTTCACCACTTCTCAGTATTGGGAAGGTCCTTCCTTTCTGGGTCCATGGATGAACTACAGAAAAAGCTTATGATTATGTTAAAGAGTGGGTGCAGGTCTGTGCACATCATGAAGAGGTTTCAGGAATTCCTCACCAAAATGCAAACTGCAGATTTCTTGCAAAGGCAGTATGTTTAATAAATTTTTTTCGGCTATGCTTCCAGACTATTATTTTTTTAAAATTTCTAATTTCAGGCCTACTTGAGTATCCTTCTGTGTTCTATTTATTTGTTCTCACCTGTGGTCTATTCTTGTTTAAAGCATAACTGCTGACTGGATATTCACAAGAAGGTTCCTGTTCTCTAAGAGCTCACAGTCAATGGGGAAGAGGAGGTACCTTCAGTTCAGTTCAGTCACTCAGTCGTGTCCGACTCTTTGCAACCCCATGAAGGAGGTACCTTCATGGGCATTTAAACTTTAATACCAGATAAGACTTAGGGTGTAAAGAAAGTGAAATGAGGGAACAAAGGAAGGATGATGTGCATAGAGAATTTTGAAATTACAGGAAAGAACACTTCTGATGATGAAGATAGAGCAAAGCAATGCTGAAGCATCTGCCATGTTGGGAAGGAGGATCTATTTGATAACAGAAGATGTTTTAACTCCATTCTGCCATGATTTCATACATCTTAATATGATTTTCTTTGTCAAAGAAGACAGCACTTGCAACTTTCTCCAGCCAACAAAGGAAAATGTGAATTGATAATTCCTGTCTGAGAGAGAATTCAGATTAGCCCAGATTCCCCACTAAGATATTCTTCATAAAGTTTTGCGTGTGACTTTCAACTTGCACCGTGCTTTCTAAAGTAAACTTTTCCACATTCCTTTCTCCAAAGTGTTTGTGAACAGAAAGAGGGAGTGATTTGTGGCCTAATAAAGAACTTTTAAGGCCAAGTGATTGGATGTGGATGAGCAGATGTGGGTGATCGGGGAGAAGTTTCAAAGGTGATTTCAAGTTCAGGTCTGGCAGAATCTTGGCACCATTAAAACACACAAGGCACTTAGAAGAGGGAAACTGGCTTTGAAGGAAAGGATGAATCTGGTTTTTCACTTGACTCAACAGCTCAAGTGAAAGTAGGATTTTTAAATAGGAAATCATCAGAGGGCAAGTTACAGTAGTAAATGGGGGCATGTGGGATGATTCATGTCTGAGCAAGGCCTGAAGGCAATTAACATGGTATGTTTCCAGGACAAAACATGTTTTAGGTGGAAGTAAAACAGGTAAGCATCATGAAATATACCAACTAGGAAGTCATACTATTAAGACTGGGTTAAGGTATGTGTTGGAAACATGAAATAGTTGATAGTTTTCCTTTTAGGGCAAAAATGGGCCATTGAAGAGTTTTAAGTTGGGTTCTGAGGAGATTTGCTGATTAGGATGACGTGGCTGTACATTTTCTAGAAGTTGGACAGTACCAGAACCAGATGATGGAGAGGCCTGGGGAGGCGTCCCCCAGCCTGTATTCTACAATCTGTCGGCCTTCCTTCCCCTCTGTCACCAAGGCCAGGATTAGTGGGCGCAAGACAAAATTTAAGGAATGGCTAGGAAACCCAGCATTCAAGACTAATGCTTCATTTTAAAATTATTAAAATTAATGAAATCCACAATGAATTCTAAATAAAGGCAAGATTGGTAAGCTTAAGTTAATTAAGAATGCCACTTCCTCGAGAAAAATTATCAGAGATGGAAATTCCTGCAGTTGTAAATAAGGCAAGCAAAGGCTTTTGAAAATATTATTGGTTATTATACTTCCAATCAAGATAGGAAGGTAAAATTATAATTCTGTTTTTGGTATTAAAAAAAACAGTGTTGTGAGTTTTAATACACCTAATTTTAAAATATTCAATATTTCTTCAAGTACTTTAATGTTCTGGGAAAAAAATGTTCAAATACATAACGTACATAGGCGTGCACGTTTTTCCTGGTGCCTTAGGAATCTACTTGGCTCATATACTGTATTTAGTACAAATTATATTTTATTCACGGATTTGCTCCTTAATTCTGACTTTAAAATATTGCACTAATATTTGATACCTCCCTCTTTTTTTTTTTTTTGGTGACCCTTAAATTTTGCACATTCAGCTCTTTCCCCATTCTGTTTTATTTGTTGTTACTGTTTTTTTCTTCTTGTTTTTGGAGGCTTGATCCTTTCTATTTTTCTCCAGAGTCACAGCTGTTTCGCTCATGTTGCCGAGTCCTGGGCGGACCCCGGAAACTCTTCAAATACAGTAATTTCATTTCATTACAAAGTTAAAATCAGGTTAGCTCGCCGATAGGGAGTGTTGATATATTGCTCCCGCCCGGAAGGAGGCTCCCGGAACTACGGCGTTAAGGGGGCGTGTTTCCCGCAACGCCGGCCGGCTGCGTTTTCACGATGCATTCAGAAGACTTTCCGGTTCTTCCTTCTCGCGAGCCTTCAGTCCCGGCAGCAGCCGGAAGTGATTCCCTGCCTGGAGGCTGTGCGGGCCAGAGCCTCAGGTGAGGGCGGGAGAAAGGGCGGAAGGCCAGAGTATTGCGTTAGGTGTGCGTACGGCTGTGCGCGTGTCGGGAGGAGTTGCTTTGTCGGCGTGTAGATCTCCTCTTCCCGCGCGGAGGAGTCTGTGGTTTCGTCTCATCTCCCAGGCCCTATACGTTGTTGATTGGGAGCGTCAGCCTTGAGCAAGTGCGCCCGCACATTTCAGCGGTGAGACGGCGAAGCCCAGGGATCGCCTTGTTCTTTGCAAAAGGGATTGAAGGCAGTAATTTTTGCGGCAGCACGTTCCAGATTGAAGCGCCATGATAACATTTTAGTATTTGCTGAGCTCTTTGTCTTAGGAGCTCTTTTAGAAGTATTGGGTGTAACAGTGAAGAAATGAGGCAGAAATCCCTGCCAGAAGGGAACTTGCGTTTAACGGAATTTGGGAGAACAGTGGAATAGAAATGGGGGTAGAATCAGAGAGAAGAGGCAGTTAAGGGGGACCAAAAAAAAAGAAAGGTGCGAGAGATTTTGGGGAGTGGGAGAGGATCCTTGTCTAATGTGCAGGGGCGTGATACGTTACGGTCTCAAGGTTGGTTGCGTAAAAGCCCTGAATGCCGTTAGGAATTTAGGACTTCAGTGAAACAGTGTTCTTGCTATAGGATATAATCTCTTTTTCTTCAGGAAAAGACTAAAGATTAGATTGGAAGAAGAGAGAGTAGAAGCTATGTTTCGAAGACCTGTAGTACAGGTAATCACTTCTCCATGTTAATGTTGAGATGTGTTATTATAAACCATAGCCATCACGTTTCTGTAGGGTTTTGCCTGCAGAGGCAGAAGCCCTTTGAACCCACCTGTCTTATTGTACTTAGTTGATATGAGGGTTGGGGACAGATTTTGGTGCTAGATGCAAGCTCAGCCGTGTCTGACTCTTTGCAACCCCCATAGACTGTAGCCCACGAGGCTTCTCTGCCCTTGGGCTTCTCCAGGCAAGAATACTGGAGTAGGTGGCCATTTCCTGCTCCAGGGGATCTTCCCGACCTAGGGATTGAACCCTCATCTCTGGCATCTTCTGCACCGGCATGCAGATTCTTTACCACTTGAATAAATAGTGTTTACTAAAGCAAAAACAAACAAAAACGTTTCTAATTTACTCACATATATGATGAGAGTAGTTCTTAAAACGTGTTACTTGCGTGTAGAGCAGTTAGCATTTAAAGTCCTTGATCTAAAGTCTATGAGAAAAAAAATAAATAAAGTCTATGAGAATTGTTTCAGCTTTTTTTTTTTTTTTAAATCAGGTGGTTTGTTTTCTGACCACCTACTTTTGTTGTCAGTCTGCCCCCCCCCCCCCCCCCCCCCACACCATCTCCCTGCTGTGGAGAGCAGGTCAAGTCTTAGAAACTCTGCAGATGAACTATGTTCCAAACTCCTCATTTCACCCAATCAAGCTCCTCACCTAATCTCTTCAGTCAGTCTAGCCAGCCTTGAGTCAGCCTAGACTGCTTTTCCTCGCTTACCTCATTTGGGCACCGAGTTGTATAGATTTTCCTTTATAACACCTCTCATAACTCCCATCTTGTTAAGGAAGAGTCATTTCCTCAATGGAGCCTGTTCAGGTCTCCTCCACTCTGCTGCAGAATTGGCACTATATTCTTGGATCCCTGTTTTAACTTATACGTACTTTTAAAATATATACCTTTTAGTGTGTTGAAACCTGGAAAAGTTACTCGTGTCTTAATACACAATTCTACAGTATTAAGGTAAATTTAACACCATATATAAAAGGGTTAAAAGTTTAGTTTCAAAAAATTATCCCAGTTAAATAATTCATTCCCTATTTTTGCTTCTCCGGTAGGTCTTGATTTTTGTGTGCCCCCCATGGGACAGATTATTATTCCATAAAACATGTGAGCTCTGGCTCATCTGAGCATCAGGTTAGTACATTTCTAGCATCACGACACAGGTACCAGTTAGCAGGTTGATTCTTTACTATGTGGTAACTCATAATTTTAATTTTTCTACCCACCTTCTGCCCCCAAGCATAGTGCTGGGATTCCATAGCCAAAAGTACCCCTGGAGTGGGTGGTGTTTCAATTGGTACCTGCTGTATGTTAACAGTGCCAGTTCTGGACACATGTTTCTCTGATATAATGGTTAGCTCTCTGAATCCAGTGATGTTCTCAGGAATATGTACTCAAATCTTGGCAGTAGCCCTTAAACAGGCAGCAAAGGGCAGTGGGAAAGCCAGCAGCCTTGGGGTTGGGGCCCTGAGTTCCAGCTGTGACTTGCCACTTCTCTCCTGTAGGATTTTGGGCAAGTTACTCACTCTGTCTCTGAACTTCATTTTTGTCATCTGTAAAGTGGTAGTAATTTTACATAGTTTATAGGTTTATTCTGAGTATTAATTGATAAGAGGCAAAGCACTTACCTAGTATTCACTAATGATGGACTACTATGGACTATAGCTTGCCAAGCTCCTCTGTCTATGGAATTTTCCAGACAAGATACTGGAGTGGGCTGCCATTGTGTTCTCCAGGGGATCTTCTCGACCCAGGAATTGAACCTTTGTCTCTTGCATTGGCAGGCAGTCTTTACCCCTGAGCTGTCTGGGAAGCCCTTTCAGTTAATGATGGCTTTGGTTATCACTGAGTGCTACTGTTACACGGCAGTGACTGTCTTTCTATGATAGACTTGATTCGAACAGTCTTATTTTTGTACTTAATCAAAGAACCATGTTTGTTTATCTTAGATTTTTTTCTTGGGGCTGTCAGAAGCACAGATTTTTCCAACACGTGTTGTTTACCGTTTTATGTGCAAGCACAGAAGCACCATGTCAGGAGGTTGCCACGGAAGCATCAGGAAAGACCTGTAAATGGACTCTGGTGTAGTCCCTCGAGCCTTCTTTGTGCCTGTGCGCTTCTGCAGGAGGCTGCCCCTAAGTGTTTGTGTGGTCCTCCTGGCCCTGTGGGGTTTTCCCAGTAAAGAATCTCCCTGCAGTGCAGGAGATGCAGGAGATGTGGGTTCAGTCCCTGGGTTGGAAAGATCCCCTGGAGGAGGGCATGGAAACTCACTCTAGTCTTCTTGCCTAGAGAATCCCATGGACAGAGGAGCCTGGCGGGCTCTAGTCCATACGTTTGCATAGAGTTGACATGACTGAAGCCACTGAGCATGCGTGCGTGCCTGGGACTGTGGTGGGTGCACCTCTCGTGTGGGCGTGTGCCTTAGGGGCTGCTGACTGGGTGGTGACCAGGTGTGAACTGGGTTTTTGTTTGCATTTGCCTTCCCCCCTGTACTAAAGCTATTTTACTCCTTTGTTCCACTTTAGGTACTTCGTCAGTTTGTAAGACATGAGTCTGAAGTAGCTAGCAGTTTGGTTCTCGAGAGATGTAAGTAGTAGCTGATTTCCGGTTTTTACAGCAATGTGCTCATGTTCTCAGATACATTGCAGAAGAGGTGCATTCATTGGGTTATACTCTGTTAACCACCATGCTTTCGGTTCATGTCTGCCTCTCTGTCCTTGGCTGCAGGGGCCTTCTGTAAACCTGGTCCTTCTTCCCTTATCATACACTTTTTACCCACTCTTATTGTCACTTTCCTGCCAAAGAAATTCCTTGGGTCCTTTTTGGTTACCTAAGACATCCAAGGCTGTGTGCTAGTTGGCTGAAGCAGTGAATGTGGTGAAAGGTGGTGGTTTCACAGAAATAGTCCCTGTATTTATAAAGATTTTCAGATCTCAATTTTGTTCCTTTAACCATACAAACAGTTTAAAAAAGTTTTTAAAAGGTATTTAAAAGATGAATTGATGCTTTTGAACTGTGGTGTTGGGAGAATACTCTTGAGAGTCCCTTGAACTGCAAGAAAATCCAACCAGTCCATTCTGAAGGAGATCAGTCCTGAATATTCATTGGAAGGACTGATGCTAAAGCCGAAACTCCAGTACTTTGGCCACCTGATGCGAAGAACTGACTCATTGGAAAAGACCCTGGTGCTGGGAAAGATTGGAGGCAGGAAGCAAAGGGGACAACAGAGGATTGAGCAAGCTCTGGGAGTTGATGATGGAGAGGGAAGCCTGGTGTGCTGCAGTCGTGGGGTTGCAAAGAGTTGGACACGACTGAGTGACTGAACTGACTGAACTGAAAAGAAGAATTTAGATAAAGAGCTTAATGCTTGTTTTGTGGGGTTCTAGGGATATTTTCTCCTTTCTTGTCAGTCCTCTTTTTTCCCTCCGAGCGTCTTTTTATTTGCTCCTCACACTTGTTTCCTGACCTTCTAGTGCTTGGGTTTTGCTTGATGCCGAGATTGAAGTTGAAGTAGTGATTGTAGCTGTTCCTCTTCTGGACATTTCTGTCAGTCTTATGTTATCTACGAATTGCTTTTCAGCTCTGAATCGCGTGCAGTTGCTTGGTCGAGTAGGTCAGGACCCTGTCATGAGACAGGTAGAAGGAAAAAACCCAGTCACGATATTTTCCCTAGCAACAAACGAGATGTGGCGATCAGGGGAAAACGAAACCTACCAAATGGGTGAGTATGAAAGACTGGGGTTTTAGGATTATAGTAATTAGACGTTATTTAGTGTGAATTGATACTTTAAGAATACTTTCGTAAAGGATCTCCCTTAACTCTTGTCCTGTCTCTTAGAAACCGTGGCGTGGCTTAGCTGGACACGATGTCCTTAGGCAGTTGTCTTTTGCATTTGTAACCACATTCCCTGTCCTTGTGATTCTCGTGACTTAGGTGATGTCAGTCAGAAGACAACATGGCATAGAATCTCAGTGTTCCGACCGGGCCTCAGAGATGTGGCGTATCAGTACGTGAAGAAGGGGTGAGTTGAAGGAGGGATCTTACAGGTTGAATGGTTTAAAAAACAAACAAACTAAGAACGTGTTTCCATGGACTCTGTAGCTCTTCTGTTTATAAAGTACCACTCATTACTTTGGGTTAGCTCAAGAGGTATTTATTCAGTGCTCAATACTGTATGCATAGTGTCATATGTGACTAGCTTAAAGGTTTTAACATGGTTTAGCCTTTTAAGAACTTAGGACAGTAGGACGTGAACTTGAACAGCACTGATGAGGCGAGAGAGAAGGCAGAGGGTGCCGTGTGCCTGTCACGGGCGCAGCAGTGCTCGTGGGGGCTCCCAGGCCGCCATGGCCAGCGACCCCGATGGCGGGTGTCTTGCCCTTGGCACCCCGTGGTGGCTTGACAGAGGGTCTGGGAGGTGGGGAGCCTGACGCAGTGAGGTATTCTGGTGATAATTCAGGGCAGTTAATTCATATTTGATAACTTTATATGAACTTAGCAATTCCTTTTTAAAATGTTTGGATTATGTATAAGAAGTGTCTTTTCCAAATCCTTCGAAGGACAAAAGTTTGTGTTTAACAGCAACTGTAGTCAGAGTTTAGAAATGTATTATAGAAATAAAACATTTCATGAAACATAAGTTTAGCAATAATGAAAATTTCTTTTTTTTCAATAATTGCATACCTTTTCTTCATATGAACTTCCATTGTGTGTGTGTATAGTATGTAAATACATATATCACACATAAAACACACCAGAGGACACTTCAAGGAAAAGGTATCCAGTTTCAGCTACTGGCTGATGAATCTGTGTGACTGTTCCCTTTGGCACCCAGTCATTTTACTGGTCTTACTTTCTGTATTGTGCAGTATCAGTGCTGTCAAATTCCGAAATTGGTGCCACTGTGGCCATTTTCTACCCTTTAAAGTCGACGTTACACTTGTCTCCTAGTTCATCCTTCTAGAGAGTGCAGAATAGCCTTAGTAATTAACTCTGGGTGAAATACTAAGCTGAAAACTTGTATTTTGAATTTTAATAATCTAAGGTCATTTGAGAGTAAGTTCATGAACCTCACTGCAGAAAGGAACTGAAAAATAAGTGAAAAAAAGCCAAACCCGTTAGATAATTCAGGGTCAAAGGGGATAGAAAAATCACATGTTGGAAATCAATCATAGAGATTTAAAGGATGCTCTTCATTTTCAGGGTCTTAAGGTTGCTTTTTTTTTTTTTGACTTCACATTTGGAACTTTTTTTTTAAACTTCATAAGGGCCATAGGCAGCTAAAGGATGAAAACATCCTTTTTTCCACAGGGTGGCAAGGCAGGTCCACGTGTACTTTCTGTTTCGGTACTCTTGTTCTTTGCCTGTGCCTCGTGGCTTGCAGGATCTCAGTTCCTGGATCAGGCAGTGAAGGCGCGGAGTCCTAACATCAGGAGACTGTTTTAGCACTCTTAATTCTGAGTTAAGAAGTGGTATGTGTGATTATCTATTTCATCCTTGAAGAGTATACGCATTACTCTCCTCTGACCTGACTCTCTGCTGTAAAGCATATTGAAATCTCCAGACTAAAACTGGTAAATTTTATTTGTATCAGGTCTCGAATTTATGTGGAAGGGAAAGTAGACTATGGTGAATATACGGATAAAAACAATGTGAGACGACAAGCAACAACAATTATAGCTGGTAAGGCTCTTGTGATAGTAGCTATTCTTTTTTATTTTCTTTGAATGCTTGGCTATGTTGTAGCCTTCAGTTCAGTTCAGTCGCTCAGTCGTGTCCGACTCTTTGCGACCCCATGAATCGCAGCACACCAGGCCTCCCTGTTCATCATCATCTCCCGGAGTTCACTCAGACTCACGTCCATCGAGTCCGTGATGCCATCCAGCCATCTCATCCTCGGTCATCCCCTTCTCCTCCTGCCCCCAATCCCTCCCAGGATCAGAGTCTTTTCCAGTGAGTCAACTCTTCTCATGAGGTGGCCAAAGTATTGGAGTTTCAACTTTAGTCTTACCTGAGGCTGTTAGTACTGATGCTTACGAGATTGTAAGGCACCTAACCAGGAGAATCCCGAGTGGAGTTTGTGGGCCTGCTCTAAGTTTCTAGATATATATCTCTTCTTTCAGAAAGTGATCTCTGTACTCACAGTGTTAGTTCACAAGTAACTTTAGAATTATCCATTGCACTGTTGATGCCTCTTTGAAGGATATGGCCTAAATGGAAAAGCATGTACCAAGAAGAGTTACACTAATACTGGCATCAGACATTTGTACAGCTTCATTCAGAGCCTGTTTGGTACTTAACGTGATGATTTTGTTTTAAACTCCTATTGTTCTCATTAAACAAAATACAAAACAACATAGAAAAATGGATGCACAGAGCTTAAAGGAGGTTAAGAAGATATCCTCTAGAGGAGAGTGTTCAAGCTTTTCTGAAAATTCTGCAAGAATTTTGAAACCAGTATATACCCCTTTGAACATGTTTAAGTTGACATTAAGAGTTTTTTTCAATATAAAATTATGTTGCTCTTAAAGGTATTAAGGGATCTAAATATCATAACAATTTGGTATCCATCATCATTAAAAAGATACAAGCTCTTCAACATTTGGAAAGTTTATAATTCCCTTTTCTCTGGACTTGTTTTTCAATCCCATTTTCTCCTTAGAAGTGTATCTTAATATAATATATAGTCAAAAATATTTTATTATTTTATTCTGTTAAATGTAACAAAAGTATATACATAAATAGAAATTTTAAAATATTTAAAAAAACTTTGCAATAGTGAGACTCTGAATGTTAGGTTTCTCCTTGAATAGGTTATCATTACAGTTGTTTTTAGAACATAATTGACTGAAACAGCTGTAATATGTAAATACAAAAGCTGTAACATTTTATTGAAAATGTGTCTTAATGAGATAGATGATGCATTTTTTGTCTTTTGGATTAATTGCTAAACTTGTTTTTTATGGATATAAAACTCAAGAAACTATTGTCTTCAGTAGATGAGGATGGAAGAGCTATTTATGAGCTTCCTGAGATATGCCAAAATTAGACATTTAAAAGTTAATTTTTTATTATGGAAAATGTCAAACATACACAAAAGGAGAGAGGAGTGAAAAACACAAACTCCCATCATGCAGCTTCAACAGTTATCAACAGATGGCAAATACTATTTCATCTATGCCCCAGCCTACTTTTCCCCCACCTGGATCATTTTGAGTGAATCTGAGACATTGTGTCATCCATAAATATTTCAGTAGGTGTCTCGGAAATGTATGGATTCCTCTTTATAGTGCTGTTATCAGAGCTAGTATTAAATAACTCATTATTAAATTTATCTTTTACTAGATGTCATAGTATTGAAATTTTTTTGATTGTTCTATGAACAGCAATCTATACATTTTATTACATGGTTTATATATATCAAGTCTCATTGAAAAAAAAATTTAGATTTGGGAGGCTAAAAGTCTGACAACTTAGGCCTCCTAACTGACAGATTTTCCTTTTTCTCTTTGCACTTGTTCCAGAGTTCATGTCTTAACTACTATGCCTTATTGATAAATTATAATTTGTTATAAGTAATAAGCATATATTTTCTTACTGCTTTCTTGAAAATATATTGACCTTGAGAACCAATATAGGTATCTTCCTCCCCTCATTATTAAACCTAAGAGAAGGTTCTTTCTGACCAGTTTGCTTTTGTATTTCTTGAGTGTCTTGAGTGAATCACTTCCTGCTTGCCTTGTTCTTCCTTGGCTCATTCTTACAGAGGTATCTTAACTGTTTAAAAAAATTATTTTTCAGACCTGTGTATGGTATAAAACTATGCCTGTGATTTTAGCAGTGGAAAATCAAGCTTTTTAATAAAATAGTTGACATATTTATAAAGCATTTAATACTTTCATCTTCCACTGTAAACCTATTGTGTGGGCAAATCTCAAATTTAAATTGTGTGAAGTTTTATAAACCAGGTTAAAGAGAAACATTTCAAATTATCTGCCATTTTCTTCTTGTCAGTATTATTCACCAGCATGGATGATTAAGCAATTAACATAGGTTTATGGCTAATAGTAAAATGAATAGGTCTTTAGTGCCATTAGTATGGAAGGGAATAGAGTATAATTTGGCTCATCTGTTTTATAGGCTATATTTTTTTTTCTCCTAGAAATCAGTGTAACTTAAAAATAACCACCAGCAGGTGGCAGTCTTGTCTTTTTACATAGTGATGTCAACTTGGATAATCTCTTCTGAAATAACCATTCTATACCAAAATACTCTAGTTTTAGAAGACTGTAGTCATGAACAAATACTCAGTTATTGTATAGTAACCGTTTTTGGGATAATTGTAAAGTTTTAAGAATGTCATTGTTTCAGTATTATGTAGAAGGTACTGCTGCTTTTCCTTTGCTTGTCCTAAACTAATTGTTTCTGGACAACCTTTTAGGAGCAATGTCTGATGTTTTTGGATAAAAATGTCCCTCTGAAATATTGATTACTAGAAAATTTCCCAGGACTAAATGTGTAAAACGCATTTTGTTTTGAAATTTAAAAGTACCGTTGTTCTGTATGAGTGTTCAGACTTAAAAAACACAAATAGATCTCTGTGTCCTGATGGGGCCATATTGAACCCCGTCCTTCCCTCTTCCTTCCAGCATGTGGTATGTGATGCCACGATCCTCTTCTGGGTTAGGATGTGCTCCTTAGTTTACTGGCTTCTATCTGAGTGTTGCAAGCATCGAAGTGTGTGACGAGCTCTTTTGTAGAAAGTTACTACTGAGAAGACCTTTGCTACCTTCAGGGAAGACAAGAAGTATTCCACCTTTTCTCACAAGGTCTGAATTACTGATAAACCATCAAAAGCCCAGCTTTTACCTCCATTATGCCTATCATAGATACCTGTTAAGAACATCAGTTAGTTCCGTTGCTCAGTCGTATTCGACTCTGCGGCCCCATGAACAGCAGCACACTGGGCTTTCCCGTCCATCACCGATTCCTGGAGCTTGCTCAAATGCGTGTCTATCGAGTTGGTGATGCCATCCAACCATCTCATCCTCTGTCGTCCCCTTCTCAGCAGGAACCTAGTATTTTGAGAATTTGTCTAAAGTTTTTTTGGTGACTAGCACTAAAATACGTATATGTGGTAGAAGGGAATGATTAAGTGTGGTGGAAAAAGAGTTCTGGAAATAACATTTCTGCTTTGGCTTCTTTACAGATAATATTATATTTCTGACTGACCAGATGAAAGAGAAGCCGTAGACTGGATGATCCTTCTCTGGCCGGTGTTTGGTACAGTCTCATTTCCAAATCATGCTAGTGTTTATAGTTTCTAAGGACAAGAATTAAAATCCTCTTCATTATAAAATGAGTGATAACATTTTTGTGACTATCACTCCCCTTCCCTTTTTTGTGTCATGAACTCTGGTAGCTCCTGCCTGTTAATGGTATTCACTGATTGTTTATTCTTTAGAGATGGTTTCTGTGTACAAACTTGTGAACTTTTAGGTTCATCCATGTTATGGCAAAGGGATGAATGTCCTTTGGGAAGGCCCCCCCTCCCCCGCCACCTTTTTTGTGCATACTTCTATTATAGCATTGAGTCAAGCACCACAGTGTTTTTGAGTATTGCTGTATGTTAGACATTTATCCCATGGTTGTAGATACTGATTTCCTTATCTGGTTTATAGACCAGAAGGCAAGGGCTATATCTTTGTATACTTGCCTGTTTAACCAGTGCTTTGCACAGAGTAGGCAATAAATGTTGACACGTGAATGATCCCAATAGGATAATAAGCTTTAGCCCAAAGTGAAGGGGTTTGCTGAGCAGCATTTAGTATCTAACCTAAATAGCTTCAAGACTAAGCTACCTCAATCCCGTCTTTTGTTTTTGGACAGTTTTACTAGTAGCATTTATGAAACAGTTTACCCGTGGTGAAGACCTAAAGTGCAACTGGGGATGAAGTTGTTCGTCTCCAGGAGGTGATCCAGGGGCTCTGGTTTCACTATTTTCTATCTTTCTAAGCGCCTCCTCTCTGTCTGTTTAGTCTCGTGCGGAGCTCTCCCTGTTTAGGGAGCCCCTAAGCCACCTCTGGCACTGCGTCCATAGGTTAGCGCCCCAGGTATGTGTCCCTTTAATTTTCCTACATGGCCTTCTGCTGTACATACTGTGTACCCTTGGGTACACACAGTCACTTTCGTTATAAGATTGTGAAAACCACAGAGCACTAATAATTTACTAGTAACGATTATATGAAATAAACTCAGTGATTTAAATGCGTCTTGCACTTTTTGAGGTTGGCATCAGCCCCTGCCGGGTGTGCGTGCTCATTCGCCGCTATGTTACAGAGGCTGGCTGCTGCTGGGCAGGTTGTCGGGTCACACGGTGCATCCCTGTTCTCAGGCTCCAGCTCTGCCTCTAGCCCAGCCTGGTTATTTGTGTCCCAGCCTGTGTGTCCTCTCCCCCTGCCTCTGAGTGTCATGCTCACTGTAGCTTACATCCTGCTGGACTTAAACAAGAACCACATTCGCACGTTATTTTCTGGGCCCTTGGCTGTTTTAAGGTATTCTCTGCACACTTCATCAGCTTTTTGTGCTCATACTACAGTTTGGCTAAGGAAAATTAGAGTTCCTTAGTTTATCCTTTTCATGCCAAGATATGGGAGAAAAGTACTGTTTCCTCATATCAACCATCTTTAAATTTAAATTTTTTTTTTCAGCCACCTTTTTCTTTTCTTTTTTCCTGTACTGGGACTATTAATCAACATGTTACATCTGCCCTCTTGATTCTCGCATTAAAACTATCTAGTGTTGTAGTACTCCTTGACCCCACATTCCTTAAAGCAAAATTGTAAAGTAGATAAAATTTGTCTTTCGGGCAACTTTTTATTCTTGTCCTCAGCAAAGCTACTTTTATGCCCCTTCAAAGTTATAAGAGGTCATGCATATAAGTATTCCTGTTTAAACTGGTTGATGAATCTGGGCTTTGGGAAAGGGACATGGTGAACAAAATAGTTTAATGGCCAAGTGATTCTGAGTCTGGGTGCAGGGGCCAGAGAGTGTGTCCTCCAGATCCTGTGAGCTGAGGGGCTCTTCTGCAGACTCCCACTGAAGTTCACTTGAGAGGCTCTGAGGTAGGCAGTGGGGCTTTCAGAATTAGGTGTTCAGGGCGGAGGCCTCAGCGTGCATGTGATGCTACAGATCTGGGGGTCCACAACCTGGGGGCCTGCGGGAGCATCAATTCTGCTCTCCCCTGCAGGCAGCCCCAGCTGCTGAGGAACCTCCTGAGGTTCCCAGGCTGGTCTCAGAGGAGACGGAGAATCCAGTAGCAGTCACAGGCCGTAGGGGTCTTCTAGTTTTGTGTCCTGCCTCTCCTTAATTTCATGGTCTTACAGTGTCAGGGACTGTACCTGTAGAAGACTGCTCTGTGACTTTGATTTTGGGATTGCATGTTAGTTTAATGATGAGTATGATATTTATCATTAAGTGTGGGAGAAGTGTGGGAGAACAGCACGTGTGGTTTGAAAATATATCCCGTATTTGGAAAAGAAGTAATTGATAATAGATGTATACCTCAAGTCTAGAAGGAGAAAAAACAAAACGTTCTGATGATCTCTGAATGGGAAGATTGTGTATGATTTGCTTTACACTTTTGTATATTCTTTTTTTTTTAAAGCATTGAGTATGTATTACTTTTATAATAAGAAATAAAGCTGTTTACATTTGGGGGAAAAAAAAAAAACTTTTCCATTATTTCCAAGCTAGGCTTTCTCATTCACGTTAAGCTAGTACCACCTCATGCTTAGACACGTCATCTTTTTTTTCTTTTCTTCTTGTATTCTCCTCTTTTTAAGTATATACAGCCTGGAAGGGTTGACTTTAAAGACTCTCACATATGAGATCCACTATTTGCTGTGAGGTGCAGTTCTCAGAGAGTCATCCTTTTCTTAAAAATCGCTGGGTGCTTACTTGTCCAAAGACATCCAGAATCATCAGAGACATTTTTCTGTGGCTGTTTTGGGGGTTACCTGTCATTGCCACCTGGGTTTCAGCCTACCCTTCGTAGCTCATTTAGGGGAAATTAATGGTAGTTTCTCATTGTTCCTAAAAGATAACGGGCAGTTCTTGAGGGCAGGGTTGTCTTTTACTCAGACTGCCCTTTTACCCCTGTCCAGCTCGTCCCAGTGCAGTGATGGTTTAGGGCCTTGTAAATGCCTGTTGTTCTGTCAGACTGCCCTGGGACGTTGACATGCAAATGAGGGCAGGATCACCTTACTTGTTTTGCTGTCAGGGTTTGCATTATATGCCCTGAAGATTGGTGGGAGTAACAGCAAGCAAATCATCATAGAAAACAACAGATCGTCACAAGGTCAGTGAGTTATAGAGAACTATCTTACAAGATAACAGTATTATATTAGTGGCTGCACACCAGGCCCTGAGCTAAGTACTTTTTACTATTGACTCATTTAACTATTACACTAAGAAGAAGGTCATATTATCCCCATTTTATAGGTGAGGAAACTTGAAATTGAGAGATTAAGACAAACGTCAAAGTAGTGCAGCTTGTAAGAGGCACATCTGGGGTTTGAACTTGGATAGGTGAGGTCTGCATTTTGCTTTCTGCCCACAGGCTCCTTAGGGGCTTCCCTGTAGCTTAGCTGGTAAAGAATCCGCCTGCAATGCAGGAGATCCCGGTTCGATTCCTGGGTCAGGAAGATCCCCTGGAGGAGGGATAGGCTACCCACTCCAGTATTCTTAGGCTTTCCTGGTGGCTCAGTCGGTAAAGAATCCACCTGCAGTGCGGAAGACCTGGGTTTGATCCCTGGGTTGGGAAGATTCCCCTGGAGGAGGGCATGGCAACCACTCTAGTATTCTTGCCTGGAGAATCCCACGGACAGAATGGACAGAGGAGCCTGGTGGGCTACAGTCCATGGGGTCACAAAGAGTCAGAAATGACAGTGATTAGGCCCACCGCAGCGTAGCCACCTTCCCATTCCTGTCGACCTTGAATAACCAGAACCCCACTGCTGACTTCTGCCTGGAGCCCCATGCAGGGTGCATCTGAATCACACCAGGATTTCGTACCTTCTAGGCTTTAGTTGGGGAAGAATTATGAGTGATGGGGAAATACCACCACCTCTTTAGTATTCTTTCTCATTTTCAGTTTAATGATTCCCACAGGAAAATAAATCACAGTTAATTTCCCTACCAGGTTATCTTTACATATTCCTCCTCTTTTTTATCAAGCAGTGTCTCTTTATTGGTTAAAGTAAGTTCAGGGTGTCTGCTCCTTTTATTGTTTCCTCCAGTTGTTTCCTTCCTGCTGAGTATTGAGATGGTCCAGAAGATTGTTCAAGAATTTGTCAGGCTCGCTTTTTAGAGAGTGAGACTTTTGGCCGGCACCAGCATCATTGACGTCCCCTCTCATTCTCTCTTTACTGTTCATCTATTAGCTCTCTGCCATGCTTCGAACCTCAGGGTCCTGCTTGTCCATATTGGTGTACATCTTGACGCTTTCTTTTTCTCCTCTACCTGTCACTTGGAAAAAAGGTGGTCTGTCATAATAGTTCACTGAAGGCTGTGCAGTCAGAGAGCCTGCATTTGAATCTCTGCTTTGGTCAGAGCAGCTGAGTGAACTCTGGTGAGTTTCCTAATGTTCCATGCCATGATTTTTGTTGTTTTGTTTTCCTATGAATAAACCAGGGGTAATAGTAGTCCTACTTTTATGGCCCTCCTGTGAAGAATGTAGTAAATAATATATGGAACTTACATAGCACATAGTAACTGCATCAAGTGCTCAGTACATACTGGACGTTATTACTGTTGTTGCGCTTATTTTAAATGAGGTGTATTTCTCTTCCAGTCACCACGTCCATCTCACTGAGTCTCTCGGGATCCTTAGAGGGCATTTCAGTTTATCGTCCTTTACCTTTTTGTGGTTGTATTGTCAACACCCGTGGATTACTGAGCACGTGTTCCACTGTGGTCATTCTTTTTTCTTGGTTTTGTTGTTGCTCTTCTATGGCTATTTCCCATTAAGCTGGGCATCTTTTTAAACTCAGAAGCCACGTGGGCACCTGTCATATGCCATGCATCCATGCAGCCGGGACGTAAGGCTGAATATAACAGGGCTCCTGCATTGAAGGAACTCGTGGTGTAGGATGGTGGGGGTTGGGTGGGGAAGACGAAAGCAGGAGGCTGTGTAGTCAAGTATGATACCCTAGTCACAGTAGAAACAGTCCTGCGAGACACAGAAGAGAATAGTTAGGTCAGAAAGCAGCATGAACAGAGGTCCTGAAACGTAAAGGTCTATGAAACATTCAAAGAGAAAACACAAAAAGTAGTTTGAGGCTAGACTGCGAAGGGCATTGAAAGCTTGCAGAGAACTTTGGCAGTAGGAGCCTTAGAAGGTTTCACAACAGGGACATCTCATCAGAATTATCCTTTAAGAACTGTGCAGACAGGGGAAGGGTTAGAGGGAGGAAAGCAGAGAGGTCATTAGGAAGCTACCGAATAAGCCTGGGAAGGGTTAGTAGAGTGGGGATGAGAGGTGACATGACGGCTGTATGGGATTCACATGGACTCATTCATCTGTGTGCCTACTGTGTGCCAGATCCTGTGCTAGGATGCAGAGAACACGTAACTCCTACCCAGGATCTAGTGGTGACAGAACGCGTGTGTTGGTGGTGAGAGAAGAGTCAGAAGAAAATTTTGAAGCTTCTGCTTGGGCAGCTGCTGAGATAGTGACATTTTTATTTGAGACTAAGGAACATGGGCACTGGGGCCTTGAAGATCCCCCTTCATGGATTACAGCCTTGCTGTGGCGAAGGGACCTGCATAACTCACTGAAGCTATGAGCCATGCTGTGTAGGGCCCTCCAGGATGGACAGATCATAGTGGAGAGCTCTGACAAAGTGCGGTCCACTGGAGGAGGGAATGGCTAGCCACTCCAGTATTTGTGTGAGAGCCCCATCAACAATATGAAAAGGAGAAGCATGCAACACTGGAAGATGAGGCCCCTAGATTGTCAGGTGTCCAGTATGCTACAGGGTGGGGGAGGGCAACAGAGGGTGAGATGGTTGGATGGCATCACTGATTCTATGGACGCGAGTTTGAGCAAGCTCCAGGAGATGGTGAAGGACGGGGGGAACCTCACGTGCCGCAGTTCACGGGGTCGCAAACAGTTGGGCATGACTTAGCTACTGAGCAGCAACAACAGTGAACGTGGATGTGGGAGCAGATTTGAGAAGATGGAGATACTGAGTTTAGTTTTGTTTAGTTGTAGACTTTCTAGCTTATATTTGGGAGGGTGAAGATTAATGAGTCTGGTGCTCAGAAGAGATGCTGAGGCAAGAGTGACATTTTTTTTCTTCCCTCCAGACACATTGCAAGCAGATTTTTGTGAGATAACCTTCAAATGTGGCCAGGATTCCAGCTTTCTGATGTGGAAAGCCATATTGTGGGAAAGATTTCTAGTTGTCTGCTTGTTTTTACGATATGGGGTTGGTTTTAATCAGGAATGGTATGATGACAGAGGCAGCTGTCTGTGAGAGAAGAGCTCCTTACTTGCAGTTCTCGAGTGGAGGGCATGGGCCACAGCGTGCTCACATGGGGAGGTGCCAGGGTAAGTCAGGAGGCAGCGGGAGCAAGGGGGAAGCGTGGGTGAGACAGGATAGGGGAGCCGAGCAAGTTTAGGGTTCGTCAGCTCAAATACATTTCAGTAGGCAGTGGTAATGGGTCAGTCCCTGGGTGTCGGGTACCTGGCCGTGGGGGAATTTCAGGCAGAGGAATAATGTGGTGAGGGCTGTGAGCTCAGGAGGCTGATGGGGGCTGTGAACTCAGGGCTGCTTGATGTGCATATCAAAGGCACGCTTGTGGGCAACTCCTCTACTATTTCTAGGAATCAGCTACACTTTGGGGGTGGGGTGGGGGCGGTGGCCGGGCCCCAAGATGTCAAAACATGGTAAAATACAGAAAATAAGACGCATTGTTTAAAAGAAGAAGCATGCATTTGCTGCCCAGTATCTGTTATTCCGTCTACATTTACGGAACCCATACTTTTGGGGGGTGACAGTATAAACAGCAAAAGTACTGCATTCCTATTCTCCTTTGCAGTTAAGAATTGCTGGGGGGTTGGGGGGTGCGTGTAAGCAGAAGTCATCTGTTGGCATTTCCAGGAAAGTTCCTTCAGTGACCTAAGTCTGCCGGGAGGCTCATCCTGTGTGCTTCTCTTCATTGTCGTCTGACTCTTTCTTGCCTAAAATGTGGCCGTGGTGGCTGAATCTCCAGTAGCCATCATAAAGCGTGAGATGGTCTTCGGGCTGTGGAAGAAAGAGGAAGCTGGGATCCGTGATGACCATGGAGCCACCATACCAGTCCCGGACAGTCTACTCTGGACTTCTTTTGGCGACACAAATAAATCTACCTTGTAGCCACTTGTTTGTGCTTTGCAGTTAAATCTAATCAACAAATTCACGCATTTGTAACCTTTTATCTCCATACACGTGATCAGCTCATTACTCTCACCTTTCTCCTGCATGACTCTCCACTGAGAGTAGAAGTGAAATCTTACTTCTGCTCACACAGTCCTCCAGACTTTTCGCTTAACGTCTTATTCTGAATTCGAGGAGGAGATTGGGACATAAGACCTACATAGAACCTTAAC
Source organism: Ovis aries (assembly GCF_016772045.2). Classification (NCBI taxonomy): domain Eukaryota; kingdom Metazoa; phylum Chordata; class Mammalia; order Artiodactyla; family Bovidae; genus Ovis; species Ovis aries. The sequence continues at coordinate 106,430,904 of NC_056057.1, forward strand.
AGTGTTAAAAAGAGTGAATCTGAGCACCCTGTCAAATAAATACTGTGTAATTTTGCTTGAATCCCTAATGAGGACCCTTAGTTTAACAACTCCCTGTTAAATAAAGGAGCACTTAAGAACAGAAATACTACCCTCATACTTCCCCTGCCAGTATAGCAGACCAAGTAATCTGGAGTGAGATTTCCCAGAGGAAAAGTAACTGAATCCTGAGTTTACCATAGTTTTTATTGCATCATCGAATGTCTTAATTGAGGGTGCTATAAGAAAGTACTATAGACAAAGTGACATAAACAACGGACATTTATTTTGTCACCATTATGGAGGCAGGGAGTCCTAAGATCAGGGTGCCAGCATGGTTTCTTGTGAGGCTTGTGCCCCTGGCTTCGAGGTGGCCGCCATCTTACTGTGTGCTCACATGACCTCTTGTTTGTGAGTGCTGGTAAAGAGAGCTCTCATGAGGAACTAATCCTGTTGTATTGGCACAGTGAGGAAGGGGAAAGAAAAAAGTATTAAGATAGCAAAGAAAGTTGCAGATGCTGGGATTCCATAGAGTATATAAGGGAATCAATAGATGAGTAATTTGGAGTTGCTGGAAATAAGATCAGTATATGAAAGTCAATTGCAAACAACCAAGAAAATGTAATTTCAAAAAGATCCTATACACAAGAGCATCAGAAGATGGAAGGTGTCCTCAAGTATGTGGTCCCTTTGGAGGATGTTATAAAACTTTTGAAATGCATGAAAAGACAAACTGGTATGTTATGTTTATTGGAAGCATCAAAATGTAAAGATGTCAGTTCTCCCCTAGTTGATGTTTTACAGATCAAAAAATTCCCAGAAGTGTTCTGGGGGCAACTGGACAAGCTGATAGTAAAGATGTATTCTTGAGCAAAAGTCTGAGACCAGGCAGTATGCTCCTAAAGAGGAAGGGTGAGATGGGGGCTTGCTCTGCCAGTTGGCAAGACAGGTTTTTTTTATTTTTTAAGTAATAAATGAAGTATACTATGGGTGCAGAAATAAGCAAATAGAACAGTGGTATAGAATAGAGAACTCAGAAACAGGCCATGCATATATGGAAATGATAGGGTGAAAGTGGCATTATAGATCACTAGATTAAGTATAGATTATTCAATAAATGTTGCTAGGAAAATTTATTATCCATATAGGAAAAAAATGAAATCGAATCTCTACATCTTATACAAAAGTCAATTTTTGGGTTATTTAAAAAGTGAAAGGCAAAACAAAATTTTAGAAGAAAGTACAGGACAATGGCTAGGTTTTTTAAAATAAAATCTTGAACATAGAAACAAGCAATAAATTTATCTTAAAAATAACCTTTTTAAACCAGAAATCACCACAAAGAAAGCAAAAGGACAAGTCACAAACTGGCAGAGAAGATATTTGAAATGATACACCTGAAATAGTCTGGAATATAGAAAGGCCTAGAGAGCAAAAAATAGCTGGAATATATGAAAAACACAAAGCAAGGAAATGAGAGCTTAGTAAGAAAAATGGTCAAAGACAGAAGCACTTAACAGGAAATATAAATTATCCACTAATGTATGAAAAACTGGTCAATCTCGTTAATAATCCAGGAAATGCAAAACCAGAAACTTCAATAAACTCTGATTTTAAGACCTCCGTGCTAGCAAGTTTCAGCACATTTGATAGAACAGAGTGTGAAGGAGGAGGTTGTAGACCGTGGAAACTAGCGGGGGGATTAAATTGGCACCTTTTGAGGCAGATAACTTGCATTTGAGAAAACATTTTGACATTAACTTGTAATGTTGACATTTCACCTAGTTATTCTACCTTTAAGATAGACTCTATAGACCAGTCTTGACCGTGTAGACTAAGAAACAAGTCCAGAGGTGCTCATAGCAACAATACGTAATAGTGCAAAACTGGAAACAATCCAAGGTTCGTCCACATAGAATGGGTAAATAAATGCCCACACAGTGGATTATCATACAGCTGGGTAGATACAGTTATATCGTGACAAGAATAACTTTATAAACATATACTGCATTAATATCAGGTTGCAGGGGATATTTGTATAGCATGTTATTTTTATACAGGTTAAAACCAAGCAAGTATACAATATTTTTAATAGATAGGGACCTATATAATAAAACTATTCAGAAAGGGAAGGAGTGATAAATACAGAATTCAAGGTGAGTTTCCACAGGAAACGGGCAAGGCACAGGGGTAGGACAGAAGCAGCGCACACACACGTGCCGCGGTACACTTTGTGGATACCTAAGTTGGATGGTGGGATTATGGGTACTTACTTTGTTTGCTTTATAGCTTACCTATATATGTTACATGTATTTTTATATGTATTAAATATCACAGTAAACATAGCAGTTTTCATAAAAATATCCCAAGTATGGTTAGTGTATAGGGCAGTGACCCTGTTAATAGCTAATGTTTAAAAAACACCCCTATGGATTTCCCTGGCCATTCAGTGGTTAAGACTGTGTTTCCAATGCATGGGGCCTGAGTTAAATCCCTGGTTGGAGAACTACGATCCCACATGCCATGTGGTGTGGCCAAAAAAAAAAAAAAATTTTTTTTCTTTTTTTAAAAAAAGCTTGCATTTTACATTTTTATACTCACTGTCTTATTTAATTACTGTAACAATTTTATGAAATAGGTACTAGTATGCCTGTTTTATAGATGAGTGCATTGAAGTTTAAGAAGATTCATTTGCTTCAGATAATATAACTAATGAGCAGAGCAGTGGCACTCAGATTTCAGATCTAGGCCTGATTCCAGAACCCAGGTCCTTAAACGATTCATTCATATTGACTGTCTGCTCCCTCCTCACCTTTCCAACCTGAGGATCAGAGAGATCAGGAAGTTTGCCAGATGCCACCCACACAATTAGCTTAAAGCATTTCTATGGCAAGGGTGCAGGTGGCGTAGGTTGCTGTCTTCGGGGATTTTTCCAATTTATCAGATCACCAATTGATAAAATGTGTTATACAGATAAATGAGGAATGTTAAAGGCAGAGAATGGGACCCAGATGTTTCTCACTGAAACACCTGTTGGTTTAAGGTACATCCCATAATTTGGGAGTTTATAGGGATCATTAGGAACCAGAGCAGATGAAGCAGTGTGAAATAAAAGAAAGGGGCTCTAAGATCTTGTCCCTGACTAACATTACTGCTCCAGGCCCTATTTTTTTTCCTTATATTTATTGAGGTGTCACCAATAGGTGGTTTTTGCGATCTTTAGTTAAGGCAGTGGATTCTGAAGCCCTGCCTGGGTCAGAATCCTTGCTGTGCTGCCTACTAGCTCTATGAGAATCTCTGAGCCTTAGTTTTATCCTCTTTAAAAATGAGGACAATAATAGAACTTACCTCATGTCTTGAAAATTAAATGACTTACTCCAGTTACCTTAAAACAGTTTGTAGAGTATAATTAAGTGCTATGTATATTTATTATTTTACAAGTGCATGGTTAGTTGCTCAGTCGTGCCCAGCTCTTTGAGACCGTTTGGACTGTAGCCTACCAGGCTCCTCTGTCCGTGGGATTTTCCAGGCGAGAATACTGAAGTGAGTTGCTATTTCCTCCAAGGGATCTTCCTGACCCAGGGATCGAACCCACGTCTCCTGCATTGCAGGCAAATTCTTTACCCACTGAGCCATTGAGGAAGCCCACTATTATTTGATATGTATTATATATTGGTCTGTGGATATATTGGCAAATAAATCATCACCACCATTATCGCTTCTATTTTTGAGGTGCATGGAATTCCCTTTTCTTTACCTTGCCTGCCAGGTGAAACTCCCATTTGTTTTAAGAGATGTATCTCAAATGTCATCTCTTCTTTCAAGCCTGTGACTATTCCAGGGAAAATTTGTTCCCTTGTCTGTGCAAACATGTATATTTTGTATCTATCTCTTACAGCATTGGTCATATCTTTTTTTTTTTTTTAATCTTTCTCAATAGCAGTCTTTTTTTTTTTTTTGTAAAATTTTTATTTTTACTTTATTTTACTTTACAATACTGTATTGGTTTTGCCATACATTGACATGAATCCACCACAGGTGTACATGCGTTCCCAAACATGAACCCCCCTCCCACCTCCCTCCCCATAACATCTCTCTGGATCATCCCCGTGCACCAGCCCCAAGCATCCTGTATCCTGCATCGGACATAGACTGGCGATTCGTTTCTTACATGATAGTATACATGTTTCAATGCCATTCTCCCACGTCATCCCACCCTCTCCCTCTCCCTCAGAGTCCAAAAGTCCGTTCTATACATCTGTGTCTCTTTTGCTGTCTCGCATACAGGGTCATCATTGCCATCTTTCTAAATTCCATATATATGTGTGGTCATATCATTACATCATTTTTCTTGTAGATATGTCTCTCTTGCTTACTAGTCCATGAATTCCTGTACCTAGTACACTGCCTGTCACATTAGTAGATTCTCAAGAAATGTTAGATGAGTGAATGGCAATACAGAAATAAGATTTAACTTTGAGTTCATCTATTTTCCATTATTTTTCCTGAAATCCAACAGAATGAATCCAGTACTAGAAAATGAATCTAAAGCTTCAGATGAAAACAGTAATCAAACTTGTGGGAAATTTATTTATTCAATATGTATTTATTGAAGTTCTGCTGTATTCCCAGGACTGAGCTTAGGGCCTGAGTGTTCAATGAGTAAAACTTCAAAAGGGGGCATTATTAATAGTTACTTGGAGTGACAGTTACATAACCATGATTGCCCTAGACGAGTGGGATATACGATCACTCTTATTACAGGAAATTTATACTGTAAAGAGGAAGGTTGTCCAGAAATAACCCTTGGAGTTCAATCTAGGTTGCTTGGACGACTCATTATCTGGGCAGAGAGAGTCTCTTGCACTTACATGAAGCACTTATGTATTTCACATAAGCTCAGTTCCCTCAGAATTGATGATTTTCTCCTTCTGACACTGGGAACTAACATCAAGGTCCTCAGGTGTTGGTCTGGTGGCCTTCCTGACCACTGTAGTAGCTGGCTTCCTAAATCCAGATTTTTCTGACATTAAGCAGACTGCTTATTTTCCTAGTGGTGATTGCTTTCACACTTTGATTGCAAGAAGTGAGACCAACAGAGAGCATGAGGTATCTCTCTGGCATACATATGTCCACTGCTGACCTAGCAGTGCCCAGATCCCTGGGTGTAGTCCGAGGAGAATGAGGAGGAGCCAGGCTTTCATTTCTGTTGTTACCTAGAAGGTTCTTCTTACTCCAGTAAAGCCTGTTTCTTAACTCAGACCATGTGGTATTAGACAGTTTATTTTGAATTCTGTTGAATGCAGAAGGTTATTTAGAAGAGGTTCTCAGTATAATGCACAATGTTGTCAGGAAGCATTTAACAGGAGGCTTCCTGTGTGCTGTGTTGGATCTGTCATGAATCCTCTGTCCCTTATTAATTCCTGAATATTCAGGAATTAAGAGGAGTTGGCAAACCGCTCCCAGGGCTGAGGAATGCATGCATTTCCTTTGTTAGTTTTTCCATACGGTGATAAGTAACTATTTACGATCCTCTTCCTTTTTATGAACCATACAGTAAAAGTGGTTATTTACAACCCTCTCTCTTTGATATGGATTGCCTTATGATAATTTGTAAGTCTGGACATTTGATTTTTATCTTTGCTGAAAATAGCTACCTTGTAAGACAGTACATATACCCACACTATGTTGAATAAAATACCTTTGCTCCATCAGAGCTTGGGTCCCCGTGTCTGTCTGTCTTTCTTTCTCTCTCTCTCTCTCTCTCTCTCCAGCTAATTCTCTGGAGTGTAGAAACCCGTCGTGCTCACTCTCCTGCCCAGGCTTCTAAGACCCTTTCGAGAAGGTGCACTGTGCCTTCACTCCCTCGAGAGGGCGCCCGGTGCCTTCTTGAGTGACTCAAGCTCTGTGTCAAGAGCTTTATTGGTTTTCTGCGTAAAACAAGGAATATCAGCCTCTTTCTCTATCTCTTTTACTTTCTTATTGTCGACTCCAGACCACAAGGTTCTGGTCCATTAAAGGACCTCAACGTATGAGGAGTTTATGGTTTGTGTAGTTGTACTGGGAAACCAGGGAAGTGTTTTAAGTAGTGGAGTGGAATGATCTAATTTACATGTTCAGAGGATCATTCTTGTGGCTGTGTGGAGAATATATTATGGGGGAAAAGGTTAGAAGTAGAGAAATGAGTTAAGAGGCCATGAAGCAGTTTAGAGGAGAGATCGTGGAAGTCTGCACCAGGATAGGGGCAGTGGAAATGGAAAATTATCTGTGTTATTCATGTTAGCCACATTCAGAATGTATTTATGCATATAAGGTTTGAAGGTGGGCCTTCAGGATCCTAATTAAGTGCTCGATTAGATTTATTAACTAGATTACAAGATGGTGGAGGAGAAGGATGTGTGGTCATCTTCTCCTGTGAGAACTCCAAAATTAGAACTTGCTGTTGAACAACCATCAATAGGAGAATGTTGTATCCCACCAAAAAAAGATACCCCATGTTCAAGGGCAAAGGAGAAGCCCCAGCAAGACTGTAGGGACAAAATCATGTTTAGAATCAAACTCCATACTCGCCAAAGATACTTGGAGGGCTCCAACAAAGCCTTGTGCACACTGGGAAACCCCACAGAGACTGAGCCAGACCTGCCTTTTGAGTGTTTGAGTGTGTCCTGTGGGGGTGAAGGTCAGCAATGACCTGCTGCTGGGGCAGGGGCTCTGGGTGCAGGAGACCTGGGTATGGCATAAGCCCTCTTGGAGGAAGTCACCATTAACCCCACCATAGAGCCACCAGAACTTACACAGGACTGGGAAAACAGTCTCTGGGAGGGCACAAACAGAACGTTGTATGCACTAGAACCCAGGAGAAAGGATCAGTGACCCCGCAAGAGACTGACCCAGACTTGCCTGTGAATGTCTAGGAGTCTCTGGTGGAGGCGTGGTGCAGGGTTGGGGCCACTGAGTGTGTCAGTGAGTGCACAGGTCCTTTTGAAGGAGGTCGCCATTTTCTTCATTACTTCCACCATAGCTTGGCCCCAGGTAAATAGCAGGGAGGGAACACAGCCTTACCCATCAACAGAAAATTGGACTAAAGATTTACTGAGCATGGCCCCGCCCATCAGAACAAGACCCAGTTTCCCCCTCAGTCAGTCTCTCCCATCAGGAAGCTTCCATAAGTCTCATCCTTCTCCATCAGAGGGCAGACAGACTGAAAACCACAATCACAGAAAACTAACCAATTTGATCAAATGGACCACAGCCTTGTCTAACTCAATGAAACTATGAGCCATGATGTGTAGGGCCACCCAAGATGGATGGGTCATGGTGGAGAGTTCTGATAAAACGTGGTCCAGTGGAGAAGGGAATGGCAAACCACTTCAGCATTCTTGCCTTGAGAACCCCATGAACAGTATGAAAAGGCAAAAAGATAGGACACTGAAAGATGAACTCCCCAGGTTGGTAGGTGCCCAAAATGCTACAGGAGATCAGTGGAGAAATAACTCCAGAAAGAATGAAGAGACAGAGCCAAAGTGAAAACAACACCCAGCTGTGGATGTGACTGGTGATGGTAGTAAAGTCCAGTGCCATAAAGAACAATATTGCATAGGAAACTGGAATCTTAGGTGCATGAAGCCAGGCAAATTGGAAGTGGTCAAACAGGAGATGGCAAGAGTGAACATTGGATGTTTTAGGAATTGGTGAATTAAAATGGACTAGAATGGGTGAATTTAACTCAGATGACCATTATATCTACTAGTGGGCGAGAATCCCTTAGAAGAAATGGAGTAGCCCTCATAGTCAACAAAAGAGTCCAAAATGCAGTATTTGAGTGCAATCTTAAAAACGACAGAATGATCTCTGTTTGTTTCCAAGGCAAAACATTCAATAATCACACTAATCCAAGTCTGTGCCCAAACCAGTAATGTTGAAGAAGTTGAAATTGAACAGTTCTATGAAGACCTACAAGATCTTCTAGAACTAACATCCAAAAAAGATGTCCTTTTCATCATAAGGGACTGGAATGCAAAAGTAGAAAGTCAAGAGATACCTGGAGTAACAGGCAAATTTGGCCTTGGAGTACAAAATGAAGCAGGGCAAAGACTAACAGAGTTTTGCCAAGAGAACATACTGGTCATAATAAACACCCTCTTCCAAGAACACAAGAGAAAACTCTACGCATGGACATCACCAGATGGTCAGTACCAAAATCAGATTGATTATATTCTTTGCAGCCAAAGATGGAGAAGCTCTATACAGTCAGCAAAAACAAGACTGGGAGCTGACTGTGGCTCAGATCATGATTCCTTATTGCCAAATTCAGACTTCAATTGAAGAAAGTAGGGAAAACCACTAGACCATTCAGGTATGACCTAAATCAAATCCCTTGTGATTATACAGTGGAAGTGACAAACAGATTCAAGGGATTAGATCTGATAGAGTGCCTGAAGAACTATGGATGAAGGTTTGTGACATTATACAGTAGGTAGTGATCAAGACCATCCCCAAGAAAAAGAAATGCAAAAAGGCAAAATGGTTGTCTGAGGAGGTCTTACAAATAGCTGTGAAAAGAAGAAAAGCTAAAGGCAAAGGAGAGAAGGAAAGGTATACTCATTTGAATGCAGAATTCTGAAGAATAGGAGAGATAAGAAAGCCTTAGTGATCAATGCAAAGAAATAGAGGAAAACAGTAGAGTGGGAAAGACTAGAGATCTCTTCAAGAAAATTAGAGATACATTTCATGCAAAGATGGGTACAATAAAGGACAGAAATGGTATGAACCTAACAGAAGCAGAAGATATTAAGAGGTGGCAAGAATGCACAGAAGAACTATACAAAAAAGATCTTCATAACTCAGATTACCACAATGGCATGGTCACTCACCTAGAGCCAGACGTCCTGGAATGAGAAGTCAAGTGGGCCTTATGAAGCATCTCTGTGAACAAAGCTAGTGGAAGTGATGGAATTCCAGTTGAGCTATTTCAAATCCCGAAAGATGATGCTGTGAAAGTGCTGCACTCAATATGCCAGCCAATTTGGAAGACTCAGCAGTGGCCACAAGACTGGAAAAGGTCAGTTTTCATTCCAGTCCCAAAGAAAGGCAATTCCAAAGAATGCTTAAACTACTGTACAATTGCACTCATCTCACATGCTAGTAAAGTAATGCTCAGGATTCTCCAAGCCAGGCTTCAACAGTATTTGAACTCCCAGTTGTTCATGCTAGATTTTGAAAAGGCAAAAAGATCAAATTGCCAACATCTGTTGGATCATCGAAAAAGCAAGAGAGTTCCAGAGAAATATCTATTTCTGCTTTATTGACTATGCCAAAGCCTTGTGTGGATCACAACATACTATAGAAAATTCATCAAGAGATGGGAATACCAGACCACCTGACCTGCCTCCTGAGAAATCTGTATGTAGGCCAGGAAGCAACAGTTAGAACGGGACATGAAACAACAGACTGATTACAAAATCGGGAAAGGAGTATGTCAAGGCTGTGTACTGTCACCCTGCTTATTTAACTTCTATGCAGAGTACATCATGTGAAATGCCAGGCTGGATGAAGCACAAGCTGAAATCAAGATTGCCGGGAGAAATATCAATAACCTCAGATATGCAGATGACACTGCCCTTATGGCAGAAAGCAAAGAAAAACTAAAGAGCCTCTTGATGAAAGTAAAAGGGGAGAGTGAAAAAGTTGGCCTAAAACTAAACATTCAGAAAATTAAGATCATGGCATCTGGTCCCATCACTTCCTGGCAGATAGATGGGGAAACAATGGAAACAGTGAGAGACTTTATTTTTGAGGGCTCCAAAATCGCTGCAGATGATGACTGCAGCCATGAAATCTTTTAATTTAACACTTGCTCCTTGAAAGAAAAGTTATGACCAGCCTAGACAGCATATTAAAAAGCAGAGACATTACTGTGGCAATAAAGCTAGTCAAAGCTGTGGATTTTCCAGTAGTCATGTATGGATGTGAAAGTTGGACTATAAAGAAAGCTTAACACTGAAGAATTGATGCTTTTGAATTGTGGTGTTGGAGAAGACTCTTGAGAGTTCCTTGGACTGCAAGGAGACCCAACCAGTCAATCCTAAAGGAAATCAGTCCTGAATATTCATTGGAAGGACTGACACTGAAGCTGAAACTCCAATACTTTGGCCACCTGATGTGAAGAAATGACTCAGTGGAAAAGACCCTGATGCTGCGAAAGATTGAAGTGAGAGGAGAAGGGGATGACAGAGGATGAGACAGTTGGATGGCATCACCAACTTGATGGACATGAGTTTGAGTAAGCCCTGGGAGTTGGTGATGGACAGGGAATCCTGGCTGCAGTCCATGGGGTTGCAAAGAGTCGGACACAACTGAGCGACTGAACTGAAGTAGACTTATTACTGGACATGGTGCATTCTTCAGGTCAGGACTTTAAAGGCCCTGCAAGGCTGCAGACCAGTTATCATTTTATTTGTATTGCTGATATCTCTGCTGTGTACACTCAACTCTGCTGATTTCCTTCTGTGTTCTTCAGATTAGTGAACTTTGATCGGTATAAATGCATATTGTCTAAGATTTGTCTTGATGTCAGTCTGAGTGTACTACTAACAGTTAGCCACACAGTTGTCATGTAGAGTAGTATCAGAAGCAGGAATGATGCAGAGACTTGGACCATGATGTCTAAGTCCTTGGGGAGAAAGTGCCAAGAATAATGAAGGGGTGGAAGATTATCTGAGAATGCCTTGTTAGTCTGCTGACCGGTATTCTCTCAGCTGACTCTCTTCAGGGTCTCCCAGCTGAAAAAATCTCAGCTAACGGTCTGGAGGTCCCCTCTACACACAGCTGTCTCTCTGGGAGTGGTATCATATTATAGTGCCCTCTCTTCCTGCCCTGGAGTCCTAAACTATCTGTATATAGTTTCCCTAATACTCTGTCTTCATTTAAAAAATAATCCCTTTTTAAAACACTTCTGGAATGACCTAGTCTGCAAATTATTTTGGCTAGTGCCCTGACTTTCCTTACTTACTTTGGTCTTTTACTGAAAAGAATGGTTGAGAGCAAATGTGTGATCTCAGTATTCTTTCTAGGTATCTGCAGCCTGGGTTGCCACAATATCACAGCTCCAGTATTGATTTCTCCAACAAACTGCAGGCTTAATAGAATGGAAATACATGTGTTTACTTGGTAGACTGTGGTCAATGTACATTTTGGAAGCAGCCTTTAGTAATGCTGTGGTTTTAGTTATAGTATGATGGTTCTACTATTTATGTTAAGAAATGAGAATAGTTATAACTGTGGGCTCATAGTTCATATTACTGATACCTGATGGAATGATGGCAGTGGATAATGATGATATTCAACAAAGTCATTTGAGAAATTGAATTCTGGTCACCAGCTAATGAGATATACATGGAAGTACACTGTCTTAGGAAATTTGTAAGGCACTGTTTTGGTTCACAGAGAGTATCTATATATGCTTTTTTGGTCAGCCTGAATTATTACTGACATGTCAATACAGTTCAGGCCCTCTGAAAAAATCCATCCTTTGAGTAGCTGTTATGATACTTCATTATTGTTATCATTTAAACATTCAGGTACTTAAGAATTTCTGATATCCTGGCTCCCTAGAGATGAGCCTGTAGCCCCTTCATGTGAGGCATACTCTAAGAAAACAAGGAAAGAGGCACTAAGAGGCACTCCATTTAATTCTGATCCAGGACCATTGACTCTGAATTTTTCCTGTTTTATGAATGTAAACCTCCCTCCAGGATGATTGTGATAGTGCCATATGGTGAAATTCTGATATTTCCCCCTTTTGTTTGTGTCCCTGAGTCGCTCCTCCTGAGTGATTCTGTGTGACCCTTCTGGTGACCCACCTTTCCACTCTGGGTTTCCACTCCACTTTCCACTCAGAGCCCTACTACCTTTGAAATGGAGTCCAAATCCTCCATCTTCTTGTGACTCATCTCTTCCTTCTTTGCGTGACACTGGACACTATTTGCATTTTGGCAAAGAGCTTCTGAGTTTAGATCGTAGAAGGAATGTGACAAACCAAGTCATCCTCTGAAGAGGACAGACTAACCTGAAAGAGCCAGAAGAAGGTTTGCTGTGTTGTGCCTACAACAGACCAAACTGGGCAGAGATAAGAGACAAGTACAGAGAAGCAGCAGATAGAGGTGATTAACAGGAATTTCAAATCAGGAAGAGAATGTTTCTCAATGGAAAGAACAAAGATCAGGTCTGCTGAACAGCTAACATGTTGAGACTCAGCAATTTGGGGTTTCTGGTTCTGACCGCCATTCAGTTCATCCTGGGAATGCTGGGGAATGGTTTCATAGGGTGGGTCAATGGCAGCAGCTGGTTCAAGAGCAAGAGGATCTCTTTGCATGACTTCATTATCACTAACCTGGCTGTCTCCAGGATTGTTTTGCTGTGGATTCTCTTGATCGATGGTGTTTTACTGGTGTTCTCTCCCAAACTACACGATGAAGGGATAATCATGCAAATTATTGATGTGTTCTGGACATTTACAAACCATCTGAGCATTTGGCTTACCACCTGTGTCAGTGTCTTCTACTGCCTGAAAGTGGCCAGTTTCTCCCATCCTATGTTCCTCTGGCTCAAATGGAGAGTTTCCAGGGTGGTTGTATGGATGCTGTTGAGTACCCTGCTGTTATCATGTGGCAGTGCCATCTCTCTGATCCGAGAATTTAAGATCTATTCTGTTCTCGGTGGAATTGATAGAACCGGGAATATGACTGAGCTCTTTAGAAGGAAGGAAAAAGAATATAAACTGATCCATGTTCTTGGGACTCTGTGGGACCTCCCTCCCCTAGTCGTATCTCTGATCTCCTACTTTCTGCTTATCCTCTCCCTGGGGAGGCACGTGCGGCAGATGCATCAAGACTGTGGCAGCTCCAGAGATCCCAGTACCGAGGCCCACAGGAGGGCCATCAGAGTCATCCTCTCCTTCCTCTTCCTCTTCCTACTCTACTATCTTTCCTTTTCTGTTTTAACATCCAGTTATTTCCTACCAGCAACTAAGATGATTGCGAAGATCGGAGAAGTAATTACAATGTTCTATCTTGCCGGCCACTCCTATGTTCTCATTCTGGGAAATAGCAAGCTGAAGCAGATGTTTGTGACGATGCTCCGGTGTGAGCCTGGTTGTCTGAAGCCTGGATCCAAGGGATCTGTTTATCCATAGAGCATCGTGGGGTGTGGGAGGGAGCCTAGGGGTCCTTAGACCTAGGAGGCCTTAGCCAGGATCACAGGGCTCTTCCTCACCCTCCTGTGGCACCAATTCTATAACTATCGCTTCATCCTGTCCCCCTGGGGACACTTCCCATGGTCTCTCCTTTTGTGGTTGCTTTGAAGAGGCTGAAATAGTCTTTGGAACATGTAGACAAGGAGTTGTATTTTAATAAGTATCAACTCAACATAATGAGCTGATTACTAGCTTTAAGTTCAAGTTTATACTGACAGTGATGTAGTGAATAGAGGGGAGAGAGCAAAAAAAACATGTTGTAGTCCCACAGGCTAGGGTTTGAATTCTGATTCAGTCCGTTTTTCAAGACTTGTTTTTGGCCTTAGGGGAGTTACTTTAATTACCTGTTTGATTCTGTCTTTCCCCATTTTAAAATGCAAACTGTGATACTGACTTCACAGGGTTTTAGAGATTCAGAAGACGTGTGAGCTGTCGTTTCAGCACAGTGCATTGTGTCAGGATTATATCAGAATTAAGAGGAGAAGGGGGCAGTTGAACGGCATCACTGACTCCATGGACATGAGTTTGAGAAAACTCAGGGAGATAGTGATGGACAGAGAAACCTGGCGTGCTGCAGTCCACGGGGTCACAAAGAGTCAGACATGGCTGAGCGACTGACCAAGGAGGAAATCTGCAGGCGGTGAAGCTGTTACTGTAACAGTGAAGTGTGCCGCCGCGGCAGTCACCGCAGGAGACCTGCCTCCACAAATCCATTATGTACTGATAAGCAGAGAAATGCAAGTCAAGACCCGTGGGTACTAGGTTCCAATCCAGTCTCCTGGCTAAGTCATTTTACTCTAATTTCAATAGTCCTTTGCTTTCCTTTATAATTTTGCTGAAGCAAATTTTCAAGTAATCTTTAATTTTTTAGATTGGTCAAATGTCCAAGCATTAAAAAAAAAATTATCCAAGATGCATATCTGTTTTTAAAATGTCAGAGTTTTATGCAAAATAAGTGGTTTTTCTAAATGTAATCACTTTTCTTTTAATAAAATTATGTAGGCTTTGATTTCCTTCCTGTCACTGAGCATTGCTGACAAGTCAGTGAGAATGTTATTGCTTGAGATCTCAAACTTGTAAACATATTTAGGACACATGGCAACTCTAAATCTGGATTTCTGTCACTAATGGAGCTCTCAGGTATAAAGTTTTGTGGCTTAAAAACGTAGACCAGGTGGCCTGAGCTCAAATCCTGACTCAGACCTTAACAAACTGAGTGACCTTGGGGATGTTTCTTAACCTCTCTCTATTTCACTTTCCTTATATAGTCAAAGATATGATTTTCCAGAAGTCATGTACAGATGTGAGAGTTGGACTGTAAAGAAGAGTGAGCGCTGAAGAGTTGATGCTTTTGAACTGTGAACTATGATGCTGGAGAAGACTCTTGAGGGTCCCTTGGACAGCAAGGATATCAAACCAGTCAATCCTAAAGGAAATCAACCCTGAATATTCATTGGAAGGACTGATGCTGAAACTGAAGCTTCAGTACTTTGACCCACCTGATTCGAAGAGCTGACTCATTGGAAAAGATCCTGATGCTGGGAAATATTGAGGGCAGGAAGAGAAGGGGGTGACAGGATGCGATGTTTGAATGGCATCACCAACTCAATGGATGAGTTTGAGCAAACTCCGAAAGATAGTGAAGAACAGGGAAGCCTGGCGTGCTGCAGTCCCTGGGGTCGTAAAGAGTTGGATGTGACTTAGCAACTGAACAACAACAATTTGTAAAATAGAAATAGTATTTTCTTAATAGATTGTTGAAAGCAGTGAGTGAATCAGCACATGAAAACTAGAGTCCCATGTGGAGTAAATCAGTAAATACTGCTATTATTATTGTTTTTGTTTTGTGAAAAAGGTTACATTCTGACATAGCATAAAGAGTTAACATATTTCTTAGCACTTTGTCATATGTAGCCCAAAGTGAGTTTCCAGGTTGTTCTGATTTATACATTCATTTTCAAAATTATAGAAATAAAACGTCTTTTGGTCTGAATTGTCTGCTTTCAAATTGATAATTTGCCTCTTGGAGGTGCTAGGAAAATTCCTAATTCTGACATAAAGTTCTCTTTGAAAAAGGTATCTATTGAAACTTAAAATAATGATTTTTTTCTTAATAAAAATTTTATTTGAAGGAAGAAGGGATTTTCCAAGAGGTTGTAGACACACAGAGAGAAACAAATGGGAAAAAAAAGCTAAAAATATATAGAGAAAAATCATCAGTGGACATAATGATTTAATATTCATGCATAATTCACTAACATAGAAGGATTCTAAAAGGGGAAATTCTGTAATTAAAAATCTGTGCTTCTTTTCAGCACAGGGAAGTTTAACTGTGGAAAAACTGCAGTCTCAACTGATATGTGCTTTGTTCACCTTGAACCCTACTCTTGGATTTATCCTCTCTGACTGTTGAACACTTGTTCTTACTTCTTGTCATTTTGACAGCTTCTCCACATAGCCCTGACTTTCTGGTTCTTTAGTCCTTACCGGAATTCCTAATCCTGCCTTCTGCCTTGGGTGTGGGGATTTTCTTCTCTTTTAAATTGAACATAGCATTTTATTAGAGATTTTGGCTTGGCTGTTGTTTGTTTCTCGGTGCCTTTGGCTAACTCCTGGATGGTACCTCCTCCTTTTGCTACTGAGGTTTCATTAAATCCTACCCCAATCTAACAGATTCAGATGGGTGGGTCCAGTAAACTTGCTCAGGCTACCACTAATGTTCATTCCACTGGAGCCTGGAGTATGGATGGAAAATGTAGAATTCCCCAGTAGGGAGTCTGTTGTGGTAGTCAGTTGGCTGAGTGCAGAGTTTCGCTCCCTGAGAGCAAATGAAACCAGATTCATAGGTGTGGCATTCCCAACCCCTCCCATTTCCTCTTTCAGAGAAATCTGGAGGTGACTCCTGGGAAAGCTCAGACTTTGTTATGTGACTTCAACAATATATTGGCTGCCCTTAATCAAAGACTGGGGTGGGAGTGGGGACGTGAGTCTGAGCAGTAGGTGATTTGCTGAGGAAAGGAGTCTTACTTGTGGCTAGAGGCACACTGAAGGGAAGTTTAGCTCTTTTGGAGAGGATATGGTCTTCTGAACCCACCAGGGAAAATACTTAATCTGCCTTCTCCTAACTGAGTCCAAGGCCATAGGGGAGAATTACCTAATACCTCACTCCCATTTTTGAGAAACCCTGCAAGTGGCCATCTTGTTTGTTTTGTTTTCATTAAATTAGCTTTAGTTGCTAAATCCCTTAAGACTCTTACATCTGGCCGTTTTAGGCACAAAGGACCAGAGCATATCTTTTCCCCACTGTGACCAGGTTCTTAGGGTCAAAGTATGAGAACAAGAATTGTCCTTGCATTTGGAGTCCAGTTACAGGCTAGAGCTTGTTCCTGAGGCCATGTATCTCCACCGAGCACATCTGTTCTTTGGTGTATGGTGGAGAGGCCTTTAACACATGAATCCACAGTAAATTATGACAGTACCTCATGAAACATTCCACCAGGTTTCCACCAGGGCCCGCTGTATATCCTGTGTCTCATGGAACTACTTCTCATTTTTGATACTCTCTGACCACTCTGGCTTATCTTGATTCTACTTGATTCTTTCATACTACAGACACTTATTTAACACTCTCTCTGCACCAGTGTACTAGATCAATCATTATTCTCAGAAGCATTGCATGTAGTGGGCAATACAGATGCTGAAATCAGTATTCCATCTTTCCATCACTGAAACAGATGCTTCAGGTATGATGGAGGGATCCTGTCATTATCAGAGGGTTCTGGCCCAGGTGATCTTTATCTCTAGCTCTCTCTTTCTGACAGCTATTAAAATGTACTGTTACAATATTGTAAAGTAATTAGCCTCCAATTAAAATAAATAAATAAAAAAAATAAAATTTACTGCTCATTTCTCTTGCCCTGGGGAGCAAAGTTGACTGAGGGCTCAAGCTGCTGAGGCCACACTTCCTGCAGACTGCTCCCAGCCAATGATGGAGACCGGAGTACTAAGGTAGGTCTGCTCCACTGAGACATGAGACTCTTCCAACAGGCAGTTTTGGCCCAAGGACTCTCCATCAGCTTGGGTGACCCTTTTTTGAAACTGTGCTGCAGTCTAGAGCTCTTCTTACCCAATTCTTTCTTCTCCCTCCCTTTTTATAGGTATCAGACCTACATTGCTATCTGAATATTCACCTTCTTTTGCTTCCTGCCACCTAAAATCTCTTGCATGTCTAATCCTATTTCTGCCTATGTTTCTTGTGTAAAAGGTATGTGTTGTGTTTTTTCAAGTGAACTAGAATTTTGAAAATCATCCCAGATTCTTCCTTTTCCTTCAGTTTTGATATTCATTTGGTCACTAAATCTGTTTGGTTGTGCTCTAAAAATTTTTCTCTCAAATGCCCCGCTAGTCTCTATTTATACTCTTTTCATTCCTTAAGAGTGACTGCAGCAGGATTTATTTATTTATTTATTTTAATATCTGTTTATTTAGCATCACTGGGTCCTAGTTCCAGTGTGTGGGATCTAGTTCCCTGACTAGGTATCAAACCCCGGCCCGCTGCATTGGGAGCTCAGTGTCTTAGCCACTGGACCACCAGGGAAGCACCTTAAGCATGATTTAACTAGTTCCCTTTTCCAATTCCATCCCTTCCAGCAAAGCATTTCCGCATTACTGGGTTGTGGGCTTCATGCAGTGAACATACAATCACAGTGCTCTTCTCAAAATCCTGCAGTGACTCTCCATTGCTCACTCCAGTCTTTTGCTTGGATAACCTCTTTGCATCTTCAATAGTTAATTTATATGTCTCCTTAAGGATGCCTTTTGTGAATCCTCAAAGCTGTGTTAAAGGCTCCTCTGGAACATTCCCAGTGTACCCTTTGTTTTTCCTTGTTATAACACTTAATACATGATCTAATTGTCTATTTGTCTGTCTCTCCCACTATTCTGTATGTTCTTTGAAGGCAAGGTGTGCTGTGGGTGATTCTTCCTGTTTCCTTAGCACCTAATGTATAAGTGACTGGCTGATAATAACAGTTTACTGAATGAATGAACCAATGAGGAGCTGCCTAGTGTACTGGACAGAGCTCAGTCTCAAAAGACCTTCCAAATTAGCCACTGATTTCCTGTGACATTTGGCAGTCGGAGAAAAGGAAAGATAGAAGCATCTGAATGCAGAGTTCTAAAGAATAGCAAGAAGAGATAAGAAAGCCTTCTTCAGCGATCAATGCAAAGAAATAGAGGAAAACAACAGAATGGGAAAGACTAGAGATCTCTTCAAGAAAATTAGAGATACCAAAGGAACATTTCATGCAAAGATGGGCTCAATAAAGGACAGAAATGGTATGGACCTAACAGAAGCAGAAGATATTAAGAAGAGATGGCAAGAATACACGGAAGAACTGTACAAAAAGATCTTCACAACCCAGATAATCACGATGGTGTGATCACTCATCTAGAGCCAGACATCCTGGAATGTGAAGTCAAGTGGGCCTTAGAAAGCATCACTACGAACAAAGCTAGAGGAGGTGATGGAATTCCAGTAGAGCTATTTCAAATCCTGAAAGATGATGCTATGAAAGTGCTGCACTCAATATGCCAGCCAATTTGGAAAACTCAGCAGTGGCCACAGGACTGGAAAAAGGTCAGTTTTCATTCCAATCCCTAAGAAAGGCAGTGCCAAAGAATGCTCAAACTACCGCATAATTGCACTCATCTCACATGCTAGTAAAGTAATGCTCAAAATTCTCCAAGCCAGTCTTCAGCAATACGTGAACCGTGAACTCCCTGACGTTCAAGCTGGCTTTAGAAAAGGCAGAGGAACCAGAGATCAAATTGCCAACATCCACTGGATCATCAAAAAAGCAAGAGAGTTCCAGAAAAACATCTATTTCTGCTTTATTGACTGTGCCAAAGCCTTTGACTATGTGGATCACAATAAACTGGAAAATTCTGAAAGAGATGGGAATCCCAGACCACCTGACCTGCCTCTTGAGAAATCTGTATGCAGGTCAGGAAGCAACAGTTAGAACTGGACATGGAAGAACAGACTGGTTCCAAATAGGAAAAGGAGTATGTCAAGGCTGTATATTGTCACCCTGCTTATTTAACTTATATGCAGAGTACATCATGAGAAACGCTGGACTGGAAGAAACACAAGCTGGAATCAAGATTGCCGGGAGAAAGATCAATAACCTCAGATATGCAGATGACACCACCCTTATGGCAGAAAGTGAAGAGGAACTAAACAGCCTCTTGATGAAAGTGAAAGAGGAGAGTGAAAAAGTTGGCTTAAAGCTCAACATTCAGAAAACGAAGATCAATGCATCTGGTCCCATCACTTCATGGGAAATAGATGGGGAAACAGTGTCAGACTTTATTTTTTTGGGCTCCAAAATCACTGCAGAGGGTGATTGCAGCCATGAAATTAAAAAGACTTTTATTTTTAGATGAAAAGCAGAGACATTACTGCAAAAATCACCTGCACATGATTGCAGACCATGATAATTAATACATGACTTACACTCACTTGAAGATACAAGACCCTTATGTATACAGAACACAATCCTAGATAACATATTCAAAAGTTGTCTTGAGCATTACTTTAGGCACATGAGTAAGGTCCATTAACTAGTCACAGCCGACTAAGGTCCGTCTAGTCAAGGCTATGGTTTTCCAGTGGTCATGTATGGATGTGAGAGTTGGACTGTGAAGAAGGCTGAGCGCCGAAGAATTGATGCTTTTGAACTGTGGTGTTGGAGAAGACTCTTGAGAGTCCCTTGGACTGCAAGGAGATCCAACCAGTCCATTCTAAAGGAGATCAGCCCTGGGATTTCTTTTGGAAGGAATGATGCTGAAGCTGAAACTCCAGTACTTTGGGCACCTCATGCGAAGAGTTGACTCATTGGGAAAGACTCTGATGCTGGGAGGGATTGGGGGCAGGAGGAGAAGGGACGACCGAGGATGAGATGGCTGGATGGCATCACTGACTCGATGGATGTGAGTCTGAGTGAACTCCGGGAGTTGGTGATGGACAGGGAGGCCTGGCATGCTGCGATTCATGGGGTCGCAAAGAGTTGGACACGACTGAGTGACTGAACTGAACTTTCTTTGATCTAAATTTTCCTCATCTGGAAGTAGGAATAACCAGATTTCCCTCTTAGAACTGTTTTAAAGATGAACTGAGGTTTATAATGCCTGGGAACATAATCACTCAAGTCTAAGAAGTATTAATAAATGTTTTCTTCTCTCTTCTAAGCAACATTGGTACTCTTTTGAAAACAATTCAAAGTTTTTAATTCCTGTTTATCCGCGCCTGATCTCATTCTTCAAAATCTTCATCAAATAAACCAAGGCATCCTTTTGCTTTAACTGTTTGCCCTAAGACTTTTCCTGCAGATGTACTGAGTAGCCAAGTATGGACTCAGGGCTGCACTGTATCCACCCTGGGTCGTCTTGGGCTCTATAAATAAAACAAATAAATGGTCAGACTCACAAGATGTCTTAGGCCACTCTGGCACTAGTGTACTCAGATGGGTATAGTTCAGGGATCCAGTTCAGCAGCAGGGGAATGTCAGACCTTCTTCTTTTGCAGTGTGCTTGCTGCCAGTTACACAGTTCAGGTACAAGGAGAAGAGATCCACCTTTAGGTAAGGTTAGAAGCTGCCCTAGAATAAAAGCTTCATGTTTCAAAGAATCAGTTTCTCTTGTAATAATTTCATGGCCTTAGCTTCCAGGTTGAGCCAAGGGATACACACCTAGGAGTTATCCATCACATTCAAGGAAGCAAGAGGTCTCCATAACATATTTAACTGAAGGTCAAATTCTCATGCAGGGGGAGAAGGGATTTTGTTAACACTTTGCCTATAGTGACCCTTTCAGAAATGACTTCAGATAGAACCAGCTTACTCATTGCTCTTGCTAGTTAACATGATCACATCTTAATTCCATGCCTCCTGCTGCTGAGAACTCAACCACTTCATGTATCAGCCTCTGAATGTGGCCTATTACTGCAAGACACTGGGTTTCCTCTTCTTTTTTAGAACATTTACTACTTTTTTCTTTTAATTAAAGTATAGTTGATTTACAATGTTGTGTTAGTTATTGGTATATAGAAAAGTGGTTAAGATACACACACACACACACACACACACGCACACACACACACACACATTCCTTTCAGATTTTTCCACGCTATTACAAGATCTTGACTATAGTTCCCTCTGCTATACAGTAGCTCCTTGTTATTTATTTTATATATAGTAGTGTGCATCTGATAATCCCAAACTCCTAGTTTATCCTTCCCTTATCTTTTCCCTTAGGGTTGCTTTGGCAGCTCTGGGTCTTCTGTGGTTCCATATAAATCTTAATGCTTGTTTTAGTTCTATGAAAGAATATCATGGGTAATTTGGTAGGGACTGCACTAAATCTGTAGATTGCTTTGGGTAGTATGGCCATATATTCTTTTAATCCAAGAGTGTGGGATAACTTTCCATGTGTTTGTATCACCTTCAGTTTCCTTTATTGGTGTTTTATAGTTCACAGTATATAAGTTTTTCACCTCATTTGTTAGTTTTATTAAGTAGTTTTTTAGATGTGATTTTAAAAGGGATTTTTTTTTCACTTTTCTGATATTTCATTGTTGGTATAAAGAAATGCAATTGATTTCTGTATACTAATCTTCTATACTGCTACCTTTCTGAATTTGTTTATCAGTTCTAGTAGTTTCTGTGTGGAGTCCTTAGGGTTTTCTATACATAGTATCCTGTCATCTACATATAAAGATGATTTTACCTCTTCCCTTCCAATTTGGATACCGTTTATTTCTTTTTCTTGTTGGATTGCTGTGGCTAGGACTTCCAATAATATGTTGAATAGAAGTGGTGAGAGGGGACATCCTTTTCTCGTTCTGGATTTAGTGGGAAGGTTTTTAGCTTTTCACTTTTGAGTGTTATGTTGGTTATGCATTTGTCATAAATAGCCTTTATTATGTTAAGATAAGTTCCCTGGATATCCACTTTGGTAAGAGTTTTTGTATCATAAATGGATGTTAAGTTTTATCAAATGCCTTTTCTGTATCTATTGAGGTGGTCATGTAGTTTTTGTTTTCTTTTGTTGATGTGGTGTATCACATTGATCGATTGCCATATGTTTAACCATCCTTGTGACCGGGAATGAATCCAGCTTGATCATGGTGTATGATCCTTGCAAAAGCTAACAAATCAGGAGAACACATTGGTCATAGCAATGCCTTCTTCCAACAACACAAGAGATGACCCTACACATGGACATCGCCCGGTGGTCAATACTGAAATCAGACTGGTTATATTCTTTGCAGCCAAAGATGGAAAAGCTCTATAAAGTAAGCAGAAAACAAGACCTGGAGCTGAGTGTGGCTCAGATCTTGAGCTCTTTATTACAAAATTCAGGCTTAAATTGAACAAAAGAGGGAAAACCACTAGGCCATTCAGGTGTGACCTAAATCAAATACCGTATGATTAAACAGTAGAGGTGATGAATAGATTCAAGAGATCAGATCAGGCAGACAGAGTGCCTGAAGAACTATGGATGGAGGTTCATAACACTGTACAGGACATGGTGACTAAAACTATCCCAAAGAAAAAGAAATGTAAGAAGGCAAAGTGATTGTCTGAGGAAGCTTTACAAATAGCTGAGAAAAGAAGAGAAGCAAAAGGCAAGGGAAAAAGAGAAGGACATACCCAACCAAATGCAGAGTCCCAAAGAATAGCAAGGAGAGATAAGAAAGCCTTCTTAGGTGAAATGTAAAGAAATAGAGGAAAGCAATAGAATGGGAAAGACTAGAGATCTCTTCAAGAGCATTGGAGATATCAAGGGAGCATTTCATGCAAGGGTGGGCATGATAAAGGTCAGAAATGGCAAGGACCTAACAGAAGCAGAAGAGATTGAGAAGACGTACCAAGAATACACAGAAGAACTATGCAAAAAAGATCTTAATGACCCGGATAACCACAGTAGTGTGGTCACTCACTTGGAGCCAGACATCCTGGAGTGGAAATCAAGTGGGCCTTAGGAGGCATTATTATGAATAATGCTAGTGGAGGTGATGGAATTCCAGATGAGCTATTTACAATACTAAAAGAAGATGCTGTTAAAGTGCTGTACTTAATATGCCAGAAAATTTGGAAACTCAGCATTGGCCACAGAAGTGGAAAAGATCAGTTTTCATTCCAATCCCAAAGAAGGGCAATGCCAAAGAATGTTCCAACTACCATGCAATTGCACTCATTTCACATGCTAGCTAGGTTATGGTCAAAATCCTTTAAGCTAGGCTTCAGCAGTATGTGAACTGAGAAATCCAGATTTACAAGCTGGATTTAATAAAGGCAGAGGAACCAGAGATCAAGTTGCAAGCATTCGATGGATCATAGAGAAAACAAGGGAATTCAGAAAAACATCTATTTTTGCTTCACTGACTATGCTAAAACCTTTGACTGTGTGAATCATGACAAACTATGGAAAATTCTTAAAGAGATGGGAGTACCAGACCACCTTACCTGCCTCCTGAGAAACCTGTATGTAGGTCAAGAAACGTCAGAACTGGACATGGAATAACAAACTGGTTCAAAATTGGGAAAGCAGAATGTCAAGGTTATATATTGTCACCCTGCTTATTTGACTTATTGCAAAATACATCATGTGAAATGCTGGGCTGGGTGAAGCTCAAGTGGGAATCATGGTTGCTGGGAGAAATATCAACAGCCTCAGATGTGCTGATAATACCACCTTAATGGCAAAAAGTGAAGAGGAACTAAAGAGCCTTTTGATGAAGGTGAAAGAGGAGAGTGAAAAAACTGTCTTAAAAGTCAACATTCAAAAAACAAAGATCATGGCATCTGGACCCATCACTTCATGACAAATAAATGGGGAAGAAATGAAAACTGTCACAGACTTTTTTTTTTTCCTTGGGCTCCAAATCCACTGGGGACGGTTACTACAGCCATGAAATAAAAAGATGCTTGCTCCTTGGAAGAAGAGCTGTGACAAACCTAGACAGTGTATTCGAAAGCAGAGACATCGCTTTGCTGACAAAGGTCGTATAGTCAAAGCTATGGCTTTTCCAATAGTCATGTATGGATGTGAGAGTTGGACCATAAAGAAAGTTGAATGTCAAAGAATTGATGCTTTTGAACTGTGGTGCTGGAGAAGACTCTTGAGCGTTCCTTGGACAGCAAGGAGATCAGACCAGTCCATCCTAAAGGAAATCAATGCTGAATATTCATTGGAAGAACTGATGCTGAAGCTCCAGTCTTTGGCCACCTGAGGTGCAGAGCCAACTCATTGGAAGAGATCCTGATGCTATGGAAGATTAAGGGGAGGAGAAGAAGGGGGCAACAGAGGATGAGATGGTTTGATGGCATCACTGACTCAATGGACATGAGTTTGAGCAAACTCCAAGAGATATTAAAGGACAGGGAATCTTGGTGTACTGCAGTCCACAGGGTTGCAAAGAGTCTGAAAGGACTGAGTGAACAAAACAATTGATAGATATGTATTTACTGCTGCTCTAAACCTTGTTTTCCAGTTGATTTTGTGTTTCTTTTTGTTCCTTTCTTTTTTCTTTTTTGGTTTTACTTTTGTGGTTTGAAGGTTTTCTTTGTATCATGCTTGAGTTCTCTTGTTTTTGTGTTTGTGAATCCATTGTATGTTTTTGATTTATAACTACAAACCTTGGTTTTCAAATATTGAACGTTAATTCTTATCAGTTCAGTTCAGTCGCTCAGTCGTGTCCTACTCTTTGTGATCCCATGGACTGCAGCATGCCACGCTTCCCTGTCCATCACCAACTCCGGGAGCTGGTGATATAATTAAGATGTAATTCTTGTATCTTATTCTGTATTGTTTATTCTGTTTAAACGTGGTAGGTCTAATATTTCAATGTAATTACTTCAATGTAATAATCAATGTTGTAGATAGTTAAGTGGAAATATGTGCTCTGATACAACCTTTCCTTTAATTGTTGCCTTGCTTGCTCACTCTGTGTTGCCTGTTTGATGTGGCCACCTGTGGTTGTGTGTGTGTGTGTGTCTGTGTGTGTGTGTGTGTGTGTGTGTAGGAGCGAGGCATGGGAATTCCCACCATATTCTGAGGTTGCTATGAAGAGAAGTCCAGGCATGCTGGGCCAGAATTCAGTCATTTGATTTTGATAACCTTGGAGTCTGCTGTAGTTTTCCCCTCTAGCTTTCCTTGTCCCGGAGAAGTGGACTCCCAGGTTCACTTTGGTGGTTTTAATTAGGCATTTCTAAGGAAAACAGGATATGAATGAAGAAATAGTAATGCAATCCTTGGAAGATTTGCATCTCAGTAAAAGCAGCTGGCTCTTAGACCACTAATGGTTCATTTGCCACAGTGGGGAAATTAAAATAGGAAATATCTTTTCTGGCTTGGTACTGGTGTCTGCTTGTACATTACAATATTTTCCCTGCTCCCAGCATCAGCACCACATCTCCTGAGTCCTCAATGAGTAAAGATGCTTCGGATAGTCTTTTTTTCTTCTATCGTTGTCTCTGAAATTATAACTTTTGTAGGACTCATTGTGAATCTCTTCATTGTAGTGGTCAGTTACAAGACTTGCATCAAAAGCCACAGGATCTCTTCTTCTGACAGACTCCTGTTCAGTTTGGGCATCACCAGATTTTTTATACTGTTACTGAATGTTGTTGTCATCATCTCTCCAAATGTGGAAAGGTCAGTCTCCTTATCCTCTTTCTTCCTGTCATGTTGGATGTTTTTGGACTCTAGTAGTCTTTGGTTTGTAACCTTGCTCAACGTCTTGTATTGTGTGAAGATTGCTAACTACCAACACTCCGTATTTCTCCTGCTGAAACGAAATCTCTCCACCAGGATGCCCCGGCTGCTGCTGGTCTGTATGCTCCTTTCTGTCTTCACCACTCTCCTGTATGTTATGCTCAGACAGTTGGCACCCCGTCTTGAATTTGTGACTGTGAGAAATGGCACAGTATTTGACATCAATGAGGGACTCCTGTCTTTGGTGACTCCTTTGGTCTTGAGCTCATTTCTCCAATTCATCATTAATGTGACTTCTGCTTCTTTGTTGATCAATTCCTTGAAGAGACATGTACGGAAGATGCAGAGAAGCGCCACTGTTCTTTGGAATCCCCAGACTGAAGCTCATGTGGGTGCTATGAAGCTGATGATCTGTTTCCTCATACTCTACATTCCATATTCAGTTGCTACCTTGCTCCATTATCTCCCTTCTTCTATAGGGATGGATTTGAGAACCAAGTCTATTTATGTTATTATGTCCACCATTTACCCTCCAGGACATTCTCTTCTTATTATTCTCACACATCCTAAACTGAAAACAAAAGCAAAGAATATTCTTTGTTTCAGTAAATAGTGGGATTTCAATAATAAATGGTGCTAAAGTCACTTCAGGGGGAGCAAGATTTTCTTTGTTGGTAGTTTTCCCAGTGATCTGAGAAATTCATTTTTGTAATTACTGATCTGACTCCATAAACCTTTAAGTGCCCATATTTCAGTTCATTCTACAATATATTGTTTAGTAATATTCTAAAATCAGGCACTTTCTGTAAGGAACTTGTTGGAGGCATTGCTTAACGTGTTTTGCACGGGCATCACATCCCTGGATCGTGGAAATCACCACACTGTTCCACTGGCTACTGAAGTGTAATGGGTAGTTCCCCCAAACTAAGCAATATATTAGAGGTCACTTCATTAGTTAAATTTTTGAAGTTTAGCTGAGGAACCCTGGGTAAGGGATCAGCAATGGGTAAATGGTCATCGGGAGGCACTCAACTGGCTTAGGCATAACAAGAGGGTGCAGTGAGAAAAAGAGGAAGGGAAAGTTTCAGAGAGAAAAGAGAGGAAAGAAAAACATCAAAGGAGATACATGAACATTATGTTAGATGTAGAGAAAAAGGGTCCTCAACTTCCTGACAGTAACTGCCAGGAAACTCAGGACTGAATTTCTACTTTTGTCCTGGAAAAAAGGGAAGGGCCAGAATTAATGGGTGGAGGGAAGTGACCAGCATTAGAGAAGCCCAACCCAGGATGGCTTTAAGGATCTTCAAATCTGGGAAGCCAAGTTCAAAAGCATATGCCACAGAGTGAAATCAACACATTCTGAGTGCCACTTTACAAAAGATTTGACCCTATCATATGATACGGAATTCAGTAGAAAGCTGAGAGGAGACACTGGACTAGTGGTGGAAACACCTGACCTTTGGTGAACTCCCGTCATCTCTGTGTGAATTTATGCACTGAATTGTATGGGCACTGCATAATTCTCCAGAATGTTGCACTTTCTGTTTATTTGTTTGTTTGGAACAGCAGGACTGTGGCTACAGGGGAACAGAAATCTGAAGTTGAAATACTGATGTTTTGAAACGGGATTTGGGAAATAATAATTTATATAGTTTTTTTTTGTGTTTACAGGATATGTAATATTTACACATCTCAAAATAATCTTATTAAAATAACATTTTCCTTATTAAAAATTATCCCAAGAAATCGCCAAATTTTACAGTCTACCTGATATCTCTCATCCCAGCCACCAGAATCTTGACTAGAGTATTCAGTAAGGTTACCCAAACCAATATTTTATACTCCAAAACCTGGAGGTATCTGTTGGATTAGAATCTGAAGATTAGGAGATACAAGGATTGCTGAGAGTGATTAAGCTACACTATGACATCAGAACTCTAAAGGAATAGCAGAAACCCTGATGGACCCCAACATCTTTTCTTTTCCCCCATAAATTGATAGTTATGGAATTTTTAGCTGCTTAGAATTCTGGTAGCTTTCTCTTGTAATTAGGTATTGCCATATGATTGAGTTCTGCCAATACAGTATGAGCAGAAGCTGTGTATATGATTTCTAGGTGGTGCCCCCAGAACGGGTGTTAAGAGGTGCCTTGCCTTCCTCTTTTCCCTTCTTTCCTGTGGGCTGGAACGCTGATACAAGGATTGGCTGTCTTACATCACAGATGAGGTGGCGGCCTGGCAATAGTGGAGCAGATTTTCATCCTAGACTTGGCTGTTTGGTTCCTAACACTGTGGAACTGCCTTACCTAACTCCAGGACCGCTTATGAAAAATAAACATCTCCATTCTTTTCGACTCTGTAGTTTGATGTTTCTATTGCCTTACTCAAATAACTTATGCTATACCATAAGTATGTACAATAGTATATATCTTTATGATGAAGTAGTGTGTAGCTATTTACCATTTTATAGTCAAGGAACATTTTTATATGATCTGATAAAATACTTACACTAAGTGAAATAAAAATAAAGTAATGCATATGCAAAAAAATTGAGAACAATTATTTTTAGGTAGAAAGTTTTGAGTTTTGCTTTCCTGGTGGCTTAGATGGTAAAGAGTCTGCCTGCAATGCAGGAGACCCAGGTTTGATCCCTGGGTCACGAAGATCCCCCGGAGAAGGGAATGGCAGCCCACTCCAGTATTCTTGCCTGGAGAATCCCATGGACAGAGGAGCCTGGTGGCTACAGTCCAGGGGGTCGCAAAGAGCTGGACACGACTGAGTGACCAACACTTTCACTTTCAGAAAGTTTTGAGTAATTCCACCCCCCCCCCACCACCAAGTTTCCAAGTTTTCTATTGTGAACATATATTTCTTTGGTAATCAGAACAAACTACATACTTTAAAATATAAAGAGTAAGAAATTATCTGTCTGTCTGTCTAGAGGAGCTATGGGGTTTTCTGATGTCAAAATTCTAATTTTCCTCACTAAGAAAGGCTGCGTGAGTAACTATTCTTCGGGTTTATCTGGATTCTTTTTCTAGTATTGACAAAGTTCTGCTAATTCATT
Organism: Ovis aries; assembly: GCF_016772045.2. Classification (NCBI taxonomy): domain Eukaryota; kingdom Metazoa; phylum Chordata; class Mammalia; order Artiodactyla; family Bovidae; genus Ovis; species Ovis aries. Next base: position 106,460,020 of record NC_056057.1, read on the forward strand.
TCTTGATTGTCTTAGATTGTATTCATTTATTTCCTATTTGGACTGGATGTATTGGTTTTGTATTAGGAATTTTTTAAATTAGGTTTTGCTATTTGAAGAAAGTCTAGAACCTTCCTTCAACTTGAGACTCTTTCTTCAAACTCTCTCTTGAGAAGAGTCACTTTCTGAAATGAATGGCAGGCCCCAGAACATCATGAAATGTCCACTGTGGTAGCTGTAACAAGGGGATTTGTTACTTAACTTTTAACTGCTGCAAGTCCAAATATTCTCTGGGCTACATTTTCACATGCTATTTTATTGGTTCCGCACAATTTCTTTGGTAATATAGGTATCATTATGCCCATCATAACAGTAAAACTAGGAGAAGGTAGACCCAAGGCTCCAATTCATCTTCTGATTCTAAAATCCAATTATTTTTCCCCTGTATCACAAGATGAGTGGGAAGACATAGTGGCAGAGTAGAAAAATGTCCAATTATAAAGCTTTATTTTCTAGGACAAGAAAAAAGTATTCAAAATGATGTCTGAAGCAGGATGTATCCAACCTGAAAATCTCACCCTAAGGCTGCTAGAATTTATATTTATCTATTTATCTGTATCTGTCTATTTATCTGAGAGAGGTAGGGGAGATATGAAATCTTGTGGGTGCTTAGTTTCCTTCCAAAATAAGTATTATGGGATCCTGTAGATACTGGATTTTTAGGCCCTGGAATTTATGTGAGATATGTTTTAAAACCAACAAGTAGGAACATTAAAGAAGAAACCATGTTACAATTTCTTTTGAATGCCTCTACTTGGAAAGGAATAGGCCAATAGAAAGAGGGTAGGAAGGTAGATACAATTCATGGAAGAACTAAATGAGATTCTTGGCCTTTTCAAGTATTTTGAAGGTTTCTCTATATTGCTGAGATTTCACTTAAACATATGTGACTTTGGGTTTCCCTGATTGTTGTTACCAGCTTTTTTCAGTTGTTTCAGTTAAAAAACAAAACAAAACAACACTTAAAAAAAAAAAAAAGAAGGGATTAAGAGGAAGAAGACAGTAGTGTTTGAAAGCATAAATTGAATGTAACTTTTAAGATAGCCTTAGATGCCAGGGTTTTTCAGCGAAACTGAAGCTTACTGAAAGCATTTAGAGTAGGTTTCCCAATAATGTTCTTTTTTATAAGCTCAGGCTGGAGATGTATCCTCTCATCTGCCTGCTGCTTCTCAGAGAGTGCTGGAGAAGCTGGGACTTTCTTTCGAATTCTGTGTGCTTGCTTCCTGCTCTTCCTGAGTGAGTAGAAGGTGGAAGTGGTAATTTGATAAAACTCCCTAAGGATTTAGATAACTGACCCTTGGCCAATTTGATTCCTTAAGTGAAAAAGGGAGAAAAGAAACTCCATGGATGTGTGAGAATTTGCCTGGCATGGAAATTGACAACAGGTAGGTGATAGAAGTTAATGGAGGTTAGGGAGGGGTGGGAGGAGGAGAGGGATCAGAGGGTAAGGACCACAGCAGGGGGAGGGGCACAGACTGCACGCCAACCTCCCCAAGTGTCTGGGGTGGGTGTAAGGTCAGTCTTCTTGGGGCATGCCAGTAGTAACTTCACATCAGAGCAGCTGGCTTGTTCTCTGGATGATGGCTGAGGGCTGGGTAGGGTCTGGGAAAAGGCAGGAATGTAACTCGATGTCAGGAGGAAGGGGCCTGAGGCCCTGGGTGATGGCTCCATGTGTGCACAACTCGCAAATGAGGTGTCTAAACACAGGTACATGATTCGTTTCATGCTTTTCTGACCTATTTTATATATAAAGTGAAGTTGCTCAGTCGTGTCTGACTCTTTGCGATCCCATGGACTGTAGTCTACCAGGCTCCTCCATCCATGGGGTTTTCCAGGCAATAGTTCTGGAGTGGGTTGCCATTTCCTTCTCCAGGGGATCTTCCTGGCCCAGGGAGTGTAGACAGACGCTTTACCATCTGAGCCACCAGGGAAGTCCTATTATATATATATATATATATATATATATATTATTTTTTTTAATTAGAGTATAATTGTTTTATAATGTTGTGCTGACTCATTTTAAATACAGAAAATTATTTGTCTCAGTTTTGCTACTTTCATAGTTGGGACAATGACTATATAATGACCTGAATTCAGGGCTCTCAAGAAATAATCGAACATATTGATATTACTCAGAAAAATCTCTCTAATTCCCACTTGTTCCTCTATATGTTTGACTTCTCTGCCTGTTTTTAAAGGCCTGTCTCCTATCATCACTCTTACTGTCCAGAAATTCTGAAATTGTGTAGAGCTGATCACCTTTTTAGAAGCACCATCCCAGTTCTTATATTTGCGTACTGTGAATACCAGCAGACTTCAGATGTTCCCCTACTTTGTTGACAGGAGTGAGTGTGGAGAGAAATCACCAAGGAAGGAAAGAAAAATACTGACGTTAATTTGTAGGAACCAGGCTAGGCAAATTCATATGTCCTTTTGTCATCACAATATCCCTGTGAGGTAAGCATTATTATCAAAACTTTCTTTATAAGGAGGAACCAGGAGCTCTGAGATCTTAATTGACTTGTCTAAGAACATGCCTTCTGACTGGTTGAGCGGGGAGGCACACCCAAACCTGTCTGATTTTGAAGCATGGTGCCTTTCTGTGAGTGGCCCCAAGCACCCCTCTTTAAATTCCCCTTATAAGGAGCTGGTCAAGAGATTTGTGTCCCATTGAGGGTTAGCGCTAACACGGGACTGTGGACGCTTTACTTTGGATGAGCAGATATCCATAACATCCTGTCTGCCATCTCTGTCGCTCAACTCTTTTCTTAGCATGATCTTGCGAGGGGAAAACCTCCATCTCCCAAATTTCCTCTGGAAAAGCACAAGTGCCAAAATGTTAAAAATGTGATTGTCATGCAAACAGCATTCTGTAACTGGGTTTTATGTAACTTTTCAAAAATAAAGTTTTAATTTTATTTTGCAGAAAAGTTGCAAAGAGAGTATGTAGGGTTCTTATATTCTCTTCTCTCAGCTTTTCTGATGTTAATACCTTACATAACCTGATACATTTGTTGAAACCAGGAAACCAGCATTCATACACTGTTAACTAAACTACAGACTTCATCCAGATTTTACTGGTTTTCTCATACATGTTCTTTATCTGTTCCAAGATCCAATCCAGGATATCACCTTGCAGATAGTTTTGGTCTCCTCTGGTCTCTGATGTTTCTCAGTCTTTGCTTGTTTTTCATGAGCTTGACAGCTTAGAGGGTTACTGTTTGGGCATTTTGTAAAATGTCTCTTCACCTGAGTTAGTCTGATGGTTTCCTCACAGTTAGACTGGGTTTGAATGCCTTTGGGGAAGAGTACAACAGAGGTGAAGCACCCTTCTCATCACATCACGTCACATCAGGGGTACATGATGCCGTGATGACTATTCACTGGTCCTGTTAACCTGGATTGCTTGGTTAAGGTAGTGTCTGCAGGTTTCTCCACTGCCTGCTTACTCTGCTTCCCTTTCCAGACATTCTAGTTTAGAGGTAAGTCTCTACGTCTGGTTCAGTCTCAAGGGAAGCAGCATTAAGCCATGCTTTCTAGAGGGTCTCCCAAATCTTGTCTATCTTATTTCTCCTCCGAAATTTTCATACTTATGGAACCAGAGAAAACAGCTTCTGCTCTCCTATCTAAGAGAAGGCAATGGCAACCCAGTCCAGTACTCTTGTCTGGAGAATCCCATGGACAGAAGAGCCTGGTAGGCTACAGTCCATGGGGTCGCTAAGAGTTGGACATGACTGAGTGACTTCACTTTGACTTTTCACTTTCATGCATTGGAGAAGGAAATGGCAACCCATTCCAGTACTCTTGCCTGGAGAATCCCAGGGATGGGGGAGCCTGGTGGGCTGCCATCTGTGGGGTTGCACAGAGTTGGCTACAACTGAAGTGACTTAGCAGCAGCAGCTCCCCTATCTGCCAGGTCCCCTCACTACCATTTCCTTTTTCTGCCCCAGCGTTGCTGCTGCTGCTTATATTTTTACACTGATCCTTGCTGCACACAAGCCATGGAGGATGATATAGTTTGGCACGTCCTTCTCCCTGCAAACACCTGAATTCCAGTACCCAAGACATGGTACCAACCCAAGAGAGCAAGAACTCCACCTCTTCATAAAGTGATGGGAAAGAAGCTGGAAAGACAATAAATATATGTATATTGATAGTTTTGGTGGCATATGCTTATTAATAACATGCTTAATTTGCTCAGTTTCTGAATGTTTAGACTCATACAGTGTATTAAGAGAAGAATTAATTTGCTCAGGTGAACACCTGCTATTGGTGAGTTGCCTTCTAGATGCCTTCTGATGGCAATGCGGGCACAGTTCTGGGAAGCATTGAAAAAGGCTGTGTGCAGGAGTACAGAATGGTTGAGTCCCCAAGATATGTCAGATGTAGGAGATGGAGCTGGACTGAGTCTGGTAGTTTGTAGGCGGAAGGCATTTTTTGGATGAAAGTGTCAGACTTGAGCCTTTGAAACCAAAGTCTCTTAGTTGCTTCTTCCTTCTTCATGTGGCTTTCATGCCTTGGCTAGCCTCTCTGCCATCATCTCCAGCTCTTCCTCTGCTGAACCCACCACTGGCTCATCTCTGAGATACTCATGGCTGCCTTTATGTATTGGGCTTCCCTTGTAGCTCAGCTGATAAAGAATCCACCTGCAATGCAGGAGACCTTGGTTTGATTCTTGGCTCGGGAAGGTCCCTGGAGAAGGGATAGGCTACCCACACTAGTATTCATGAGCTTCCACTGGTGGCTCAGACGGTGAAGAACTTGGCTGCAATGTGGTTAGATCCCTGAGTTGGGAAGATCTCCTAGAAGAGGGTATGGCAGCCCACTCCAGTATTCTTGCCTGGAGAATCCCCATGGACAGAGGAGCCTGGCAGGCTACAGTCCATGGGGTCACAAAGAGTTGGACATGACTGAGCGACTAAAGACATCTAGATTATAATGGTTAGGAGGAATCAGACCTGTTGAAGAATTCTATGGAGGGTGTCCATGACATGGGAGGGAGATCGAGTCAGCCCTTACTCTAGAAAACTGCCAATAGTAAAATTCACTTACTGTAAAATTAACTTATTATAATTAACTTACTGTAGAGTTAATGAAATTTCTGTTCTCTTTTTCTTATTTCTTCTTTAAGTTTGAAATAAAATGAGAAAGTAGTGTGAAAAGCAGAATAGAAATCAGAGCTGTTGCTCTCTAAGCAATGCTAAGTGCTTGTTTTGTTAAACTCCAGGTGTCAAAACTGAGTTTTCATGTTTTGCATGGAAAGGATCACATTTTTCTAAATTATTATAGGTAATCCAATTCTCTTTGCCAATGTAGACTATATATCCCCTGATGAAAGGAAGTAAAAAAATAGCTGTAATTTTGAAATAATGAGTGTTAAAAAGACTTGAACCTTGTGTTAGTTGCTAGATGTGTTTTAGACAAACATTTTTCTTATTAGAGTTAACTAATTATCTCAGTTCTCTATGTGGTTTCAGTTCAGTTCAGTCGCTCAGTCATGTCTGACTCTGCGACCCCATGAATCGCAGCACGCCAGGCCTCCCTGTCCATCACCAACTCCCGGAGTTCACTCAGACTCACGTCCGTCGAGTCCGTGATGCCATCCAGCCATCTCATCCTCGGTCGTCCCCTTCTCCTGCCCCTAATCCCTCCCAGCATCAGAGTCTTTTCCAGTGAGTCAACTCTTTGCATGAGGTGGCCAAAGTATTGCAGTTTCAGCTTTAGCATCATTCCTTCCAAAGAAATCCCAGGGCTGATCTCCTTCAGAATGGACTGGTTGGATCTCCTTGCAGTCCAAGGGACTCTCAAGAGTCTTCTCCAACACCACAGTTCAAAAGCATCAATTCTTCGGCTCTCAGCCTTCTTCACAGTCCAACTCTCACATCCATAATGACCACTGGAAAAACCATAGCCTTGACTAGACAGACCTTAGTTGGCAAAGTAATGTCTTTGCTTTTAAATATGCTATCTAGGTTGGTCATAACTTTTCTTCCAAGGAGTAAGCATCTTTTAATTTCATGGCTGCAGTCACCATCTGCAGTGATTTTGGAGCCCCCACAAATAAAGTCTGACACTGTTTCCACTGTTTCCCCATCTATTTCCCATGAAGTGATGGGACCGAATGCCATGATCTTTGTTTTCTGAATGTTGAGCTTTAAGCCAACTTTTTCACTCTCCCCTTTCACTTTCATCAAAAGGCTTTTTAGTTCCTCTTCACTTTCTGCCATAAGGGTGGTGTCATCTGTATATCTGAGGTTATTGATATTTCTCCTGGCAATCTTGATCCCAGCTTGTGTTTCTTGCAGTCCAGCATTTCTCATGATGTACTCTGCATAGAAGTTAAATAAACAGGGTGACAATATACAGCCTTGACGTACTCCTTTTCCTATTTGAAACCAGTCTGTTGTTCCATGTCCAGTTCTAACTGTTGCTTCCTAACCTGCATACAAATTTCTCAAGAGGTGGGTCAAGTGGTCTGGTATTCCCATCTCTTTCAGAATTTTCCACAGTTGATTGTGATCCACACAGTCAAAGGCTTTGGCATGGTCAATGAAGCAGAAATAGATGTTTTTCTGGAACTCTCTTGCTTTTTCCATGATCCAGCGGATGTTGGCAATTTGATCTCTGGTTCCTCTGCCTTTTCTAGAACTGGCTTGAACATCAGGAAGTTCATGGTTCACGTATTGCTGAAGCCTGGCTTGGAGAATTTTGAGCATTACTTTACTAACATGTGAGATGAGTGCAATTGTGCGGTAGTTTGAGCATTCTTTGGCATGGCCTTTCTTTGGGACTGGAATGAAAACTGACCTTTTCCAGTCCTGTGGCCACTGCTGAGTTTTCCAAATTTGCTGGCATATTGAGTGCAGCACTTTCACAGCATCATCTTTCAGGATTTGAAAGAGCTCAACTGGAATTCCATCACCTCCACTAGCTTTGTTCATAGTGATGCTTTCAAAGGCCCACTTGACTTCACATTCCAGGATGTCTGGCTCTAGATGAGCGATCAAACCATCGTGATTATCTGGGTTGTGAAGATCTTTTTGTACAGTTCTTCTGTGTATTCTTGCCACCTCTTCTTAATATCTTCTGCTTCTGTTAGGTCCATACCATTTCTGTCCTTTATCGAGCCCATCTTTGCATAAAATGTTCTCTTGGTATCTCTAGTTTTCTTGAAGATCTCTCTAGTCTTTCCCATTCTGTTGTTTTTCTCTATTTCTTTGCATTGATCACTGAAGAAGGCTTTCTTATCTCTTCTTGCTATTCTTTGGAACTCTGCATTCAGATGCTTATATCTTTCCTTTTCTCCTTTGCTTTTTGCTTCTCTTCTTTTCACAGCTATTTGTAAGGCCTCCGCAGTCAGCCATTTTGCTTTTTTGCATTTCTTTTCCATGGGGATGGTCTTGATCCCTGTCTCCTTTACAGTGTCACGAACCTCATTCCATAGTTCATCAGGCACTCTATCAGGTCTAGTTCATTTAGGTCAGATACACAGAACACTCATCGTCTGCCAGGCAGTGTAGCAGGCACAGGGACACAGCAGTGAGCAGTCCCTGCATCCAGGGTGCACGCGTTATACCTCACCCCACCCACCTGAGGACCTGGCACCTGAGAACTCCTCCTGCAGCTGTGGAGAGGCAAAGGGGAAGACCACAACTGCCACTGGTCAGAGAGCTGGGATAAGGCACGAACCTCTCCAAGAGCAAGGCTTCTGTGGTGACTTTAAATCTATTTCTCACGTCCACTGTATAATCATAAGGGATTTGATTTAGGTCATACCTGAATGGTCTAGTGGTTTTCCCTACTTTCTTCAATTTGAGTCTGAATTTGGTAATAAGGAGTTCATGATCTGAGCCACAGTCAGCTCCTGGTCTTTTTCTTATTGACTGTATAGAGCTTCTCCATCTTTGGCTGCAAAGAATATAATCAGTCTGATTTTGGTGTTGACCATCTGGTGATGTCCATGTGTAGAGTCTTCTGTTGTGTTGTTGGAAGAGTATGTTTGCTTTTCTTAGCCTTTCTTAATACCACTCATAATTTGTCAAGAAACCATCTTTTTGTTTCTGGTGATTTTTTTTTCTTTTGAGGTGAGACTGGGCTTTCTGGATACATGTCAGTGGCTACCCTGCTTTGCCTGAGGTTCTACTGCCCAAGACCTTGAGTGCGACAGATGGGAGAGGAGGACCGTTGCACCTGCTACCTGAAAAGTCACCACAGAAGCCTTGCTCTTGGAGAGGTTCGTGCCTTATCCCAGCTCTCTGACCAGTGGCAGTTGTGGTCTTCCCCTTTGCCTCTCCACAGCTGCAGGAGGAGTTCTCAGGTGCCAGGTCCTCAGGTGGGTGGGGTGAGGTATAACGCATGCACCCTGGATGCAGGGACTGCTCACTGCTGTGTCCCTGTGCCTGCTACACTGCCTGGCAGACGATGAGTGCTCTGTGTATCTTACCTAAATGAACTGAAATCCAGTCCTACAATCCATTATATTTTTAGTGGAACAGCTGAGACCTCGAGAGGGTGGTGGCTCACTTGCAGCTTCATAGAGTGCCCCAGGTACTGCTGGGACGTGGAACAGAACTCTTTTCACTACACCCGTGCTGCCCTCCTAAGAAGCCAGCCTGGCCTTTCCCCTTCTCTCCAATCCAATTCCACTGTCTTCTCACTTCCTTCATAGTTGTTTCTAGCCTGTATCAAATACCATACTGGTTTTCTGTTCTCTGCATAGCAAGACAAGTTTAGCAGCTTAAAACAGCATACTTTTATTGTGTCATGGTTTCTGTAGATTAGGCTCCCAGCATAGCCCAAGTGGGCTCTGTGCAGGCTTCTCAAAAACCACAGTTAAGATGTTGGCTGGGCTGTGTGCCTTCTGGAGCTCCGGGTGCTCTTCCAAGCTCTTGGTTATTGGCAGGATTCAGTACTTTGCATTTGTGGGATGAGGTCCCATTTTCTTGCCAGCTGTCAGGTGGGGGTGTCAAGTCTAAGCATCTCGGGGCCTCCCATAGTTCCTCAACATGTAACACTCTCATAACATGGCAGCTGGACTCTTCAGGGCCAGCAGAACGGCTCCGTTCCTCCTCTAGGACATTAACTGATTAAATCAGGTGAATCTCCTTTTTGATTAACTCAAACTTGACTGATTAGGGCCTTAATTACATCTGCAAAAGCCCTCTGTCTTTGCCATATTACCTAATCACAGGAGTGACATCCCCTGTTATTCATAGCTCTACACCTGCTCAAGGATTATTCAGGGTGTGTACACCAAGGGGTGGGAACTTTGGGGGCCAGTTTAGAATTCGGCCTCTCACAAACACGTTTACTTTTGGCTGGTCCCAAGGAAGTTGGAATCTGAACAATAAATGAAGCACTTTCCCTGTATTTTATGATAACTGTGCTAGTCGTTTTTTCCCCTTCTTTGAGCCCATCTCCTTTCTCTTAAGATTTTGATGTGAGATATACACTAAGTCAAGTGTGTGTGGATAATTGATCATGAGGGCATATGACCTCAGAGATCTTGATTAATAGTGATGGTTTCTGTACCCTATCTCCTATATATTTTTTAATTTATTATTTGCCGCTTAAGTGAAATATGTTCTGGTTCTCTGATTGTTTTCTTTCCCTGGACTCCCCTAATTCTGTCTTTAATAATAAAATATATTTTGAAGTTCTGAGTTTATTCAGCTTTCATGCTTACATGTTCAAAATTCTTTTTATGAAAATAGATTTTCTTTTTTATGTGAACAAGCTCACATCTGGCATGGTGTAGAACTAAGAATGTTTTGATTTGGTCTCTCATGTTGATGTGCATATATGCTAAGTTGCTTCAGTTGTGTCCAACTCATTGTGACCCCATGGACTGTAGCCCATCAGGCTCCACTATGCATGGGATTCTCCAGGCAGGAATACTGGATTGGGTTGCCATTTCCTACTCCAGGGCATCTTCCCAACCCAGAGATCAGACCCGCGTCTCTTATGTCTCCTGCATTGGCAGGAGGGTTCTTTACCATAGTGCCACCTGGGAAGCCCTTATTATATGATGTGTTAGTATCTAATGTTAACCCAATATCCTTGAGAAGTAGACTTGGTATCTGTGATCTTTCAAACGTCTTGTTTCAGGGTTTGTCCATGTTCATTCACGTGAATGCAAATACAGAGAGATTTGTAACTTCTAAATTCTTTGTTCCTGGTCAGAGCTGTTCAGTCCATGCTTGAGAACAGATTGCAGAAGGGTAAGACCAAATCCAGATTTTGTGATCTAAGAATTTACCTTGAGTGTGGTATCACCTTCAGGGAATCTGCAGTGTAGCCAGGAGCGGTCTACACTTATCTGCACTAAAGCAGAGCACCTTCTGCGACAGCAGTGAGAGACTTCTCCAGCCATGCCGACTTCTATCCCAGGACTGATGATGCTGGTGGCAGTGGCTGAATCTCTCATTGGCCTCACTGGAAATGGAGTTCTTGTGGTCTGGAGTTTTGGAGAATGTCTTCGAACGTCCAGGGAGTCCTCGTATAACCTCATTGTCCTGGGCCTGGCGGTCTGTCGGTTGCTTCTACAATGGTTGATTATGGTGGACTCAAGTCTGTTCCTGCTTTTCCAGAGCGGCCATTGGCTTCGCTGTCTCAGTGTCTTCAGGGTTCTGGTAAGCCAGGCCAGCCTGCGGTTTGTGAATTTTCTCAGTGTCTTTTATTGTAGGAAGATCATGACCGTTGAACACCCTGTCTCCTTGTGGCTGAAGCAGAGGGCCTGTTACCTGAGTTTCTGGTGCTTTCTGGTGTACTTCATGATCCATTTGTTATAGTTAGGGGTAGCTTAGACTTCTCCAGTCCTTCCCAAGGAAACAGCAGCATCTTATTCCCCATTTCAAACTGGCACTATGTATGTATATTACAGCTCAATACAGGAAGTATGATGCCTTTCATGATGTTTCCTCTTTCCTCTGGGCTGCTGATTGTCTCTTTGTATAGACACCACAGGAAGATGAAGGTCCATACAGCTGCTCCGGGGGCCAGCATGAGGAATTCCGCCCATGGCAAAGGTCATGAGGAAGGAGACTTGGCATACGCAAAGGCATGATCAAGCCTCAGGAAACCCCCTGTTCCCGAGCATCTAACCCCAAAACCAGAGTCTGTTTTATGCTCTCACCTACACCTCTGACTTTACGGGGGGTTCTCCCCCATAACCGTTTCCCTCGGAGAAGGAGTAAACGTGCAGCTCCAAGGCAATAAAAATTCTTGGGCGTGACAAGACTGTTTCAGCTTACGGACTCCTCTGAAGGTTATCTAGCCCACCTGTATAGGTTTGTCCGGCCACATGTGATTGTTTACAGCCTCCCAACCTGAGAGGCATGAGATGTTTTAGACTTACTAAAGGCAAAATCTTTTGGGGAGTTGGAAATTATTAGTATAGTTGGTTAGGAATTATATTGGTGAAGGGTTTTTTCATTTGTTGTGTCAATAATTGCTGCTAATTCCCTGCTCTGGGTGGGACAAGGATGTCTCAGGTCAAACCTCTCTGCTGACAGACTAGCTTGTGTGACAGGATTATCCATACTGCTGCCACTAGGCACATGATTGTTTACTACCTCTCAACCATAAACAGCACAGAGAGTTTTGGAGTATTTTGAGAGTCTTAATTAGCATAGGACTTTTTCTTCTTGTTGAGTCAATGATTGCCGCCAGGCCTTTATATCCTTAGGCACCTGGGAATATATTAATCAATGTATTTGGAATATAGCAAAGGAAATATAGTAGTTTTTGATGTTAGCAATACTAAACTTTTTGAGTTAATGGATTTTCTCTTTTGTAATAGATCACTGTACTTTGTTATAAATCACTGTGTCCTTGCTATGTAAGAATGTAACTTTATCATATCTTAAGACTAAATAGATCTTAAGGGGAGCATTGGTGAAAGGATTTTCATTTGTTGGGCTGATGTTTGCTGCTAAATCTCCATGTTCCCTACCCTTATAATGAATATAACTAACATATAGGAGAAATAAGTATTAACCTTTAAACATATAGGAGAAATAAGTATTAACCTTTAAACATATAGGAGAAATAAGTATTAACCTTTAAGCATATAGGAGAAATAAGTATTAACCTTTAAGATTAATCATGTTAACCTTGGGTTAAATAAATTCCTTTCTTGATTGTAACTCACTACACCCTCACCCTATAGGAATGTAACTTTATTTGGGGGGTGGTGCCTGGTTTAAGAAAAAACACCCTTGGAAGAAATAAGTTTTTGGTTATCAGAAAGAAAGGATCATAAAATGTCAGCAGGTCTCACTCATGGCCAGAAGATGATGTACCTTTTTTATATACATTTATGTGAAGCACCTGATTTTGATAAAGGTCAGGACTGCTGACCCCCGTGTGACTCTGTATTCATCCCTATGTGTAACAAAAGGTATATAAGCAAACCCCAAAATAAAGAAATCGGATCAGTTTCCAGAAAGACTGATTCCCCCATGTCGCTTCTTTCTTGCTCCCGTTTTCCTGGCTGAATTCCCATCTGGAGCATGGATGCTATTCCACGTAATCCAAGTTTTTCAGCCTCCTTTTCTCCACTAATCTTCCTACTACACTATCCATTTCTAATCTCTCTATATCTGTGATTAAATATGTATTTTTCCAAAGACGCTGACTCCGTCCCCCCACCTTCGAATCTCCCTGGATCCACCGGGGCTGGACCCCGGCACAGCTGGCAGAAGAGATGCTCAGGCCAAGGCTCTCATCACTGTCCTCAAGTCCTTGGGCTGTTTCCTTGTACTTTACATGGTCTACATCCTGGCCAGCCCCTTCTCCATCAGCTCCAAGACTTTTCCTGCGGATCTCATCACTCTCTTCATCTCTGAGACACTCATGGCTGCCTGCCCTTCTCTTCATTCTGTCATTCTGATCATGGGGAACCCCAGGATGAAGCAGACATGTCAGAGAATCCTGTGGAAGACTATGTGCTTGAAGAGCCCAGGGCCTGTGAGCTGGAGAGAGAGGAGTGGTCAGGAGACTGTTTTGAGATAAGTTTTTGATAGCTCTCCCAAAGAGGACCCCTCTTTAAACTTTTTTTAAATTTTATATTGGAGTGTAGTTGACTAGCAATGTTGTGTTAGTTTCAGGTATACACAGAGTGGTTCAGTCATACGTATATATGTATCTGTTCTCTTTCAAATTCTTTTCCCATTCAGGCTATTACACAATATTGAGCATAATTCCTTGTGCTATACATTAGGTCCTTGCTGGTTATCTGTTTTAAATTTACCAGTGTGTACATGTCAGTCCCAAACTCCCAATCTGTCCCTCCCTCAAACTCTTTCCCCCTCGTAACCATAAATTTGTTCTCTTAAGTCTGTGAGTCTGTGTCCCTTTTGTAAATAAGTTCGTTTGTATCAATTTTTTCTTTTTAGATTCTGCTTATTACCTCAGCTGGTAAAGAATCCGCCTGCAATGCAGGAGATCCCAGTCCAATTCCTGGGTCATGAAGATCCACTGGAGAAGGGATAGGCTACCCATTCTAGTATTCTTGGACTTCCTGGTGGCTCAGCTAGTAAAGAATCCTCCTGCAATGCAGGAGACCTGGGTTGGGAAGATCCCCTGGAGAAGGGAAAGGCTACCCATTCCAGTATCCTGGAGAATCCCATGGACTGTATAGTTCATGGGGTCACAGAGAGTTGGACATGACTGAGTGACCTTCACGTTTTATAAGTGGTATCATATATTTGTCTTTCTCTGTCTGACTTATTCCACTTAGTATGACACTCTCTAGGTCCATCCATGTTGCTGCAAATGTTACCTCATTCTTCTTTAAAAATTTTTTATTGGAGTATAGTTGATTTACAATGTTATGTTAGTGTCAGGTGTATAGCAAAGTGAATCAGTTACATGTATTCACATATCCACTCTTTTTGCAGACTCTTTTCCCATATAGCCTTCACAGAGTATTGGGTAGATTTCCCTGTGCTATACAGTAGGTTCTTATTATTTATTTTATAGTGTGAATATTTCACTCTTTTTAATGGCTGAGTGAAAACTTTCCTTCTTTAACAGTAAATCAACAAATGGGAAATAGAAAATACAGAATAAAAATCAGTAGTGTTTCTCTCTTGACAGTACATTATTTTCATGTATTATAGAAATCAAGGCTGGAGCTTCATGTTTGGTAAAAGAAGTGTTATATTCTGTTTATATATAACAAATAATTCATTTCTTTTAAATTTACATATGTAAGTTGTGTTTTTCCTATTATATAAAATAGAGGTTAGGAACAATTAATATAGTGTTCATTAATTTGTATGAAATTTCATCTATCTGTTAATGTTAGTCATTTTCGATAAGTTTAATAAAAGTATCAATGGATTTTCCCATTTCTCTAGTTATCTAACTGAAAAACAAAAAATATATATATTTCTATTTCTGGAAGTTTCTTTGAGCCCTAGACCTGCTTTTTAGGATAAAAGTCAATTGGCTGCCATAATTGGTATTAAGTTCTGATGCCCAGGGTCTGGGGGAAGCAAGATGGGAGCGAGGGGCACTTGCTTCCGCTCCCCAAAAGAACACCGCTCCCTTCAGAGGTCAAACCTTATTTTCTTGGTCATTCAGCCATCCTGACTGTCTACTCCGGCCTCTCCACAGCCTAAAGGCAGAGATTTAGCGCGTTGGGTCTTTGAGTTGAATGGAGATCATCCAGTACATCACATCCATGACGGTAGGAGCTGTGCCTGTTTTTGTCTCCTGCGTAGGTTCCTGGAGCCTGGAATATTACCTGGCCTATAAGAAACAGTTTCTAAATGGTTGATTTGCTGTGTGAAGTAGCCTTCTAACTCCTTTTATATATTATAGAGAAAATGAGGCCCAGGGAGGACAATGGGCTGCTCCAGAGTTTCACAGAGAGCCAGAACTAACTTTCCTGACTCCTATCCCAGGCTTTCTTTATATCACACTACTTTCCTAAGGAGTTGGCTTCATGTCCTTTGTATATACTTCCTCAGCCTTCTTTTTAGGCTTATTTGAACACATTTCCCCTCTGTAATCTAAAGAACAGTACTTGATATCCTTACACTGCTTTCATTTCTTACTAACCATGCTAGTCTACTTTCCTAACATGTTCTAACACGTATCTTTCCTTATCCAAAGCTGTGAACTGAGCAGTGGGCCAGGCGCATGTGGGTGCTGGCATTGTTCAAGGGAGGCATGGCTCCACTGACATCACTGTGAGTTGTGTGAGGTCAGCACCATGTTAGTCTTCCGGAAATGATAATAATCATCCTTTTCAAGAAGCGAGATACCTCTCTCTGGGTATATTTTTAGTAGTAGTATAGATTTTCCATTATGCCATGCCTATACAGCTGTCTGTTGTGACCAATTGTTGTAATAATGATAATTACCTAACATTTGTATTGGGCTTTATATCAAGTATTCTTCTATGTAGTCTATTATCTCATTTGATTGGAATAGCAACTCAAAGTGGTAATTGTTTTCCCATTATGTAGATGACAAAACTTAGGCTAGAGTGATGATTTGCTCAAGATCATCAGCTAATATAACAGTCTCAGATGTTTGAACCCCAAATCTTGTGCTTTTTCCAGTAAACCTTAAGTTTCTCTTGTTTGTACTTGTGAGACTTCATTCTGGAATTAGCCTGTGGCATGCTCAAGTTTTTGAGTATTTTTAAACAGGTGAAATAAGCAGCTAATCTTTCAAGTTTGGTGTTAGTGGGATGCTTGGGAGCCAAGATCCAAAATCATGACAGACTGAAGTTTCTGTGACTTGCTTTTCTCAGGGACAGAACACTTGCATTTTCATCTTTTGGGATTGAATTTCCTTCCTCTTCTGTATCTGATTTAGCTCATGATGGATGTGAGGCTACTTTGTGTTTTACCCAAGGAAACAAATCTGGAGGCAAATCTGTGCTCTTGAGTTAAATCTTGTGTAATTAAATCTTTTATAGTTTGCATTCTCAGAGCTGCAGCTGGGTCCGTGTGCATGTGTGTATTTGTGTGTGTGTTGGTGGGGGGGAGTTCAGCTAACCTTCCTTTCTCTTATGGACTGAGATCTCTAATGGTGCAGCCTAGAGGGGAACTAGAAGAGATGTGAACAGTACAGGAAGGTAGAAAATGTACAGCAGCATTTTCCCATTCCATGCCCTGAAGTTAGTCCCAGATGTAGTCACATTTTACCTTTCATCTTCATTCTTCTGGTGATGACTTTCACAACTCTAAATATTTTGCCTCTCTTACTTGGTTTATTAACTTTGAACTGTAACTTTTGAATCCCATTCATCAAAGTTTGGGGATTGTCTCACTTAACCTCAAATTTATTCCCCTCTCCAATATTTGATTATTTTTATTTACTTGTCATTCTTCTGGTCACTAATTTTTATGACTTTAAATAATATAATTTTTACTTTGCCTTTTAAAATCATAACTTATGACAGTATCTACAGAATCTGAACTGTGTAGAAGGAAGAAATTAGTTCTTTAACTCTCCTGTACTCTCCCCACATCGCAACTCATGTGTCCAACTTGATATGACTTAAGAATAAAGTTAATTTATTGGAAGGGAATTGGCTATCTCTTGGGATCAAAGGGATGTCTGGAGAATCAATATCAGAAAGAGAATCAGGGGGTTTAAACAACTGAGAACACAATCAAGTCATTCTTGAGGGACTGATGCTGGCACCACCATTCACGTTTCAACTGTTAGCATTGTGTCTTTGACACTGCCACTGCCTCTGTGAACATGTCCCTTTGAATTATAGTACCAAGGTCTAAAATCCTGGCTAAGAGCCTCTGCTTGGTTGATTCTAGGTCATACGTGCCATAGATGACAGGTCCTGTGGCGAGGAAAAATCTGATTCCACTTTGGTTTCTGAAACATGCATTTTTAGATTAGATGACATATTCAACAGTGACATTAAGCATCAGAATCGATACAGTTGATGGTGAATTAATGAACTGGAAGGTCAGCTCAAAGAACGCTCTGAGAAGGTATCAGGAAACAGTAAAAGATGGAAATAGGAGAAACAGACCAAATAAATTAAGCATATAGATTGAAGACAAAATGAACTGTTGGAGACACCTTACTTTCAATTAAAAGAGAAAGCATTAGCAATGTATGAGCATTTTAAGAACAAAGCTGAAAACTTTGCTGAGGTTCTTTCCTTCAGTGCAAGCTAGTGGAATAGCTTCAAAACTTCAACATTCTGCATTAAATACAGTTACTATATAAGCCAGCAGTTCCTCTCATAGGTATATAGCCAAGAGAAATGAGAATGTATGTCCACACAAAAACTTACCAATGAATGTTCACAGCAACACTGTTCATGCTAGTCAAGAAGTGGAAACACCCAAACGTCTGTTGTCTGATGAATGGATAAACAAAGTGTGATGTGTGTGTGTGTGTGTGTGTGTGTGTGTGTGTGAGCACACATAATCATATAATAGAATACTATTCAGCCATAAGAAGGAAAGAAGTACTGGTACATGGCACAGCACAGATGGACCTGGAAACATGCTAGCTGAAAGAGGCCTGTCAGAAAGGCTTCATGTTTTATGGTTCCCTTTATATCAAAGGTTCAGAATAGGCAGATCTGTAGAACAGAAAGTAAATTAGTAGTTTCCAGGTGCTGGGACTGTAGGTATTGGGTAGTAACTTTTTATGGATATATATGGTTTCTGTCAGGGTCATGAAAATGTTCTAGAATTAGGTAGTGCAATATTTTTTGCTTAAGTCTGTGACTATATGAACAAAACCCACTGATTTATATGCTTAACAACACATTAAAGAAATAAAAAACTTTAAATATTAGAAAAGAAGAAATAAAACTGTCATTATTTTAAGCAGATATGGTTGTCTACATAGAAAATCCAAACAATTAAAAAATTTTAGGAAATAATTTAGAAAGGTAACTATATATAAGGTCAATATCTAACAGTTAATATGTTTCTATATTAGCAGTATGAAGCAATCAGTAAACATGAGTTTTTAGAAAAACCATTTTTTGTAGCCTCTAGTGTTCTATAAAATTCTGGGAAAGCTTTAGACAGTACATGCTTCATGGTAAAAGTTAGTTTCAAGTTCTCAGTCTTTGAAGCATATGAGAATCACTTTGGCAGATTAAAAGGTATCACAAATACCCAAGTCTTGCCCAAGAGCAATTCTGTCAGAGTCTCTGAAATAGGACTCAGGCATGATGTCTTTTAAGTGTGCAAAAGAGGTTAAGAAGAGCAGAGTATTAATCTCATTGTAGTTTTCTTAGCATAGTATCATTAAGATGAACTTATCCTGAATTTAAGGTAAAAGATAACTGAAAATCAGGTATCAACAGTTTAGGCTTTCTTTTAATAAGGTTTTGTAGCTTGGCACTGGATATCTCTGAGGAGCTAGTAGAAGAGTTGGGGGACTACCTGATGGCAGCATCTTTCACTCCCAGGCCCCTAGCTTTGTAAATTGGTTTTGGGCTTTCCCAGTATCTCCAGAGGAATGGTAGCCAATTCAACCCTTACTCCTGAGATTCCTGTCCTGGATGTTCCCTAGATGGATCTCTTATCCTCTTCCCTTCTTCTGCCCATTTGTCAGCATCAATGCCTTCTGGGTACGTTCAAGACTCAGGAGCCACATTCCATCACACTTTACTATCACAACTTGTCAAAAACATATTCTTCATCCTCACTTCCTCACTCCTGATCGTCACATTTTGACTCTATGTTAATCATGATTTCTCTAGGAGGGCAGACACCGCCTTTCCCAAGCACCTTTCAACTCTATTTTCTGCATCTCCAAGAAGATTTCATAGAACCTACTCCAGTTTTGGGGATCCTTGTTGAGTAATTCTCAATGTATGTTTTCTTTAAAATGTTACCTCAGTATTCCCAGTTTTACTCTAGTTTTTTTTCATAGTACTTACCTGACATAATACATTTTAAAATTTACCTGTGTCTCTAAACTAGAATGTATACTCCATGAGGACAGAAATCTTTGATTTTCTCCTGTGTCTTCAGTGTTTAGAACAGTAGGTATTATTGAATGACCACACGTATTATTGTGTCTGATTGACTGCCTTTTAAAAAATGAGCCACACTCTGTGGCCACCCACCCTACCAGTGTTTTGCTCTCTATGGTGTCACAGTGAACATCCTTGTAAAACTCTAAAGGTAGATGTCAGAGAATATGCGAATGCGTAGTTCTAAGGTTTATCCTATGCATTGCCAAATTCTTATGGAGGATGAACACGCGCCAGAAGTGAGGTCCTAATTTTAGATAGGGTAGTCAGACAAGACTTTACTAATAAGATATTTATTATTACTTAAAAAATTGTTATTTAATTTACTTATTTGACTGCATTGGGTCTTAGTTGTAGCATGTGGTCCTAGTTCCCTGAACAGGGATTGAACTCAGGGCCCCTATATTGGGAGCATGGAGTCTTAGCCACTGAACCAGCAGGGAAATCCCTGTATGCTTTTAAAAAATATATTTATTTATTTACTTTTGACTGCTCTGAATCTTAGTTGCTGTGTGGGGGCTTTTTCTAGATGCGATGAGTAGGGGCTGCTTTATTACCGTGTGCAGGCTTCTCATTGTGGTGGCTTCTCTTGTTGCAGAGCACAGCTTCTGGGGCGCACAGGCTTCAGTGGATGTAGCACGCAGGCTCAATAGTTGGAGCTTCGGGCTGTATAACGCAGGCTCAGTAGTTGTGGTGTATGGGCTTAGTTGCTCTGAGGGATGTTAATCTTCCCAGACCACAGAGCAAACCCATGTCCCCTATGTTGGCAGGCAGATTCTTATCCACTGTGCCACCAGGGAAGTCCAGCAAGTATTCAAACAAAGATTTTAGGGAGTGAGGGAAGTAGCCATTCAGGAATCTGGGAAAAGTGTGAAAGTTTTGAGTAAAATAGTGTCAAATGTGTTCAAGGGAGAGCAAGGAGGCCAGTGTGGCTGGAGTAGAGGTGTGGGTGATGAGGTCAAAGGGGTGGGGGGGCATGGTTTTAGGGCCTATATAGTCCGTTGTACACATTTTTGTTTATTCTGCGTGAGGGAACCATTGGAGAGTTTTTAGCAGAGACAAGTGACAGAACTTGACTTATGTTTTAAAAGAAGTTGTATTGAGTGTAGGTTGAACTTAGTAAGGCAAAAGTGGGAGATACTGCAATACTCCAGGTTTACCAGAGTGGTAGCAGTGGAGGCGGAGAGAAGAAGTAAGATCTGATAGACAGAGTGCCTGACGAACTATGGACGGAGGTTCATGACATTGTACAGGAGACAGGGAGCAAGACTATCCCCAAGGAAAAGAAATGCAAAAAAGCAAAATGGCTGTCTGAGGAGGCCTTACAAATAGCTGTGAAAAGAAAGGAAGCCAAAAGCAAAGGAGAAAAGGAAAAATATACCCATTTGAATGCAGAGTTCCAAAGAACAGCAAGGAGAGATAAGAAAGCCTTTCCTCAGTGATCAGAGCAAAGAAATAGAGGAAAACAATAGAATGGGAAAGACTAGAGATCTCTTCAAGAAAATTAGAGATACCAAGGGAACATTTCATGCAAAGATGGGCTTGATAAAGGACAGAAATGGTATGGACCTAACAGAAGCAGAAGATACTAAGAAGAGGTGGCAAGAATACACAGGAGAACTGTACAAAGAAGATCTTCACAACCCAGATAATCACGATGGTGTGATCGCTCAGCACGAGACATTCTGGAATGTAAAGTCAAGTGGGCCTTAGGAAGCATCACTACGAACAAAGCTAGTGGAAGTGATGGAATTCCAGTGGAGTTATTTCAAATCCTGAAAGATGATGCTGTGAAAGTGCTGCGCTCAATATGCCAGCAAATGTGGAAAACTCATCAGTGGCCACAGGACTGGAAAAGGTTAGTTTTCATTCCAATCCCAAAGAAAGGCAATGCCAAAGAAAGCTCAAACTACCACACAATTGTACTCACCTCACACGCTAGTAAAGTAATGCTCAAAATTCTCCAAGCCAGGTTTCAGCAATACGTGAACCTTGAACTTCCTGATGTTCAAGCTGGTTTTAGTATATGTGCTGCCGAAGCAAGCACTCAAGCTGGTTTTAGAAAAGGCAGAGGAACCAGAGATCAAATTGCCCACATCCGCTAGATCATGGAAAAAGCAAGAAAGTTCCAGAAAAACATCTATTTCTGCTTTATTGACCATACTAAAGCCTTTCACTGTGTGGATCACAATAAAGTATGGAAAATTCTGAAAGCGATGGGAATACCAGACCACCTGACCTGCCTCTTGAGACCTTACAAATAGCTGTGAAAAGAAGAGAAGCAAAAAGCAAAGGAGAGAGGTACCAGGGAACAGAATCCAATATCTGTTGTAATGCTATGGACTTGCCTATAATTTCAAGGGTAAGAGCACAGGGCTAAGAATCCGGCATTTTGGGGTTCCATTTCAGGCTCTGCTAAACTACCACCTATAGATAATGTTAAGTAACTTCTCTTTGTCTCATTTTTCCCATTTGTAAAGTGGGAAGAAAAGACAACCTCGCGGATTTGTTATAAGCTTTAAATGAGATAATAGGTATAACCCAGGACAGTGTGGAAAGTGCTTATTTCATGTTTCATTCTTGGTTCTTCAGCTCATTATGGGATATGCACAGAGATACAAATGAAAGAACATAAGACACTGGTGTGGTAAATCCAAATATTTCTATTTGGATGTTTTATTTTGAATTTGGGGTAAGTTGTGGTTGGTATCGTCCATGGCAGGGCCACTGGGACACTTAGGGAGAAACATGGTCTCATTTGTCTTTAGTGGTGCTCTCAATCCAGCTGACATATTTCTGAACGTTGGTGTAGATGCCCACATCCCCTCCCATGAAGTGTCCGACCTCGATCCCCTGCAACTTGTTTTTGCAGATGACAGTAGCAACGGCCACCTCCTACAAGGGATCACACAGAGAGAGGGAGGCAGACAGATGCGGTCAAATCTCCTTATAGGCACTCTCTAGTCCCCATGTGGATGCACCCTGGCTAGAGGTAGCGTGCTGCATCAAGATAAGAGTCCGCAGACTGGAAGCTTGATTCATTCATGTAACTTTGTTGCCACTAGCCTTGCCTGACATTGAGAAAGTCAGAGAAAAGCCTTTCTAGAACTCACATGTAAAAGGAGTCAAACTCCACTTATTTGAGCTGATGAAGCCTGTTTCAATTTGTGAAGTATTTGAATTATTTTTTTTTAAGCGCTACCCATTTTCAGTTGCAGCTATGAGAATAAAAACCAATTATTAACTCTAGGTGTTGCGTGATGCCCCTTAATGAATACAGACATCTCTAATGAGGGTCCTTTACTGAAGATAATGGGAGGCTTTTATGCAGCCTTACCAAATTCTCAAAAATTTATGAAGTTGTGGGCTTTCTATTTTTTAAATACTGTGGTTAAATAGTTAACTAGACATATCCAAATGAATGAAAATTGGATAGAGAGAAAAGATTACCCCAAAAATTCGACTGAACACTTTTAGAAATTTAACACATATGGAGTTTCTGTGGCTTTTTCCTTGTTCGGTTTCCTGGCAGGCTGTGTTGGACATCACAGGGGCCTCCAGGTTCTGCCTTAAATCAGGGTGTCTGCCTGAGGGAAGACAGAGATAAAAGAAACCTTCTTGTTCACAAATGCCATTTAGCTCTGCAATCCCCAGTCTCTGTTTCAACTGATGTTTTGTGTCTGTCTGAATAATACTTGAGCCACCTGATGTGAAGAGCTGACTCATTTGAAAAGACCCTGATGCTGGGAAAAATTGAGGGCAGGAGGAGAAGGGGACCACAGAGGATGAGATGGTTGGATGGCATCACTGACTCAATGGACATGGGTTTGGGTGGACTCCGGGAGATGGTGATGGACAGGGAGGCCTGGCGTGTAGCAGTCCATGGGGTTGCAAAGAGTCAGACACGACTGAGTGACTGAACTGAACTGAACAAAATAATGAGGAAGAAAGAAGACGTGATTTTGTGCATGGTTATGAGAGTTAATCTTGAGGATTTTGAAATGGCCTTTATGCCTCTTTAAAAAGCAGCGTTTTCTTCCTACTCTGTGTCTGTTCTTGGAGGAATAAGAGGTGACCTGACTCAAGTTCTCAGGTGTCCTCCACAAGAGAAGTGAGCCAGTATGGGAAAGAGAAGCCTTTTTAATGTGAACTCTGACCATCAGGAGGCGTGGCTTCTGTGCTGAGTCAGGTGGCCTGGTGGCTCCATCTGCCAAAGCTCTGAAGAAGCAGTAGGGCTTTAGACACCCTGGGAAAGGAGGACTCTGGGCTTCTGGGAGGGTCTGTTTTTGCCAGACCCCTCATATAGTACCTCCCCTTTGTCTCCTCTCCACCCTCCTCCGCTCTCAGTTACACAGACATGGGGCTCCTCCCCCAACTATCTCATCAGATATAACTGACAACCTGATGTTCGGGGGCAGGTGCACTCACCATTGTTGTTTTGGCTCCAGTCCAAACCGGAAAGCATGCAGATGGTGCCTGGCTTGACGGTGCTGGTGGCGAGGGCAATGGGCTGGACTTTTTCGTTGAGGATGGCGGGCTTAGCCAGCCTAATGAGCATGAGGTCATCTTGGGGCGCACTATGACTGTGGTTCCAGTAGCGGATAATCTGGATAGGGCTAATTGTCTGCTCTGTCCCATCTCTGATTCTGATCCTGAAATTTCCCAGCATCACCTTCAGATTTCTGGAGGGATAAGGGGTTGGAAGTCACCATCATCATCACTGTTGGTATCATCATCAAAGCTGATGTGACAGTGGGCCAGGTGCTTTGCCAAGAGCTTTGTCTGAGTCCTGGATTCGCTAATTTACTACTCACAACAAAGCAGTGATTTGAAACAGAATCTCCGTGTTACACGTGGAGGAATAGAGGCACATGGGAGGATTCATCCATGGTCACACAGTTAAGTGGTGGAGTCTTTAACTTCTCTGTTTTCATGTAGTGGGAGAGAAAAGAATGCATGGTCTAGAAATATTATTTCCCCTCCTTTCCAGCTCCAGCCTGTCTGGGCATTTCCAATCTGGTGTCGGGAAGAGAATGAGGTGACTTGAGTGTTGGACAGCTCCTGTTTGCTTTATCAGATCTCCTCACAACTCTATTTCCTCCATCTCTGTACTTTGGAAGGTGAAATAGGTGGATTAAGTCAATGAGCTTTCTTGTCCTCTGGCATTTGATTGGTATTTGGCTGATAAGAAGCACCAAAAAGGAATTGGAAGGAGAAGGGAGAGGTTGGGGTGTTTATCCTCCCACCTGCCCTGCCCCGTTGGGTTGCCACAAGGTTGTGGCTGTCGACCGTCTCCTGACAGAAGGTTAGGACCTCTATCAGGCCATCTCTGCACAGTGCTGTCTCTCTCTCATGGACTCTTTTCCTCTCCCCGCTTAAAATCATTCTCCCCCTGCCCCTTTAGGTCTGGGAGTAGTAAGTGCATCTTTCTAGTACTGAACCCCAGAGGAGCTGAACTGCTGTCTATGTTTTCCCTGTAACTAGACCATACCTTTGTCATTAGTTCTTTTTATAAATTCTCAATTTAATAAAATCTGAGTGCACCATCAGTTGCCTGCTGGTTCCTTAACTGACAAAACTCATATTGCCAGTGAAAAAACCTTGGGAAGACTGATGGGAGACTGAGGAGGCTCCCCAGCGGCCCTGTTGACATGCAGGGCTGGATGACTGTTGTGGAGGCGCTGCCATGTGCAGCGTAGGATGGTAAGCAGCATCCTTGCCCTGGCATCTGTTCACCAGGGAGATGCCGTTAGCACAGCCCGCCCCGCAGCCCTCACTCTATTGTGACAACCAAGAATGTCTTCCTTTGCCGAATGTACCCTGGGGGGAACGTTGCCCCTGTTTGAGAATCACCAATGCAAAGTGAGTAGAGTGGGTGAGGATGCTCAACACTCACGGTAGGTAGCAGTGAGCAGGGGCCAGCACCCAGTTGCTTTTGATGAGGACGCCCACACAGGGGTTGAAGTGAGACTTGAGGTAGGCCAAATAGGGGGCAGGGTCATCTTTCTGCACAGATGAGTGAGCGGAGAAAAATGTCCCTGAGGAATAGATATGAGAAGTTCTTAGAACAAACAAGACAGTCAACAGCTTCCTAGCTGAATGGAAATACGGACGATTTTAAAGTAGTAATCAGTTGGGCAGGAAATGTGAAGGTACTTGACATTAAAAAATCAAAATGTACATGAAAATGACATACCATTGTATCTAATAGTTTTGATAATGATTTTTGTCTGAAGGAGATCAGCTCTGGGATTTCTTTGGAAGGAATGATGCTAAAGCTGAAACTCCAGTACTTTGGCCACCTCATGTGAAGAGTTGACTCATTGGAAAAGACTCTGATGCTGGTGGGGGGTTGGGGGCAGGAGAAGAAGGGGACGACCGAGGATGAGATGGCTGGATGGCATCACCAACTCAATGGATGTGAGTCTGAGTGAACTCCGGGAGTTGGTGATGGACAGGGAGGCCTGGCGTGCTGCGACTCATGGGGTCTCAAAGAGTCGGATGTGACTGAGCAACTGAACTAAACTGAACTGAACAATGTTCAACCTAAGAAAGTACGATGAGAAAGACTCTCATTTACTACTTATAGGAATGGGAATTGATTCTGTCTTCTTCAAAAGCAATTTAAAAATGACCACCAAGAATTATAAATGGTTTGTCCCCTTTGACCTAATAATTACAACCCCAAGAATTCTTGATTCTAAAGAAATAATCAGATGTAGATCAAGATTATTAGTAAATGTGCTCATTTTAACACTATTTATAATAGGTAATTCTTGAGCTACCCTTGTGGCTCAGCTGGTAAAGAATTTGCCTGCAATGTGGGAGACTGGGTTCAATCCCTGGCTTGGGAAGATTCCCTGGAGAAGGAAATGGCAACCCACTCCAGTATTCTTGCCTGGAGAATCCCATGGATGGAGGAGCCTGGTAGGCTACAGGATTGCAAAGAGTTGGACATGACTGAGTGACTTCACTTTCTTTACAATAGGTAAATGTTTTAAATATGAATGTCCGATACAGTAATGTTGGATATTGAAATACAAAGGGATGTGAACAAATGGAACAGCATATATATTAAAACTTCATTTATAAAGAAGATTAAACAACAAAGGAATACTAATAACCTTTCAGTTAAAAAATAATAAAAATGTACATTTAATCTAGTAATCCAATTATCTAAGAACAAGTAAAGAATCAAAAATAAACCATTAAAATAAATAAAATAAAGCCTGGGAATAAATTCAAACAGTGCATTAGCATGCGTTGACTGAGGGGACTATGAATGATGTTTATTTTTTATACTTTTTAATATTTCTCAGTTTTCTAGTGTGACTGTGCAGTGCTTTTATAAATGAATTATTTTAAGAAAAAGAGAAGAAAGAGGAGGAAGGCTGATTCTAATATCAGAAATATTGTTTTTGTTTCAGCTGCCCTTGGTTCTTATGTTAATCCTTTCCAAGCCCAGGCCTGTACCTCACCACACCCTTTTCTGTGAAGTCACACTGTTAGAAACCCCAAGGGAAAAAGGGTGGGGTATAAATAAGGACAAGAGCCACTGCACTCTTGTTCTAAATCTTCACAATGACTATAATGTAGGTAGTAATATCCCCATTTTGACTGTAGAAACTGAAGCCCACATAGATTAATTAACTTGTCCAAGCTCACGAACAGCTAATTTGTGATGCAACAACCTAGGCAGTCAGGGTGTGGTGGGAAAGGCTGGTCTGGCGAATTCAGAAGAGCTTCACGATAGAGAGTACAGGATGGAGGGTCCTCGCATTTGGTCTTTTGTTCCCATCTTCTCCATTACCCGCATTCTGAGTCTCTAAGCTTTTGCAACAGGGAGGCATATCAGTCATCAAAATGAGTTCTCTGTCCTTGTGACTGCACTGAGACTTGCCCCTGTGTGATGAAGCCTGTAATTTGGAATAGCCGTGGTGGAACACTCACTGTTGAGTGTTGAATGTGGGACTCTCCAAGGCAGGCATACACCATAAACTGCCCCCAAGTTTAGCACTGGGCTCCTCAGCCTGTCCAGAGAGCCTTTGGCCAGTCTGAGAGGGGATCCCCAGTGCTGCTCCTGACAGTTTCTCTTGACTCTTTTTTTGCATCATCCCCACATCCTGCATCTGCTCTCCTCCGTTCTATATTAACCTGTGCCTTATATGACAGAGTAGAAAGTCCTGGATACATACCAGCAAGGACACTCAAACAGAAGGTAAATTTCATAGTCTCCGCTTGTGAGGTGCAGAAGATCAGCAGAGTATGGAGCTCTCCGTTCAGTAGTTTCTCTGGAACACCTAGTAGAACCAGTGGTACGGTTAGGCAAGAGGGTTGAAAGGCAGCTCTGGGCATGAGCAGAACAGGGGAAGAGGGCTCCAACAGGCAGATGGAGGCCCTTCTGTTCCAGGGAAGGTGGGGGACTATGCCTCTCATGGAAAGACAAGGAAGCTTTGTGTCTGGACTTCAGGACCCAGGTCCCTCAATTTGCTGTCCCTAAAAGCCCATCTGCCTAAAAGCAGTTCAGCTGTCTGTGGGAAAGGGAACTCCAGGCTTAGGACTTATGTCCCCATGGAGTTTTTCAGGCCAGAGCTGTGGGGGACAGGATTCTACACCTTAGTTCAGGAAGACGGTGTGGCCAGGTTTGCTCTGAGCCCCCTAACAGTTACTTATACTTTTCTTTAGCCCCTCCCCTCTTTATTACATTAGCTTCATCTTTCCCTGGGGTCACTATTTCATCACTCCACCATCATAGCTTGGCCTGGTTGTTGTCATCAGCAGGTCTGAGCTAAGGAAATGGGGAAACGTAAAGCATTCATTGAGCAGTCATTTTGACAGTCAGGGAATGATTTACATTCTAGATTACATTAGATCTAGGTTCTACTGAATGGTTGGCAGGACCTCTAAGTGCTTTTTACCTAATGAAGAGATTGGTCAGCCAATAATAGACTGCCATGTCATCCTTGAATAATTGGGAACACAGAGTCTGGATGCTAATAGCCAACATTCTGTGAGCATTTACTGCATCCCAGCCACTGACCACAGTTCTTTACAGACATTGTTAGTGGTGATTTTATGTCAGGTTTTATATGAAAACCTGAGATACAAAATTAAGTAAGCTTTGTATCATTCTTACCCCTGAAAATTTCATAAACTCATAGGCTCATTCCAGTGTCACAGCCACCCTGGAAAGATGAGTCAGGGATGGTATGATTCTTTCTGTTCTCCTGATCTGTAGTGACAGGACTGAAACAAGGAATTTAAATGATTTTCTCAAAATCACACGTGGCTGGAAAGACTAGAAGTACAGTATCTATATTTTATTATTGGATACCCACCGCTTTTTAGCCACATCCTCCAAGCTTCACCTCATCAGCCAGCATTCATGAATCCTGGAAAATTACACAGTCACTCAGACAAATTTCCTGAAGTGTGGAAAGAAAAGTTAACATGGGGGCTTCTCTCGTGGTCCCGTGGTTAAGAATCTGCCTGCCAGTGCAGGGGAGATGGAGTCAATCCCTGCTCTGGGAAGATCTCACATGGTGCAGATCTCTTGGTGCAGCTGAGCCCCTGCACCACAACTACTGTGCCTGAGCTCTAGAGCCTGCAAGCCACAACTACAGAAGCCTGTGTGCCTGGAGCCTGTGCTCCGCAGCAAGAGAAGCCACTTCAGTGAGAAGCCCGGACACAAGGAAGAGTATCCCCTGCTTGCCACACCTGGAGGTAGTCTGTGCGTTGCAATGAAGACCCTGTGCCACCAAAAACAAATAAGTTTTTAAAAGTTACCATGGCACATACTTTCCTAAACCTCACAATGAACACAGAGCCACACTGGGATTAGGGCTCATTTATGAAATACACTTGAGATTCCTGGACAGGATGGAGTTGTGGAAGGTTTTCTGCGGTGGGGATTCAGTTCAGTTCAGCCGCTCAGTTGGGTCCGACTCTTTGCGACCCCATGAATCGCAGCACGCCAGGCCTCCCTGTCCATCACCAGCTCCCTAAGTTTACCCAAACTCATGTCCATCGAGTTGGTGATGCTATCCACCCATCTCATCCTCTGTCGTTCCCTTCTTCTCCTGCCCCCAATCCCTCCCAGCATCAGGGTCTTTTCCAATGAGTCAACTCTTCGCACGAGGTGGCCAAAGTACTGGAGTTTCAGCTTCAGCATCAGGTCCTTCCAAAGAACACCCAGGACTGATCTCTTTTAGGATGAACTGGTTGGATCTCCTTGCAGTCCAAAGGACTCTCAAGAGTCTTCTCCAATACCATAGTTCAAAAGCATCAATTCTTTGGTGCTCAGCCTTCTTTATAGTCCAACTCTCACATCCATACATGACTGCTGGAAAAACCATAGCCTTGACTAGATGGGCCTTTGTTGGCAAATTAATATCTCTACTTTTCAATATGCTGCCTAGGTTGGTCGTAACTTTCCTTCCAAGGAGTAAGCATCTTTTAATTTCATGGCTGCAATCACCATCTGCAGTGATTTTGGAGCCCACAAAAATAAAGTCTGATGCTGTTTCCATTGTTTCCCCATCTATTTCCCATGAAACGATGGGACCAGATGCCATGATCTTCGTTTTCTGAATATTGAGGTTTACGCCAACTTTTTCACTCTCCTCTTTCACTTTCATCAAGAGGCTGTTTAGTTCTTGTTCACTTTCTGCCATAAGTAAGGGTCATTCTGCATATCTGAGGTTATTGATATTTCTCCTGGCAGTCTTGATTCCAGCTTGTGCTTCTTCCAGCCCAATGTTTCTCATGATGTACTCTGCATATAAGTTAAATAAGCAGGGTGACAATATACAGCCTTGACGGACTCCTTTTCCTATTTGGAAGCAGTCTGTTGTTCCATGTCCAGTTCTAACTGTTGCTTCCTGACCTGCATATAGGTTTCTTAAGAGGCAGGTCAGGTGGTCTGGTATTCCCATTTCTTTCAGAATTTTCCACAGTTTATTGTGATCCACACAGTCAAAGGCTTTGGCATGGTCAATGAAGCAGAAATAGGTGTTTTTCTGGAACTCTCTTGCTTTTTTGATGATCCAGCGGATGTTGGCAATTTGATCTCTGGTTCCTCTGCCTTTTCTGAAACCAGCTTGAACATCTGGAAGTGTACGGTTCACGTTTTGCTGAAGCCTGGCTTGGAGAATTTCGAGCATTACTTTACTAGCGTGTGAGATGAGTGCACTTGTGCGGTAATGGTGGGGGTGGGATTAGTTAAATAGAGGTTAAAAATTTGAGAAGGAGAGAGACTTTACTGTCAGGTTGTTTTTTCCTAGTTCTTTTGGATGAATTCTGGGCCAGGAAGGGAGTTTGTCTGGGGATGTGAGGACTGAGAGCAGAAAAGCAGATTTTCTGGAGAAGCTGGCACCGGGGTCTGCTGCCTGTTGATGAGCTTCACATTGGTATCTGTAGGCCAGAGCTCTGGTCCTGCATACACGACTGCTTCCTGGAAACCACTGTTTGCATCTCCTCTCGGCTCCTGAAATGTAGCCTGTCAAGCTAAACTCCTTATTCCTCTAACCTTTCAAATTCACTCTTCTGCCTCTTTTCCTCCTTTTAGGAGACAGCTCTACCTTTCAGTTAAAATTTTTTCTCTTTTTCTGACCACTCAATCCCACAGTCCATCCTGCTTCCCCAGATCTCTCCAATCCATCCATGGCTTTCCATTCTCACTGCTGCCACCCTACTCCATGCCATAATCTTGACTTACTTGAACTAATGCATGTGCCTGCCTACTATTGCTCCACTTAACCTTGTTTTACTCAGACGTCTTTCCTAAAATGTAGGTGAGAGAGTATTAGTCTCTTTCTTAAAACTCTTGAGCAGTTCCCTACTGACTGTAGAATGACCCCTAGCATGGTTTAGGAAGATCCCTTGACATCACCTCACTTCGTCATGTCTCATCCCCTCTTTGCCACCCCCTCCTGCCTGCTCACCCGACATACTTATTTGCAGGCCTGCAAAACTACTTTCAAGTGTGAATTTTCTTGTTTCAATAAATAACTTTTTTAATGATACGTTAGTCCTTGAATGTTTCCTTTAGTTTGCCAGTTTCATTTCCCCCCCCTTTTTCTTTTGAGATATTGATATCTGATACGGACATTGTTCTCAAAGTTTCTCTTTGTGAAAGATAACTTTAGAATCCTATGAGTATATATGTATATGTATGGTATTCAACATTTCCTCATCTTTGTAAATTTCTTATCGTTAAGTTCTTTATTAGAGGTATTATAGGTTCCATACATATATATACATGGAGATATACCTGTCCGTGGCGTCATTCCACAGAATATCTAAGGTTTAAAGGGACTCTAAATCTATTACTGTTTCATTCTGTTATCTAACAGATTTTCTATTTAAGCAATATCCTTGTTGTATTTGGGCTTCCCTTGTGGTTCAGCTGGTAAAGAATCTGCCTGCAATGTGGGAGACCTGGTTTTGATCCCTGGGTTGGGAAGATCCCCTGGAGAAGGGAAAGGCTACCCACTCCAGCATTCTGGCCTGGAGAGTTCCATGGACTGTATAGTCCATGGGGTCACAAAGAGTCGGACGCAGCTGAGCGACTTTCACTCACACTTGTTGTATTTGCTGCCAAAAAATCCATTTAAACAAGGCAGGCACAGAGAAAGGAGAAAGTGAGTGAACAAGAGTACGCTGTCCCAGAGGGTAGTGTGGTAGGAACAGATTTGGAGATCTGACAGGGGCCTCTAGTACTGGTGTTGGTTGAGAACTTTTCTTCAAATGGTATTTGTGAATACAGCCTGTACAAGTGAAGCGGTTCTGAGGAGGGGTGGGCTGAGTGTGACATGAATAAAGGAGAAGGGAGTCCATGTCACAGAGAAGGGTGGAGACATAGCTCTGCTTCATCAGAGTAGCCCAGAAAGCGGAGGGCCAATGGGACATGTAGAGGGAGGGGCGCTAGTTAAACACTGTGGGGAAGAAACTGGTGAAAAGAACTGCGAAGCTAGGGAAAGAGCTTGGGATGCATTTTAATACCACAGAAAGTTCACTCGCTTCTCACCTCCTTAGATAAGGGATAATGCTCAGACCCCTGAAACTCATCTTCCCATAGGGCAGATACCAATTAGACTGCGAGGATTTCCATGCCAGTTGACTCCTTTTTTATACTAAGGATCAAGACTGGGAGAAGTGGCCTCTAAATGACAGACTTATAGAGTCCTCATCCCAGTTCTCTCATTTGCACTTCATCCGGCTCTTCAGAATCCCTAAGTGGGTTATAAGTTCTGTTCCTGCTTTGTGACTATTCCCATTACAACCTTATCCTCAGGACGAGATTCAGGCATCAACATGAAGTGTATCCTATTATCCTTGTTGATGATAACTGGTGAGTGACTAAAGGTATCTCTGTCTTGTTTGATTGGGCCTCAACTATGAGATAAGGCTGTAGAGCTCTGTTGGGAGGGAGAGCTGATGGACCAGAAACAGGGAAGTTTGGGAAATATGTCATTTACCAGTCATTGTCTGTACAGGCTGTGCAGAAGCTTTTTAGTCTGATGTACCATCACTTGTTGATGTTTGCTTTTGTTGCTTGTATTGTTACTGTCGTATCAAAAAAATTGTTAAGACCCATGTTAAGGAGTTTCTTCCCTATGTTTCCTTCTAGGAATTTTATGGTATCCCTTTTATAATAGCATAAAAAAATAAAATACCTAGGAATAAATTTAACAAAGGAAGTGAAAGATCTGTACAATGAAAACTGTTAGACTTTGAAGAAAGAAATTAAAGAAGATATAAACAAAATTGAGATATCTCATGTTCATGGATTGAAAGAATTAATGTTGTTAAAATTTCCATACTACCCAAAACCAGCTATAGATTCAATGAAATCTCCATCAAAATTCCAACGACATTTTTCACAGAAATAAAAGAGCAGTCCTAAAATTTATATGGAATCACAAAAGACCTTAAATAGCCAAAGCAATCCTGAGAACAAAGCCAGAAGCATCACACCTCAGACTATACCACAAAACTATAGTAATTAGAACATTGTGGTATTGGCATAAAAATAGAAGCGTAGAACAGTGAAACAGAATAGAGAGCCTAGAAATAAATGCTTCTATATTCAATCAGTTGATATTTGACAAAGGAGACAAGAACCCTCTACGAAGAAGGGATAGTTTCTGCAATAAATGGTGTTGGGAAAACTGAATAACCACACGCAGAAAACTGAAATGGAAAACCTGTCTTACACCACTCACAAAAATTAACTCAAAATGAGTTAAATACTTAAAAGACCCAAAGCCTTGAGATTCCTAGAAGAAAACATAGGAAAGAAGCTCCTAATTGATTTTCAAATGTTGAACCCATCCTTCATACATAGCAGAAATCCCACATGGTCTTAGAGCATCTATAATGTTTTTTAATACATTGTTGAATTATATTTAACTAATGTTTTGTTGACGATTTTTGATCATGAGAAGTCTTTTTTTTTTTTTTGTAGTTTTCTTGTAATGACTTTGTTTTTGGTATCAAGATAATGCTGGTCTCATAGAATAATTTAGGAAATATTCCTTCTGCTTCCATCTTTTGAAAAAGATTGCAGAGAATTGGTGTAATTTCTTACTTAAATGTTTGGTAGAATTCATGGGTCAACTCATCTGGGCCCAGTGCTTTCTCTTTTGGAAGGTTATTGTTTAATTGATATCTTTAATAAATACAGATATTTAGATTGTCTATTTCTTCTTGTTTGTGTTTTGGCAGAGTATATCTTGGACAGAATTCATCTAGGTTTTCGTGTTTGTAGGCATAGAGTTGTTTATAGTATTCCTTTGTGGTCCTTCTGGGCTTCTGGGTGGCACAGTGGTAAAGAATCCACCTGATTATGCAGGAGATGTGGGAGATGTGGGTTTGATCCCTGGGTCAAAACATCCCCTAGAGTAGGAAATGGCAACCCACTCCTGTATTCTTGCTTAGAAAATTCAGTGGACAGAGAAGTATGGTGGGCTACAGTTCATGGGGTTGCAAAGAGTCAGACATGACTGAGCATTCACGCTAACAAGAGATGATCTGGATTCAGGGATAGATTGTGGGAGTTAAATAAGAATTAGATTTATGTGCTGGAAGAGTTTAGAGTAAGAAGGAATGAGAACATTGCCTATGCCAGTGGTTTGCAACCTTTTTGATCATAAGAACCCCTCTTAGTCTTATTAATAAAACATGATGTATTAACATCATATATCTTGAGAGTCCCTTGGATGGCAAGGAGATCAAACAAGTCAATCCTAAAGGAAATCAACCTGAAATCCTCATTGGAAGGACTGATGCTGAAGCTGAAGCTCCAATATTTTCACCACCTGATGCGAAGAGCTGACTCAGTAGAAAAGACCCTGATGCTGGGAAAGACGAAAGGATAAGATGGTTAGATATTATTACCAACTCAACGAACATGAATCTGAGCAAACTCCAGGAGACAGTGAAGGACAGGGAAACCTGGTGTGCTTCAGACTATGGGGTTGCAGAGTCATACATGACTTAGTGACTGAACAACAACATTAGCATCATAAAAAGATTCAAAATATTTTAAGACTAAAAGGAGTTCTTATGCTAAAAAAAGTTGTGAAGCAGGTGGCGCTAGTGGTAAAGAATCCACCTGCCAATGCAGGAGATGCAAGAGACACGGGTCTGATCTCTGGGTTGGGAAGATGTCCTGGAGTAGGAAATGGCAACGCACTGCAGTATTCTTGCCTGGAGAATCCCATGGACAGAGGAGCCTGGTAGACAACAGTCATGGGTTTGCAGAGAGTCAGACATTACTGAAACAACTTAGCATGCATTCATGCATGCATGGCAGAAACCAGTTAGTATTCAACAGATTAAAAAATGCATGCGTGTATATATTTGGACAGAAGTACACATGTCTGTATACATAATATTAGCCTTTAGTGATGATGCTTGCTTCATATATGAATCCATAAAACCCTTGCATTAATTTCAAAGCCTTCGCATGGCCCCTTGCATGCAAAGTGAGTTTTACTCTAATCTCTCATTAATTCATTTGTATAATACCTATGTACTGAGTTTATACCATGTGCTTAGCATTATGCTGAATGCTTGGGGATATTGCATAAATCTTTGTTCTTTTACTGCTTATTAGATGAAAACCCATAGACCCAGAAATATAAATTGATATAGCAAGAGAAGCCCCAGTTGGAACAGAGATTTTTTTAAAATAAGTAATAGTTTTATATTTTTCTGTCTCCTTTCCTGAACTGGAGAAAGCAATATTTGACCTAAGTTGTTGAACCCACTAACCAGATGCCACCAAGAACAACACCAAGAATTTTTTAAAGTGAGGTTTATTTAACTTTATGCAGCAGGGACAACCTCCAGAGAACATCATGTGTCCCAGTAAAGGGAACTTGGGAGGAGCATCTTAAAAGTTTTGATGGATAATTTGGAAGATGGAGTTAGAGAAATGGAGTCAGTTCAGAATTTGGTGTTGTCAAGAAGGAACATTCTGACTCTAATTGGGGTACCCTAACCCTAACTGGGTACTTTAAATGTTTTAATTAGTAGGTAGGAGGATTAAATTAGGGCTGGAGCTGTCACTGATAAACAAGTAGCAATAACGCAAATAAAGGGTGATATCAGTCAGTATCCAGTGTTTAGTTGTTTGGTAGGTAATGGAGAGGCTTTGTCTCTATCTTTTTCTGAGTATTAGTTTGCAATTTATCAGTATAAAAATATTCTTGAAACTGCTATGGTATAAAATAACATTTATTGAACACACATTATATGCATTATATGCCAAACATAATGCATTCAGTTTTCACAGCAACCTTAGGAGAGAAGTTCGTTTGTGATTTCAGTGTACAAATAAGGAGATTAAGCTATAGAGATCTACCTAATTTGTATAAGTTCCTACTACTGGTAAGGATAGAGCTAGAATTTGAATCCAGATAATCTGTTTCCAGAGAATAAGTACTGTCCTATATTTAAGTGCCCATCTGTTCAGAATATCTCTCCCTATATTTTCATGCCAGAATTGAAGTTTTAATTTTGATTAACTAATGAACTTATTGCTGTTGGAGTCACAATGACTGGTCTCTGAGCATCCCTGCAGTGTGCTAGTAGGAAAAGTCAGGGAGCTGCAGGACAGGCTGCGTGACTGTGACTGTGGATAGAACCAAGAAGTCCTAAGCCTTTGGGAGACTGGAATGAGCTAAGTGATCCTGGAAAACTGCAGACAGGGTGAAGAAAAGCGGGAGATCGTGTGGAGGAGAAGGATGTACATGGGATTTGGAATCAGATAGACTGAAATTGGGATCCTTGAACAAACCATCATTTACTAGTTGTATGACCTTAAGTATGTTTCCTAAGGTTCAGTTCTTACCTTGTAAAATAATATAAAATGTATCCACTCTATCTTGTTTCCTGTGAAAATTAAAAAAAATTTCTTTTTTTTAAGGAACTTAAAGTGCTTAGTGTGGCTTCACAGGTGGTCCAGTGGTAAATAATCCACTTGCCAGTGTAAGAGACATGGGTTCAATCCCTGGTTTGGGAAGATACCCTGGAGGAGGAAATGGTAACTCACTCTAGTATTCTTTCCTGGGAAGTATTCTTGCCCATAGACAGAGAGGCCTTGTGGGCTACAGTCCATGGGATCTCAAAAGAGCTGGACACAACTGAGTGACTAAACAATAACAAAATGCTTAGTACAGTGTTTGTACAGTATGGGACTCTAGTACCATGAAGTGAAAAGTGAAACACTGGGCTAGGTTGCCATTTCCTTCTCCAGGAGTACTTCCTGAACCAGGAATTGAACCCACGTCCCTAACATTGACAGGTGGATTCTTTACCACTGAACCACCTGTGAAAGCCCACTAAGCACTTTCAGTTCAGTTCAGTTGCTCAGGGGTGTCTGACTCTTTGCGACCACATGAAACACAGCACTCTGTCCATCACCAACTCCCAGAGTCCACCTAAACCCATGTCCATTGAGTCGGTGATGCCATCCAACCATCTCATTCTCTGTTGTCCTCTTCTCCTCCTGTCCTCAATCTCTCCCAGCATCAGGGTCTTTTCAAATGAGTCAGCTTTCACATCAGGTGGCCAAAGTATTGGAGTTTCAGTTTCAATATCAGTCCTACCAATGGACACCCAGGACTGATCTCCTTTAGGATGGACTGGTTGGATCTCCTTGCAGTCCAAGGAACTCTCAAGAGTCTTCTCCAATACCACAGTTCAAAAGCATCCATTTTTTGGTGCTCAGCTTTCTTTATAGTCCAACTCTTACATCCATACATGTCCACTGGAAAAACCATAGCCTTGACTAGATGGACCTTTGTTGACAGAGTAATGTCTCTGCTTTTTAATATGCTATCTAGGTTGGTCATAACTTTCCTTCCAAGGAGTAAAAGTCTTTTATTTTCATGGATGCAATCATCATCTGCAGTGATTTTGGAGATCAAAAAAATAAAGTCAGCCCCTGTTTCCACTGTTTCCCCATCTATTTGTCACGAAGTGATGGGACCGGATGCCGTGATCTTAGTTTTCAGCATGTTGAGCTTTAAGCCAATGTTTTTACTCTCCTCTTTCACTTTCGTCAAGAGACTCTTTAGTTCTTCTTCACTTTTTGACATAAGTAGGGTGTCATCTGCATATCTGGGGTTATTGATATTTCTCCTGGCAATCTTGATTCCAGCTTGTGCTTCTTCCAGCCCAGCATTTCTCATGATGTACTCTGCATAAAAGTTTAATAAGCATGGTGACAAATATACAGCCTTGATGTACTCCTTTTCCTATTTGGAACCGGTCTGTTGTTCCATGTCCAGTTCTAACTGTTGCTTCCTGACCTGCATATAGGTTTCTCAAGAGGCAGGTCAGGTGGTCTGGTAGTCACATCTCTTTCAGAATTTTGCACAGTTTATTGTGATCCACACAGTCAAAGGCTTTGGCATAATCAATAAAGCAGAAATAGATGTTTTCTGGAACTCTCTTGCTTTTTTGATGATCCAGCGGATGTTAGCAATTTGATCTCTGGTTCCTCTGCCTTTTCTAAAACCAGCTTGGACATCTGAAAGTTCACGGTTCATGTATTGCTGAAGACTGGCTTGGAGAATTTTGAGCATTACTTTACTAGCATGTAACAGAAACAGAAGATATTAAGAAGAGGTGGCAAGAATACACAGAAGAACTATACAAAAAAGATCTTCATGACCAAGATGATCATGATGGTGTGATCAC
Organism: Ovis aries; assembly: GCF_016772045.2. Classification (NCBI taxonomy): domain Eukaryota; kingdom Metazoa; phylum Chordata; class Mammalia; order Artiodactyla; family Bovidae; genus Ovis; species Ovis aries. The sequence continues at coordinate 106,498,262 of NC_056057.1, forward strand.
TCACCTAGAGCCAGACATCCTGAAATGTGAAGTCAAGTGGGCCGTAGAGAGCATCACTATGAACAAAGCTAGTGAGGTGATGGAATTCCAATGGAGCTATTTCAAATCCTGAAAGATGATGCTATGGAAGTGCTACACTCAATATGCCAGCAAGTGTGGAAAACTCAGCAGTGGCCACAGTACTGGAAAAGGTGAGTTTTCATTCCAGTTCCAAAGAAAGGCAATGACAAAGAATGCTCAAACTACCGCACAACTGCACTCATCTCACATGCTAGTAAAGTAATGCTCAAAATTCTCCAAGCCAGGCTTCAGCAATATGTGAACTGTGAACTTCCAGATGTTCAAGCTGGTTTTAGAAAAGGCAGAGGAACCAGAGATCAAATTGTCAACATCCGCTGGATCATGGAAAAAACAAGAGAATTCCAGAAAAACATCTATTTCTGCTTTATTGACTATGCCAAAGCCTTTGACTGTGTGGATCACAATAAACTGTGCAAAATTCTGAAAGAAATGGGAATACCAGAGCACCTGACCTGCCTCTTGAGAAATCTGTATGAAGGTCAGGAAGCAACAGTTAGAACTGGACATGGAACAACAGACTGGTTCCAAATAGGAAACGGAGTACGTCAGGCTGCATATTGTCACCCTGCTTATTTAACTACTGTGCAGAGTACATCATGAGAAATGCTGGGCTGGAAGAAGCACAAGCTGGAATCAAGATTGCCAGGAGAAATATCAATAACCCCAGATATGCAGATGACACCACCCTTATGGCAGAAAGTGAAGAGGAACTAAAACATCTCTTGATGAAAGTGAAAGAGGAGAGTGAAAAAGTTGGCTTAAAGCTCAACATTCAGAAAATGAATATCATGGCACCTGGTGCCATCACTTCATGGGAAATAGATGGGGAAACAGTGGAAACAGTGTCAGCCTTCATTTTTTTGGCTCCAAGATCACTGCAGATGGTGACTCCTTGGAAGGAAAGTTATGACCAACCTAGATAGCATATTCAAAAGCAGAGACATTACTTTGCCAACTAAGGTCCGTCTAGTCAAGGCTATGGTTTTTCCAGTGGTCATGTATGGATGTGAGAATTGGACTGTGAAGAAAGCTGAGTGCCGAAGAATTGATGCTTTTGAACTCTGGTGTTAGAGAAGACTTGCAAGTCCCTTGGACTGCAAGGAGATCCAACTAGTCCATCCTAAAGGAGATCAGTCCTAGGTGTTCTTTGGAATGAATGATGCTGAAGGTGAAACTCCAGTACTTTGGGCACCTCATGTGAAGAGTTGACTCATTGGAAAAGACTCTGATGCTGGGAGGGATTGGGGGCAGGAGGAGAAGGGGAAGACAGGATGAGATGGCTGGATGGCATCACCGACTCAATGGATGTGAGTCTGAGTGAACTCCAGGCATTGGTGATGGACATGGAGGCCTGGCGTGCTGCAATTCATGGGGGCGCAAAGAGTCAGACACGACTAAGTGACTGAACTTACTAGCGTGTGAGATGAGTGCAATTGTGCGGGAGTTTGAGCATTCTTTGGCATTGCCTTTCTTTGGGATGGCTTCCCTGGTGGCTCAGAGGTTAAAGCATCTGCCTGCAATGCGGGAGACGTGGGTTCAATCGCTGGGTTGGGAAGATCCCCTGGAGAAGGAAATGGCAACCCACGCCAGTACTCTTGCCTGGAGAATCCCATGGATGGAGGAGCCTGTTGTGCTATAGTTCACAGGGTCGCAAAGAGTTGGACACGATTTAGCGACCTCACTTTCAGTTTCACTTTCTTTGGGATTGGAATGAAAACTGACCTTTTCCAGTCCTGTGGTCACTGCTGAGTTTTCCAAATTGGCTGGCATATTAAGTGCAGCACTTTCACAGCATCATCTTTTAGGATTTGAAGTAGCTCAACTGGAATTCCATCACCTCCGCTAGCTTTGTTCGTAGTGATGCTTTCTAAAGCCCACTTGACTTCACATTCCAGGATGTCTGGCTCCAGGTGAGTGATCACACCATTGTGATTATCTTGGTCATGAAGATCTTTTTAGTACAGTTTTTCTGTGTTTTCTTGCCACCTCTTCTTAATATCTTCTGCTTCTGTTAAGTCCCTACCATTTCTATCCTTTATCGAGCCCATCTTTGCATGAAATGTTCCCTTGGTATCTCTATTTTCTTGAAGAGATATCTAGTCTTTCCCATTCTATTGTTTTCCCCTATTTCTTTGCATTGATCGCTGAGGAAGGGTTTCTTATCTCTCCTTGCTCTTCTTTGAAACTCTGCATTCAAATGGGTATATCTTTCCTTTTCTCCTTTGCTTTTGGCTTTCTTTCTTTTCACAGCTATGTGTAAGGCCCCCTCAGGCAACCATTTTGCTTTTTTCATTTCTTTTTCTTGTGGATGGTCTTGATTCCTGTCTCCTATGCAATGTCATGAACTTCCGTCTATAGTTCATCAGGCACTCTGCCTATCAGATATAGTCCCTTAAATCTATTTCTCACTTCCACTGTATAATCATAATGGATTTGATTTAGGTCATACCTGAATGGTCTAGTGTTTTTCTCCACTTTTTTCAATTTAAGTCTGAATTTGACAATAAGGACTTCATGATCTTAGCCACAGTCAGTTCCTGGTCTTGTTTTTGCTGACTGTATAGAGCTTCTTCATCTTTGGCTGCAGAGAATATAATCAATCTGATTTCGATGTCAACCATCTGGTGATGTCCATGTGTAGAGTCTTCTCTTGTGTTGTTGGAAGAGGGTGTTTGCTATGACCAGTGCGTTCTCTTGGCAGAACTCTATTAGTTTTTGCCCTGCTTCATTCTGTACTCCAAGGCCAAATTTGCCTGTTACTCCAGGTGTTTCTTGACTTCCTACTTTTGCGTTCCAGTCCCCTATAATGAACAGGACATCTTTTTGGGGTGTCAGTTCTAGAAGGTCTTGTAGGTCTTCATAGAACTGTTCAACTTCAGCTTCTTCAGGATTACTGGTTGGAGCATAGACTTGGATTACTGTAATATTGAATGGTTTGCCTTAGAAATGAACAGAGATCATTCTGTTGTTTTTGAGATTGCACTTTAGATACTTTAAAAATACATTAAAAGATTTTCACAGGAAATAAAAAGTGGAGTGGATGCGGTTTATATTATTTTACGAAGTAAGGACTTAACCTTAGGAAATTTACTTGAAGTCGTATAACTAGTAAATGATGGTTGATTCAAGGATCCTGACTTCAGTCTATCTGAGTCCAATACCCGTGTATGTCCTTCTTCTCTGCATGATCTCCCTGCTTCTCTTCAGAAGCAAATGGAAGCCCACTCCAGTGTTCTTGCGTGGGAAATCCCATGGACAGAGGAGCCTGGTGGGCTACAGTCCATGGGGTCAGAAAAGAATTGGATATCACTGAGCGACTAAGCAACAATAGCAAAGTGCTTAGTACAGTCTTTGTACAGTATGAGACTCAGTACCATAGGGTAGGCTAAGTGATTATTGTGGGAAATATTGATACTATCTGACACTGGCATCTTAAAATCTCCATATCCATGCCAGTTCCCTTTCATCAGCTGGGTTATATCCCAATGATTCTTCTCTTTGTGTGTTTCAGGTGTTATTTCAATTTTTATTGAAGATACTGCAGACCTAAACAATCTTTTCTATTTATTATATCTGAAATCCAGTTACAAGCCCTGCATGGGGACTCTGATTGCTCCTCAGTGGGTGATAACGGCAGCACACTGCTTCTTACCGTAAGTGGTGGGGAATGTTCTACTCTATTAAGGCTTCCAGGCTGGGGCTCAGCACGCCTGTGGAAATTCTATAGAACTTGTGCTAGTCAGGAAGTCTTAATGATTTGATGGTAAAAGGGAGCTCAAGTACACAGATAAAATTTAACTACACATTCTTATGTTTAACATGTCCAGAAAGGAAACAGTTTTATGGTATAGTACAATATTTCATATACACAGAAAAATAAACCTGCATTTTTAAGATTCATCCAAAACTGTTAGATGTAACTGTATTTCATTTTTCATTGCTGTATAATTTTTCAATGTGAATGTCACCCAGTTTGGTTCATTCTTTTCTTGATAGATGTTTCAGTTATTTCTAGCTTTCTGCTATTTTGAAGTATTACTGTAAACATACTTGTACCATGTACCTTAGAACTTATTCTTATATATGTATCTGTGAGAGATATTCTGTATCTATATATGTATTGGTATCACAACATTTGTATCGGTAAGTATACCTGTTGGTATATAAATAGAATATATAATAAAGAGTGGAATTTCTTGGTTGTAGAGCTTGCAGATGTTTATTTGTACACACCTTCCAGCAATTTATGAGTTCTTCCAACACTGGGTATTGTCAAGCTCTTTAATTTTTTTGCTGGTTAACTGTCAATTATCCTAATGGTGTTACTTGACTAGTAGTGATGAACAACATCCTCCCACCCTCTCCTCCTCTTCCTTCTCCTGACAATAATGTATCTTTTGGGAAATACTCTCTTTTGTCTTTTAAACTTTTGTGTATTATAAAAATACTGCTTCATAGGATTTCTATAAGTGCTCTAGATATTACTCGTTTGTCAGTTATACATGTTGAAAATATCTTCTACTCTGTGGCTTTATCTTCTCTTTAGGGTATATTTTCATGCATAAGAGTTCTTAATGTAAAAAAAGAGAGAGAATATATAAATAAATAAATATTTATAAATAATAAATTTTATATATATATATATATATATATATATATATATATAAAATAGAAACCCACATGGTACTTTGCAACTAACATTTAAGACATATATTCAAACATCTAAAGCATGCAAGCTTTCAGTGAAAAAAATAAGTGATTCATTAATATAAAAAGAGTTCTTTTTTTTTTATTTTATTTTATTTTTTTTTAGATTTTATTTATTTTATTTATTTATTTATTTATTTATTTATTTTCATGCATTCCCAAACATGAACCCCCCTCCCACCTCCCTCCCCATAACATCTTTCTGGGTCATCCCCATGCACCAGCCCCAAGCATGCTGCATCCTGCGTCAGACATAGACTGGCGATTCAATTCACATGATAGTATACATGTTAGAATGTCATTCTCCCAAATCATCCCACCCTCTCCCTCTCCCTCTGAGTCCAAAAGTCCGTTATACACATCTGTGTCTCTTTCCCTGTCTTGCATACAGGGTCGTCATTGCCATCTTCCTAAATTCCATATATATGTGTTAGTATACTGTATTGGTGTTTTTCTTTCTGGCTTACTTCACTCTGTATAATCGGCTCCAGTTTCATCCATCTCATCAGAACTGATTCAAATGAATTCTTTTTAACGGCTGAGTAATACTCCATTGTGTATATGTACCACAGCTTTCTTATCCATTCATCTGCTGATGGACATCTAGGTTGTTTCCATGTCCTGGCTATTATAAACAGTGCTGCGATGAACATTGGGGTACATGTGTCTCTTTCAATTCTGGTTTCCTCGGTGTGTATGCCCAGAAGTGGGATTGCTGGGTCATAAGGTAGTTCTATTTGCAATTTTTTAAGGAATCTCCACACTGTTTTCCATAGTGGCTGTACTAGTTTGCATTCCCACCAACAGTGTAGGAGGGTTCCCTTTTCTCCACACCCTCTCCAGCATTTATTGCTTGCAGATTTTTGGATCGCAGCCATTCTGACTGGTGTGAAGTGGTACCTCATTGTGGTTTTGATTTGCATTTCTCTAATAATGAGTGATGTTGAGCATCTTTTCATGTGTTTGTTAGCCATCCGTATGTCTTCTTTGGAGAAATGTCTATTTAGTTCTTTGGCCCATTTTTTGATTGGGTTGTTTATTTTTCTGGAGTTGAGCTGCAGAAGTTGCTTGTATATTTTTGAGATTAGTTGTTTGTCAGTTGCTTCATTTGCTATTATTTTCTCCCATTCAGAAGGCTGTCTTTTCACCTTGCTTATATTTTCCTTTGTTGTGCAGAAGCTTTTAATTTTAATTAGATCCCATTTGTTTATTTTTGCTTTTATTTCCAGAATTCTGGGAGGTGGATCATAGAGGATCCTGCTGTGATTTATGTCTGAGAGTGTTTTGCCTATGTTCTCCTCTAGGAGTTTTATAGTTTCTGATCTTACATTTAGATCTTTAATCCATTTTGAGTTTATTTTTGTGTGCGGTGTTAGAAAGTGATCTAGTTTCATTCTTTTACAAGTGGTTGACCAGTTTTCCCAGCACCACTTGTTAAAGAGATTGTCTTTACTCCATTGTATATTCTTGCCTCCTTTGTCAAAGATAAGGTGTCCATATGTGTGTGGATTTATCTCTGGGCTTTCTATTTTGTTCCATTGATCTATATGTCTGTCTTTGTGCCAGTACCATACTGTCTTGATGACTGTGGCTTTGTAGTAGAGCCTGAAGTCAGGCAAGTTGATTCCTCCAGTTCCATTCTTCTTTCTCAAGATTGCTTTGGCTATTCGAGGTTTTTGTATTTCCATACAAATCTTGAAATTATTTGTTCTAGTTCTGTGAAAAATGTGGCTGGTAGCTTGATAGGGATTGCATTGAATTTGTAAATTGCTTTGGGTAGTATCCTCATTTTCACTATATTGATTCTTCCAATCCATGAACATGGTATATTTCTCCATCTATTAGTGTCCTCTTTGATTTCTTTCATCAGTGTTTTATAGTTTTCTATATATAGGTCTTTAGTTTCTTTAGGTAGATATATTCCTAAGTATTTTATTCTTTTCGTTGCAATGGTGAATGGAATTGTTTCCTTAATTTCTTTTTCTACTTTCTCATTATTCGTGTATAGGAATGCAAGGGATTTCTGTGTGTTGATTTTATATCCTGCAACTTTACTATATTCATTGATGATCTCTAGTAATTTTCTGGTGGAGTCTTTAGGGTTTTCCATGTAGAGGATCATGTCATCTGCAAAGAGTGAGAGTTTACTTCTTCTTTTCCAATTTGGATTCCTTTTATTTCTTTTTCTGCTCTGATTGCTGTGGCCAAAACTTCCAGAACTATGTTGAATAGTAGCGGTGAAAGTGGACACCCTTGTCTTGTTCCTGACTTTAGGGAAATGCTTTCAATTTTTCACCACTGAGGATAATGTTTGCTGTGGGTTTGTCATAGATAGCTTTTATTATGTTGAGGTATGTTCCTTCTATTCCTGCTTTCTGGAGAGTTTTTATCATAAATGGATGTTGAATTTTGTCAAAGGCCTTCTCTGCATCTATTGAGATAATCATATGGTTTTTATTTTTCAATTTGTTAATGTGGTGAATTACATTGATTGATTTGCGGATATTGAAGAATCCTTGCATCCCTGGGATAAAGCCCACTTGGTCATGGTGTATGATCTTTTAATGTGTTGTTGGATTCTGATTGCTAGAATTTTGTTGAGGATTTTTGCATCTATGTTCATCAGAGATATTGGCCTGTAGTTTTCTTTTTTGTGACATCTTTGTCAGGTTTTGGTATTAGGGTGATGGTGGCCTCATAGAATGAGTTTGGAAGTTTACCTTCCTCTGCAATTTTCTGGAAGAGTTTGAGTAGGGTAGGTGTTAGCTCTTCTCGAAATTTTTGGTAGAATTCAGCTGTGAAGCCATCTGGACCTGGGCTTTTGTTTGCTGGAAGATTTCTGATTACAGTATCAATTTCCGTGCTTGTGATGGGTCTGTTAAGATTTTCGATTTCTTCCTGGTTCAGTTTTGGAAAATTGTACTTTTCTAAGAATTTGTCCATTTCTTCCACGTTGTCCATTTTATTGGCATACAACTGCTGATAGTAGTCTCTTATGATCCTTTGTATTTCTGTGTTGTCTGTTGTGATCTCTCCATTTTCATTTCTAATTTTATTGATTTGATTTTTCTCTCTTTGCTTCTTGATGAGTCTGGCTAATGGTTTGTCAATTTTATTTATCCTTTCAAAGAACCAGCTTTTGGCTTTGTTGATTTTTGCTATGGTCTCTTTTGTTTCTTTTGCATTTATTTCTGCCCTAATTTTTAAGATTTCTTTCCTTCTACTCACTCTGGGGTTCTCCAACTCTTCCTTTTCTAGTTGCTTTAGTTGTAGAGTTAGGTTATTTATTTGACTTTTTCTTGTTTCTTGAGGTATGCCTGTATTGCTATGAACTTTCCTCTTAGCACTGCTTTTATAGTGCCCCACAGGTTTTGGGTTGTTGTGTTTTCATTTTCATTAGTTTCTATGCATATTTTGATTTCTTTTTTGATTTCTTCTGTGATTTGTTGGTTATTCAGAAGTGTGTTGTTCAACCTCCATATGTTGGAATTTTTAATAGTTTTTCTCCTGTAATTGAGATCTAATCTTAATGCATTATGGTCAGAAAAGATGCTTGGAATGATTTCGATTTTTTGAATTTATCAAGTTTAGATTTATGGCCCAGGATGTGATCTATCCTGGAGAAGGTTCCATGAGCACTTGAAAAAAGGTGAAATTCGTTGTTTTGGGGTGAAATGTCCTATAGATATCAATTAGGTCTAACTGATCTAATGTATCATTTAAAGTTTGTGTTTCTTTGTTAATTTTCTGTTTAGTTGATCTGTCCATAGGTGTGAGTGGGGTATTAAAGTCTCCCACTATCATTGTGTTATTGTTGATTTCCCCTTTCATACTTGTTAGCATTTGTCTTACATATTGCGGTGCTCCTGTATTGGGTGCATATATATTTATAATTGTTATATCTTCTTCTTGGATTGTTCCTTTGATCATTATGTAGTGGCCTTCTTTGTCTCTTTTCACAGCCTTTGTTTTAAAGTCTATTTTATCGGATATGAGTATTGCCACTCCTGCTTTCTTTTGGTCTCTATTCGCGTGGTATATCTTTTTCCAGCCCTTCACTTTCAGTCTGTATGTGTCCCTTGTTTTGAGGTGGGTCTCTTGTAAGCAGCATATAGAGGGGTCTTGTTTTTGTATCCATTCGGCCAGTCTTTGTCTTTTTGGTTGGGGCGTTCAACCCATTTACGTTTAAGGTAATTATTGATAAGTATGATCCCGTTGCCATTTACTTTATTGTTTTGGGTTCGGGTTTATACACCCTTTCGTGTTTCCTGTCTAGAGGATATCCTTTAGAATTTGTTGGAGAGCTGGTTTGGTGGTGCTGAATTCTCTCAGCTTTTGCTTGTCTGTAAAGCTTTTGATTTCTCCTTCGTATTTGAATGAGATCCTTGCTGGGTACAGTAATCTGGGCTGTAGGTTATTGTCTTTCATCACTTTAAGTATGTCTTGCCATTCCCTCCTGGCCTGAAGAGTTTCTATTGACAGATCAGCTGTTATCCTTATGGGAATCCCCTTGTGTGTTATTTGTTGTTTTTCCCTTGCTGCTTTTAATATTTGTTCTTTGTGTTTGATCTTTGTTAATTTGATTAATATGTGTCTTGGGGTGTTTCGCCTTGGGTTTATCCTATTTGGGACTCTCTGTGTTTCTTGGACTTGGGAGATTATTTCCTTCCCCATTTTAGGGAAGTTTTCAACTATTATCTCCTCAAGGATTTTCTCATGATCTTTCTTTCTGTCTTCTTCTTCTGGGACTCCTATAATTCCGAATGTTGGAGCGTTTCATATTGTCCTGGAGGTCTCTGAGATTGTCCTCGTTTCTTTTAATTCGTTTTTCTTGTTTCCTCTCTGATTCATTTATTTCTACCATTCTATCTTCTATTTCACTAATCCTATCTTCTGCCTCTGTTATTCTGCTATTTGTTGCCTCCAGAGTGTTTCTGATCTCATTTATTGCGTTATTCATTATATTTTGACTCTTTTTATTTCTTCTAGGTCCTTGTTAAACCTTTCTTGCATCTTCTCAATCCTTGTCTCTAGGCTATTTATCTGTGTTTCCATTTTGATTTCAAGATTTTGGATCATTTTCACTATCAATATTCGGAATTCCTTCTCCGGTAGATTCCCTACTTCTTCCTCTTTTGTTTGATTTGGTGGGCAACTCTCCTGTTCCTTTACCTGCTGAGTATTCCTCTGTCTCTTCATCTTGGTTATATTGCTGCGTTTGGGGTGGCCTTTTTATATTCTGATAATTTGTGGAGTTCTCTTTATTATGGAGCTTCCTCACTGTGGGTGGGGTTCTATCAGTGGCTTGTCAAGGTTTCCTGGTTAGGGAGGCTTGTGTTGGAGTTTTGGTGGGTGGAGCTGGGTTTCTTCTCTCTGGAGTGCAGTGGAGTGACCCGTAATGGGTTATGGGACATCAAAGGTATTGGGATAATTTTGAGCTGCCTGTATATTGAGGCTCAGGGGAGTGTTCCTGTGTTGCTGGAGAATTTGCGTGGTATGTCTTGTTTTGGAACTTGTTGGCCCTTGGGTGGAGCTTGGTTTCAGTGTAGGTATGAAGGCTTTTGATGAGCTCCTATTGCTTAATGTTCCCTGAATTCAAGAGTTCTCTAATGTTTTCAGGCTTTGGGTTTAAGCTTCCTGCTTCTGGTTTTCAGTTTTATTTTCACAGTAGCCTCTAGACTTCTCCATCTATACGGCACCGATGATAAAACATCTAGGTTAAAGATGAAAAGTTTCTCCACCTTGAGGGACACTCAGAGAGGTTCACTGAGTTACAAGGAGAAGAGAAGATGGAGGGGTAGTTAGAGGTAACTGGAATGAGATGTGGTGAGATCAAGAGAGGAGAGAGCAAGCTAGCCAGTAGTCACTTCCTTATGTGCGCTCTATAGTCTGGACCGCTCAGAGGTATTTACAGAGTTATACGGGGAAGAGGAGAGGGAGGAAGTAGACAGAGGTGACCAGGAGGATAAGAGAGAGGAATGAGTAGGAGAGAGGCAAATCCTGCCAGTAACCAGTTCCTTAGGTGTTCTCTACCGTCTGGAACACACAGAGATTCACAGAGTTGGATAGAGAAGAGATGGGGAGAAAAGAGACAGAGGCCACCTGGTGGAGAAAAAGGAGAGGCCAGAGGAGGAGAGAGTGGACAAGCCAGTAATCTTGCTCTCGGGTAAACTTGGGTAGTGAAGTTTGGGTTTTTAAATGTACAAAATTGACAACAAAGATTAAAAATCTGGAGTAGAGGTTGGATTTTCAAAGATACAATATTAAAGAAAAGCAGAAGGAAAAAGGAAGAAAGAAAAAAAAAGAATTATTAAAAAACAAACAAACAAACAAAAACAAAACAAAACACCAACAACCATCCAAAGAGTATATATGGTGTTTGCCTTAAAAAAAAAAAAGTCTTTTTTTTTTTTAAATAGTAATACTAGGTTATAGAAATAAAAATTAGAGGAGAAATAGAAGATTTAACAATTAAAAAAAGCTCGGAAAAAAAAGAAAAAAAATGCAAAAGGCAAAAAAAAAAACAAGAATGATTTTAAAAATATTAAAAAATTAAAGATATATCTGGCTCTTCTCTGATGTTATGGGCCGTGTGGGCTCACTTCCAAGGTGGTTCCCTCTGTTTAACTTCTTCTGTTTGCTGGTTTTAGGCTCACTAGTTCAGTCGCGCTGTGGGGAGGGGGATGCTGCAAACAAATAGCACTGTCGTGTGTACACAGTATCTCTGCCCCGCTTGACCTGTCCTTTCTCGCGGCGCACAAACCGCTCCGGCTCTACGATGCTCAGCCGGGAACCGTCTGGGGCCGGCCCTAGGCTGCGTGCACTTCCCCGGTCCAAGCCGCTCAGGTTCGGCCCTCAGGCAGCCCTCAGAGGCACAAATGCAGCTGGGACTGCGCTTTGTGCCCTTCCCAGGTCCGAGTAGCTCAGGAGTTTGGCGAGCGCAGTTGCCGCGGCTTGTCACCTTTTCCGCCGCTGCCGCTCAGCTCTCTGGGTGGACCGCTGGCGCACCCCGTGAGGCAGACTGTGACTGTCCAGCACCCCCAGAAGTCTTAGCAAAGGAGCCTGCTTGCAGTTAGGTAAGTAAAGTCTCTCCGGGTCTGCAATTGCCCTTTCCAGTCCTTATGGCTCTGGCTGCCTGTCCCCGGCGGGGAATGGTCTGCAGCCGGCTTTTCCGTTCCGTCCTTTGTTCTGTGCTGGGTCCTGGCGGTGTCTTATGTTCGAGCTTTTCGCGTGGTAGCTATCCCACAGTCTGGGTTGCTAGCCCAAGTTAGATCGTTCTGGTGGAGCGTGGGGCGTTCCTGCCCGATTCTTGCAAAGCACTGCAGCCCGCGCCTCCCGCGCGTCCCTGCCCTGCCCCCACTTCCCAATGGCGGATGCAGGCGTCTGTGCTGCTTTTCCGCTGGGAGAGTTACTGGTGGGCTTGTAATCTCTTGGTTTTAATTATTTATCTATTTTTCCTTCCTGTTATGTTGCCCTCTGTGTTTCCAAGGCTCGCCACAGACTCGGCAGGGAGAGTGTTTCCTGGTGTTTGGAAACCTCTCTTCTTAAAATTCCCTTCCCGGGACGGGCTTCCCTTCCCGGGACGGAGCTCCCTCCCCACCTCCTTTGTCTCCTTTTTCGTCTTTTATATTTTTTCCTACCTGATTTTGAAGACAATGGTCTGCTTTTCTGGTTGCCTGATGTCCTCTGCCAGCCTACAGAAGTTGTTTTGCGGAGTTTGCTCGGCGTTGAAATGTTCTTTTGAGGAATTTGTGAGGGAGAACGTGATCTTCCCGTCCTATTCCTCCGCCATCTTTCCCTCCCCCCTAAAAAGAGTTCTTAACTTCAGTATAATTAAATTTAAAACTTGAATTTTCAGTCTTTATTTGTGGTTGTTGATCATTGTGCCTAGTTGAAAATATCTTTTATGATCATAGGCAGAAAGATATTCCTTTACATTTACTTCTAAAGATTTTAAAGCTTTGACTTTAATATTTAAATTTTTTGTGTAACTTGGAATTGATTTTTGTGAATGATGTGAAGTAGGGATCCAATTTTATTTTTTTTCAACATATTGAGCAAAATATCCAAATATCACTTGTAAGTAGTCCCTTCTTTCGCCACTGATCCACAGTATCTGTTTGTCATCTGTCGAATCTCCATCTGTACATGGGTCTGTTTCTGGGCTGTCGTTGCTGTTCCATTGGTTTCTTTATTATAGGCCACAGTGCCTTAATAATTGTGACTTTATCATAGTTTGTGATGTGTGATGTGGTTGGCCAGCCATCTTATTCTTCATCAGGAATGCTTAGGAATTCTTTTACATAAATTTAAAAATCAACTTGTTGCATTCTATGAAAAATTCTATTGGGATTTATTTGGAAATGCTTTGACTTTTTATGTCAGTTGGACAGTAATATCACTAGTTATTAAAGAAATGCAAATCAAAACCACAATGAGATATCACCTCATACCTGTCAGAATGGTAATCATGAAAAAATGTACAAATAACAAATGTTGGAGAGGATGTGGAGAAAAGAGGACTCATATACACTATTTGTGGGAATGTAAATTGGTGTGCCAGTGTGGAAAACATTATGGAATTTCTCAAAAAACTAAAAATAAAACTGTAACATGATCCAGCAATTCCATTCCTGGGCAAATATCCAGAAAAAATGAAAACAGTAATTTAAAAAGATACATGCACCCCTGATGTTCATAGAAGCATGATTTACAGTAGCCAAGATATAGAAGCAACCCAAGTGTCCATCGACAGTTGAATGGATAAAGAAATTGTGATATATATATCTCCACATATATATATTCAGTGAGAAGTTGCTGAGCCATAAACAAAAGGAATTCTGCCATTTGCAGCAATGTCGATGGACCTGGAGAATATTATGCTTAGTCAAAGAAGTCAGAGAAAGACAAGTACGATACGATTCCACTTAAATGTGGAATCCAAAAGATAATCCAAATGAGTATATATGTAACACAGAAACAGACTCCCAGATAGAGAAAAAAAGCTGGGATTTACCAGAGGGGAAACAGGTGGAGGAAGGGGAAATTAGGGGTATGGCATTAACAGATACAGACTACTGTGTTTGAAATAGATATGCAACAAGGATATATTGTATAGAATAGGGAATTACAGCCATTACCTTTTAATGACTATGAATGGAGAATAATCTGTAAAAATACGGAGTCACTATCTTGTACACTTGAAACTAATATAATATTGTAAATCAAATATACTTCAATAAAAAGGAGTAAAATAAAATTTCCACTTGATTAAATCTTCCATTTGTAAGTTTAGCATTTTGGGAGTGAATTTTCTAAATTTTTCCAAATTAAAAAAATGTTTTGATAAGAGAAACTTCTTCCACTGTTGGTTGATGGGGATGTGAATTGGTGTAGCCATAATAGAAAGCAGCATGGAGGTTCCTTAAAAGATTAAAAGTAGAGTTACCATATAACCTAGCAATCCTACTCCTGGGCATATATCCAAAAGACAAAAACTCTAATTCTAAAAGATATATGCACCCCATTGTTCATAGCAGCATTATTTATTGTACAATAGTCAAGATGTGGAAGCAATCGAAATGTCCAGTGACAGAGAATAGATAAAGAAGATGTGGTATAGCAATATAAAATGGAATATTCAGTCCAGTTCAGTCGCTCAGTCGTGTCCGACTCTTTGTGACCTCACGAATCACAGCACACCAGGCCTCCCTGTCCATCACCAACTCCCGGAGTTCACTCAAACTCCATCGAGTTGGTGATGCCATCCAGCCATCTCATCCTCTGTCCCCTTCTCCTCCTGCCCCCAATCCCTCCCAGCATCAGTCTTTTCCAATGAGTCAGCTCTTCTCATGAGGTGGCCAAAGTACTGGAGTTTCATACTCAGCCATAAAACAGAATGAAATAATGCCATTTGCAGCAACATGAGTGGACCTGGAGATTATCACACTAAGTAAGTCAAAGACAAAGATCACGGGATATCGCTTATTGTGGATTCTAAAAAAATGATACAAATGAACTTATATAAAAATCAGAAATAGATCTACAGACGTAGAAAACAAACTTATGGTTATCAAAGGGGAAATGTAAGGAGGGATAAATGAGGAATTTTGGATTAACAGATACACACTACCGTTTTGTGGTCTGAGAATGTGATCTATGTGATACTGATTCTTTGAAAATCATTGAGACTTAGTTTTGGGACTAGTATGGAGTCAGTTTTTATAAATGTTTCTTGTGTGGTTGAAAGAAAGTGTACTCTCTAATTTTATGGGTGAAGGTTTTATGTATGTTAAGTATATCCAGTATATCAAACTTTTAAATTATGTAGTTCAAATCTTCTGTATCCTTTCTAACTTTTTTTTTTTTTGGCTTGATACCAGGAAATGAGAGGATTGTGTTGAAATTATTCCTCTGTGTTAGTAGACTGGTCAAAATAGTTCTATTAATTTATTTTTATTACTTTTTGTTTTTTAAAAATATATTTTAGGCTATTTTATTTGGTATCTATAAATTTAGGTACATTTATAAATTTAGGTACTTGGTACATTCCTGGTAAAATCAAACCTGTTATTATATGTCATTTCTTTCTCTCATACAGTTAGTATGTTTTATCTTAAAGCCTATTTTTGTCAGCTTTTAATACACCAACCTGGTTTTCTTTTGGTTAGTGTTGCCCTGGTATATCATGTTTATATCTTTTCTTTTCAAACATTCTGTATCCTTTTGATTTAAGCATGTATCTTAATTTATATATAGCAGGACTTAAAAAAAATGTAATACTGTATTTGTCTTTTAATTGGTGAATTTAGGCCATTTGTGGTTATTTTGGTTATTGCTATATTTATATTTGCTTTTTAGCTATTTTGAATTTCTACTGTATTTTGTTTGGATAAAAAATACTTTTGCTTTCTTCTTATATTAGTAATTTAGATAACTTTAAATTTTCCTTTTTTCTATTCTTTCAGTTATTACTTTGTAAATTTTAATGGCTTCCCTGGTGGCTCAGCTGGTAAAGAATCCACTTGCAATGCAGGGCACCTAGGTTTGATCCCTGGGTTGTGAAGATCCCCTGGAGAAGGGAACGGCTACCCGCTCTAGTATTCTGGCCTGGAGAATTCCATGGACTGTATAGTCCATGGGGTCACAAAGAGTAGGACATGACTGACTTTCACTTTTCAAATTTTAATATGAATATTTAATAAAGTCTTAAGTTAAACAATATCCTAATGCTCATCCTAAAATCCTTCTCAGTTACTTTCCCTCATATTTCTCAGAGGCATCTACTATTCTGGTACTTTTTCACTGTAATTTAGCTTTCTGAAACATTATTTATTTAATTTTTGGTTGTGCTGGGTCTTCTTTGCTGCAAGTGGGCTTTCTCTAGTTGCAGTGAATGGGGGCTGCCCTTTGTTGCAGTGCGTGGGTTTCTCGCTGTGGAGCATGGGCTCTAGAGCACAGTAGTTGTGTACAGGCTCAGTTGTCCCGCGGCATGTGCCATCTTCCCGGACCAGGGATCACACTGGTGTCTCCCGCATTGTCAGATGGATTCTTTACCACTGAGCCATCAGGAAAGCCCTCCTCCACATCATAGAGTTGTTTTAAGCTGAAATTCACTTACCATAATTTGCCCAAGAATCATCTGTTTACTTATGAATTTTCTTCAATATAAGCAGACTTCTAAATTATAAATATATATTACGATGCTGTTGTTGTTCAGTTGCAAAGCTGTGTCTGACTCTTTGCAATCCCATGGACTGGAGCATGCCAAGCTCCCCTTCCTTCACTATTTTCTGGAGTTTACTTAAACTCCATGTCCATTGAGTCAGTGATGCTATCTAACCATCTCATCCTTTGCTGTCCCCTTCTCCCAGCATGAGGGTCTTTTCCAGTGACTTGACTCTGCGTCAGGTGGCCAAAGTATTGGAGCTTCAGCTTCAGCATCAGCCCGTCCAATGGATATTCAAGATTGATTTCCTTTAGGATTGACTAGTTTGATCTCTTTGTAGTCCAAGGCACTCTCAAGAGTCTTCTCCAGCACTACAGTTTTATCTTATAAACTCCCAACAGAGTGGCAAGAATAGATTGAGACAAATTATACTGCTGTTAGGAGACAAATAAATTTAGCATTTGAGATTGCAGCAGAAAAGTGGTGTTCAGTACCGATATGGTATTTATTTTACTGTTATGGTTGGAGAGATCCCTGAGTGGGAGACTCAGGGGTCTCAGAGAAGTGTCTGAATTTAGAATCTTGAGCCATGTTAGTGAGTGGATTTCAACTGGATCTCAGTGGAACATCCAGTATTTTTGACTCTTATTCTTGTTAAAGACCATCAGAAAACCCTGTTAATTCAGTGAATTTTTGATTGAGATGAGTAGAGCATAACATATTTGGATGATCCTCCCTAGCTTTAAAATATTTCAACTCTCTAAGCTGTTAATTATTTCATTTGTACAATCTCATATTTTCTGTTTACCCCTAATACCCAAAGAAGTCCACTTACAGAAACTACTTTCAGAGAAGCCTTGGCTATCCACTTGTGCACTTCTTTCAGCTATTTCTGGGTGTCAAATTGAAGCTTCTACCTGGAAATATGCTTAAATTGGAGACCAAGCTATTATATGCTTAAGTCCTGGAGGTACCATTCACATTATAGTCTGGGTTAATGGCAACCATAAAGACGGCTGAGTGCTGAAGAATTGATGCTTTCAAACTGTGGTGTTGGAAAAGACTCTCGAGAGTCCCTTGGACAGCAAGGAGATCAAACCAGTCAGTCCTAAAGGAAATCAACCCTGAATATCCATGAGAAAGACTAATGCTGAAGCTGAAACTCCAATACTTTGGCCACCTGATGTGAAGAGCTGATTCATTGGAAAAGACCCTGATGCTGGGAAAGACTGAGGGTAGGAGAAGGAGGTAACAGAAAATGAGATGATTGTATAGGATCATCAACTCAATAGACATAAGTTGGAGCAAACTCTGGGAGACAGTGAAGGATAGGGAAGCCTGGCGTGCTGCAGTGCCTGGGGTTGCAAAGAGCTGGACATGACCAAGCAACTGAACAACAACAATGGCAACCCACTACATTTTATGGCAGACACCCTACATGACCACAAGTGGTAGCTATGCATAAAGGTGTAGATGGACAAAGATGAGAGGAGGTTAAATGGATTACTACGGAAGGAAAGTGCATATGACTGTGTGTGTGTGTGAGGGAGATAGAAAGAAAGAGAGAGAGATTAGCCTTGTGATATGTGATAGTAGATAGTATCAACCTTTTTCCTCTCCATTTTCCAGAGATCTCCAGGTTATCTTAACTGGTGGAGCCATCACTTTTCAAGAGTTAATTGGGGAGATTCTGCCTTATGAGGAGGTCATCATTCACCCAAACTTCACTTTTACTTCTCCTAAAAATGATCTTATGCTGATAAAGTTGTCTGTGCCTCTCACCTTCTTCTCTGCCAGCATGTTTCAGTTGCCTGTTTCCAATTCAAGTGACGTTGCAGATTGCTTGGTTTACACCTGGCTGGAGGATAAAAGACCTTTTGGTGAGTGACTGTCAAAAAAGAATAATTAGCTGTATTCTTGGATATGTTCACATCTTCGGGATCTCTGAGGAGTCAGGGGAAAGAATTGGAACTAATTTTTAAGCATCCAGTTGTAACGGTAGAAATAGAGCAATGGTGTCAGCTCTTTAGAATAGAAGGGGTCATCTCCTTTAGGGCTTTGGGAATCCTAAATCAATGTGTTGCGTGTATGTATCACATCGGTACACACTGCAGAGGGCTGCGCCTCAGGGATTTATGTTTGAGTTTTGGTTCTGCCATTTATTATATGATTACTGAAAGATCCTTTAACTTCTCTGAATCTTAATTTGCAAATTGATGAAAGTCATATTTTTCCTTTACCTGCCTATCAGTGATATGGTTATCGCTTACAGCAATGATAGATGCTACCATTTGCTGAACACTAATTATGTCCCAGGCACTAAGCATCCTGTATGTATTATTCAGTCATCATCATATATCATGTAGATCAGTTTTCTTAGGATTTATATCTTATAAATGAGGAAACTGAGACTCAGGGAGGTTAACTAGTTGTCCAGAGTCATAAACTTTGTGATGGCAGAGCTTGGATTCAGATATTGTTTGGAGTGTCTTGGTTGGTACCACACCTTGGTGCTGATCGTCTTCAAAGGTGATAAATAAACAGGAGGATGTATTTAATCCATGATCTATTCCTTCAGTTCTTTCTCTGCAGTCCATTCTAACTGAAAAGAAGCCCGGATGGAGACGGAGGCAAAATACCTTATGAAAATGAAAATAGGAATGAAAGTCTCCTTTATTTATTATGCTTAGGAAATAGAAGAAGTTACCTGCAGAGCTTCATGACTGAACTGAGTGCTGATTCGGTCTGCAGAACATTACTGCATAAAACGTTCTTTGAAGACTTGTTCTGTGTGGGACACTTAAGAAAAAACACAGATGAATGCCAGGTAACCTTTCTCATTTCATTTGCCCATAAGCTCAGTCTCTGTTCTTTCTCTTTGTCTTTGTGTCTCTGTTACCTCTCATCCTTCATGAGGGTCTGTATTTTGCAGACAGACTGAGAGCTCAGAGAGTAAAGGGCTGAAGAATGATGACTCTGTCTCCTCCATCCTGTGTGAGAGATGAGAGAAATAGATTGTTGGGGAGTGTAAGGCTGTCTTCCAGCTACCATTTTGAAATTTCTGTCCAGGGATGACTGGGAGGTAGTGGTGGTTAATGCAGTGGAAAGCTTTCACACTGTTGTATCCCAGGTCCTTTTGCATGGCAGATATAGTGGCCTTTGCTTTTGTTCAAGAGTTGACAAATTTCCAGGTGGGAAGAAGTTCTGATCCCCTCTGTTCTGTCTGGCAGGTGACCACAGCTGCACCAGCCACATGTGACAATAAATTACAAGGAATTATGTCTTGGACAACTGGATGTTTTCTGACAGATCATTCTGCTGTCTTCACTAACATCTACAGCCACATTCCATGGATCAAGAGCATTATTTCTACATAAGCTGATTCGCAACTCCACTGATAGCCTCCCTACATCCCAGCTGATCCATGGAAACCACTTTCTGTATCTTAGTCCCAATTTTTCCTAGGATCTAGGCTTGAGTGGAGTTTTAAAAGAAATCATTGATGACTCCTGGGTGTTGACATTTCTCTAGTTTCTTTAACTACTTCTTTGCTTATTCCCAGCTCATGAACAAGTGTCTATAACATTGAAAACAGGATGCTGGTCTCAAGAAGTGTAGTCCTCGATTATACAGAGTGAAGTAAGCCAGAAAAAAAACCACCAATACCGTATACTAACACATATATACAGAATTTAGAACGATAGCAATGACGACCCTGTATGCAAGACAGCAAAAAAGACACAGATGTGTATAGCGGACTTTTGGACTCAGAGGGAGAGGGAGAGGGTGGGATGATGTGGGAGAATGGCATTGAAACATGTATACTATCATGTAAGAATCGAATCGCCAGTCTATGTCTGATGCAGGATACAGCATGCTTGGGGCTGGTGCACGGTGATGACCCAGAGAGATGTTACGGGAGGGAGGTGGGAGGGGGTTCATGTTTGGGAACGCATGTACGCCCGTGGTGGATTCATGTCAATGTATGGCAAAACCAATACAGTATTGTAAAGTAAAATAAAGTAAAAATAAAAATTAAAAAAAAAAAAGAAGTGTAGTCCTACCAACTCAGATACTTCTGTTAAAATACTGCCTGTTTTAACCTAAGGACACAGAAGACAAGTAGATATGAGGAACAATAACTCCTAGGAGTCTGTTTGGGCACGATGCAAACTACATACCTGAGCAGTAATTTGCTGAAATTAGTTAGATGATTTAGTAATTCTTCTAGTGACCAAATGTCTTCTGGGTGAGTGAGAGACAGAGAGAGTGTATGTGTGTGTGGGTGTTGTAGTTAATATTTCCATTACCTACTTAAAAGATCTGTGAAATCAAAATTTTCTGAGGTTTGCTGAGGTAACCCATAGGTCAGTTTAATTTTGGAATATGGATTTATATGAATTTTGTAATTCATATTACAAATATCAAGGATTTCATAAGTGGTTGGATTGGTTTTTTTCCAATGTATTTTCCTTCCAATACATTTTCCTTTCTTACAGGGAAATGCAGTAGTGAAATTCATGAGGATTTTGGCTGAGAGATTTTATTTATGACCCTGAATGCATTCTCTAGGCCATGCATATATTTGTGAGCACACGCTTTTATTCTCAAGCACACCCCAAAGACACTTGTTTGTTGTTCCACAAATATATTCTCCACATATCAAGTGTCATTAATCCATGATAGAGTAAACTGATTTTGATCTAAAATTTGCTAATTTTTATATAAAATACTGAGTGATCAAGAAATTTTAGTATCTGAAGTATAAAGCACATATTTATTTTGTCCAATGCAGTGAAATATTGGGATTCTTTTGTTTAAACTGCTGATTGATATAAATTGCTTACTTTCACATAGCTTCTCAAAATCAAAGCCATTATTCCTTTTAGGACTATCATGGTGATCAGAGATAATGTGCTAAGTATATTGGAATACATAGGAGGCATTCAGGAATTGGCAACAGTTAGTAATTTTAACAATTTCCAACTGTTTCATTTTTTGTTGCCTACTTAATTCCTACTCCTTAATTCTTTCCTCCTTTCTCTGGCCTCATTGTTACAGTTCTCAATGTCTTTGTCCCCCTGCAGTTGTTCTGGATTGAATCAGGCCCTCTACTTGCAGCCCTGTCTTATTGATTGCATCACTGATACTTCAACCATTAGGCATTTTTGCTTCTTCATATCTTCTGACTTTGGATTTTCCTGGTATGAATTGCCTTCTTTCTATCTCACCTTGCTCTCCAATGTAAAAAGGAAAGGGTAAATCATTGCCTCTCTCTATATATATTTATCTGTGAATGAATGTGCTTCCTTGGTGGCTCAGATGGTAAAGAATCTGCTGCAATGGGAAAGATCCAGGTTTGATCCCCGGGTCAGAAAGATCCTCTGGAGAAGGAAATGGCAACCCACTTCAGTATTCTTGCCTGGAAAAACCCATGGACAGAGAAGCCTGGTGGGCTACAGTCCATGGGGTCACAAAGAGTCAGACACAACTGAGAGACTAACACATGAACAGTTAATCTACTAATTTGTGGAGAGTGTGAATACTTTCTACTTATCCAGTCGATTTCTTCTAAACTCAATTCTGTATATGAAAGAAAGTGAAAGCATTAGTCACTCATTCCTGTCTCACTCTTTGCAAGGCTATGGACTGTAGCCCACCAGGCTCCTCTGTCCTTAGGATTCTCAGCAAGAACAGTAGAGTGATCTCCCATATCACAGGCAGATTCTTTACCATCTGAGCCATCAAGGAAGACCCAATCTTGCATATGGTTGCAAAGCCTTTTCATTTCTGTCCCACATTTAACTTGGTTTATCAGTAGCTTCAGGTAGCCTCTGCCCTGTCTTCCCTCCACCTCCCTCTCCTGACGTATCCACCAGTCACTGTTGTATTCCCTTTCTGGTTCCTTTTTCTCTTTCCATGGATTGGGGTTAATATCCCACAACCTTCTCTTTAGCTTAGGTCTGTTGCACTTAAATGGACCGCTGATACAAAACAGCAGATTTCAATGTGGTAAATGAAAAACACAACAAAAATGGGAACATGAAGGATGGGCCTGGTCAGGCGGCTGGTTCTCCTCTGCAGTGTGGAGGAGAGCTATCTTGCCTCCAGCCTTCTGATTCAATCATGTCTGATCTTTAGCTCATGAGAGAGATCACCTTTCATGGGTCTATAACTTATAGATTATTTCAAAGATCCTTTCTGAACTCATGTGTAAATGTTGCCTATTAACTTCTATTTATCTCCAATTTATTCTGTTTTTATTTATTTATCTTAGACCCATTCCAGTGTCCTAAAGAGTTCATTCCAAAATCTGATTATGTGTCTTCGTTTCTGTTGGTTCCCTTGGTAAACTATTCTACTTGCACCACCTCTATTATTACCACATACTTGCCGACTTTTGCAGACTTCTGACATCACATCTTTCCGTCCTCAGTCCACCTTCTTCTTCGGAAATATGTGAGGGATGATATGCAGTAGATTGTGGTCCCTTTATTAGAATTGACAGACTATGTAAATTTAGAAAATAATTGGGCTTTGGCTTTTAGATTTATTTGATATACAAAATGAAAGCATTAAACCTGTGGATGCTGTGGTTGCCTTCCCAGCATCCACTTTTCCCTCTCCTCTATTATGTCATTTATCGTGCGCTAGGGATGTGACCTGCTTGTCCCAAGCTTAGCAGTGAAATCCCTGTGTTTGGCTCAGGAGTGGATATATGACACAGTTGGTCATATTAAACATCAAACCCTTTATTTATGTTCAGTGTTGGGATAACACAGAATGAGCTGTGTTGAGACATTGCTCTGGGCATATGAACATGGCCTATGAATGAGAAGCAAAGTTGCTGCTGTCATTTTGCAGTGATCACTGGGGAAACTGCCTGAGGATGAAGCCCACACACAGAAGTCAAAAGGAGAGAACTGCCCAGAAGTGGAGCGGAAGTCCTAATAAAGCTGTGACAGAATGTAGGCCTTTTCTCTAGACATTTTTCAGTTATCATCTACTAAATTCCTTTCAAGGTATAAGATAGTTAAGTCAGGCTTTCAGTTGCTACAATTACAACCATCTCCAATGATACAGTATCCAAAACCTCTTCCATCTCTGCATCAAGCTATACTTAATGCTTGTGCTATCTAGCTATACTTGTGCTATATAGCATTAGCTATACTTAATGCTAGAACAAATGCTTTATATGTTTATTCTTATTTTCATAGCATATCCGTGGGGTCATTTTAATGGACACAGATCTATAACTTCTCAGATCCTCTCAACCACCTCTTTCTTTCCAAGGGCACTGCCTGCATCCTGGGCCATACTGCTGTCACCTATTCTGGGCTCTTTCCAAGCTGACTGGGGCCACATGAAGCTCTGAGCATGAATAACTCTCATGTCCCTGAAAAGTCAAAGCAAAAGTTGCTCAGTCATGTCTGACTCTTTGTGACCCCATGGACTATACAGTCAATGGAATTCTCCAGGCCAGAATACTGGAGTGGGTAGCCTTTCCCTTCTCCAGGGGATCTTCCCAACCCAGGGATTAAACCTGTGTCTCCTGCATTGCAGGCAGATTCTTTACCAGCTGAGCCACAAGGGAAGCCCAAGAATACTGAAGTGGGTAGCCTATCCCTTCTCCAGTGGCTCTTCCTGACCCAGGAATCAAACTGGGGTCTCCTGCATTTCAGGTGGATTCTTTACCAACTGAGCTACCAGGGAAGCCCATAAGCTGGGCCTATCCAGGCCAACTTGCCATACTACTTTAAAACTTGTCTGAGATTTCTAAAATGGCGCCCCTGGACTTGGACAAGTATGTGGAGATAGCGCGGCTATGCAAATACCTACCGGAGAACGACTTGAAGTGGCTATGTGACTACGTTTGTGACCTCCTGTTGGAAGAATCAAATGTCCAGCCAGTATCAACACCAGTAACAGTGTGTGAAGACATACATGGACAGTTTTATGACCTTTGTGAACTATTCAGAACTGGAGGTCAGATTCCTGACACAAACTACATATTTATGGGTGATTTTGTAGACCGAGGTTACTATAGTTTGGAGACCTTCACTTACCTTCTTGCACTAAAGGCTAAATGGCCTGATCGTATTACACTTTTGCGAGGAAATCATGAGAGTAGACAGATAACACAGGTGTATGGATTTTATGATGAGTGCCAAACCAAATATGGAAATGCTAATGCCTGGAGATACTGTACCAAAGTTTTTGACATGCTCACAGTAGCAGCTTTAATAGATGAGCAGATTTTGTGTGTTCATGGTGGTTTATCTCCTGATATCAAAACACTGGATCAAATTCAAACCATTGAACGGAATCAGGAAATTCCCCATAAAGGAGCATTTTGTGATCTGGTTTGGTCAGATCCTGAAGATGTGGATACTTGGGCAATCAGTCCCCGAGGAGCAAGTTGGCTTTTTGGCGCAAAGATCACAAATGAGTTTGTTCATATCAACAACCTAAAACTCATCTCCAGAGCACATCAGTTAGTGCATGAAGGCTGTAAGTTTATGTTTGATGAGAAGCTGGTAACAGTATGGTCTGCTCCTAATTGCTGCTATCGTTGTGGAAATATTGCTTCAGTCATGGTCTTCAAAGATGTAAATACAAGAGAACCAAAGTTATTCCGTGCAGTTCCAGATTCAGAACGCGTTATTCCTCCCAGAACGACGACGCCGTATTTTCTTTGAGGCCTTCGCCCCATCCTGCTGATCCATTTTTCTGCCCTCTTCTTACCCCAACTTTTGTGTATTACCCTCTACAATATACTTTTTATTGAGCACTTTGCTGCTGAAATGCTGCCTCTTGCCTTTTTTAAAAAATTTAAAATTTTCTAAATTTATTGTTTGTTATGGTGTCTATAGCAACGTTTTTCTATCAGTTTTCTCCCCCGTCCCATCCCCGCCTTGGACTCACTTGAGAAGACTTGAGAAATGTCTTAATACTCACACTGCTGCATGTAGCTCTTGCTTATTTACCGGTCTGAGGGAAACAGAATGTGTTTCCTTTTTTAAAAAGCCGATTGACAGAACAGACTGCTCTGAAATACTCTTCCTTTTGTATTATTCAGTCTTCTGTTTTAGTTTGGTAAGTTTTAAGAAATTTCAGCAGCAAAGTCGTTATCCAGTGGGCACGATGGACTGCAAATGACTCAAGTTATGTATACCGTCCCAGCTGTAAACTTCATTGTCCTTTGTTGGATGATATTTTAAATGGATATAAAATAAATTGGTCTAAAGGGCTGCCCTTTGTTGTGTTTTTAAATTTTAGTTTTAAAACTGCTATAGCTTATGACTTTGTACATTAAGATAATTGTATTGATCTTTTCCCAGATTCCTTGTATTTTTAAATAAAGTAATCCTAAAAAAAAAACTCAAAAAAAAAAAAAAACTTGTCTGAAAAAAATGTTTCAGACCTTGTGGCTTTCTGGGTGACTATCAAGGGAAAGATGATGCTATTGTAAATTCTGAATAGTTATATCCTGGGATATGAACCTTGACCTTTGAGAAATGAGATGGGGAGCCATACAGATACACTGCCGAGGGCTGGTCTGAGCTGTGTTTTTGTCTATCACATCCTCCTGTAGCTTTACTTCATGTGTCTTTTTACCTCACTTCCACTTTCTTCTCACCCTTCCTTCCCTGGTGTTCAAATTGTGTTAGTTCTTGAATCCTTGCCTCTGCTGCTGAAAGGACCATCTTTATTCTAAAAAGGTAACACCTCAGGTATGAGCTTGTTCTGGATCACTCAGTAGCAGCTCCTGGATTTGCATCTGGGTCTCACAGGACGCTAGATTTCCATAAATGTTTCTAAATATTTACTTTGCATGCATGCTTACGTGCTAAGTTGCTTCAATCGTGTCCAACTCTGTGCGACCCCATGGACAGCAGCCCACCAAGCTCATCTGTTCGCAGGATTCTCCAGGCAAGAATACTGGAGTGGGTTGCTATTTCCTTCTCTGATTTAATTGCTAAGTCACATCTAACTCTTTGGAACCCCATGGACCGTAGCCCACCAGGCCCCTCTGTCCATGGGATTTTTTCAGGCAAGAATACCAGAGTGGATTACCATTTCCTTCTCCTAATATTGACTTTACAGTTTGTAATTTGCTTTTCACAGAACAGCAACAAACAGTTTAAGGACCACTGGTCATTGGACCACACTTGACATAGTGCTGTTCATACTAGCACTACAGAAGCCTCAGAGTCTCCAGTTGTGTTCTCTTGGCCTCTTCACCCCAGGCATCCTTCCTGCCACACTTGCTGGGAGTGGACTTGACTGGTTGGGAAGATATCAAAGGGACTTTATTTAGTCCATTCATTTATGCATTAAGTAATTCACACTTCATTGCATACTTTCTTTATTTGGAGATGGAATTCATGCTTTTGGGCCCTGGAACATCTCCCAAGAGTTTGTAATGGCATTGTGTTTGATGCAGGGGGAAGATTGGAATTTGTTTCCTAGGCTTTTAGTTTATCTATAGATATCTATGGGGCTTGCCTCGTAGTACAGTCCATAAAGAATCTGCCTGCAATGTAGGGGACCTGGGTTCGATTCCTGAGTTGGGAAGATTGCCTGGAGAAGGAAATGGCAACCCACTCCAGTATTCTTGCCTGTGAAATCTCATGGACAGAGGAGCCTGTCAGGCTACAATCCATGGAGTTGCAAAGAGGGTCACAAGAGTCAGACACAACTTAGCGACTGAACCATTACCATAAATCTCTATAATATTCACAAGTATTTTAGCTTGTATTTCACTCAGGCTGTATCCTGTCTTCCTGAATTGAGGCCCAAAGCTCTGCAACTTAAAGTATTTTTAAGTTTATAAGACATGAGAAGAGTTTCATTTGTAAGGAAAATAGTAGATGGTAGGAGTTGATATGAAACTGTATAATCAGATAAGTCTAATTTAAAAAACCAGCCTCACTATTAATAAGCTGTGTGTCTGGGGGAAAATTATTTAAACCCTCTGGTCCTTAGTCTTGTCAGTCCAAAGGTAGAGATAATAATAACTAGTCACTCTCAGGGTTCAGTCTATAGAGTCGGGCTGCTGGCATTTTCATCATGGCTTTATTATTTATACCTAATGAGAATCTTGAGTGTGTTAAACATAGCTTCTGTTTCATTCTCCTTACCTATGTGTAATACACTAAGTCCTCACTTTTTACAACTTAAAGGGGAAACAGTGACAGATTTTATTTTCTTGGGCTCCAAGATCACTGCAGATGGTGACTGCAGCCATTAAAAAATGCTTGTTCCTTGGAAGAAAAAGTATGACCGACCTAGTTCAGTTCAGTTCAGTTGCTCAGTCATGTCTGACTCTTGTGACCCCATGAATCGCAGCATGCCAGGCCTCCCTGTCCATCACCAACTCCCAGAGTTCACTCAAACTCATGTCCATTGAGTTGGTGATGCCATCCAGCCATCTCATCATCTGTCGTCCCTTCTCCTCCTGCCCCCAATCCCTCCCAGTATCAGGGTCTTTTCCAATGAGTCAACTCTTCGCATGAGGTGGCCAAATATTGAAGTTTCACCTTCAGCATCAGTCCTTCCAATGAACACCCAGGACTGATCTCCTTTAGGATGGACTGGTTGGATCTCCTTGCAGTCCAAGGGACTCAAGAGTCTTCTCCAGCACCACAGTTCAAAAGCATCAATTCTTTGGCGCTCAGCTTTCTTCACAGTCCAACTCTCACATCCATACATGACCACTGGAAATACCATAGCCTTGACTAGACGGACCTTTGTTGGCAAAGTAATGTCTCTGCTTTTTAATATGCTGTCTAGGTTGGTCATAACTTTTCTTCCAAGGAGTAAATGTCTTTTAATTTCGTGGCTGCAATCACCACGTGCAGTGATTTTGGAGCCCGCACAAATAAAGTCTGACACTGTTTCCACTGTTTCCCCCTCTATTTGCCATGAAGTGATGGGACCAGATGCCACGATCTTCGTTTTCTGAATGTTGAGCTTTAAGCCAACTTTTTCACTCTCCATTTTCATCAAAAGGCTTTTTAGTTCCTCTTCACTTTCTGCCATAATGGTGGTGTCATCTGCGTATCTTAAGGTTAGGTGTATTAAATGCATTTTTACTTGTGATATGTTCAATTTGTGATGAGCTTCCTTAGATGTAACCCATTGTCCAAGAAGTCTAGGAATATCTATATACTCTTACCATACAATCCAAAAATGAGCTCCAAATTTGCTCATTTGGATATTTACGCAAATAAGTTGGAAAATTATGTCCAGACAGAAACCTGCACAGGTATGTTTACTGTGACTATATTTATAATTCCCCCAAATTGGAAGCAGCCAAGATGCCTATTATGGGTTGAATTGCATCCCTCAAAATTCATTTGTTGAACTGCTAACTCCCAGTAGCACAGAATGTGAACTTGATTAGAAATAGATCAATGCCAATGTCATTAGTTAAGATGAGGTTATACTGGAGTAGGGTGAGCCCCATCCTACACAATTATGTAATTGTAATATGGAAAGGTTTAATGCGTGTGCACACACATACATAATGTGGAACACACACACATAGATATTATATAGATAGATATGCTATAGCTGAATATTCAGCCCTGTATTTTCATTGGAAGAACTGATGCTGAAGCTGAAGCTCCAATACTTTGGCCACCTGATGTGAAGAGCCAACTCATTGTAAAAGACCCTGATACTGGGAAAGACCAAGGGCAGGAGTAGAAGAGAGTGACTGAGGATGAGAAGGTTGGATGGCATCACCAACTTAATGGACATGAATTTGAGCAAATTCAGGGAGATGGTGAAGGAAAAGGAAGCCTGGCGTGCTACAGTCCATGGTCGCAAAGAGTCGGACACAGATTAGTGACTTAACAACAACAAATGTTATATACGTATTCAGAAAAAGGTAGTAGGATAGTTTATTTATTAAAACATGATTTACTCAATAAGAATATATAGAGATATTCATGTATATACACAGAGAACTTCTATATTAATACAATAGAAATCTATAATAATATTTAGCTTTAGGAGATGGATCAGTAGAATCAAACAAATGGGGAGAGGGACATTTAAATTTTAGCCTGGGTCCTTCCATGTGAAATTTTAATTTTGATCTGTGCTAATTTTATGAAAAATGACAGTTGGTTTTGAAAGTGTAAAAAATAAATATTTAAAATATGATTTTGCTATTTTACTAAGCATCCCAAGCATGTTCACTTCTATGTTTTTTAAAAATCTTTTTTATCAGTCCTCAATGTTGTTTCTAAACCACTGTTATCCCTCAATTCAAGCTGATGAGGGAGGTTACCCAATCGCATTTGGAGACCTAGAGGGGAATGTATGGCTGGACAACCCCACTTGGAATACATGGGGGTTAGAGAGATGGGAATGGGCTGTGGGATTAACAGGTGTGCGGTGGAGTAGGTCGCAGATCCTCTCAGTTCATCTCTGACCAGGATGCGTAACTGTGGCCAGGAGGGTGTGTGGTACAGAGAGGGCAGAGGTCATCTGGGAAAGACAGGCTTCATGCAGCCCTGGAGATGAATAGAGAATCTGGAAAGACGTCCACTTAGTGGCCTCTTAGGTTCTCGACAAGTGTCTTGAATCCGCTGGTGGGTTCACAGCTTCAGGGTGGCTTAGGCTCCATAGGGCTCCGTGCAGTCAGGGAGAAGCACATAGCAGCTGAGTTGGCTGACTGTTGACAGCTGGGATTGTGTGGTGGTGTGTAAGGGCCTGGGAGGGAGGCAGCTGGTTGTTGAGAAGTTCCTGACTGGGAACTTTCAAGTGTGCCCACTGCACAAAACTTAAACTTCCATGGTCTCCAACTTGATTAGCCTCAGGAGGGAAGAGTGAAAGTTTCTTCAGCCTTTCCTTGACTGCCTCCCTAGTGTGCATCTGCTTGTGAGAATTGTTCCTTAGTGAATAACCATCCTTGGGGACAGACTAGGGAGAGGAGGAAAGAGGCAGAGAGAACGAGAGCCAGGGAGACAGCCTGGTGCTGGATCCTTCTCAGCACCGTTGTTTCTGGACTTCTTCAAGTTTCTGGGTGTGGCCAGTTGTTCCTCATTGTGGGTGCAGATAGCAGAATCAGACTGTCTGCCAAATATTGCTTCCTACTAGCTTCACAGGGGCTGGGCTGAGGTGACGCCTAAAGGGTGGTAGAAGTTACATTCTGTCTCCTCTGGAGGTGAGTGTCTTCCAAGCGATTTCCCTCTGTGAAAAGCATCTCCATGGGAAGTCCTGAGCTGAGCTGCCTCCTGCAACAAGGCTGACGAGTGAACTGAGAAAGCTGCAGAGGAGACGAGCTGCGCATCAGACCTTCCCTCCGTAGCAAGGAGCAGGTTGAGGGGTGTAGGCCCAGCCCTCTGCCTGCGAGAGCTAAGACCCTACCCTCTCTTTTCTCACTATCTCTTCCTTATTCACTTGCCATTTGTAAGGGATCTGCAGCAAGAAAGACCGCAGGCTAACTGGACAATGGTTTAGAGAAGACTGAGTGAAGGGAAAGCTAGTCAGATGAGACATCATTTATCGTATGGTTCTTTATCTACTAATGGATCTATTCGGTGTATGATATTTACAGAGCACTGTTGTCAGACTCTCTTCCTGTCACTTGTTGTGATATAAGAATACTAAAGAATGTGCCCTCAAGGTTCGGTTCAGTCACTCAGTCGTGTCCGACTCTTTGTGACCCCATGAGCTGCAGCACGCCAGGCCTCCCTGTCCTTCACCTACTCCCGGAGTTCACTCAGACTCACGTCCATTCAGTCGGTGATGCCATCCAACCATCTCATCCTCTGTCGTCCCCTTCTCCTCCTGCCCCCAATCCCTCCCAGCATCAGGGTCTTTTCCAATGAGTCAACCCTTCACATGAGGTGGCCAAAGTACTGGAGTTTCAGCTTTAGCATCATTCCTTCAAAAGAGCACCCAGGACTGATCTCCTTTAGAATGGACTGGTTGGAGCTCCTTGAAGTCCAAGGGACCCTCAAGAGTCTTCTCCAACACCACAGTTCAAAAGCATCAATTCTTTGGTGCTCAGCCTTCTTCACAGTCCAACTCTCACATCCATACATGACCACGGGAAAAACCATAGCCTTGCCTGACGGACCTTTGTTGGCAAAGTAATGTGTCTGATTTTCAATATGCTATCTAGGTTGGTCATAACTTTTCTTCCAAGAAGTAAGTGTCTTTTAATTTCATGGTTGCAGTCACCATCTGCAGTGATTTTGGAGCCCAAAGATATAAAGTCTGACACTGTTTCCACTGTTTGCCCATCTATTTGCCATGAAGTGATGGGACCAGATGGCATGATCTTCATTTTCTGAATGTTGAGCTTTAAGCCAACTTTTTCACTCTCCTCTTTCACTTTCATCAAGAGGCTGTTTAGTTCTTCTTCACTTTCTGCCATAAGGGTGGTGTCATCTGCATATCTGAGGTTATTGCTATTTCTCCTGGCAATCTTGATTCCAGCTTGTGCTTCTTCCAGCCCAGCGTTTCTCATGATGTACTCTGCATGTAAGTTAAATAAGCAGGGTGACAGTATACAGCCTTGAAGTACTCCTTTTCCTATTTGGAACCAGTCTGTTGTTCCATGTCCAGTTCTAACTGTTGTTTTGGCCTTCAAGGTACTTAATTCTAATGAAGGGATTTTGATTGGGGTGGGATTTGATTTTGATGGGATTTTGATGATAAATGAATAAACAAGTAAAAGCGTGATAGATATCAGATATTGATTAGAGCCAAGTGAAAGCCATCTGGTTGCAGAGGAATTGTAATCTCAGAGGTAGAAATGATCAACTAGAAACTGGCCAGGTTTTTCCTGCATAGAGGAGACATATTCAGTGAAGGCAGAGATGGAAGATCATGTTTATCATAAAAGTAAAGAGGAAGACATGGATAATTCATTGTAGGGAGCCAGCTCCCCCTAAATCAGAGAAGTACTTTGTTTCAAAAATAGCTTTTATCTCATGACAATGTTTTGGATTGATCCAAATTCCCAACAGCATGCCCCAAATGACAAATATAAGAGGCAACAAATTTAAAATGAACGTAATTGAAATGGAGCCTGTTTTTAGCAGATACAGAGGAAAGAAGTAACTATGTCTGGCTGTGATTAACTGGGAATTCTGTCTCACAGGCTCCTCTGGTGGCTGAGGAGGTAAAAAATCTGCCTGTAATGCAGGAGACCCAGGTTTGATCCCTGGATCTGGAAGATGCCCTGGAGAAGGGAATGGCAACCCACTCTAGTATCCTTGCTTGGAGAACTCCATGGACAGAGGAGCCTGACGGGCTCCATCGGGTTGCAGAGTCTGACACGACTGAGCGACTAACATTTTTTTTGTCTTATAACTGTTTACGTACAGCAGTTTTTGCAGGACATGGACAAAACAGGCACAGAAGACAATTTAGGGCATTCAGAATGGAAGGGGTCATTGTATAAATGAGCATGTTGCGTTCCAGAAAGTAGATAGGGTAACAGGTGAGAGCAAAGCTGTGAACTGAGGGGCAAGGGTGCCTATTAGGGACGGTGGGTTTTCATGCCTAGGGTGATATTGGTGACCATTGCTCATCTTTTTGGACCTATGTTATTATCTTAATATATTACATGTTCCTTCATGAAGTATCTACTATTAACTTTGTGTAGAAAATAGTCATGTTGTAGAGCCTAGGAGTAGGGTGTATTTCCTCAAGTTGAAAATGTTTTTCGTCTTTCTGAGGTTAGAAGTATGTTTTCTCTCCCTTGCTCTCTAGACCTCACAAGGAACAAAAGTCCAAGCTACATGTTGGGGAATCACTCCAGTGCCACTGAATTCTATCTCCTTGGCTTCTCTGGATCTAGAGAACTACGCCATATCCTCTTTGCTACCTTCTTCTTCTTCTACTCAGTGACATTAATCGGTAACACAGTCATCATTGTGATTGTCTGTCTTGATAAACGGCTGCAGTCTCCCATGTATTTCTTCCTTGGTCATCTCTCGGCCTTGGAGATCCTGGTGACCACCATTGTCGTCCCCGTGATGCTCTGGGGGCTGCTGCTCCCTGGGATGCAGGCAATATCTCTGGCTGCATGTGTCACCCAGCTCTTCCTGTACCTTACTCTGGGAACCACAGAGTTTGCCCTGTTGGGAGCGATGGCTGTGGACCGTTACGTGGCCGTCTGTAACCCCCTGAGGTACAACGTCATTATGAACAGCCGCACCTGCAACTTGGTGGTAATTGTGTCATGGTTGTCTGGGGTCCTTTTTCAAATTTGGCCAGTTTATGCCACATTTCAGCTTTCCTACTGCAAATCAAATGTGGTGGACAATTTTTTCTGTGACCGAGGGCAATTGCTCAAACTATCCTGCGATAATACTCTTTTCATGGAATTCATCCTCTTCTTAATGGCTGTTTTTGTTCTTTTTGGTTCTTTGATCCCTACAATTGTCTCCTACACCTGCATCGTCTCCACCATCCTCAAGATCCCCTCGGCCTCCGGCCGCAGGAAAGCCTTCTCTACGTGTGCCTCCCACTTCACCTGTGTTGTGATTGGTTACGGCAGCTGCTTGTTCCTCTACGTGAAACCCAAGCAAACGCAGGCCACGGACTACAACAGGGTTGTTTCCCTGATGGTTTCCGTAGTCACTCCTTTCCTCAACCCTTTCATCTTCACTCTCCGGAACGACAAAGTCATAGAAGCACTTCGGGACAGAGTGAAACAGTGCTGTCATCTGTTCAGAAACTAGTCTTGCCCTAAAGCTTTTTATTCCCGAGAAGGCAATGGCACCCCACTCCAGTACTCTTGCCTGGAAAATCGCATGGACGGAGGAGCCTGGTAGGCTGCAGTCCGTGGGGTCGCTGAGTTGGATACGACTGAGCAACTTCACTTTAACTTTTCACTTTCATACATTGGGGAAGGAAATGGCAACCCACTCCAGTGTTCTTGCCTGGAGAATCCCAGGGACGGGAGAGCCTGGTGGGCTGCTGTCTGTGGGGTCGCACAGAGTCGGACACGACTGAAGCGACTTAGCAACAGCAGCACTAAAGCTTTTTATATGGAAGAATACATTCTGAATTCTAGAATGGTCTGAAAAGCATTTTGAACCGGAGCCTATCATCATCAAATAATCTGTGTGCAACAGAACTCTTTTATATTATGGCTATGGTGTTTATCATTATAGGTTGTTATATAAAAATTCACTTTATTTTATATATATATATATCTCACTTATGGTACATTTCACAATAAAGTGTTTTAAAATTAAATGTAATAATAATATATGTGATATTTAGGTTTCTGAAGAGGAGAGTATCAGAAATATATTCTCTGGCTCCAGAATTGAATAACTACTTGATTCCAGGTTCTTGAATCATCGTCTCATAAATTGTCCTTGTCTTTATATCCTCTGACTGTGGGAAGCTCCCTATTCCTTCTCTGGCTCCAGCATATTCTCTTGTTTTCCTATCCCAAAGTCCTGTGGCCTGAATACTTCTCTGCACATTTTCTTGGCTGGCTGTGAGCTCAGTGCACAGTCTGATACCTGTACAGTTTCAGGGGTGGCTGCTGTTTAGGTGCAGACACACCTCTCTAATCTGTGGGCTTTCTCAGGGTGTGGGAGGAAGGGCTGAGCAAGGAGTTCTCCCACCTGCTGGCCCCCAGGTTGTGCTGCCCGCCAGGAGCAGGGTGGGTCAGCAGAGCTGCTGTGCCCAAGCTGGAATGGAGGGGAGAGCTGACCTTGCCAGGTGGCTGGGCTGAGGGGAGTGCAGGAGTGGAGAAGAAGCAGCCTTTGTCCCCTCCCTGTATTTCTCACATTCTGCCATCCCTTCAAGGTCCCTGCTTCCTGTCCCTTCATTTGTTCATCCTCTCCTGGCTGCTTTCTCTCCTGATTCCTCTCTATAGTTCTCTTTCTGTGGTTCCAGGTCTTTGATTCATCTCTGGGTCCTTCTTTTCCCTTCCCTTCCTTCACCCCGAGTTTACCACACTAGTATCCAGACTTCCGCAGAGATGTCTCATGCCTCCCTTATAGCACTGGCAACCTCAACACTCCCCTAATCAGCACCCTCTACCCCAGCCCTAATCCATCTCCCCATTTCTCATGTCATTAGCACAATGTTATCAGCGTTTTTGTTACAGTGTCTTTGTAATAACAACATTGATGGCAATGAGATATCTATAGGTGGCTGGTTAAATAAATTCTGTTGCATCTGTATAATAAAATAATTTTTTGTTCAGTTGCTCAGTCATGTCCGACTCTTTGTGACCTCATGGGCTGCAGCACACCAGGTTTCACCATCTCCTGGAGTTTGCAAAACTCCTGTCCATTGTGTCGATGATGCCATCCAACTATCGCATCCTCCGTTGGCCCCTTCTCCTCCCGCCTTCAATCTTCCCCAGCATCAGGGTCTTTTCCAGTGAGTCAGCTCTTCACATCAGGTGACCAACATATTGAAGTTTCAGCTTCAACATCAGTCCTTCCAATGAATATTCAGGACTGCTTTCCTTTAGGATTGATTGGTTTGATCTCCTTGCTGTCCAAGGGACTCTCAAGAGTCTTCTCCAGCACCACAATTTGAAAGCATCAGTTCTTCAGTCCTCAGCCTTCTTTATGGTCCAGTTCTCACATCCGTACACGACTACTGGAAAAGCCATAGCTTTGACTATATGAACCTTTGTCGACAAAGTGATATCTCTGCTTTTTAGTATGCTGTCTAGATTTCTCATGCTTTCCTTCCAAGGATCAGTGTCTTTTAGTTTCATGGCTGCAGCCACCATGTGCCGTGATTTTGGAGCCCAAGATTATTTTATATTAATCTTTAAAAATGTGAGACAGAATTTTTCCTATGTGATGCTGGTGATGCTGAGATAAACAGCTTATTCTGCACCAAGTTCCCAGCATTTGGAAGTCAAGAACTTCATCACTTCAGAAGATAAAAGTAAGAAAAAAAGATATGTTTTTGCACTTGATTTCTTACAGGGGAAGGGACATGATTAACTGGTTGAAAGAATTGCATCAGAGTCTCTCAAGAGAAATTCGGAGTGATTTTGTGCTGGAGGTATTAGTAGAAGCTGAGTTAAGGTATATGCCATCTAAGAAGGAGATAATTGGTTTAATTCCTTTCAAAGTTTTCAAAGTGAGAAAATAATTAATTAGTCCCTGTGAGTCAGTGCAGAGAAACTTTTCAGCTGGAGAAAAAAATTTCTCCTGGTTTAGAATGCCACCCAACACTTACAGATGCTCAAAGATGGAGAAATCTCCCCTTCCTGACTAGTAGCTTTTGGAGAAGACCCTGAATTAGGGATTAAAGAGCTTTGTGTTATTTACAGGTTAGCATTCATAAAGTATGTTCCTACCATATACTAATGTGTGTGCACACCCAAGTGCACACGCACATGCCTGAGTTTAACCCACCTCTCCACCTGCTGTGCAAAACCAGCAGCCTTGGGTCAGAGGGTAACCATCCACTCTGATATTTGTGTTAGAAATGTGAGGGACGCCGCTTCTCCAGTTACAGTGTCAGCAGTTCCTTGCAGTATTTAGGGTCAACTTATAAATATTTACCTTCTTACTTTTCCAGTTTTGACCCTTTCCACACTCAATGTCAACCAAGAAAACAGGTATTTTCTAAGCTCTTCATGCATCCCTCCTCTCTGCATGACTCCCTAATTCCAAGAGAGAGCTCAGAGGAGGCACCTCTCCTAAATCTGCCCCTTTTCAGCCATTCCAGTCCTCCAAACCAAAGCACAGCTCTAGTTTGTTCTCTTCCTCTGTTCCAGATAGGAACACATTCACTCTTTTTGAGTGCCCTAATAACTCCTTTGTTCCCTAACAAGTCCAGGGCCAGAAGATAGAGAATGAAGCACCAGGGAGGGTCAAGATTCATGAAAAAGAAACAGCTGACCCCTCACCCAAGA
Organism: Ovis aries; assembly: GCF_016772045.2. NCBI lineage: Eukaryota > Metazoa > Chordata > Mammalia > Artiodactyla > Bovidae > Ovis > Ovis aries. The sequence goes on from NC_056057.1 coordinate 106,535,602, forward strand.
TGCTACAGTTAAGTTCCAGGGAGGAGAATAATAATTATTTCTATTTAATGTGATCAGCTGACCATTTCCACTTACTCTCCCAATCACACTAAAAGGCATTGTAGGAATCAAAAATTGTTAATTAGCAAGGACAAAGAGAACGGAGAAAAAGTTACAACAGATAATATTTTACAATTTTTAAATATGGAAAACAAAAATAAGTGTTTCCAAGGTAATAAGACTGAGGTACAAACTAAATTCTGCAAAGGGGAAAGTGAGAAGAAACAGGTCAATTCACCCAACAGAACTGGTCAGTCAGCACATGGAGGCCTCAGCTACCAAGGATGTGAGGGTGAGAGCTTATAAACAGGAATACTGCTTAAAAGTTTGTACAAATAGCAATCAGGCACTGCAAGTCCCTTGCATTTTCTGCGTAGGCAAGGAAATACCTGTTCCACAAGTAGAGTGACCCCTCATCCCACGTTATCAAGGACTGTCTCATTTAAAAAACTGAAGGTCCCATATCCCCAAAACTCCGTAGTCAACTGTGAAGCCAGGACAGTTGATCACATTATCTATATCCAGATGACCCACCACAGCCGTTGGAGGAACCAAGAGAACGAAAAACAGAAGAAAAAAAATTTGAGGAAAACGAAGATCAGTTAGGAAGCAAAAACAATTTTAAAAAATCCTATAATGCATATCCTTTTAAAATTAGAACACATTTTGTTCTGAAGAAGAGGATGCTGTGTGAAAAAAATCAGAAAATAAATGAAAATGCTCCTAGAATATAAGATTAGGACTAGAAAAAAGAAATTCATTAATAGACTAAAGAGAAAAATAAAAGTGCCCAAAGGATATCAAAAATAGACTAAAATTTGGAAAATTAGAAAGGTAAGAAAACTGCAAGCTTAATTCAGGAGTCCCATATCTGAATATAAAAGTTCTACAAAGATAGAACAAGGGAAGCATAAATGGGTCACTTACAAAAGAAAGTGTCAGACAATCTCCCAGTTCTGAAGAATTTGTCTCTGCAGTTTGAAGAAATCTCTAAATGCAGAGCACTGTTAGCATATGAATGAAAACCTGCATAAAGGCATCTGGCATCCAAAGATGGGCAGCTGGAATACTGCAGGGTCAGGAGTCCATGGCATAGATACAGCGACTGATAAGATTTTGTATAGAATTTTGAAGATTCAAGTGGGAAGATACTTAAAAGCCAGTCCATGGAACTCAGGGCTTCCCTTGTGGCTCAGATGGTAAAGAATCCGCCTGCAATGCAGGAGACCTGGGTTCAATCCCTGGGTTGGGAAGATGCCCTGAAGAAGGGAACGGCTACCCACTCCAATATTCTCGCCTGGAGAATTCCGTGGACAGAGGAGCCTGGCGGGCTACATTCCATGGGGTCGCAAGGAGTTGGACACGACTGAGCGACTAAAACTTTCACATTTTTCACGTTCCATGTGACTCAGAAAGGTAGAAGTTGGACAAAGGTAGACGTTACATTAAGTTATTTTAAGGCTTGACATAAAGTTAAAGAGTTCAATAATTAGAGCTTACTTCCACAGCCATGTGTTCATCCCTAGAAATGGTAAAGCTGGGTTTCAATTTTCACCTATTAGTAATGCTGCAGGGAAGGTTCTTTCAATGGGGAACCTCCCCGTGGCCTTCTTGCTTGTAAGTTTTGAGTCAGTCACATCACTCTTACATTTGGGAAAGTCATCCCTACACACTTCTCCAATGTACATCCCAGGACAAATAGACAGAAAGTAAGGATAAGAAGCCCTGACACACTCACTAAGAAAGAATTTAAGAATATATATGTAGATACTGGCAAGAGTGAACATCAACATTGTAGGAATCCGCGAACTAAGACGGACTGGAATGGGTGAATTTAACTCAGATGACCATTATAACTACTACTGCGGGCAGGAATCCCTCAGAAGAAATGGAGTAGCCCTCATGGTCAACAAAAGAGTCCAAAATGCAGGATTTCGATGGAATCTCAAAAACAACAGAATGATCTCTGTTCATTTCCAAGACAAACCATTCAATATCACAGTAATCCAAGTCTATGCCCCAACCAGTAACGCTGAAGAAGCTGAAGTTGGACGGTTCTATGAACACATACAAGACCTTTTAGAACTGACACCCAAAAAAGATGTCCTTTTCATTATAGGGGACTGGAACGCAAAAGTAGGAAGTCAAGAAACACCTGGAGTAAGAGGCAAATTTGGCCTTGGAGTACAGAATGAAGCAAGGCAAAGGCTAATAGAGTTCTGCCAAGAGAACGCACTGGTCATAGCAAACACCCTCTTCCAACAACGCAAGAGAAAACTCTACACATGGACATCACCAGATGGTCAACACTGAAATCAGATTGATTATCTTCTTTGTAGCCAAAGATGGAGAAGCTCAATACAGTCAGCAAAAACAAGGCCCCGGCTGACTGTTGCTCAGATCATGAACTCCTTATTACCAAATTCAGACTTAAATTGAAGAAAGTGTGGAAAACCACTAGACCATTCAGGTATGACCTAAATCAAATCCCTTATGACTATACAGTGGGAAGTGAGAAATAGATTTAAGGAACTAGATCTGATAGACAGAGTGTCTGATGAACTATGGACGGAGGTTTGTAACATTGTACAGGAGACAGGAATCAAGAACATCCCCAAGAAAAAGAAATGCAAAAAAGCAAAATGGCTATCTGAGGAGGCCTTACAAATAGCTGTGAAAAGAAGAGAACCAAAAGCAAAGGAGAAAAGGAAAGATATACCCGTTTGAATGCAGAGTTCCAAAGAATAGCAAGGAGAGATAAAGCCTTCCAAAGTGATCAATGCAAAGAAATAGAGGAAAATAATAGAATGGGAAAGACTAGAGATCTCTTCAAGAAAATATGATACCAAGGGAACATTTCATGCAAAGATGGGCTCAATAAAGGACAGAAATTGTAGGGACCTAACAGAAGCACAAGATATTAAGAAGAGGTGGCAGAATACACAGAACTATACAAAAAAGATCTTCATGACCCAGATAATCATGATGGTGTGATCACTCACCTAGAGCCAGACATCCTAGAATGTGAAGTCAAGTGGGCCTTAGAAAGCATCACTATGAACGAAGCTAATGGAGGTGATGGAATTCCAGTGGAGCTGTTTCAAATCCTGAAAGATGATGCTGTGAAAGTGCTGCACTCAATATGCCAGCAAATTTGGAAAACTCAGCAGTGGCCACAGGACTGGAAAAGGTCAGTTTTCATTCCAATCCCAAAGAAAGGCAATGCCAAAGAATGCTCAAACTACCACACAATTGCACTCATCTCACACGCTAGTAAAATAATGCTCACAATTCTCCAAGCCAAGCATCAACAATATGTGAATCGTGAACTTCCTGATGTTCAAGCTGGTTTTAGAAAAGGCAGAGGAACCAGAGATCAAATTGCCAACATCCATTTGATCGTGGAAAAAGCAAGAGAGTTCCAAAAAAATGTCTATTTCTGCTTTATTGACTATGCCAAAGCCTTTGACGGTGTGGATCACAATAAACTGTGGAAAATTCTGAAAGAGATGGGAATGCCAGACCACCTGAACTGCCTCTTGAGAAATCTGTATGCAAGTCAGGAAGCAACAGTTAGAACTGGACATGGAACAACAGACTGGTTCCAAATAGGAAAAAGAGTACATAAAAGCTGTGTATTGTCACTCTGCTTATTTAACTTCTATGCAGAGTACATCATGAGAAACACTGGACTGGAAGAAACACAAGCTGGAATCAAGATTGCCAGGAGAAATATCAATAACCTCAGATATGCAGATGACACCACCCTTATGGCAGAAAGTGAAGAAGAACTAAATAGCCTCTTGATGAAAGTGAAAGAGGACAGTGAAAAAGTTGGCTTAAAGTTCAACGTTCAGAAAACGAAGATCATGGCATCCGGTCCCATCCCACTTCATTGGAAATAGATGGGGAAACAGTGGAAACAGTGTCTGACTTTATTTCTCTGGACTCCAAAATCACTGCAGATGGTGATTGCAGCCATGAAATTAAAAGATGCTTACTTTTGGAAGCAAAGTTATGACCAACCTAGGCAGCATATTAAAAGCAGAGACATCATTTTGCCAACAAAGGTCCAGCTAGTCAAAGCTATGGTTTTTCCAGTAGTCATGCATGGATGTGAGAGTTGGACTATAAAGAAAGCTGAGCACAGAAGAATTGATGGTTTTGAACTGTGGTGTTGGAGAAGACTCTTGAGAGTTCCTTGGGCTGCAAAGAGATCCAACCAGTCCATCCTAAAGGAGATCAGTCCTGGGTGTTCACTGGTAGGACCAATGTTGAAGTTGAAAGTCCAATAGTTTGGCCACCTCATGCAAAGAGTTGACTCATTTGAAAAGACCCTGATTCTGGGAAAGATTGAAGGTGGGAGGAGAAGGGAATGACAGAGGATGAGATGGTTGGATGGCATCACTGACTCAGTGGACATGGGTTTGGATGGGCTCTGGGTGTTGGTGATGGACAGGGAGGCCTGGTGTGCTGTAGTTCATGCGGTTGCAAAGAGTTGGACATGACTTAGTGACTGAACTGAACTGAAATGATTATACATTTTTCCCATGGAAAAACCCAAATAAACATTTTGACCAATCCAATATATGTTTTATTCTCAAGATTCCTTTAAAAGACACCTGAATCTTTAAAGCAAAAATCATGATCTTTTTATAGTACCTGTAGACCTTAATATATGTCATAACAGTACCACGATAGATAGGGGCATAAATGTAACTGTAGTTTTACAAAGCTTTTACATTTTTATGCTAAGTGGTGCAATATTAATTCCTGATTGTTGTTGTTCAGTCACTAAGTCATGTCTGACTCTGTGAACCCATGAACTGTCCTTCACTATCTCCTGGAGTCTGCTCAAATTCATGTGCATTGAGTGGGTGATGTTATCCAAACATCTCATCCTCTGTCAGCCCCTTCTCCGGCTTTCAATCTTTTCCAGCATCAGGGTCTTTCCCAATGAGTTCACTCTTTGCATTAACTGGCCAAAGTATTGGGGCTTCAGCTTCAGCCTCAGTCCTACCAATAATATTCAGAGTTGACTTCCTTTAGGATTGACTGGTTTGATCTCTTTGCTGTCCAGGGAACTTTCAAGAACCTTCTCCAGCACCACAATGTGAAAGCGTCAGTTCTTTGGCTCTCAGCTTTCTTTATAGTCCAGCTCTCACATCCATACATGACTACTGGAAAAACCATAGCTTTAACTATACGGACCTTTATTGGTAAAGTGATGTCTCTGCTTTTAATATGCTGTCAAGGTTTGTCATTGCTTTCCTTCCAAGTAAATAGAATCTTCTAATTTCATGATTGCAGTCGCCATCCACAGTAGTTTTGGAGTCCAAGAAAATAAAATCTTTCACTGTTTCCACTTTTTCCCCTTCTACTTGCCATTAAGTGAGGGACTGGATGTCATGATCTTAATTTTTTGAATGTAGAGTTTTAAGCCAGTTTTTTCACTCTCCTCTTTAACCTTCATCAAGAGATTCTTTAGTTCCTCTTACTTTCTGCAATTAGAGTGGTATCATCTGCATATCCGAGGTTGTTGATATTTTTCCTGGCAATAACTCCTAGTAGACTGTGATAATTTAAGAGTGCATATTATAATCCCAGAGAGCGACACTAAAGTAATCAAAGGAGTTATGTATAAAATGCAAAAAGAAATTATAACAGAAAAGATAAAATATTAATTAATCCAGAAAAGACAGAAAAGGAAGAATAGAAGAAAAGAAATGTATCTAGGGCAAAATAAAAAGATAGGAAAATGGTACACTTAAAAAAATAAAAAATATTCTATGTAAATGGACTAAATGCTAAATAAAATTGTCAGGCCAGCTCTTGATGTCTATCCTTGATACACTTGAAATATAAAGAGGTTGAAATAAGAGTGACAGGTAAAGTTATAACATGCAAACAAGAAGCTTAAGAAATCTGGCAGTGTTCTATAATATTAGAAACCATAGACTTAAGGCAAGAAATATTACCAGATGTAGAGAGACTACCCAGATACTCCAAGATAATCTCCCCATTTTAAAAACCTTAACTTAATCACAGCGTTAATGTCCTTTTTGCGGTATAAGATAACATTCACAGGTTCTGGCAATTAGGGTGTAGATTTTGGGGCAGGGTGATCAGGCGTTATTTAGCTACCACTACTTGTAATTACAAATTTTCCTGCAAAGAAACTCTTGGTCTGGATGTTTTTACTAATTAAGCTTTCCAAATATTTCAGGGGGAAATATAGGCATACTTCAGAGACATTATAGGTGTGGCTCCAGACCACTGCAATAAAGTGAATAATGTAATAAAATAAGTGATACGAATTTTTAAATTTTCCAGTGAGTGCATATGTTATGTTTAGACTGTCTTACCTGTTAAGTGTGCAATAGCATTGAGTGACTTCACTTTCACTTTTCACTTTCCACTTTCATGCATTGGAGAAGGCAATGGCAACCCACTCCAGTGTTCTTGCCTGGAGAATCCCAGGGATGGCGCAGCCTGGTGGCCTGCCGTCTATGGGGTCACACAGAGTCAGACACGACTGAAGCGACTTAGCAGCAGCAGCAGCATTATGTGTAAAACAATAATGTACTTACCTTAATTAAAAATACCTTATTGCTAATGAAGGAGGAAACAGACAGAATAGGCTCCATCTCGAAAGCAGGACTCCATCTTGGGCTGGACTGTGGACTTTGAGCTATATGCCCAGTATCTATGGAAATGACATACCAACTGGAAAACCAGACCTCTCAGATGGAAGAACCACAGGGCTCATACCTAGACTCTCCATTGCCTAAAAGAATATCCTAATTATCTGTGTAACCAAATAGAATCATAAATTCTATTATGCTTATTGGGTATGACCACAGGCCTATTGTTAATTGTCTACTGTTAACTACCTAGGCTTAAGGCATATGAATCATGGGTTAACTTTGTATTTTTCTCTCCTTTGTTCAGACTAGTTTCAGGGAATTTGGGGAGGTGGGTTTGGGCACGTACACTTAAGGTATATAAGGTTTTCACAAAAACTGGTTGGGGTCCTTGGCTAAGAGGAGACTGCCTTGGGCCCGCCGGTGTAATAGATTGCACTTCACTATCTGCATCGTCCTTCTGAGTGGGGCTGTTTCCCGGAACGCGTGGCTACAACACTAACATGGATTATGATTATTTTTGACCTATTTTAGAGCATTTATAGTGGACTCATAAAGTTGGAGAAGGGAAAGGCTACCATTTCACTCTTCTGGACTGGAGAATTCCATGGACCATATAGTCCATGGGGTCGCAAAGAGTTGGACACGACTGAGCAATTTTCACTAAACTTCACAAAATATTCAATCTTTGCTGTGCCTGGCTTCTTTCATTCAGTGTAATGTAGGTCAGGATTGTCCACGCTGTGTGTCTCAGTAGTTTGTTACTTGTCATTGCTGAGTAGTATTTTCTCATATGACTATACAGTTGATTCTCATTATTTGTGTGGTTATGTCTTTGAAGTTTCTGAGAACACTGAATACTAATTCATTGCTGTAGGAGAAATGTTCTCACAAGATTTTCATCAACTGATGGGCCCATAGCCTTGTTTTATGTTTGTTGATATTCAAACACACCTTACTTAATAAATATTATTTATCCATTAATATGGACACAGAGCCAACACCTGTAACTCATGCCTGAAGGAAGTTTTTTGTTGTTTAGTTGTTCAGTCATGTCCAACTCTTATGTAACCCCATGGACTATATCCTGCCAGGTTCCTCTGTCCATGGGATTCTCCAGGCAAGAATACCGGAGTGGGTTGCTGTTTCCTCCTCCATTCCGACCCAGGGATGGACCTGCGTCTCCTGCATTGGCAGGCAGATTCTTTTCTACTGAACCAGCAGGGAAGCCCAAAAGAAGTTTGCCTAACACATTTGTGTGTATGTGTGTGTGTGTGTGTGTGTGTGTTTATTCAGTTAGTTTTGGTTGTCCTGGGTCTTCGTTGCTGGGTGCCAGCTTTCTCTAGTTGTGGTGAGCAGGCTTCTCATTGCCCTGACTTCTCCTGTTGTGGAGCATGGGCTCTCGGCTGGAGGCTTCACTAGTTGTGGCTCAGGAGCTTAGTTGCTCTGCGGCATGTGGAATCTTCCCAGGCCAGTGAAGGAATCTGTGTCCCCTGCATTGGCGGGTGGATTCCTATCCACTACACTACTAGAAGTCCCTGGAATATGTATTTTGGGTAAAAACGCTTGTTTAATGCTTATCTAAACTCATTTTCTCTGTAAGAAACATAACAGCTTTCTTACACTTAGCAACAGTAGGTAGGCACCTCAGCACTGTGCTTGGGAGTCATCTTTAAGAGCAAAATCACCAATAAAATGTCAAAAACATGCTGCTAGTTAGACAGCAAAGAAGCCATTATTTATGTTGTAGGAGTTGCAACAAGAAAATGGGGATTTTGCCATTTCCAACTTTAGTTGAGAACATGTGCTCCCTTGAAAGCTCTTGGAAATATTGATTTTGGAGCTACACATAAGTTTTCATGAGTAGATGAATTCACAAATACAGAGTGTGAATAATGAGGATTGACTATACCATTCTCTTGTTGATAGATATTTGTTTTGTGTCACTTGATGTAGGGAACTAAACTGATATGAAGATTAAAATAGACATCTCTGTGAGGATGTATTTTTTCATTTCTTAGGTAGATAACTGGGAGCAGAATTGCTGAGTCATAGAGAAGGTGTATACTTAGTTTTAACTAAATGACAACAGACAACATTTTTCCTAACGAGATTTGCTAGTATCCACTGCTTCCTACTTCTGAAGTATCTGTTGGGTTCCTGTGGCCTTAACACTGGAGGGGCATCTGGAGTAAATGAAGCGGGCCCTGAATTAGGGAAGCTAGTTTTGCAACAAGGGTTCTGAGAGAAGAGTCTAGTTTCCTTGGATTCCCTCCTTCTCACCTCATGCATCTCCAGCTGTCATGACAGGAGCCAGCATGATCCGAGCTCAGAGGCTGAGAGGCAGATGCTGGGTCAAGTGTCCTGGGCAGCTGGCAGCACAGTTCCCTTGGGGGTGAGAACTTCTGGGCTGTGTCTTTACTTCACGATGTAAGTTCTGACTCCTCATATGTTAGTATCATTACAAACAACTGCACACGATGAACATGGTAATAAAAATTTCCCACAGCTTCCTATGGAAATCTGTATGGCTGGCCCCCATATAATCTCGTTTCAAGTGATTGTAAATTGATCCAACATTTTGAAGGGTGATTAGATAATAGCTAAGAAATGTAGCATAATTTAGGGAACTATTACTGTGCAAAGGTATAAGCTTATAAGTTCAGTTCAGTTCAGTCGCTGAGTCATATCCGACTCTTTGCGATCCCATGAATCCCTATTGGAAACAGTGCTGTAATGAACACAGGGGTGCATGTATCCTATTGGATCATGTTTTCCTTGGGATATATGCCCAGAACTGGGATTGTAGGGTGATATGGAGAAGGCAATAGCACTCCACTCCAGCACTCTTGCCTGGAAAATCCCATGGATGGAGGAGCCTGGTAGGCTGCAGTCCATGGGTCACTGAGAGTCGGACATGACTGAGCGACTTCACTTTCACTTTTCACTTTCATGTATTGGAGAAGGAAATGGCAACCCACTCCAGTGTTCTTGCTTGGAGAATCCCAGGGACGGGGGAACCTGGTGGGCTGCCATCTATGGAGGTCGCACAGAGTGGGACACGACTGAAGCTACTTAGCAGCAGCAGCAGCATGGTAGCTCTATTTTTAATTTTTTAAGGAACATCATATTGTTCTTCATAGTGGCTGTATCAATTTACATTCCCATCATAAGTGTAGGAGGGTTCCTTTTCTCCACACCCACACTAGCATTTATTTTTTGTGGATCTTTTGATGATGGCCATTCTGACTGGTGTGAGGTGATACATCATTGTAGTTTTAATTTGCATTTATCTAATAATTAATGATGTTGAACATCTTTTCATATACTTCCTGGCTCTCTAAATGCCTTCTTTGGAGAAATGTCTATTTAGATCTTTTGCCCATTTGTTGGTTGGGTTGTTTGTTTTGATGGTATTAAGTACCATGAGCCGTTCATAAATTTTGGAGACTAATCCCTTGTCAGTCACATAATTTGCAAGTATTTTCTCCCAATCTGTGGATTGTCTTCATTTTGTTTATTGTTTCTTTTCTGGGCAAAAGCCATTGAGTTGGGCTCGATAAAGGACAGAAATGGTATGAACCTAACAGAAGCAGAAGATATTAAGAAGAGATGGCAAGAACACACAGAAGAACTGTACAAAAATGATCTTCATGACCCGGATAATCACAATGGTGTGATCACTCATCTAGAGCCAGACATCCTGGAATGTGAAGTCAAGTGGGCCTTTGAAAGCATCACTACGAACAAAGCTAGTGGAGGTGATGGAATTCCGGTAGAGCTATTTCAAATCCTGAAAGATGATGCTATGAAAGTGCTGCACTCAATATGCCAACAAATTTGGAAAACTCAGCAGTGGCCACAGGACTGGAAAAGGTCAGTTTTCATTCCAATCCCAAAGAAAGACAATGCCAAAGAATGCTCAAACTACTGCACAATTGCACTCATCTCACACACTAATAAAGTAATGCTCAAAATTCTCTAAGCCAGGCTTCAGCAGTACATGAATCATGAACTTCCTGATGTTCAAGCTGGTTTTAGAAAAGGCAGAGGAACCAGAGATCAAATTGCCAACATCCGCTGGATCATGGAAAAAGCAGGAGAGTTCCAGAAAAAACAAACAAACAAACATCTATTTCTGCTTTATTAACTATGCCAAAGCCTTTGACTTTGTGGATCACAATAAACTGTGGAAAATTCTGAAAGAGATGGGAATGCCAGGCCACCTGAACTGCCTCTTGAGAAATCTGTATGCAGGTCAGAAAGCAACAGTTAGAACTGGGCATGGAACAACAGACTGGTTCCAAATAGGAAAAGGAGTACATCAAGGCTGTATATTGTCACCCTGCTTATTTAACTTATGTGCAGAGTACATCATGAGAAATGCTGGACTGGAAGAAACTCAAGCTGGAATCAAGTTTGTTGGGAGAAATATCAATAACCTCAGATAAGCAGATGACACCACCCTTATGGCAGAAAGTGGAGAAGAACTAAAAGCCTCTTGATGAAAGTGAAAGAGGAGAGTGAAAAAGTTGGCTTAAAGCTCAACATTCAGAAAACGAAGATCATGGCATCCGGTCCCATCACTCCATGGGAAATAGATGGAGAAACAGTGGAAACAGTGTCAGACTTTATTTTTTCTGGGCTCCAAAATCACTGCAGATGGTGATTGCAGCCATGAAATTAAAAGATGCTTACTCCTTGGAAGAAAACTTATGACCAACGTAGATAGCATATTCAAAAGCAGAGACATTAATTTGCTGACTAAGGTCCATCTAGTCAAGGCTATGGTTTTTCCAGTAGTCATGTATGGATGTGAAGAAGGCTGATCACTGAAGGATTGATGGTTTTGAACTGTGGTGTTGGAGAAGACTTTTGAGAGTCCCTTGGACTGCAAGGAGATCCAACCAGTCCATTCTGAACGAGATCAGCCTGGCATTTCTTTGGAAGGAATGATGCTAAAGCTGAAACTCCAGTACTTTGGCCACCTCATGAAGAGTTGACTCATTGGAAAAGACTTTGATGCTGGGAGGGATTGGGGGCAGGAGGAGAAGGGGACGACCGAGGATGAGATGGCTGAATGGCATCACTGACTCGATGGACTCGAATCTGAGTGAACTCTGGGAGTTGGTGATGGACAGGGAGGCCTGGCGTGCTGTGATTCATGGGGTCGCAAAGAGTTAGACGGGACTGAGCAACTGAACTGAACTGAACTGAAGGGTCCATTTGTTTATTTTTGTTTTTATTTCCATTCTCTGGGAGATTGACCTATATTTCTATTTTTGTGCCCATGTCATACTGTTTTGAACATAGCTGTGTAGCATAGCCTGAAGTCAGGGAACTTGATTCCTCCAGCTCTTTTTTTTTTTTTTTTCCTCAAGATTGCTTTGGTTATTCAGTGTCTTTTTTGTCTCCATACAAATTTTAAGGATTTTTTGATCTAGTTCTGTGAAAAATGCCATTGGTAATTTGATAGGAATTGCACTGAATCTGTAGATTGACTTGGGTAGTATAGTAATTTTGGCAATGTTGATTCTTCCAATCCACAAGCATTGTATACATTTCCATCTGTTTATGTCTCTCTGATTTCTGTCATCAGCACCTCAAAGTTTTCAGAGTGCAAGTCTTTTGTCTCCTTAGGTAGAATTATTCCTTTTCAACCTTAAATATTTTATTCTTTTCAATGTGATGGAAAATGTACTTGTCTTGAATTTCTCTTTCTAATCTTTCATTCCTAGTGTATAGAAATGCAACAAATTTCCGAGTATTAATTTTCTAACCTGAAACCAAATTCATTGATGAGTTCTATTAGTTTTCTGGTAGACTCTTTAGGATCTGCTACGTGTAGTATCATGTCATCTGTAAACAGTGACAGTTTAACTTTTCATTTCCAACTTGTATTCCCTTTACTCTTTTAATTTCTCTGATTGCTGTAACTAGGACCTCCAAACTGTGTTGAATAACAGTTACCAGGAGTAGTTTTAAATGGAAGCTGTTTTAACAAGGTAAATATGAATATTTTATTTTATTTATTATTTTTTTAATTTTTAAATTTTTACTTATTTTTTGTTCGTAGTGATGCTTTCTTTTTTTTTAATTTTAATTTAATTTTATTTTGCTTTACAATACTGTATTGATTTTGCCATACATTGACATGAATCCACTATGGGTGTACATGAGTTCCCATTCCTGAAGCCCCCTCCCACCTCCCACCCCATATCATCTCTCTGGATCATCTCCATGCACCAGCCCCAAGCATCCTGTATCCTGTATTGAACATAGACTGGCGATTCGTTTCTTACATGACAGTATACATGTTTCAGTGTGCATCCCAGACACCACCTTTACATACTATTTTGGGGGGTTGGTTCTGTATGTTTGTTCATCCTTTTCCTCTCACTTTAGACAGGTCAGGAAGATGCCCTGGTAGCATTTCAGTTCAGTTAAGTCGCTCAGTTGTGTCCGACTCTTTGCGACCCCATGGACTGCAGCATGCCAGGCCTCCCTGTCTTAGTACCTAGGGTAACATAGAGCTGAGCAGCACAGTTGGAAGGCATGCAGGTTAGAGAGATTGGAACCAGCTATGGCATTCACAGGCGATAGGTTGTTGTGCATGGCAGTTTCTCCCTCGTCTTTCCATCTTCCCAGGTTCCTATAACTTTGGTCAGAGACTATCTGGTAGGTGGAAAGCAGAGATCATCAGGAAAAGATGGGGTTCCTGGGGACCGGGATGAAGGAAAACTTTTGACAGAGGCTATTTGGTGGCTGTTGGGTTTTGATATGTCAAGCTGGTTTCAGAAAAGGCAGAGGAACCAGAGATCCAATTGCCAACATCTGCTGGATCATGGAAAAAGCAAGAGAGTTCCAGATTGACTATGTGACTTTGTGGATCACAATCAACTGTGGAAAATTCTGAAAGAGATGGGAATACCAGACCACCTGACCTGCCTCTTGAGAAATCTGTATGCAGGTCAGGAAGCAACAGTTAGTACTGGACATGGAACAACAGACTGGTTCCAAATAGGAAAAGGAGTACATCAAGGCTGTATATTGTCACCCTGCTTATTTAACTTATATGCAGAGTACATCATGAGAAACGCTGGGCTGGAAGAAGCACAGGTCGGAATCAAGATTGCTAAGAGAAATATCAATAACCTCAGATAAGCAGATGACACCACCCTTATGGCAGAAAGTGAAGAGGAACTAAAAAGCCTCTTGATGAAAGTGAAGGAGGAGAGTGAAAAAGTTGGCTTAAAGCTCAACATTCAGAAAACTAAGATCATGACGTCTGGTCCCATCACTTCATGGGAAATAGATGGGGAAACAGTGGAAACAGTGTTAGACTTTATATCTTTGGGCTCCAAAATCACTGCAGATGGTGACTGCAGCCATGAAATTAAAAGACACTTACTCCTTGGAAGAAAACTTATGACCAACCTAGATAGCATATTCAAAAGCAGAGATATTACTTTGTCACCTAAGGTCCATCTAGTCAAGGCTATGGTTTTCCAGTGGTCATGTATGGATGTGAGAGTTGGACTGTGAAGAAGGGTGAGCGCCAAAGAATTGATGCTTTTTAACTGTGGTGTTGGAGAAGACTCTTGAGGGTCCCTTGGACTGCAAGGACATCCAGCCAATCCATTCTGAAGGAGATTAGCCCTGGGATTTCTTTGGAAGGAATGATGCTAAAGCTGAAACTCCAGTACTTTGGCCACCTCATGTGAAGAGTTGACTCATTGGAAAAGACTCTGATGATGGGAGGGATTAGGGGCAGGAAGAGAAGGGGACGATAGAGGCTGAGATGGCTGAATGGCATCACTGACTCAAAGGACATGAGTTTGGGTGAACTCCAGGAGTTGGTGATGGAGAGGGAGGCCTGGCATCCTGCGATTCATGGGGTCACAAAGAGTCAGACACGACTGTACGACTGAACTGAATTGAGAGTCAGTTGAGGTGTCTTCTGTTTGTGGGTCTGTAGGCTCTGCAGGGCTGAATGGAATCAGGGAGACACAGAAGAGCACAGGGTTTGGCCATTTTCTGACCATTTTGATGACAACCAGGACTTGGGGTCTGAGGGAAGGCCATCTGGGTGCTGAGAAACACCTTGCCCCAGGCAAGTTTGCCCGTTTAGAACTCTTCCATGTTCTAAACTTGATCAGCCTCTAGAGGAAAAGGGAAAAGTTTCTTAGACTCTCCTTTCACTGCTTCTCTAGGGATTCTCTGAACTTGGATGATTTATTTCCATTTCAGCTACTGATGAGAGCTAATAAGGGAAAGATACAGTTTAAAGAGAGGACAGAGTATGAAGAAGCACATGTATTTCCTCGGTGAATAAGTCTCCTTGGGTCAGAGAGATGAAGAAAAGAAGGGGAGAGAGAGAGAGACAGAGAGACATGGTGGGGCTCCATAGCACTTTGATCTCTGGACTTTCCTTTATGCTGCTAGTGCGAGGTGTTCCCTCTTTCACTGAGAGTGAAGACACCAGTTGCTTGCTCTGGCTCACAAACCATGCTCAGCACTCATCAGGCTGGGGGTACCCAGGAGCCGTATCCTGGAGCCGTAGAACTTTGCAGTCCAGTTCCCTTCTCTGGAGGTGAGTATATGCCATGGGTTCCCCTCTAGGAAAGAGTGAGCGAGAGAAGATGAGGATAAGAAGTTCTAGGCTTCGCTACCACGTAGAAGAAAGACAGATGGGATGCAAAGAGTAGACGCAGGGAGCTGCATGGTGAGCCAGCTCTACATTCACTGTTTCCTCTAGAGCAAAGAGCACATGCAGCTGTTCTCAAAGCTGGTGGCAGACAGCTCTGCCATTACCGAAGACCCTGCTCTCTGACTTCTCCGCTGTCTCTCTCACTTCTCCCCACTCTTCCTTTTGTGCACTTGCCATCATGCAGGGCATCACCAGGGAGAGAAGCCACAGACTGAGCAGAGTAGTCCTCACTAAAGAGTGAAAGAGAGCCCTATCCTATAGGAAGAGGAAAAGTAGATCAGTATGGACATCCTTTTCTATTCATTGACCCGTTAGTGATTCATTCACTGATGTATTTACTGCATAAATATTAGAAGAGTACTTGTTCACTCTGTGTCAGACTCTGTTCTTAGCACTGGAGTTGCGATGATGGACAAGAAAGACTGTGACGGAGGACAGCTGTTCAAACTCTCATGTGATAGTTTGTGCTTTTTTAAATGGCTACTTTTATTCTTTTTGGTTCTTTGATGCCTACAATTATCTCCTACACCTACATCATCTCCACCATCCTCAAGATCCCGTCAGGCTCTCGCCACCGGAAAACCTTTTCTGCATGTGCCTCCCACTTCACCTGTGTTGTGATCGGCTACAGAAGCTCTTTGTTCCTCTGTGTGAAACCCAATCAAACACAAGCAGCTGAGTATAACAGAGTGGCATCACTGATGGTTTTAGTGGTGAACCCTTTTCTGAACCCTTTTATCTTCACCTTCCAAAATGACAAATTCACAGAGGTGTTTCGAGATGTCATGAAAAGCTGCTACCAACTCCTCAAGGATTAGCTGTGTCATAAGGACCATGATGGACTCATCATCTTGGGCCTGAGTAAGCTGAGAGCTCTGATTCAAATCTGAAATAATCATTTTCATCATCAAATAGTTTATGATCTACAATGTGACTTTTAGCTTTTGAAAATTACTTCTGTATTTTTCAGTGGATATATTCATTTATACACATTATTCCAGTTAAAGTACATCTCACAAAATAAATTTAATGCAACTTTTCTGGTGTTCCAGTGGTAAAGAATCCACTTGCCAATGCAGGGAAATAGGTTTGATCACTTGTCCGGAAGATCCAACATGCCACAGGCAACTAAGCTTGTGTACCACAACTACTGAAGCCTCTGGGCCTAGAGCCTGTGCTCTGCAAAAAAGAAGCCATCACAATAGGAAGCCTGAGCCCCAGCTGGAGAAGCCCTGACTCACCCCAACTAGCAAAAGCCCGTGTGCCGCAAAAAGACCCAGCATGGCCAAAAAAATAATAATAAATAAAAATAAAACAAAAACACATAAAATAAAAAAATTAACAACTAAAAATATAAAAGGTGTTCATCATTATTAAAAATAGCAATGAGATATCTGAATGGGAAATGTATAGAAAAGTGTCATTCATTCTCTGACAACTAACTGACCCAAAAGTTTGAATCTAGGTGCTGGGTCATCTTCACCTATATTGTCCCGTGTTTCCCTGGTTTTCTCAAAGCCTCAGATTCCCATATGATTTCCATGAGTGATGCCAAGTCCAACTCCAGGGTTTAACCTTTTCTTGAGGCTTCTGGCCCAAGGTGCAACAGTGATAGTGCCTTCCTGGAGATTTTCTCAACCAGCAGTTGTAAGAGGAATTCACGCCTTACCAACATCAAGGTTGAATGTGTTAATACAGACAAGTCTCTATCTATTATGCTAGAAGTTGGTGAAAATAGGAAATGGAAAGTTGTCTCTAGGAAATGGATCAGAGGATTCAAGCAGATGGGGAGAGGGACATTGATGTTCCATCATTCTATTTGATTTTTCACTATGACTTGTGTTCATTTTATGAAAAATGCCAATTGTTTTTGCAAACGTATGGCTGAACAACATCACTTGGAGTACATGCATGCTGGAGAGATGGGAATGGGCCATGGCATTAACACATTGGCGGTAGAGTAGGTGGCAGATCCTCTCTGTGGATCTCTGACCAGGATCCATAAATATGACCAGTGTGTGTTCCAGAGAGGGCAGAGATCATGTGGGAAAGATGGGCTTCTTGTAATCCTGGAGATGAAGAGACAATCTGGACAGAAGTCCATTTGCTCACTAGGTTTTTGACAAGCGTCTTGAATCCACTGGTGAGTTCACAGCTTGGGGGTGGCTTAGGCTCTATAGGGCTCCATGGAGTCAGGCAGAAGCACATAGCAGCTATGCTGGCTGATTTTGACTGCTGGGAATGTGTGGTAGTGGGTAAGGAAGGTCTAGGGAGTAAGGCTGCCTGGGTGTTGAGAAGCTCCTGACTGGGAGCTTTCAGTTTTGCCCACTGCACAAAAACATCCATGGTCTCCAACTTGATTAGCCTCAGGTGGGAAGAGTGGAAGTTTTTTGAGCTTTCCCTTGACTATATCCCTGGTGTGTCTCTGAACCTGTGCAAATTTTTTCCTCAGTGAATAACCATCCTTGAGGGTAGACAAGGAAGAGGAGGAAAGAGGCAGAGAGCAAGATTCCTCTTAGCACCATTATTTCTGTACTTTAAGTTTCTGTGCTTGGCTAGGTATTCCTCATCATGAGTGAAGACAGCAGAATCAGCCTGTCTCCCAAGCATTGCCTTGTATTAGCCATGTAGGGGTGGCTTTTGATGCCTGAAGGGCAGGAGACCTTTTAGTCCTTCTCCTTCTCTTGAAATGAATGTCTTAGAAGCGATTCTCCTCTTGAAGGAGAGAATAGCAAAACATCTCTTTGGGAAGCCTGAGCTGGGCTGGCTTCTCAAACAAGGAGTAAAGTGAGGCAGCTGCAGAGTAGATCAGCTGTACTTCAGATCATCCCTCCATAGCAAAGAGCAGGGTGAGGATGCGCAGTGCTGGGTGTAGGCCCAGCCCTCTGCGTGAGAGACCACAACCCTGCTCCCTCTTCATCTCTTCTTTATGCCACTTCTCAGTTTGTAACGGGTCTGCAGCAAGAGAGATTTCAGGTTGGGTGGACATGCTTTAGGAAAGAGTGAGTGGAGGGAGTGCTAGTCAGGTTGTGCATTCTTTGTCTCTTGTATTGTTCTTTAATCTACTGATTGATATATTCATTAAATAGTACTTATAGAGTACACATATTGTCAGACTCTCTTCTTATCACTGGTTGTGATACTAGAATGCCAAAGAAGGTGCCTTCAAGGTGCATAATTTTAATGTGGCATTTTGATGTTAAATTGATAAGTACAAATGTAATATGATTTGAGATGTTGATGAAAGCCAACAGAAAGAGAAATACATCCTAAAGAGTTTAGAGAGTGAGCTGTGTTTGTGTTGTTATACAGGCGATGATGTGATAAAGGGATCAATTGAGCAAATATGTGCGTCTAGCGAGTGAGGAGCCTGGCAACTAAGGGACATAGTACCATCTGATTTGGTATCTTCTAACATTTTCCTTGCTCTAGGGCTCTCAACAAAACAGAAAAATCAGAGACAAGCAGATATGTTTCTGAGGACTTTACAAGTTGCTCTATGAAGCTGAGATGATGGCAGTTAGGTCCGCGGGACAAACTATCTATTTGAAGGTCTGGCTCCTTGCTGCAGCTAGCGATTTGAGACCCCAGAATAGACAGGATGTTGCCTCTAAATTACAGTTGCTTTTTGTGTGTCCTGGTCCTCAAATGGAGACTGTGTCAGACAGATGGGACATAGGGATGAAAGTCCCGAGCTTCTTCATTCCTTAGGACCTCTCCTCTCTCTTGGCATGTGATCACAAAAGAAAATATAATGTCAGAGCTTGAGGTCATCAGCTTGGAGCTGGCCAGGTTCTTCCTGCTTAGAGGAGACACATTCACTGAAAGCACAGATGGAAGATATCTTTTTATCACAAGAAAAAAGTTGAAGAAGTGCATAATCCATACTAGGGAGCTGAAACCATTTACTCAGATTGAGTCTTGAACTCATGTGCTGGGACTCAAACCCAGCCAAAACCCTCAGTACCTGGTTTCAGGACGTATTGGAGTTCAGGTTCTTGATGTCTCATCTCAGAAAGAATTCAGTGAGAGACAAAGTGATAAGGAAGAAGTGGATTTTTTTAGAGTAGAGAGAAGCACTCTCCACAGAGTGTGGGCCATCTCAGAGTGCAAGTCTGGCCACCTTGAAATGTGGCATGGTTAGCTTTTATGGGCTTTGTAATTTCATGGGCCTATGAGTGGGAGGATTATTCCAGTTATTTTGAGGAAGGGATAGAGAGTTCTAGGAGTTGGGCCACCACCCACTTTTTGGTGTTTTGATGGTGACTTGAAACCATCACGGCACCTCTGGGTGTGCCATATAGCTTTCTGATTGAGGATCAGTTCATTTCAGTCACTCAGTCATGTCCGACTCTTTATGACCACATGGACTGCAGCACACCAGGCTTCCCCATCCATCACCAACTCCCGGAGCTTGCTCAAACTCATCAAGTCCATCAAGTTGGTGACGTCATCCAACCATCTCATCCTCTGTTGTCCCCTTCTACTCCTGCCTTCAATCTTTCCCAGCATCAGGTTCTTTTCCAATGAGTCAGTTCTTCACATCTGGTGGCCAAAGTCTTGGAGCTTCAGGTTCAGCATCAGTCCTTCCCATGGGTATTCAGGACTGATTTTTGTTAGAATTGACTGGTTTGATCTCCTTGTTGTCCAAGGGACTCTCAATAGTCTTCTCTAATACCACAGTTCCAAAATGTCGATTCTTCAGTGCTCAGCCTTCTTTATGGTCCAAATTACACATCCATACACGACTACTGGAAACCACAGCTTATTTTCAAGGTCTAGTCAAAGTCGACTTGTCTTCCATCTTGGGCCCATTTGGTTCTAATCCGTTTATATTGTGTCCTTAAGCTATGTCATTCTATGTCATTCTTTCAAAAGTTGTGCCCTACCCCCTTTCCTCCTGTTAACACTCTCAGCAGGGCAAACTCAGAGTCCTAACCAGTGGACCACAGGGAATCCCAGGGATACTTTCTTAAATCTGTTCACATTTAGCACTTTTTTCAGGACGTGGACAAAACAGGCACAGAACACAGTTTACAGTTGATTATGGTCATTTCCCTGATGGTTTCAGTAGTTATTGTTTCCCTAATGGTTTAAGTAGTTATTCCTTTCCTCAGTCCTTCACCCTCAAAGTGACAAAACCGTAGGAGCCCTTTGCGATGGAATGAGATGATGTCATCTCCTTTCAAGGAGATAATTGCAAGATAATGGTCTTTACTTCCTCAACTCCTCCCACTCTCTGTCCTATAAAATAACCAGGAATCTGCAACCCCCAAAATATTAGTGTGAGATATTAGTGTGCCATCTTCTTGGTCAATCGGCTTTCCAAATCAAGTATTCCTCACCTGAACACGTTGTCTCTTGGTTTCTTGGTCTGTCCTGTGGTGAGCAGACGGATGTTGGACTAGTTAGCAAATTCTAGGTTTGACTCTTTGCTAGCTCACCAAATTTGTACTTACTGATTTAATTTGCCTTTCATCAGCAAGTCAGTTTATAACCTTGTTTTACATTTGTTTCTACGGAACAACATGTTGCTTAATATATATTATTGATTCACTAATATTGACACACAGCCAACAGACTGTAACTCATGCCTGAAAGAAGTTTATCCAACAGGTATTTTAGATGATGACGCTTGCTTAATACTTATCTAGGCTTCCCTGGTAGCTCAGCTGGTAAAGAATCCACCTGCTGTGCAGGAGACCCTGGTTCAATTCCTGGGTTGGGAAGATCCCCTGGAGAAGGGATAGGCTACCCACTCTAGTATTCTTGGGCTGCCCTGGTGACTCAGATGATAAAGAATCTGCCTGCATTGTGGGAGACCTGGGTTGGGAAGATCCCCTGGAGAAGGGAACGGCTACCTACTCCCGTATTCTCATCTGGAGAATCCTCACAGAGGAGACTGGTGGGCTACAATCCATGGAGTTGCAGAGAGTCTGACAAGACTGAGCGACTAAGTATAGCACAAGCTTGTTTTCCCCATTAGGTACCTAACATTATTCCTGCACTTAGCACCAGGAGATCAGCATTTCAGCATTATGTTTGAGAGCCATCTTAAGCAGCAAAATCACCAACAAAATGCAAAGAAATGCCAAAACATGTTGCTAATTAGACAGCACAAGATATATTTATTTATGGTATAGGAGCTGCAGCAAGAAGGCAGGGTTGTTGCCTTTACCTCAGTTGAGAACTGTGCTCCAGGTGACTTCAATTTTTCCTATGAGCATACATGCCCCTGTTGATTAATGGCCTCGAATGTGCTTGAAATTTTGATTTTGGAGCCACACAGAAGGTTTTGTAGATGAATGAGTAAGTGTAGAATGTGTGAATGATTTGTCTACAGCATTCTCTTGTTGGGTTTATTTGTTTTGTGTCACTTGAGGTAATGAATTAAACTACTCGGAACATTAAAATAGATCTTTGTGAGCATGTATTTTCAGTTCTTAGGTAAATACCTGGGAGTAGAATTGCTATGTCAAGGGGGTAGGTATATCCTTAGCTTTAAGAAGCTGGCGGAATCTTTCCTAATGCATTGTGTTAGTGTGCACTCCTTTCTGCTTCTGAAGTGTCGGTCTGGCTCCTGTGGCCTTAAACAACACTGGAGGGGCCTCTAAGGTCAATGAACCATGGCCTGAATTAGAGAAGCTGCTGGTGCAGTAGAGGTTCTGAGAGAAAATACCTCCCTCCCTCTGATTTCCTCCTGTGCCGGCAGCCTTGCTTCACATTCAACGAACAGTCAGGATAGGAATGATGATTGGAGCTCAGAGGCTAACAGTCAGTAACTGGGACAGCAGTGTCCTGGGCAGCTGGCAGCACAGTTCCCGTGGAGATGAGCACCTCTGGGATGTGTCTTTCATTCACCACGTAGTTGCTGCCTCCTTGTATGTTAGTATCATTACTGGGAACTCACATGGTGAACACGGATATAAAAATTTCCTGCAACTTCCTGCAGAAATCTGTTGGGCTGGCCCCAGTAGACTCTCATTTCAATAGATGATAGATAGATACAACTTTTCGGTGGGTGATGGATATCAGCTAAGATATGTAATGTGATTTAGGAAGCTATTACTGTGGAAACGTATATGCTGCAGGTGAAGGTGTTTATTGCAGCATCATTATACTGGTGAAAAACTGGAGAACATGCCATGTTCTTGAGCAAGGTACTCAATAATTACACGGTGGTTATTGTCATAAGGAGAATATTTATTTAGTAATCACTTGAAACGTGAGAGAGTGCTAACATAGAAAGGTTTCATATGCAAACAAACACAAACACAAATATAGAACAAAGAGAAAGTAGCAAGGCATTATGTTGGCTAAACTAGCAAGTAGAGTCCATATAAAGATATACATGTATATTGTAGAAAATTTTGTGTAGACATAATAGAAATTAATCATAGTATTTACGTGTACAAGATGAATAGGAGAATCGTACACTGGTGAGGGGGAATTTGTTTTCTATTCCTCTATAAAATTTTATTTTCTAACCAGGAGTTGTTTTAAATGAAAGTTGTTCTTAAAAAGGTAAATATAAATACTATAAATGTAATTTTACTATCTTACTCAGCATCCCGGCTGCTCTCAGTTTTATATACTATTAATATTTGTGGGAGTCCGGTATATTGCTCCTTCTGCCTGTACCTCTCACTTCAGGCAGGTCAGGAAGGTGCCCTGGTAGCATTTAGCACCTAAGGGAATATAGGAATGAGCAGCACAGTTGGACTGCATGCAGGGTGGAGAGCCTGGAAGGGTCTGTGGCATTCACAGGCTGTGGGGTTAGGGTGCATGGAAGTTTCTCTCTCATCTTTCCCTCTTCCCAGGTTCCCATATCTGTGGTCAGAGTATCTGGTAGGTGGAATGCAGAGATCATCGGGAAAAGATGGGGTTCCTGGGGATTGGGATGAAGGAAAACTTTTGATAGAGGCTATTTGGTGGCTGTTGGGTTTTGATATGTTTTAGAGCCAGTTGAGGTGTCTTCTGTTTGTGGGTCACTAGGCTCTGCAGGGCTGAATGGAATCAGGGAGACACAGAAGAGAGCAGGGTCTGGCAATTTTTTGACTGTTTTGATGACAACCAGGACTTGGGGTCTGAGGGGAGGCCAGCTGGGTGCTGAGAAACACCTTGCCCCAGAGATTTCAAGTTTGCCCATTTAGAACTTTTCCATGTTCTAAACTTGATTAGCCTCGAGAGGAAAAGGGAACAGTTTCTCTGACTCTATTTTCACTGATTCTCTAGGGATCCTCTGAACTTGACAGATTTAGTTAATCAGTGAATCAGTCTCTCTGGGGACAGACAGGTGAAGGAAAAAAGGAGAGAAAGACATAGAAAGCCATGGTTGGGCTCTCACAGCACTTTGATCACTAGACTTTCCCCTAAGGTGCTGGTGCGAGGTGTTCCCTCTTTCCCTGAGTGTGGAGAGAGCAATAGTTTGCTGTGACCAAAGGCCTTGCCCAGCACTCGTCAAGCAGGGGCACCCAGGGCTGACCACAGAGCCACAGAACTTTGCAGTCCAGTCCCCTTCTCTGGAGGTGAGTGTCTGCCAGTGGTTCCCCTCTGTGAAGGAGCTAGCAGGAGAGGATGAGGATAGGAAGTTCTGGGCTTTGCTACCATGTAGAAGAAAGACACCTGGAACATGAAGAATGGATTAAGCGAGCTGCACGGTGAACCCATTTCCTTCAGAGCAGAAAGCACATTTTGCTGTTCTGAGTGCTGGTGACAGACAGAGCTCTCTGACATGACCTGAGACCCTGCTCTCTCATCCCTCCCTATTTCTTCTGTGTATGCTTCCTGTTCTGTAGGGGATCCCCAGGAAGAGAGGCCACAGATTGACCAGACACGTCCTCTGTAAAGAGTGAAAGAGAGTCCTATCCTGTAAGCAGAAGGAAAAGCATGTCAGGATGGATACTCTTTGTTCATTCATTAACCTGTCTGTGACTCATTCACTGATTTATTTAGTGAATAAATATTAAAAGCATACTTGTTCACACTGTGTCAGGCTCTGTTCTAGGCACTGGAGGTGTCACGGTGAACAAGGAAGAAAACAATCTTTGTGGTAGTTCAATTTCAGCTTCTGGTGAGAGCTAATAAGGGGAAAATACAGCTTCAAGAGAGAACAAAGTGTGAAGAGGCACATGTGTAGCTTTAGAAAGTCTGGAAGGGCCACAGGATTTGAGACCTTAGAGCAGCCAGCTGCAGGTGGTGAGGGCCTTGCTGCTACTGCTGCTGGTAAGTCGTTTCAGTTGTGTCCGACTCTGTGCGACCCCATAGACGGCAGCCCAGCAGGCTCCCCCGTCCCTGGGATTCTCAAGGCAAGAACACTGGAGTGGGTTGGCATTTCCTTCTCCAATGCATGTAAGTAAAAAGTGAGAGTGAAGTCACTCAGTCGTGTCTGACTCTTAGCAACCCCATGGACTGTAGCCCACCAGGCTCCTCTGTCCATGATATTTTCCGGGCCAGAGTACTGGAGTGAGGTGCAATTGCCTTCCTCAGGTGAGGGCCTTACCTTATTGAATTATCCAGTGGAGCTCAGGGTGATCCTTTTTGATATTTTCTGACAGTTTTCCTTATTTGTAGGACTCAGGAGACAATAGAGGACTTCGATGAGCAAATGTGGCCTGGGGACGTTTCCACACCTCCTATAGTACTCAGATAATAATGGGTTGAAGTAGGGATGCACTGCACCTTTGGATGTCTCTTCTTCCTAGAGCTAGAAATCTGAAACTCCAGAAGGCCAGCAGTTGCTACCATTAAATCATAGCTCCTTTCTAGTTTCTGGTCCGAGATTATGCAGTAGGGACGGGAGTGATGGAAGCTGGCAAAGACAGTCCCAGCCTCTTCACTCTTCCTGTTCCCCTACATTCTGCAGTCCCCTGGTGACAAGAGGAATCATCAGTCTGAGCTGGAAATCACTAACTAGGTTCTGCTGAAGCTCTTCCTGTTAGGAGGAGACACACTGAGTGAAATGGGAGAGAGAAAGGGACTTTTTTCATAGGAATAAGGAGGAAGAAATGGAGAGCTCCCTCCAGGGAGGCTGCTGCCCAGAAGTCAGGAAAAGACTCAATAGTTTGTCTCAAAACAGCTCTTGTCTTAGGCCATCGACCCCATCTCCCTGCCTGTCATCCTTCCCAAGAGGCAGAAATGATACAGACAACTGAATTGAAATCTTTAAAGGGAAGATAAGGCAAATGAATCTGCATTCAAAGGAAGGAAGGAGAAGGAACCATGTCTCAGTGAGACTGACTAGGAATACTTTCTTGTAGCTGCTGAGGTGCAGCAGTTATCTCAGGGCATGGATGTCAGAGACAGATTACGACACTCGGAATGGAAGGGTCATGATGTAGGTCATGATGTCGTGGCCAGGGAATTAGACAAGGTGGTGAGGGATGGTGGCAGAGCTGGAGTCCAAATGTCCAGTGAATTGAGAGACAAATGTGATTCTTGGTTTGGTGTGTCCTTATAATGATACTGGTGATTATTTCTTATCTTACTGGAGATACACACTTATCTTCATATATTATATATTTGTTATTTTTCAGTCACTAAGTCGTGTCCGACTCTCTGTGACCCCACGGACTGTAGGCCACCATCCTCCTCTGTCTGTGGGATTTCCCAGACAAGATCCTGGAGGGAGTTGCCATTTTCTTCTCCAGGCGTCTTCCTGGATCCAGTATCTAACCTGTTTCTCCCACGATGGCAGGCATATTCTTTACCACTGAACCACCAGGGAAGCCCACATATTGTTTATAAAACATTTAACATCAACTTTGTACTGAGAATAGTGAAATATGAACCCAGCTGGTCATTCTGTGGAGCCTGAAAGAGCAAGAGATAATATCCTGTCAACCTGTGAATGTCTTTAGTGCGTTGAAATTAGCAGCATGTTGTCTCTCCTTTGCCCTCCAGATTTCAAAAAGAGAAGAAGCACCCAGCTAAATGTTGAAAAATTACTCTAGCACCACGGAATTTTATCTCCTTGGTTTTCCTGGCTCTAAAGAACTACGTGATATTCTTTTTGCCACTTTCTTTTCCTTTTACTTGGTGACAATGGTGGGAAATATCCTCATTATTGTGGTTGTCTGTGTTGATAAACGTCTGCAGACCCCCATGTATTTCTTCCTGGGTCACCTCTTTGTCCTAGAGATGCTGACCACAACCGTGACTGTCCCCTTGATGCTCTGGGGTCTGCTACTTCCTGGGATGCAGGCAATATCCTTGACAGCCTGTTGTGTACAACTGTATCTGTACCTGTCTTTGGGAATATCGGAGTTCATATTATTTGCTGCGATGGCTGTGGATCGTTATGTGGCTGTCTGTAACCCTCTGCGGTACATCATCATTATGAACAGCCATACCTGTCTCTGGGTGGTAGTTGTGTCCTGGGTATTTGGCTTCCTGTTTGAAATCTGGCCAGTCTATGCCACGTTTCATCTTACTTTCTGCAAATCAAATGTGCTAGACCATTTTTACTGTGACCGAGGACAGCTATTCAAGCTATCGTGTGATAATAGCCTTTTCACTGAATTTATTCTTTTTTTAATGGCCGTTTTTGTACTTTTTGGTTCTTTGATCCCTACAATTGTCTCCTACACCTACATCATCTCCACCATCCTCAAGATCCCTTCAGGATCTGGCTGCTGGAAAGCCTTCTCTACATGTGCCTCCCACTTCACCTGTGTCGTGATCGGCTACAGCAGCTGCTTGTTCCTCTATGTGAAACCCAAGCAAACGCAGGCCGCTGAGTACAACAGGGTAGCCTCACTGATGGTGGTAGTGGTGAGCCCTTTTCTGAACCCTTTTATCTTCACCCTCCGAAATGACAAATTCACAGAGGTGTTTTGAGGTGCCATGAAAAGCTTCTATCGACTCCTCAAGGCTTAGCTGTTGTAAGGACCGCCATGGATTCATCATCTTGGGCCTGAGTAAGCTGAGAGCTCTGATTCAAATCTGAAATAGTCATTTTCATCATCAAGTAGTTTATGGTCTATGATGTAACTTTTAGCTTTTGGTAATCACTTCCTTATTTTTCACTGGATACATTCATTTATACACATTATTCTAGTTAAAACACACCTTGCAAAATAAATTTAATAGGACTTACCAGATGATCCAGTGGTAAAGAATCCACCTGTCAATGCAGGAGACCTGGTTTCAATACCTGGCCCAGAATATCCAACGTGCCATGGGCAACTAAGTTTGTGTACCACAAATGCTGAAGCCTCTGTGCCCTAGAGCCTGTGCTCTGCAAAAGAGAAGCCATCACAATAAGAAATCTGAGCCCCAACTAGAGAGTAGCCATGCCTCACCCCAACTAGCAAAAGCCCATGTGTAGCAAAAAGACTCAGCACAGCCAAAAAAATAATAATAAATAAAAACAAAACAAATAACATAAAATAAAGAAAATAAATTTAACAACTAAAAATATGAAAGATGTTCATGGTTTTTAAAACAACGCTGAGATATTTGAATGTGAAGTGTGTAGAAAAGAATCAATTCTCTGACAGCTGACCTAAATGTTTGAATCTAGGTGCTGGGTCATCTTTACCTATATTATCCTGTGTTTCCCTGTTTTCTCAAAGCGTCAGCTTACCATATGATTTCCATGAGTGATGCCAAGTCCAACTCCAGGGTTTAACCTTTTCTTGAGGCTTCTGGCCCAAGGTGCAACAGTGATAGTGCCTTCCTTGAATTTTTATCAACTAGTAGTTGTAAGAGGAATTCACGCTTTACCAACATCAAGGTTGAATGTGTTAATACAGACAAATCTCTATCTATAATACTAGAAGTTTAGTTTGTGAAAATATTTAGCTCTAGGAAATGGATCAGAAGACTCAAGCAGATGGGGGGAAGGACACTGATGTTCCATCATTCTATTTGATTTTTGACTATGACTTGTGTTCATTTTATGAAAAATGGCATTTGTTTTTGCAAATGTAATAATAAATATTTCAGATGTGATTTTGCAGTTTTACT
Organism: Ovis aries; assembly: GCF_016772045.2. NCBI lineage: Eukaryota > Metazoa > Chordata > Mammalia > Artiodactyla > Bovidae > Ovis > Ovis aries. The sequence continues at coordinate 106,563,964 of NC_056057.1, forward strand.
TACCATCTCAGCCATTCTCACTTTTATGTAGCATTTTTGGGATTAATTTTGAATGTTTTTTAAACCTTTATCCCTCCATCCTAGCAGCTGAGGTTTTTGAGCAGGGCTCCAAAACCCAATCGCATTTGAGGACCTAGAGGGAAACGTATGGCTGAACAACCCCACTTGGAATGCATGCATGCTGGAGAGATGGGAATGAGCCAGGGCATTAACACATTGGCGGTAGAGTAGGTGGCAGATTCTCTCTGTGGATCTCTGACAGGATCCATAAATATGACCAGAGGGTGTGTGGTCCAGAGAGGGCAGAGAACATCTGGGAAAGATGGGCTTCTTATAACCCTGGAGATGAAGACAGAATCTGGACAGACCATTTGGCCACTAGGTTTTTGACAAGCATCTTGAATCCACTGGTGGGTTCACAGCTTGTGGGTGGCTTAGGCTCTGTAGGGCTCCATGTAGTCAGGAAGAAGCACATAGCAGCTGTGTTGGCTGATTGTGACAGCTGGGAACGTGTGGTAGTGGGTAAGGAAGGTCCAGGGAGTAAGGCGGCCTGGGTGTTGAGAAGCTCCTGACTGGGAGCTTTCAGTTTTGCCCACTGCACAAAAACATCCATGGTCTCCAACTTGATTAGCCTGAGGTGGGAAGAGTGGAAAATTTTCAGCTTTTCCTTGACTATATCCCTAGTGTGTCTCTTAACCTGTTCAAATTTTTTCCTCAGTGAATAACTATCCTTGAGGGTAGACAAGGAAGAGGAGGAAAGAGGCAGAGAGAATGAGAGACAGGGAGACAACCTGATTCCTCTTAGCACCATTATTTCTGTACTTCTTTAAGGTTCTGTGCTTGGCTAGTTATTCCTCATTATGAGTGAAGACAGCAGAATCAGAATGTCTCCCAAGCATTGCCTTGTATTAGCCATGTAGGGGTGGTGGTTGATGGCTGAAGGGCAGGTGACCTTTTAGTCCTTCCCCTTCTCTTGAAATGAATGTCTTAGAAGCGATTCTCCTCTTGAAGGAGAGAATAGCAAAGCATCTCTTTGGGAAGCCTGAGCTGGGCTGGCTTCTCAAACAAGGAGTAAAGTGAGGCAGCTGCAGAGTAGATCAGCTGTACTTCAGATCATCCCTCCATAGCAAAGAGCAGGGTGAGGATGCGCAGTGCTGGGTGTAGGCCCAGCCCTCTGCGTGAGAGACTGCAACCCTGCTCCCTCTTCATCTCTTCTTTATGCCACTTCTCAGTTTGTAACGGGTCTGCAGCAAGAGAGATTTCAGGTTGGGTGGACAATGCTTTAGGAAAGAGTGAGTGGAGGGAATGCTAGTCAGGTTGGATATTCTTTGTCTATTGTATTGTTCTTTAATCTACTGATTGATATATTCACTGAATAATATTTATAGAGTGCTGGGAGCCAGCGTGAGGAACTCCGCCCATGGCAAAGGTCATGAGGAAGGAGGCTTCGGCATATGCAAAGGTGGGATCAAGCCTCAGGAAACCCCCCTTGTTCCTGAGCATCTGCCCCCAAAACCAGAGTCTGCCTACTTTACTACACCTCTGACTTTATGGGGGGCTTTCCCCCATCACCTCTCTTGGAGGAGTTAACCTTCTGCTCCAGTTAATAAAAATTCCTGGGCGTGACAAGAGTGTTTCAACTTATGAACTCCTCTGAAGGTTATCTAGCCTGCCTGTACAGGTTCGTCCGGCCACATGTGATTGTTTACAGCCTCCCAACTGTGAGAGGCACGAGATGTTTTAGACTTACTAAAGGCAGATTCTTTTAGGAAGTTAGAAATTATTAGTATAGTGGGTTAATTAGGAATTGTATTGGTGAAGGGTTTTTCATTTGTTGAGCCAATATTTGCTGCTAAGTCTCCATATTCCCTGCCCTTATAATGAATATATAACTAGCATATAGGAGAAATAAGTATTAACCTTTAGATTAATCATGTTAACCTTCAGTTCAGTTCAGTTCAGTTCAGTCACTCAGTCATATCTGACTCTTTGTGACCCCATGAATCGCAGCATGCCAGGCCTCCCTCTCCATCACCAACTCCCGGAGTTCACTCAGACTTGCGTCCATTGAGTCAGTGATGCCATTCAGCCATCTCATCCTCTGTCACCCCCTTCTTCTTCTACCCCTAATCCCTCCCAGCATCAAAGTCTTTTCCAATGAGTCAGCTCTTTGCATGAGGTGGCCAAAGTATTGGAGTTTCAGCTTTAGCATCATTCCTTCCAAAGAAATCCCAGGGTTGATCTCCTTCAGAATGGACTGGTTGGATCTCCTTGCAGTCCAAGGGACTCTCAAGAGTCTTCTCCAACACCACAGTTCAAAAGCATCAATTCTTCAGCGCTCAGCCTTCTTCACAGTCCAACTCTCACATCCATACATGACTACTGGAAAAACCATAGCCTTGACTAGATGGACCTTAGTCGGCAAAGTAACGCCTCTTCTTTTGAATATGCTAACCTTAGGCTAAGTAAATTTCTTTCTTAATTGTAGCCCACTACACCCTCACCCTATAGGAATGCAACTTTATCTGGTACCTTTGGAGAGTGGTGCCTGGTTTAAGAAAAATCACCCCTGGAATATGAATTTTTTGGTTATCAGAAAGAAAGGATCATAAAATGTCAGCAGGCCTTATGGCCAGAAGATGATGTAAAACCCCTAAGACCTTTATGTATACTTTTATATGAAGCACCTGATTTTGATAAAGGTCAGAACTGCTGACCCCCACGTGACTTTAAAATTTCCATTTGTCTCTATGTGTAACAAAAGGTATATAAACAAACCTAAAAATAAAGAAATCAGATCAGTTTCTGGAAAGACTGATTCCCCCATGTTGTTCTTTCTTGTTCTCCGTTTTTCTGGCTGAATTTCCATCTGGAGCATGGGTGCTCGCCAAGCCTGCTAATTTTGCCCTGGCATATAAGTTCCACGCGAGAGGGAGCCCAAGGCGGCTCACCCTTCAATATTCAAGTGGGCGCTGGTGGTCTGCCTAGGTGGTGCAAGCCTCTTGTCTCAAACCTTTATTGGTATCCCACGTAAACCAAGTTATTCAGCCTCTTTTTCTCCACTAATTTTCCTACTATGCTATTTCTTTCTAATCTCCCTCTATATCTTTAATTAAGCAATTAATTCCTAGGACCCTGACTCCATCTCCACTTCGAATTACCCTGGATCCACCAGGGCTGGACCCCGGCATTAGAGTACACATTTTATCAGACTCTCTTATCACTGGTTGTGATACTAGAATGCTGAAGAACGTGCCTTCAGGTACTTAATTCTAATGTGGAATTTTAATGTTAAATGATAAGTACAAATGTAATATGATTTGAGATATTGATGGAAGCCAACAGAAATAGAAATACAGCCTAGAGAGTTTAGAGAATGAGATTTTGTATGTATTGTTATTCCAGCAATGAGACTAAAAGGGGTTAATTGAGCAAAGGTATGCATGCAGCGAGCAAGGAGCCTGGCAACTAAGGGACACAGTACCATCTGGTTTGGCATTTTCTAGCATTTTTCTTACCCTAGTGAAAGTGAAAGTGAAATTGCTCAGTTGTGTCTGACTCTTTGCAACCCCATGGACTGTAGCCTACTAGGCTCCTCTGTCCATGGGATTTTCCAGGCAATAGTACTGGAGTGGATTGCCATTTCCTTCTCCAGGGGATCTTCCCGACCCAGGAATTGAACCCGGCTCTCCCACGCTGTAGACAGACACTTTACCATCTGAGCCACCAGGGAAGTCCCTAGGGCTCTGGACAAAATAGAAAAGTCATAGACAAGCAGATACATTTTTGGAGACTTTACAAATTGCTCTATGAAGCTGAGATGATGGCAGTTTGGTCCGAGGGACAGAGTATCTATTTGAAGGTCTGGCTCCTTTCTGCAGCTAGAGATTTGGGAACCTCAGAATATAGAGGATGTTGTCTCTAAATTTTCACTGCTCTTTTGTTTCATGATCCCCAGATGGAGACTGTGTAGGATAGATGAGACACAGGGATGAAAGTCTGATCCTCTTCATTTGTTGGGACCTCTCATCTCTCATGGCATGTGATCACACGTAGAAATATAATGTCAGAACTTAAGGTCATCAACTTGAAGCTGGCTGGGTTCTTCGTGCTTAGAGGAGACACATTCACTAAAAGCACAGATGGAGGAAGACTTTTATCACAAGAATAAAGTTGAAGATACTGGATAATCCACACTTCTGGAAGCCAGCTCCCCAGAAATAAGGGAATGATTCAATACTCTGTGTCAAATTGTTTTATGACAATGTCCTTGATAGGCTCAGATTCTCAACAGCACCCCTAAAGTGATACATAAAACAGGCAACAACTTTAAAATGCATATAATCCAAATGAAGCCTGAGTTCAGTGGATACAAAGAAAAGAAGTAACCATGTCTGGGTGGGATTCTCAAGGCAAACTTTCTTTTGTTTTGTTTGCATCATGGGGCTTGCAGGATCTTAGTTCCCCTACCGTGGATTGACCTGGAAACCCTGGCATTGAAAGCTCTGAGTCCTAACCAGTGGGACCAACAGAGATTCCCAGGAATATTTTCTTAAAACTGTTAATATACAGCAGTTTTTTCAGGATGTGGGCAAGACTGGCACAGAACACAGTTTACATCCAATTACAATACAGTGGTTTCCCTGATGATTTCAGTAGTTATTTCTTTTCTCAGTCCTTCAAACTCCAAAGTGACAAATTCATAGGAGCACATCAGGATGGAATGAAACTATGTTGTAGATGTTCATTTCAGGAGATATTTGCAAGATAATTGTCTTTACTTCCTCAATGCCTCCTCCTAACTGTCCTATAAAAGAACCTGGCATCCACACCCCTACAAAATGGTTATTTTGAGACATTAATCTGCCATCTTCTTGGTCAACCGGCTTTCCAAATAAAATTGTGTTCCTTGCCTCAATACCTCATTTCTTGGCTATGTTGACTAAAAAGATACACAACTTGAGAGTTGTCAGTGAGTTTTATTTGGGGCAAAATGAGGACTGAAACCCAGGAGTTAACACTTCAGATAGGTCTGAGAAACTGCTCCAAAGAGGCAGTGGGGGAAGGTCATTAAATAAGATTTTGGTGAAGGGGCAGTTCAATGCAATAAAACGCTTGCTTTACAAAAGGTTTTTTGCTAGTCACGAGGATCTGATGTCACCATGAAGGGATTTAGTGCTTTCCTAAATATGAAGAGATGCAAGGATTGGGATCTTGAAATTAGTTCCTGAAAATATCTATCTAAAGACTTGTTCCATTGGCAAAATGCTGTTAGCCTTTGCCCTGCTTCATTTTGTACTCCAAGGCCAAACTTGCCTGTTACTCCGGGTACTTCTTGACCAGTTAGTCATAAAGGAAATCAACCCTGAATATTCACTGGAAGGGCTGATGCTGAAGCTGAAGCTCCAATATTTTGGCCATCTGATGTGAAGAGCCAACTCATTGGAAAGGACCCTGATGCTGGGAAAGATTGAAGGCAAGAGGAGAAGGGGATGACAGGGAGTGAAATGACTGGATGGCATAATTGATGCAATGGACATGAGTTTGAGCAAACCATGGGAGATAGTGAAGGACAGGGAAGCCTGGTGGGCTGCAGTCCATTAGGTCACAAAGAGTCAGACACGACTGAGCAACTGAACAACAACAACAAAAGACCTGTTCCCCCAGATTCCCTGGAGCATAGAGTGCCTCACTCTCACCCTGAGCTCCCTCAGGGTGTGTTGAACTGCACAGGGTTCAGTCTTTCCAGAAGCAGATGGCAAATACCCTTGGTAAGTGCCAATTTCTAATTGACAGTTAACCAAATGTGTTTTTACTGATTAAATCTTCCTTTCATCAACTAATCAGCATGTAACTTTGTTATATGTTTGTTTCTATTCAATGCTGCTGCTGCTTCTAAGTTGCATCAGTCTATTCAATGACACCTTGCTCAATATGTATTATTGATCCATGAAGATTGACACACAGCCAACAGCTTGTAACTCATGCTTGCAGAATTTTAGCAAACATGTATTTTAAATAATGAAGCGTGTATAATACTTATCTAAACTTATTTTCCCCATAAGGCACATAACAGCCTTCTTACCCTTAGCACCAGGAGATAAGCATTTCAGCATTATGCTTCAGTTCAGTTCAGTCACTCAGTCATGTCCAAGTCTTTGCCACCCCATGGACTGCAGCACACCCAGCTTCCCTGTCCATCAGCAACTCCCAGAACTTACTCAAACTCATGTCCATCGAGTTGGTGATGCCATCCAACCATCTCATCCTCTGTCATCCCCTTCTCCTCCTGCTTTCAATCTTTCCCAGCATCAGGGTCTTTTCCAATGAGTCAGTTCTTTGCATCAGTCCTTCCAATGAGCATTCAGGACTGATTTCCTTTAGGATTGACTGGTTTGATCTCCTTGCAGTCCAAGGGACTCTCAAGAGTCTCCTCCAACAGCACAGTTCAAAAGCATCAATTCTTTGGTGCTCAGCTTTCTTTATGGTTGAACTCTCATATGACTACTGGAAAAACCATATCTTTGACTAGATGGACCTTTGTTGGTAAAGTAATGTCTCTGCTTTTTATTAGGCTATCTAGGTTTGTTATAGCTTTTCTTCCAAGGAGCAAGTATCTTTTTATTTCATGGCTGTAGTCACCATCTGCAGTGATTTTTGAGTCCAAGAAAATAAAGTCTGTCACTGTTTCCATTATTTTCCCATCTATTTGCCATGAAGTGATGGGACTGGATGCCATGATCTTCATTTTTTGAATGTTGAGTTTTAAGCCAATTTTTTCACTCTCCTCTCTCACTTTCATCAAGAGGTTCTTTAGTTCCTTTTCACTTTCTGCCATAGGGTGGTTTCATTTACATATCTGAGGTTTATTGATATTTCTCCCTGCATCTTGCTTCCAGCTTGTGCTTCATCCAGATCAGCATTTCATATGATGTACTCTGCATATGAGTTAAATAAGCAGAGTGACAATATACAGCTTTGATGTACTTCTTTCCCTATTTGGAACCAGTCTGTTGTTCCATGTCCAATTCTAACTGTTGCTTCTTGACTTACATACAGATTTCTCAGGAGGCAGATAAGGTGGTCTGGTATTCCCATATCTTTAAGAATTTTCCAGTTTGCAAAAACATTATGCTTCAGTTCAGTTCAGTTTCTCAGTCATGTCTGACTCTTTGCAACCCCATGAATCGCAGCACGCCAGGCCTCCCTGTCCATCACCAACCCCCAGAGTTCACTCAGACTCATGTCCATCGAGTCAGTGATGCCATCCAGCCATCTCATCCTCTGTTGTCCCCTTCTCCTCCTGCTCCCAATCCCTCCCAGCATGAGAGTCTTTTCCAATGAGCCAACTGTTTGCATGAGGTGACCAAAGTACTGGAGTTTCAGCTTTAGCATCATTCCTTCCAAAGAACACTGAGGGCTGATCTCCTTCAGAATGGACTGGTTGGATCTCCTTGCAGTCCAGGGGACTCTCAAGCGTCTTCTCCAACACCATATTTCAAAAGCATCAATTCTTCGGTGCTCAGCCTTCTTCACAGTCCAATTCTCACATCCATACATGACCACTGGAAAAACCATAGCCTTGACTAGATGGACCTTAGCGGGCAAAGTAATGTCTCTGTTTTTCAGTATGCTATCTAGGTTGGTCATAACTTTTCTTCCAAGGAGTAAGTGTCTTTTAATTTCATGGCTGCAGTCACCATCTGAAGTGATTTTGGAGCACCCCCAAAATAAAGTCTGACACTGTTTCCACTGTTTCCCCATCTATTTCCCATGAAGTGATGGGACTGGAGGCCATGATCTTCGTTTTCTGAATGTTGAGCTTTAAGCCAATTTTTTCACTCTCCTCTCTCACTTTCATCAAGAGGCGTTTTTTTTAGTTCCTCTTCACTTTCTGCCATAAGGGTAGTATCATCTGTATATCTGAGGTTATTGATATTTCTCCCGGCAATCTTGATTCCAGCTTGTGTTTCTTCCAGTCCAGCGTTTCTCATGATGTACTCTGTATATAAGTTAAATAAGCAGGGTGACAATATACAGCCTTGACGTCCTCCTTTTCCTGTCATCAAATTGGACAATCTTAAAGGAAATCAACCCTGAATACTCTTTGGAAGTACTGATGCTGAAGCTGAAGCTCCAGTACTTTGGGCACCTGATGAGAATGGCTGACTTATTGGAAAATCACCTCATACTGGGAGATCGAAGACTTAAAGAAGAGGGTGACAGAGGATGATATGGTTGTATGGCATCACATATCAATGGACATGAATTTGGGCAAACTCCGGAAGATGGTGAAGGACATGGAAGCCTGGCATGCTGCAGTTCATGGGGTCGCAAAGAGTCAGATACGTCTTGGTAACTGAAAAGCAACAATAGCTTAAGCAGCAAAATCACCAATGAAATGCAAACAAATTTCAAAAACATGTTGCTAATTGGACAGTACAAAAGACATTTATTTACAGTATAGAAGCTGCAACAAGGTTGTGCCTTCTTCAACCTCAGTTGAGAACATGTACTCCAGGTGTCTCCAGTTTTCTGCTATGAGCATACATGCCCATGTTGATTAATGACCTTTAGTAATTGCTTGGAAATACTGATTTTGGAGCTATGCATAAGTTTATGTGAGTAGATGAATGCGCAAATACAGAATATGTGAATAATGAAGATTGACACTACCATTCTTTTGTTGGGGCTATTTGTTTTGTATCACTTGATGTAAAAGAATTAAACTGCTAGGAACATCAGAACAGACATCTTTGTGAAGATGTATCTTTTCATTTCTTAGGTAAATTTCTGGGAGCAGAATTGCTGTGTCCTAGTAGCTATATCCTTAGCTTTAAGAAACGGACAGAATTTTTCCTAATGGGTTTTGTTGCTGTACATTTCTTCCTACTTTTGAAGTGTCTGTTGTGCTCCTGTGGCCATAAACATCACTGTAGGGACATGTAGGGTCAATGAACCATGTCCTGAATTGAGGAGGTTGGCTTTGCAATAAGGGTTCTGAGACGAAACGTCTACCTACCTTACCTCCCTCAGATGTCCTCATGTGCCAGTAGCCTTGCTTCACATACTACAGTCTTGATAGGAGCTGACACATTTGGAGCTCAGAGGCTGAGAGGCAGTAGCTGAGACAGCAGTGTCTTGGGCAGCTGTCATCACAGTTCCCATGGGGATGAGGAACCCTGGGATGTTTCTTCCCTTCATAATGTAATTACTGTCTCCTTGTATGTTAGTATGATTACTGGGAAGGTCATATGGTGAACACGAGAATAAAAATTCCTTCAACTTCCTGTGGAAATCTGTCTGGGTGACCCCAATATAATGTCCTTTCAAGATTATAAATTGATACAACTTTTTGGAGGGTGATTGGAAAGCAGCTAAGAAATGTAATATGATTTAGAAGCTGTTACTGTACAAATGTACATGTTACAGGTAAAGGTATTTATAGAGGTATGCATGTGTATGATAGAAAATTTCTGTATGGACCTAACAGAAATTAATCATAGTATTTAGATGTATGAGATGGTGAGGAGAATCGTACAATGGTGAGAGGGAATTTGTTTTCTATTCCTCTGTAAAACTTTATTTTCTTACCAGGAGTTGTTTTAAATGGAGTTGTTTTCAAGGTAATTATAAATATTTAAAATGTAATTTTGCTATCTTATTCAGCATCCCGGCTGTTCTCACTTTTATATACTATTAATATTTGTGGGAGTCAGTCCTGTATATTGCTCCTTCTGCCTGTACGTCTCACTTCAGGCAGGTCAGGAAGGTGCCCTGGTAGCATTTGGCACCTAAGGGAATATGTGAATGAGCCGCACAGTTGGACTGCATGCAGGATCGAGAGCCTGAAAGGGTCTGTGGCATTCACAGGCTGTGGGGTTAGGGTGCATGGCCATTTCTCTCTCATCTTTCCCTCTTCCCAGGTTCCCATAACTGTGGTCAGAGAGTACCTGGTAGGTGGAATGCAGAGATCACCAGGAAAAGATGGGGTTCCTGGGGATTGGGATGAAGGAAAACTTTTGATAGAGGCTATTTGGTGGCTGTTGGGTTTTGATATGTTTTAGAGCCAGTTGAGGTGTCTTCTGTTTGTGGGTCACTAGGCTCTGCAGGGCTGAATGGAATCAGGGAGACACAGAAGAGAGCAGGGTCTGGCAATTTTTTGACTGTTTTGATGACAACCAGGACTTGGGGTCTGAGGGGAGGCCAGCTGGGTGCTGAGAAACTCCTTGCCTCAGAGATTTCAAGTTTGCCCGTTTAGAATTTTTCCATGTTCTAAACTTGATTAGCCTCGAGAGGAAAAGGGAAAAGTTTCTCTGACTCTCTTTTCACTACTTCTCTAGGGATTCTCTGAACTTAACAGATTTAGTTCCTCAGTGAATCGGTCTCCCTGGGGACAGAGAGGCAAAGGAAAAACGGAGAGAGAGACACAGAGAACCATGGTCAGGCTCTCACAGCACTTTTATCACTTTGATTTCCCCTGAGGTGCTGGTGCGAGGTGTTCCCTCTTTCCCTGAGAGTGGAGAGAGTGGTAGTTTGCTGTGGCCTGCAGACCTTGCCCAGCACTCGTCATGTGAGGGGGCACCTGGGCTGATCCCAGAGCCGTAGAACTTTGCAGTCCAGTCCTCTTCTCTGGAGATGAGCGTCTGCCAGTGGTTTCCCTCTGTGAAGGATTTAGCAGGAGAGGATTGGAATAAGAAGTTCTGGGCTTTGCTACCATGTAGAAGAAAGACACCTGGAACATGAAGAATGGATTAAGCGAGCTGCACGGTGAACCCATTCCCTTCAGAGCAGAAAGCACATTTTGCTGTTCTGAGTGCTGGTGACAGACAGAGCTCTCTGACATGACCTGAGACCCTGCTCTCTCATCCCTCCCTATTTCTTCTGTGTATACTTCCTGTTCTGTTGGGGATCCCCAGGAAGAGAGGCCACAGATTGACCAGACACATCCTCTGTAAAGAGTGAAAGAGAGTCCTATCCTGTAAGCAGAAGGAAAAGCAGGTGAATATGGATACTCTTTGTTCATTTGTTGACCTGTTTGTGATTCATTCACTGATTTATCTACTGAGTAAACATTAAAAGAGGACAGGTTTACGCTGTGTCGTACTTTGTTCTTGGCACCAGAGATGTGACGATGAATGAAAAAGACAAGCTTCCTTGAGTTACTTCAATTTCAGCTTCTGATGAGCACTAATATCCGGAAAATACAGCCTAAAGAGAGTACAGAGTGTGAAGAGGCACATGTGTAGCTTTAGAGATTCTGGAAGTGCCCCAGGGTCATAGACGTTTGAGCACTGAGCTGTATGTGGTGAGGGAAGGAATCCAGTTAATCTCAGGAGCTCAGAGTGAGCCATTTTGATATTTTCTGACACCTTTCCTTACTTGCAGGACTCAGGAGACAATTGAGAACATAGGTGAGTAAATATTCTCTAGGGACTTCCCATACTGCCGCAGGTTCCTAGGTCCAAGGCTGGTTGAACACAGGGACATATTTCCCATTTGAAAGTCTCTTCTTGCTAGAACTAGAAATTTGAAGTCCCAGACAAGCAGAGCATGCTGCCTTGTATCATAGCTACCTGTAGTTCCTGGTTCCAGATTTTGCAGCAGGAATGGCAGTGATGGAAGTTGGCGAGGGGAGTGCCAGGGTCTTCACTTCACCTGTTCCCCTCCACTCTGCGGTCCCCTGGTGACAAGAGGACTCATCACCTCTGAGCTAGAAGTCACAGACTGGGAGCCAGTGAGGCTTCTCCTATTGAGGGGGCACATCCACTGTAATGAGCAGAAGAAAGTGACTTTTACCATAAGAGTAAGGAGGAAAAATTGGACAGTCAGCTCCAGGAAACTGGCTCCCGGAAGTCTGGAAAAGCCTCAATAGTTTGTCTCAAAATAGCTCTTATCTTATGACATCATCCTGAGTGGACCCCACCCCCCTGCCTGTCATGCTTCCCAGGAAGAATGATGATACAGATAACTAAATTGAAAACTTCAAAGTGAAGGTGAGGCAAATGAATCTGTGTTCAAAGGAAACAAGGAGAAGGAACCATGTCTCAGTGAGATTGACTAGGAATACTTTCTTGGAACTGTTGAAATGCAGCAGTTATTTCAGGGCATGGACATAACAGGCCCAGAAGACAGATTAGTTCACTCAGGATGGAAGGGGTCATGGTCTAAATGAGTATGTTGTGTCTAGGGAAGTTGATAAGGTGATCAAGGAAGGGTGCAGGCAGAATGTCTAGTGAATTGAGAGACAAGGGTGATTCCTGGGGTGGGTGTGATCTTACACATAGAGTGGTGTTGGTGATTATTTCTTACTTACCTGGACATGCCCACTTATCTTCATATATTATGCATGTAGTTCGTAAAACACTTAATATCAACTTTTTATAGGGAACAGTGAAATGTGGACCCTGCTGCTCATTCTATGGAGCCTGAGAGCAGGAGGGGATATTTGTCAAACTGTGAATGTCTGCCGGGGTCCAGCCCTGGTGGATCCAGGGTGATTCGAAGGTGGGGATGGAGTCAGCGTCTTTGGAAAAATACATATTTAATCACAGATATAGAGAGATTAGAAATGGATAGTGTAGTAGGAAGATTAGTGGAGAAAAAGAGGCTGAATAACTTGGATCACGTGGAATAGCATCCATGCTCCAGATGGGAATTCAGCCAGAAAAACAGGAGCAAGAAAGAAGCGACATGGGGGAATCAGTCTTTCCGGAAACTGATCCAATTTCTTTATTTTGGGGTTTGCTTATATACCTTTTGTTACACATAGGGATGAATACAGAGTCACGCGGGAGTCAGCAGTCCTGACCTTTATCAAAATCAGGTGCTTCACATAAATGTATAAAAAAGGTACATCATCTTCTGGCCGTGAGTGAGACCTGCTGACATTTTATGATCCTTTCTTTCCGATAACCATAAAACTTATTTCTTCCAAGGGTGTTTTTTCTTAAACCAGGCACCACCCTCCAAATAAAGTTACATTCCTATAGGGTGAGGGTGTAGTGAGTTACAATCAAGAAAGGAATTTATTTAACCCAAGGTTAACATGATTAGTCTTAAAGGTTAATACTTATTTCTCCTATATGCTTAAAGGTTAATACTTATTTCTCCTATATGTTAGTTATATTCATTATAAGGGTAGGGAACATGGAGATTTAGCAGCAAACATCAGCCCAACAAATGAAAATCCTTTCACCAATGTTCCCCTTAAGATCTATTTAGTCTTAAGATATGATAAAGTTACATTTTTACATAGCAAGGACACAGTGATTTATAACAAAGTACAGTGATCTATTACAAAAGAGAAAATCCATTAACTCAAAAAGTCTAGTATTGCTAACATCAAAAACTACTATATTTCCTTTTCTATATTCCAAATACATTGATTTATATATTCCCAGGTGCCTAAGGATATGGAGGCCTGGCGGCAATCATTGACTCAACAATGAGAAAAAGCCCTATGCTAATTAAGACTCTCAAAATACTCCAAAACTCTCTGTGCTGTTTATGGTTAAGAGGTAGTAAACAATCATGTGCCTAGTGGCAGGAGTATGGATAATCCTGTCACACAAGCTAGTCTGTCAGCAGAGAGGTTTGACCTGAGACATCCTTGTCCCACCCAGAGCAGGGAATTAGCAGCAATTATTGACACAACAAATGAAAACCCTTCACCAATATAACTCCTAACCAACCCACTATACTAATAATTTCTAACTCCCCAAAAGAATTTGCCTTTAGTAAGTCTAAAACATCTCGTGCCTCTCAGATTTGGAGGCTGTAAACATGTGGCCAGGCGAACCTATACAGGTGGGCTAGATAACCTTCAGAGGAGTCCGTAAGCTGAAACACGCTTGTCACGCCCAAGAATTTTTATTGCCTTGGAGCTGCACGTTTACTCCTTCTCCAAGAAAAACGGTTATGGGGGAGAGCCTCCCATAAAGTCAGAGGTGTAGGTGAGAGCATAAAACAGACTCTGGTTTTGGGGGTAGATGCTCAGGAACAGGGGGTTTCCTGAGGCTTGATCACGCCTTTGCATATGCCAAGCCTCCTTCCTCACGACCTTTGCCATGGGCGGAGTTCCTCACTCTGGCTCCCGGCAAATGTCTTTAGTGATTTGAAATTAATGGCATTTTGTCTTTCCTTTGCCCTCTAGATTTCAAAAACAGAAAAGCACACAGCTAAATGTTGAAAAATTACTCTAGCATCACTGAATTTTATCTCCTTGGCTTCCCTGGCTCTAAAGAACTGCACAATATTCTATTTGCCACCTTCTTTTTCTTCTACTCTGTGACATTAATTGGAAACATGGTCATCATCTTGACAGTCTGTGTTGATAAACGTCTTCAGTCCCCCATGTATTTCTTCCTGGGTCACCTCTCTGTCCTAGAGATCCTGATCACATCTGTGGCCGTCCCTGTGATGCTCTGGGGTCTGCTTCTTCCTGGGATGCAGGCAGTATCTTTGAGTGCCTGTTGTGTACAATTGTATTTGTACTTGTCTTTGGGAACATCAGAGTTGTTACTAATAGGAGCGATGGCTGTGGACCGTTATGTGGCTGTCTGTAACCCTTTGAGATACACCATCATTATGAACAGCCGCACCTGTCTCTGGGTGGTAATTGTGTCCTGGGTATTTGGCTTCCTGTTTCAAATCTGGCCAGTCTATGCCACGTTTCATCTTACTTTCTGCAAATCAAATGTGCTAGACCATTTTTACTGTGACCGAGGGCAACTGCTCAAACTATCCTGTGATAACAGTCTTTTCACAGAGTTTATTCTGTTTTTAATGGCTGTTTTCATTATTGTTGGTTCGATGATCCCTACAGTTGTCTCCTACACCTGCATTGTATCCACCATCCTCAGGATCCCCTCAGGCTCCGGCCGCAGGAAAGCCTTCTCTACCTGTGCCTCCCACTTCACCTTTGTTGTCATCGGCTACGGCAGCTGCTTGTTCCTCTTTGTGAAACCCAAGCAAACGCAGGCCGCTGAGTACAACAGGGTAGCATCACTGATGGTTTTAGTGGTGAACCCTTTTCTGAACCCTTTTATCTTCACCCTCCGGAATGACAAATTCATAGAGGCCTTTCAAAATGTCATGAAACGCTGCTATCAACTCCTGAGGGATTAGCTGTGCCCCGAGGATGGACTCATTACCTTGGGCCTGAGTAAGCTGAAAGCACTGATTAAAATCTGAAATAATCATTTTCATCTGCAAACTGTTTGTGATCTACAATTTAACTTTTAAATACTGACATTGCTTCAATTGATAAGTGAGTCATTCCTATATGGTAGATTGTTATTTTTTAAGTGCTTATATTCATTAATACATATTAAAATGTTTCTCACAAAATAAATGTAAGAACTGTAAATATACAAGTTATTAAAAAACACTGAGATGTTTGAAAGGGAAAAGCATTCAAAATGTTGTTCATTGTCTTACAGCTGACCTAAATGTTTGATTCTAGGTGCTGGGTCATCCTCGCCTATATTGTTCTGTGATTTTCTGGTTTTCTCATTGCCGGAAGTTCCCTATATTACTTCCGTGAGTGATACCAAGTCCAACTTCAGGGATCAACATTATTGAGGCTTCTGCTCCAAGGTTCAACAGTGACAGTGACTTCCCTGTAGATTCTCTCGACCAGCAATTGTGTCCATCCTCTCCTGGTACTTTCTTCCCTCCTTCCTCTCTGTAGCTCTCTTTCTGTGGTTCCAGGTCTTTGATTCATTTCTGGGCTCTTCTTTTCCTTTCCCCCTCACACACCCCAAGTTTACCACACTATTTTCCAGCCTCTCACAAATTTGTCCTTCTTCCTTTTCTCCAGCATTGCCAGTCTCATCATTCCTCTAATCATCACCCTGGCTCCTAACTGACCCCCTGTTTCTTATGTCATTAGCACAATTTTATCAGCATCTTTTTTTACAGTATCTTTGTAATAACAAAATATTGATAACTAATATCAATAGTGACTGGTTAAATAAATTATGTTTCCTCTGTATAATAAAATATCTAGCTATAGAAAGATTAAAGAAGCTCTTAAATAATTAGAAACAATCTTTGGTCTATATTGTAAAGAGAGAAAAGTACATTGAATTTATTATTCATCCTTTTGTGTTAGGAAGGAATAGAAATGCATATAGATTCATATTTGCTTATATTTTCATATGAACGCCATCAGAAAAACCTAATAGATGGTTTACAGTTGGATTATAGTAGTGAGAATTGGCAGATAGAATGAGGAGGGAATCAAGACTTTTCACTCTATGCCCTTCAATATTCTTGTTATTTTATTATTACATATGTAATCATACATATGTATGCCTATGAAAAAGTTCATGAACGCGTTTCTCTTATATCTTAAGACATGCACTAATTCAATTTCTCACCCTTGTAAATTAGGATTGTATATTTTAAATGTGTGAGCTTTATCATATGTGAATTGTATCTTTGTAAAATCGGCAACAAAATTGTACGTTAGATGGTGGAAAAGTGAAATGGGAATGAAAGGAACTATCTGTTGGGAGAGTGCTGAAATTTTAAATAAGGTTGTTAGGAAAAGTTTGAAAGAGGTGAAGTAGTGAGTCATGTAGACATTAGTTAAAGAACATTCCAGGCATGCAAACAATAAGCAGAGAGATCCCAGGGAAGGCATAAGCAACATGCTGGAATGGAGTAAGCCAAGATGACTAAGAGAAAATGAAATCAGAGAGGTAATTGAGATTTAGGTCATGTAGAGCCTTGTAAGTCTTTTAAAGACGTTTGTTTTATTTTGGGAGTGAAGGGGAAAACTATTGCAGGGTATTGAAGAATAGTGACAGAATCTGCCTAGTACTTTAACAAGATTATTCTGACTCCTGGGTAGGCAATCAGTTGAAGGACAGGAAGAAAGAAGGAGGGAGATCCATTAACTTTTGCTGTATAGGACACACACATAAAGCTCCAGTGACGTACAACGGTAAACTTTTATTTTCATGCATTAGGGTTTCAGCTTATCAAGGCTCGGCTTAGCTGGTGGCTCTGCTGATCAGGAGGGCTTATCTATGAGTCTAAGAATTGGATGGTAGTCAGCTGGTTTATGGCTGGCTCTCCATTGATGTTGCAGCTGGGCTATCTTTCCTCTTTCTGGGCCCAGCAGACTCACCTGGGCATGTTTTTCCTATAATGACGGCAGAACACAAGAAAGCCCAGGTGGAAACACTAGCAGCCTCTTAGGACCTGGGCTCAGATCTGGCATACTGAATCTTCAGTCTCATCGTATTGTTCAAAGCCAGTTACATGGAAAAATACCCAGAATCAAAGTGTGGATAATATGCTGCTGCAGGACATGAGGCCAGGCAGAGGTTTTCCAAGATGTCCTTAATTCTCTTGGCTTGACTAAACTTAAGCTGGACTTATTCCTGACTCTAGGCCCCTGGCATTTGTATTAGAACACTTGCAATTGTAAAATCTTTTTCTGTTCCTTTGAGATGTAAACTTTTTAAAAAACCTGCTGCCAGTTTTACATCCCAAGGAGGATTTTCTTGGGACTTGGGAGCCATACCTTTGAAACATAATCATCAAGGAAGAAAGTGCCCTTATTCCCAGTCTCTGTGGGAGGGGATGAGCCTGACTTTGATGGATACCAGATAGCAAGCAGAGATGGACTCATCACAGAAAAACACCTTTTACAAACTCAGGAAAACTCAGTGTGCTCAACGTCTATTGATCAACCTCTCCCAGCTAAAGTCCTTCAGTACTTTTCCAGCAGTTCATGTCTATGGTTAAAAACTCCCCCACTCTGTGAGTGAAGATAGTGCAGGCATGGGTTCCCTTTCCTGTTGTGATAACCTTGAATAGTCTTCTGTGCCTGTTTAATGTTGTCCAGGGCAAGTTTTGCTTTGACAGGGATGAAGAGAGTGAATATTTTAGATGATTGTCTAACTAGCCTTCAGTTCAGTTCAGTTCAGTCGCTCAGTCGTGCCCAACTCTTTGTGACCCCATGAATCACAGCATGCCAGGCCTCCCTGTCATAGACCTTTACAATAACCTAGGCAACAGGTGATAATCATTTGGATGAAGGTGATGGCAGTAAAGTCTGTTTCTAAAGACTATATTTTATATATAACTAATCTAATATAATATCATCTTACTTATATCAATCTATAGACAATAGCATTTGTTTGGATTTGATATGAAAAAAGAGATGAGTTAGTGACTATACATTTTTTTGGGGGGGATCTAAAAAACTAGAAGGATAAAATTGTATTAACTGAGATGAAATTCTGTTGACTGAGATGGTACCATGGAATGAGCCAGTTTGGGGGGAATATCAAGAGCTCAGTTATGAACAAACTAAGTGTGAGATGTCTAATATTAACTGTCTAAGAGAACATGTTGAGAAGACAGACATAAAGCCCTGGAGTTCAGGGAACTTCAGGCTGGATATATAAATTTGAGAGTGAATATTCAGTTCAGTTCAGTTCAGTTGCTCAGTCATGTCTGACTCTTTGCTACCCCATGGACTTCAGCACACTGGGCTTCCTTGTCCATCACCAATCCCAGGAGCTTGCTCAAACTCATGTCCATGGAGTCGGTGAGGCCATCCAACCATCTCATCCTCTGTCGTCCCCTTCTCCTTCTGCCCTCAATCTTTCCCAGCATTAGGGTCTTTTCCAATGAGTCAGTTCTCATCAAGTGGCCAAAGCATTGGAACTTCAGCTTCAACATTAGTCCTTCCAATGAATATTCAGGACTGATTTCCTTTAGGATTGACTGGTTTGATCTTGTAGTCCAACGGACTCTCAAGAGTCTTCTCCAGCACCACAGTTCATAAACATCAATTCTTCGGTGAGCCCAGGGATGGAACCCAGGTCTCCTGCATTGCAGGTGAATTCTTTAACAGCTGAGCCACGAAGGAAGTCGAAGAATACTGGAGTGGGTAGCCTATCCCTTCTCCACTGGATCTTCCTGATCCAGGAATTGAACTGGGGTCTTCTGCACTGCAGGCGGATTCTTTACCAACTGAGCTATCAGGGAAGCCCAAGAGTGAGTGTAGGTGGTATTTAAAGCTATGAGAATAACTGATTGGCCAAGGGATGAAGCACAGATAAAGAGAATAATAATGCCCTGAGTTTTCAATATTTAGGGACCAACTAATGAATAGGAGTCAGTGAGGGAGACTGGGTAATGGCCAGCACAATGGGAGGTAAACCAGAAGAGTCATGTCTTGATATACTATGTCGTATTGTCCTGAGAGGTCAAGTAGGATGACCACTGGATTTCACTATGTGTAGGTTATTGATGACTTTGATGATCTCACAAGAGAAGTTCTCATAACACTTTCTTGATAGCTCTAAAACTCAGGGAACATCATAAAAATCTTCTGTATCTTCAGCTGCTTCTTTGAATGTTACATGGGTCTTTGTGCTGTACTTGAAACATACTTCCTCTAAGGACACTGTGCACCCAGAGGTCCCCTGAAGTTATATGTACATAGAAGAAGATCTTGTATGTACCAAGGGTGGGAATGCCTTGTAAATGAAGCATTGTGATTGATTCAGTTCTTTGTACCTGCAGTTGAGAGACATTGACCATGAACTGTAGCTTTGGAGATATTCAAATATCTCTGCTGCCTCAGACTCATGGCTGGTAGTGAAGATGGTCTGAAGGAAGCTTGAGGACCCACTGCAGGAGACTTTGGTGAATCCTAAATCACCACGTCAGTCAGAGGTGAGGGGAAAGTAGAGGAGAACTAAGACTTCTACTGCATTGTTACTTGGTCTGTGTTGCGAGAAACTCAGCGGGTAAAATAGGACTAACTGGAAGACAAAGGCTTCTGGAAGTAGGGGGTTGGCAGCAGGGACAATGGGCCTTCAGTCATCCATCCATCCATGTTGATTTGTCAACACTGAGGACAAGAGGATCAGTGACTTTACTCATGGGACCAGTAGGTCACACAGAGAGGAAGAGGAATTTGTGTGTAAGCCAGAGACAAGGAAAGCATGGCATTGATGTCCAGGGGGCCACAGAAATTTTGAGCCACCTTTCCCTGACTTGCGCAGGTTTTTATTCCCATATTGTAAAGGAGTAAACAGGTTGTGAGAAATGGTGTCTTGCCTACATTCAGCTTCTTGCAAATTAAAGAGCAACTTCTTGGATGAAGATCTCAACTTCAAATCTTCCACAATGTGTGTCCCTCATTGTGTATTGCTGTTGGAATACACACACAGTGTGGATATTATTTCATATATATCTAAAAGAGTTTTGCGAGCCAGGTATTACTGCTTCATGTAATAGGTAAGGGAATCAAGGTACAGAATGAGTAAGAAATCCATATGGATTCACATATCATATTGGATGTACAACCAAAACTCTAATCCAATAATTTATTAAATTTCCATTGCTTTTTTTTAAAAAAATAATACCACTGCTTCCCAATAAGGCTACAGTTACTTACCCTTCTAAGGATTCAGCAACCCTCCCCCCATTCTCCAGTGAGAGTGAAAGTCACTCAGTCATGTCTGACTCCTTGGGCCCCAATGGACTGTAGCCTGCCAGGTTCCTCTGTCCATGGAATTCTTCAGGCAAGAATACTGGAGTGGGTTGCCATTTCCTTCTCCAGGGAATCTTCCTGACCCAGGGATCAAACCTGGGTCTTGTATATTGCAGCTGGATTCTTTACTGTCTGAGCTCCCAGGCAAGCCCATTCTCTAGTAATGAACTTAAACCAAAGTCCACATATTTGCTCCCAGCTCCCCTCACCAACAGCCCCATCCCAGCTCCCTGTGGTTAGAACTTGTGCGGAAGTACCGCCTCATCTTGGGGAAAAATTGAGCCGCCCACCAGGGAAACCACTCAATGTCTACATTTCCTGACTATGAAAGCCTGCGACTTATTCTTTCATAACACAGGAAGTGTGGCAACCTCAGTTCTCCCTTTGCCAAACAGAAGGGTTGTGGTTTTCCTTTTGCTGTCAGAATCCTGGGGCTTACCTTAGCTCAGAATTCTGTTCATTCTTTCCTTTACCACACTTTCAACCTCTGCCTTCCTTCCCTGTAGCACTTGCTTGTCACTGACACCATCAGAGAGCTTGTATCTCCACTGAGTTCTAATATCATTCCAACATCCACTCCACCAAGATGCAAATTGCTGGGCTGGCCAAAAATTCATTTGGGATAAACTCTGAATGAAAGCTTTTTGGCCAGTTCAATGCTTCTAATAACCTCCTTCATGCAAGTTCTAACACATAATGTATTAATCTCATTTTTAAACATTGTAAGTGGCCCTTCCCCAAATTGGGAAGCCTAGGAATATAGAAACAGAGCTTAGTGTTGTGATAAAATATAAAACTGTCATCAATTTAATTCAACATACATAAAGTGATGTTCACAATCATTGTAGTACATTTTTATTAGACATAAATGGTGATCTCTTTACTCGAGTGACTATAATTTCTAGTAGTTTTATGCAAACTTCCTTCATGGCTTCAGTCAGTCAGTTCAGTCACTCAGTTGTGTCTGACTCTTTGCGACCCTATGGCCTGCAGCACGCCAGGCTTCCCTGTCCATCACCAACTCCTGGAGCTTGCTCAAACCCATGTCCATTGAGTCAGTGATGCCATCCAATCATCTCATCCTCTGTTGTCCCCTTCTCCTCCTGCCTACAATCTTTCCCAGCATCAGGGTCTTTTCCAATGATTCTGTTCTTATGGCTTAATTCTTGTTAAATTAAAACACATATGTATTTCTTTTCTCTTTTCCACGTACTGAGAAGGGTCTGTAGCTGATGTCTTCCTGCAAGTACAGAGGACAGATAGGATGTCCACAAGACTTTTCTACCTTTCTCTTGCCTTTCTTTCAGTATGGCCAAATGAGCTCTTTTTCCTCCTGCGTATGGCTTTCCTGTGTCCCTGGAGTTGCCTTTCTACCAAATGCCCACAACTTGGCTCCATCCAATGTCTCCTTGAGCAGTCCTCCTCTTTTTCTAGTCTGTGGTCAGCTGGGCCAGTCCTGGGTCAGGGTGGTACCAACCAGTGCTGGTGTCTTTGGGGCAAGTAGATCGTACCTGGCAGCGTCATCTCTCTAGAACTGCAGGCAGGAATACGTTATGACTACTGGGACCCGAGGAACTATACCAAACTATTAATAAATACTCAACAAACAGGTCATCAAAACCCATTCAAATGGAGATTCAGGCCAAGACCAAGGAAATATTTAGCTTATTTCTTTAGGACTTTGCTGAAGAACAGAGATTCAGTTTTCTGAAGTGTGGTCATCTTGCGTGTTAGGTAGTCTTCAGAGAGGTTTCCTAGCAGATTCCTGCCCTGCCCAGCTCCCTTTCCATTCCCATGAACAGTGCTGTCTCTGGTCCTAGCTTAGCTCTCAAGACCATTCCTAGGCCTGGCCTCAAAGCAGATTGAAGAGGGCCTCTGCTGTCCCTCCCCAGGTAGGCTGGAGGGTATGAGAACAGGGGTCTCTTGGGAACAAAAGTGAGCTCCAGAAGCTGAGTTTATCCCTCTTCTACTCTTGCTATTCTTTAAATAACGTTCACACCTGCTCAGTCTGCAGTATCTCCCTGGTAGTATGGTCATGTGCTCCGAGGACAAAACAAAGCCTGTTGATCAGTCAGAAATCCTTGGTTCTATAGAAGCAGACCTCATCTCTGTATCAACCAGTTGTCTCCATCAAACTGAGTCTGTCTCCTGGTGATATTAATAGTATCCAGTCCTCCAAGGTGGAATGCAGAAGCTGATTTCCCCCAATAGCCAAGGACCTCTACTAGTAGACAGATGGATAAAGAGATCATTTGATCAGTTGACCCACGTAGATCCAAAGCCATGGGTGTGTCTCTCACAGGAAATAGGGTCTTGGGGGGTTGCTGATTCAGAATGAGGAGTTTGCCTCAGCTGTGTGTCTGTAAGTATATTTGTGGAGGGCCTGGTGCTTTGGCACTGAGGAGCTATTAGGGGGTTCTCCAGTGACCTGTGGAAGACAGATGTAAGAATTTGATGTTTTGTATTTCCCAGATCAGTCCCAATTGCCAATATGATCATTTGCCATCTCTGCTGTATATTTGTTGTTCTTGTCAGAGGCCAACAGAGAACTTCATCATTGGGCCTTCTTCTCACAGATCCAGCGGTAGGTGATGTTACATGAAGCAGCATCATATGTCTTTGTTAGGCCTATGGTCACGCAGTGGAAATTCTGAATCGGATTGGTAACGCTAGTTGAGAAAAGAAAGCATGGTTAAGGCCTGTCTTTTCAGCCTGCCTTTTCCTGGTTCTGGTACCCCTTCAGCATCCCCAAGGAGAAGGAAATGGCAACCCACTCCAGTATTCTTGCCTGGAGAGTCCCAGGGACAGAGGAGCCTGGTGGGCTTCCATCTATGGGGTCGCACAGAGTCAGACACAACTGAAGCGACTTAGCAGCAGCAGCAGCAACAACCCCAAATCCAGCTCAAAAACTGATGCTTTCCTGTCAGCTCTCCTGTGAGCTTTTATGGACTCGTTGTCTTGGATTAACTGACTCTGTTTGGTTAGAAACACCTCATGGGTTGTTTGTCCTCTTTTCTCCCAGACATAATGTTTCAGTGCTGGAGGTCCTGTGTTTTCAACAGGAGGCCCAAGAGGAGAAGGCGGAAGGAGATTTCTCTTCCTTTCCTGGACACCAGCTGGCTTTATGAAAAACCTGGTTGGTCTTTTCATACCTCTTTTAACTGTCTTTCAGTCTGACAGGAAATAGTCTGGTTTCATGGGAAGGTCATAAGTTTTGCAGCCAAGTGGATGCAGGGTTGAACTGCAGCTCTCCCACACCCTGGCTTTGTGATATTCAACACATTTCTAAGTCTCTCATCCTCAATTCAGCTGTCTGTTAAGGGGGAATCAATAAAGGCTTTTCCTAATAGCATCATTGCGAATACTACCAGGAATGATGTGTAAAGTGCTTAGCAAGGGCCTGAATGAATGTTCACTTACTCCTCTCTGTGAGCAGCTGGTTATAGTTTGGGGGACTAACTTGCTTTCTATCTGACTCACTGTTTTCATAGGTCCACTGGGAAGTCATGTTCCCCACCATGGCTATGGCCATGGAATAGTACATAGGACATAGATCTTGGGAGTTAAAGTTTAATAACTTTAAGGCATAGACAACTTGTTTATAATAACCTTTCTTTAGACAGAGAAGCCACATCTGGGGAACTTGTAAGAACTTAGTTAAAAAAATGTGATCTCAGGGTTAAAAGATACTTATGAGATGTATTAAACATGATATGTATGTGGATTTGTTTGGATCTTGATTTGAACAAAATAATTTGTTGAATGAACAGTCCTCTCTACTCAGAAATATTTGATATTTTCCATAATAAAAAATTTACCCCAAAAATGTATCTCTGGGAATAAGTGGGTTGGAATAAAGGAGAGGAAGAGAACATGCAGCTAAGTCTCAGCCTTTGTGCTGTTCGAGGATAAACCCACTGAGTCTTGGATCTAGTCTCTAGAGGCAGCTAAGATCCCAGAAAAACGTGAGATGTCCACGTACATGTTGTTAAACTCAGCGTTGTTGATCCAGCGCCACTTTTTCTCTACAGGCTGGTATAATAAGCCAATAAAATACTTCTCAGCACCAGTTATGTCCTGGAGAAATTTCTAGAAATTAAAAAGAGATAAAACAATCAGCAAAAAGTTATTTTCTGTTGCTTCATGTGCCAGTGGGTTCATGATTATATCTGGTTCTGGGAACAAGTAAAGGACTCCAGGGCTGGCTATTCCTGGCACTGCCCACCAGCCCTAGAGAAGTGATTCTCATTTTACCCAGAGCATAAAAATCATGCTGTGGACTTGTTAAAACATAGATTGCTGGGCTCTGGTTTAAGGGTCTGGTGTAAGGGACCAAGAATTTGCATGATGAAAGTGAAGGTAGAGAGTGAAAAAGTTGGCCTAAAGCTCAACATTAAGAAAACAAAGATCATGGCATCTGGTCCCATCACTTCATGGGAAATAGATGGGAAACAGTGGAAACAGTGTCAGACTTTATTTTTGGGGGCTCCACTATCACTGCAGATGGTGACTGCAGCCATGAAATTAAAAGACGCTTACTCCTTGGAAGAAAAGTTATGACCAACCTAGATAGCATATTCAAAAGCAGAGACATTACTTTGCCAACAAAGGTCCATCTAGTCAAGGCTATGGTTTTTCCTGTGGTCAAGTATGGATGTGAGAGTTGGACTGTGAAGAAGGCTGAGCGCCAAAGAATTGATGCTTTTGAACTGTGGTGTTGGAGAAGACTCTTGAGAGTCCCTTGGACTGCAAGGAGATCCAACCAGTCCATTCTGAAGGAGATCAGCCCTGGGATTTCTTTGGAAGGAATGATGCTAAAGCTGAAACTCCAGTACTTTGGCCACCTCATGCAAAGAGTTGATTCATTGGAAAAGACTCTGATGCTAGGAGGGATTGGGGGCAGGAGGAGAAGGGGACGACCGAGGATGAGATGGCTGGATGGCATCACTGACTCAATGGACGTGAGTCTGAGTGAACTCTGGGAGTTGGTGATGGACAGGGAGGCCTAGCGTGCTGCGATTCATGGGGTCGCAAAGAGTCGGACACAACTGAGCGACTGAACTGAACTGAACCAATTCCCAGGTGATGCTGATGCACTGAGAATGAAGGAGGAGGGGACTATACTATCTAAAAAAGGGTAATTTAAAATGCAACTTTCTTTGATCTACTCTGCATAAGAATGTTTTCATTGCCAGAAGTTTTACATTCCAAATAAGATTGGATCATCTTGGAGAAGGAAACAGCGATCCACTCCAGTATTCTTGCCTGGAGAATCCTGTGGACGGAGAAGCCTGGTGGCCTGCCATCTATGGGGTCGCAGCAAGTCAGACATGACTGAAGCGACTTAGCAGCAGCAATAGCAAGACTGGATTAAGAAAATTCCTTGAATACTTGGCAAGGGAAAACAGGGAGATTTGAAAGTGTGTTGCCAAAGCTGATAATGCCACAAGAAATAATCAGTTGCCAACAAAATTCTGTCTAGTCAAGGCTATGGTTTTTCCAGTAGTCATGTATGGATGTGAGAGTTGGACTATAAAGAAAGCTGAGTGCTGAAGAATTGATGCTTTTGAACTGTGGTGTTGGAGAAGACTTTTGAGAGTCCCTTAGACTGCAAGGAGATCCAACAAGTCCATCCTAAAGGAGATCAGCCCTGGGTGTTCATTGGAAGGACTGACACTGAAGCTGAAACTCCAATACTTTGGCCACCTGATGCGAAGAACTGACTCATTGGAGAAGACCCTGATGCTGGGAAAGATTGGGGGCAGGAAGAGAAGGGGATGACAGAGGATGAGATGGTTGGATGGCATCAATGACTCAAAAGACATGAGTTTGAGTAAACTCCGGGAGTTGGTGATGGACAGGGAGGCCTGGCATGCTGCGGTCCATGAGGTCACAAAACGTCGGGCACGACTAAGTGACTGAACTGAACTGAACTGATTGAGTGCCTGCTAAAATGACAGTGACCTTAGACATCTTACTTCCTGCATTAAATTAATGCGTCACAAATCACTGTGGCCAGAAACCTGGGAGTCCCCTGGACTCTCCTGTATTCTTCACATTCCTCCCATTATCAGTGGCTATCCAAGCCCACTTAAGTATTCTCTCCATCCCCATGATTACTGCCTTTATTGCTCCTTTCCTAATATTTTTCTTCCCTGAAATAATTATTTTTAAAGCTTGATTACCAGATTTACTCATTTAGTAAACTTTTTTTTGAGTATCTGTTGTGTGCCAGGCATTGTATCAGGTTGGAGATACAGAAATAAATTTGCTTCTTTTAAAAAAATTTATGATCTAAAATGGGTTGGCAAGATATGGGCAGTGGGTCAAATTCAGACTGGAGCAAATTTTTATAAACAAGGTTTTAATGGAACAAGCCATGGCAATTTGTTGCAGATTGTGTATAGCTGCTTTTGAACTATGATGGCACTATTAAGTAGTTGTGACAGAGGACATATGACCTGAAAAGTGTAAAATATACACCATCTATGTTTTAAAAAAATGTTTGCTGACCCATGGTCTAAAACAAGGGTTCTTAACCCTTCTATCTCTTGCTGGAAGCAGGGATGGTTTCTACATGGATCTATAAAACCGCTGGAATTTTATTAAAAATATTGTGCTTATGTAATGTTTCTGGAAAGAGAGGAATAGATTTCATCACCATTTCTAAAACCTCAGTTATCCCAACATGTTGAAAATCTGCAGATCTAATAAGAGAAGATAGACGAGTTGACCAGCATAGTAGGGCATCCCAGGTATAGTGCTTTTAGGAAATATGTATTCGATATGGACCAGGAGGGCTTCCCCCACGGCTCAGAGGTAAAGAATCCACCTTCAGTGCAGGAGCCACAGGAGATGCGGGTTGGATCCTTGGGTCAGGAAGATCCCCTGGAGGAGGGCATGGCAACCCACTCTGGTATTCTTGCCTGGAGAGTCCCATGGACAGAGGGGCCTGGTGGGCGACAGTCCATGGGGTCTCATAGAGTCAGATGTGACTGAAGCAACTTAGCATGCACGCATGCCCAGGGAGAAAGGAGGAAGTGAATAATTATACCTGGATTTCGGAGTCTATATATAATAAAGGCTGTAGATGAGGTAATATGTGAGATGGATTTGGGGAGATAGTTACTGTAAGGCAAGTGCTAGGAGCGGGGTGTGTGTGTCGGGGGCTGGGGTGGTCAGGGTTGGACTTCCTGGAGCAGGAAGTATTAGATCACAGGCAGACTGCAGAGTGTGCGTGCGTGCTCAGTCACTTCAGTTGTGTCCGACTTTTTGTGACCGACCGCATGGACCGTAGCCCGTCAGGCTCCTCTGTCCATTGGATTCTCCAAGCGAGAATACTGGAGTAGGTTTCCATTTCCTCCTTCAGGGGATCTTCCCAACCCAGGGATGAAGCCCGCTCCTCTTCATTTCCTGCATTGGCAGGCGGGTTCTTGACCACTAGCGCCACAGGCTGGAGCATCTGTGGAACTACAAGATGCTGAATTCGGTTGGCGCAAAAATAGGAGGGAGGTGGGTTCAGAGACAGGATTGGAGAGAAGGCAGAGGCTGGACCATACAAGGCTTACATGCCATGTTAGGGAAACTGGACTTTAACTCACTTCGTTTTGGAAAATGGCACAGATAGTTTAGAGCCTTAGAGCAATTAGTGAGTCAGATCTGTGGAGGAGAGGTAAGAAGTGGCAAAACTAGGGGCAAGGAGAGAAATTAGAAGAATCCCAAAGAAATCCAGGGGAGAGCTGAATGATTTGCTGTGGAGATAGCAGGGAAAGAACTTGGTTAGCAGCTAATTTAGGAGGAAAGCGAAAAGGCAAAGTCCCAGAAAACTGTCGGTATTCCATTTCAGTTGACATGATGACTCACCAGTATTTGGGATACAAGAGGAGGAGCAGTTGGAGTAAAATACATTTGATTTCGTTTCAAGCATGGTATGTTTGTGGTGGTTTTGAGACATCAAAGTGGAATGTGATACACTTCCTGGTCTAGGGAAGGGAACTGAAGATATGGATATGAGAGTCATTAGCAAGCCATTGGTGTGATGAGCTTTTTCTGGGCTTAGCATGAGTGTAAGCGTAATTGGCAGAGAATGCCAAGGATGGCTTTTGAGATGCATCAACTCTTAAGGGTTTAGTAAAGGAACAGAGGTTATGGATTTCCTTTCTCATTCTCCTCTTTTCTTCTTTCCTTTTTCTCTTTTCTGCACTCTGTCTTGCTCTTGCTTTTCTACTTTAAGGCACTTTTCTCTTCCCACTTGAGTCCTTAGCCCTAGAGGAGCTGTATCATCACCATCCCTGCTCACTGTTGGGCACCTACTACTGAGATTCACAGAGATGCTCTCATAAACTCTTCAGCACCAGGGACTTTTTAGAGGAAGTGGGAAGGGAAGAGAGGAAAGAAGCTAGAATGCTGCGGCAGCACAATGTCTGCTGCTGCTGAGTCGCTTCAGTCGTGTCTGACTCTGCGACGCCGTAGACAGCAGCCCACCAGGCTCCCCTGTCCCTGGGGTTCTCCAGGCAGGAACACTGGAGTGGAGTGCCATTTCCTTCTCCAATGCAGTGCTCAGCAAATACTTAGGGTTTGAAGGAGAGGCAACTGTAAATAAAATTATGGCCTAAAATTTAGTCTCTCAGTTTTGTCCGACTCTTTGCAACCCCCTGGGCTGTAGCTCACCAGGCTCCTCTGTCCATGGGGATTCTCCAAGCAAGAATA
This sequence comes from Ovis aries, assembly GCF_016772045.2. Taxonomy (NCBI): domain Eukaryota; kingdom Metazoa; phylum Chordata; class Mammalia; order Artiodactyla; family Bovidae; genus Ovis; species Ovis aries. Next base: position 106,593,203 of record NC_056057.1, read on the forward strand.
CTGGAGTGGGTTGCCATTTCCTCCTCCAGGGGATCTTCCCAATCCAGGGACTGAACCCGCAGCTCTTGTCTGTCTCCTGTATCAGTAAGCAGATTCTTTACCACTAGCAAGCACCACCTGGGAAGACCTAAAATTGATTAGAGTGTGGGTTTTGGACTTAGAGAGATCTCAATTCAATTCCATGTGCTATCATTTATTAGGTATATGACCTTGATCAAATTATTTTCCTGTGCCCAAATTTTTTATATTTAAATTTTATTCCATTTATTTAAGCACAAAAATTCACTTCTTAAAATCGAATTTTTATTGGAGTATAGGTGGTTTCCTAGTTTTCCCATATATAAAATATGAAGAACTATAACGCCTCAGAATTGTTATTATGATAAAAAGAGATAATAAAGCTTTTTTTAATATAGTGTAAGCTATTTTTACTCTCATAATTGCACACTGCAACCCCAATTCTATGACTTGATTCTTTGTTTTGCATATTACTTTGTTATTTTAAAACTTCCTTACTTATTAGGCTGATTGGGATCAAACATTAATGGCTCACCTCTGTGAAGAATTCCATAGTTTTAAAAGCTTTATACACATCAGCTCATTTAGTCATTCCCTGTATTTTAAATGTCCTGGTCCCTCCCCAACACACTGCTCATGGGAGAGACCATAGAGTGCGGATTTCATTAGCTCAGATGGGTCCGAGGAACACACCCCACTGCTATTGAGAAGAGCCTCCCACCCCGTGTCCATCCCACCGCTGATGCCGGGGAAGGGGATGCTGCTTTTCTCTACCATTCCATGGGCTCACCAGTTTCTCTGGCGTGTTGACAATGGCCAACGTGGATCCTTTTTCTTTGCAAAAGTTCATGCTCTTGTTCCAAGACAATTCCGATTTGGACAAGAAAAAACATCTTCCTTGATGAAAATCCCACCCCTTGGGGCAGACTACAGAAATCCAAGAAAAGACAGGATGAGATTAGTGAGATTTTGGATGTGCACCTTGGGAGTGAATCATAAGACAGTAGGATGTGGGTTTCTTTATAATTATTATGTCAATACAATTCTCTTCAATCCAGGAAGAAATTTCATCCACTTTAGCCCCAGTTTCCCTGTCTGTAACATGAAGGGAATGATGATAAGGTCATTATGGCCCTATTGAGTCAAGCAGTTTCATAAGAAAGGAGACAATGGGAAAAGTCTCTAAGAATTCACTAACTAAGAACCCGGAGGTGGAGAGGGCTAAAAGCATGCACTATACCTGTTCCGTAGCTCTCTGTTGGAGTGAAGCTGACAGTGCCATTCCCCAAAATCTGCGGAACTGAAATGAAAAGAAAACCTGAAGATAGCTGGATGATGGATGTGATGCACAAATGTCACAGCAGATGTCCAGAATGGACAGTGGAATTAACAAGGGACTCTTTGCCTCTCTGTGTTGGAATTTTTCAGATTTTTTTTCCTATGGAACGTCCATCCAACTACTACTGTTATTTGACCTGCCTCGGGTCCTATTTTATGTCTCCTTTTTGGTGTCTCATATATACCTTTGACAGGCTTCCCAGGTGGCTCTAGTGGTAAAGAACCCGCCTGATAATGCAGGAGACATAAGAGATGCGAGTTCGATCCCTGGATTTGGAAGATGCTCTGGAGGAGGGCACGGCAAGCCACTCTAGTATTCTAGCCTAGAGAATCCCCATGGACAGAAGAGCCTGTGGGCTACAATCCATAGCATTGCAAAGAGCTGGACACGACTGAAATGACTTGGCACACATTCACATATACTTTTGACAGTGTGAAATGCCAAGAAAAAGAGCATGAGAAAGGAAGAGGAATAGACGCATTTAGTACCAGAAAGGAAACCTCCCTGTTCTTTCTCATCTATACCTTTTACAGTGTTTTCCCCAAAGAGCTGTTTGGAGCGCTTCTCTCCAGGCTCCACAGAGCACCTTTGCTGCTCTTCCCACTGCTGGTGCCTTAAACCCTATGTGAAAACCCATAGTCCTGATGGGCAGCTCTTGACTCTCTCTCATCAGCAATTATCAGCTCTAAGGACTGTGCTAACTGGAACAAGATTCAGAACTAGAGGATGTTGGCAGGCAAGGAGGCAGATGGACATTCTAGAGGTTTCTCTTTTGTTTTTTGGCTATGCCACATGGCATGTGGGATCTTATTTCCTTGACCAGGGGTTGAATCCATGCCCCCACTCTTTGTCCGACTCTTTGCGACCCCATGAGTCGCAGCATGCCAGGCCTCCCTGTCCATCTAGTTATATACAAATCATCCTCACTCCCAAGAGGAAAACAGGATCTGAAATTTCATCAAGTCTAGTCTTGGTTTCTCATCTCTAAAAGAAAATTAATTGGAAGATCTTTGTTTTTCTGGGTGTGCTGCATTTATTTTATTTTTCCAGCTTTATTGAGATATCATTGACACATAATATTGTGTAAGTTTAAATATACAACATGATGATCTCATACATGTACTTATTCCAAAATTATCAACACAATAAGGTTGGTTAACTCCTCCATCACCTCGCATAATCATCTTTTTTTGTGTGTTGGGAGAACATTGAGCATCTATTCTTCTAGCAACTTCCTTGTATACAATACACTGTTAGTACTTACAGTCACTATGTTGTACATAGGAGTTTTGGAACTCATTCATCTTATAACAATTATCAGCTCTTTATGAACTCATTCTACAGAAGAATGTCTAGGAGAAGGAGGCTTTGAGAAAGGTCTCTAAGACTTAAGCACAGAAGAACCTGGAGAGGGGAGAGCAGGTTATTTTCATGTACATTACCTGTTCCAGAGCTCTCTGTGGGAATGAAGATGATATTATTTTCGCCAAAAATCTGTGGGACTGCAAAGAAAATCAGCTGTTGACTCAGCCTCAAAGGTGGCTGTGCAGTGAGTGTTACAGACAGACGTTATTGTGGGACATAGCGCCTGTCAGTGGGACAGGTTGAGCTCGCTGGCTCGGGTCAGCCAAGATGGGCATGTGTTTCCTGTGGGCATATTCACTCATTCTCATCCTGCTCTCTTATGTGGTAGAAACTGCACCTTGAGATTGGGCCATATGGTCGATACCTCTTACCCAGCTGTTGCCTCCAAATCACATTTCCTTCCTCATTTATCTTCCCCACAGGCTTCTGAGGCTGGAGAATATTTCACTTGCTGCAACTGTGGTAAAATCTTTTGATATGAGGCCTCTTTTTCTGAACATTTGGATGAATTAGTCTCTGTGTACATAAAGGAAAATATCTTGCCCAGTAAAACCCCATTAACCCTTAATGTAGCTCCAGGTGGCACTCGCGGTAAAGGACCTACCTGCTAATGCAAGAGACTTAAAAGACTGGGTTCAATTCCTGGGTTGGGAAGATCCCTGGAGGAGGGCATTAGAGAGGAAACCCACTCCAATATTCTTGCTGGAGAATCCCCATGGACAGAGGAGCCTGGTGGGTCATAGTCCATGGGGTTGCAAAGAGTCAGACACAACTGAAGTAACTTAGCATGTCCCACAGCTTATCATTGGGTTGGACTGGAGTTGTATTTTCAAATTAGCAACTATAACAAGCACTGTAGAGTACTTCAGCTCAGATTACCCAGTGAATACTCTAGTGGCAAAAATTTTGTGTGGAAGTCTAATTATCAGACACCACTCTGTTTTGTATCTCCAAGGTAGACCAAGGTACCCTGCTCACTCTGTGTGTCTGGGAATGAGAAGGGCCATCAATTGCCCTCAGCTGGAAAGTCTTGAGCATTTAACATTTATATTCAATCCTGCATCCTAAGGGAAAAGGCAAGAAGAGTACAATCTGAGTTCAGTAAGAGGTTGATCAGATACTCACAATAAAGCAGAAATAAGGTCATTCCGACAATCTTAAGCACCACTACTATAAGCCCAGAGATTATCATATGCCAGTTCATGATGCAGGAGATGAGGCCGCCTGTGGGCATGAGAGCAGAATATCACCATCAGAATCTGGGACAAGGCTTCTTTCCAGCGGGGGATGTGCCGGACTCTCAGAGCACCCCTTAGGGGCTGGGAAGCCAGGCATGACATTGATAGGTGCAAGGAGGAGACCCAGCACCCAGCACCCAGAAGACAGGGAGGAGCTTGTGCTCCTTGGGAACCTCTGAACTGGGTGTGCTGCCTCTCCTCTGCCATCCCTAGCTCTCAGCCTCAATCCTGTTCCCATCTGTGGCTCTTAAACTCTGTCTGATGAATAAATCCTCTCCTGGACTTTGAGAACCCTTAACCTTGAAATGATCCTTGCTCCCCAGGCCTTTCATCTGTAGTCTTGGCTATATGGTCAAAGCTCTCAGAAGTCACTGTCTTCAGAAAACTATGCCAGGAGTCCAACAGACGGGACAAGTGTCCCTGAGGTCCTTGGCTTGGGAGCAGAGCCAACAATCTGTATAGAGAGGACACGCAGAGACTTACCTGATGTCCCCCTGGAAGGCTGGTCTGGTCTGCAGGTGGGGATCTTTCCCAGTGCCCTTGTGCTTGGTGTGGCGGGTAGAGGCCCTTCCAGTGAGAACAGGCTCCTTGTGTGTGGTCAGTGTCCTTCCTTCCTTACGTAGTCTCTGTCTCACCAGCATCCCTGAGCAAACACTTCTTCCTGTTCAGTGCTCTTGGCCAAGGAGCGGGAGGGGCTAGGAGGGGAAGGGAGTAGCCTCTGAAAGAGGAAGGTCCCCGCCAAAGGGGTTCTCATAGAGGGGAATGATTGCAGGATTATTTAGGAAATGGAATATCTTAATACCGACTTGTTCTGTGTGTCTGAATCTCCTTGAAATAGAGTGGAAAGAAAATGTAGTAAAATGTTAACAGATATGAGTCTGGGTGAAGAGTGTCTGTGAATTATTTATTTGGACTTTCCTTACAACATGTCTGCAAATCTGAAATTGTCAAAGTAAAAAATTTCAAGAAAAGAAGTTCATCTGAAGTCACTACGTTTAATAAGGAGGTCTTCATATGTCCCATTGGTTCCATAACTGCAACCTGGCTCTCTGCTCAGTCCCCTTTATCGTGGACTCCTCCTCTCTGGTCCCACCCAACAGCCCATCTCCCTGGCCTCATGCCTCGAGAAGGTGATGACTATTCAGTATTTCACGAGCATGGTGCTCTGCTGGATACAGGGGGTCTGGTGAGGGTGAATAATACCAAAGTCTTACTATCAAGGATATATTAAATCTGAAGGTTTCCTTTTATTATACTTTTCCTACTGTAAGGGCTATGCGTACTCATTGGGGCTTCCCTGATGGCTCAGATGGTAAGGAATCTGCCTGCAGTGCAGGAGACCTGGGCTCGATCCCTGGGTTAGGAATATCCCCTGGAGAAGGGAATGGCAACCCACTCCAGTATTCTTACCTGGAGAATTCCATGGACAGAGGGGCCTAGTGGGCTACAGTGCATGGGATCATAAAGAGTCGGACACGACTGAGTGACAAACACACACTAATTACAAAAAGTGGTTAGAGAAGCTTTCCTGGTGGCCCAGTGCTAAGACCCTGTGCTCCCAATGCACATGGCCCGGGTTCGATCCCTAGTCAGGGAGCTGGATTCTGCATGCCACAACTAAAGAACCCGCCTGCTCCAATGAAGATCAAAGAACTTGCTTGTCCCAACTAAGACCCTGTGCAGCCAAATAAATAAACAAATATTTTAAAAAATGGTTAGAAAATACTGGCAATGAAAGTTGAGAAAATAATGTTCATAAAATTTTACATTTAGCAATAGTTGCTGTTAACATCTCTGGGTGTGTATACTTTATAGATGAGCAGATAGATAAGAAGATAGATATATCAATACATAGATCCTGGGTTGTTTAGAAAACTGGGATCATTCTGTATATATTATTTGTAATCTAGGCACTATAGGTTAAACTCACACTGTATTACATGTATCCCTTCAAGTCGAAATATAGATTTTTGATGATATATTATTATTGCATATACACTTATATGATTTATTCAACAATTGGACCACTGTAATTCTTCTAGCAAAATGTATCTTCTGACTAGTTTCCCTTTCACTGAGATGTTCCACAGACAACCCAGTGTGGACATACTCTCCAGTGTATTATTTACCGTCCTCTGCTAAAACAGGTCTTCCCTTATGGCTCAGCAGTAAAGAATCCACCCACAATGTGGAAGACCTGGGTTCGAGCCCTGGGCTGGGAAGATCCCCTGGAGAAGGAAAAGGCTACCCACTCCAGTATTCTGGCCTGGAGAATTCCCTGGACTGTATAGTTCACGGGGTCGCAAACAGTCAGAGACGACTGAGCGACTGTCACTCACTGCTAAAACATGTTCATTCTCTTAACTTCTTTATCTCTGGATGGGAAGACCATCTATTCAGTTGCCCATAGCTTTAAATTAGGGTATTATCCTTGGCTTCTCTCTCTCCCCTCCTTCCCATCCAATCAAACTCTAAGTCACGATGATTCTCTTTCCTTGGAGCTTCTCAACCTGCCTTCTCCTACACTTCCTCAATGCTGCCTTGTCCCTGGTCTCCACCTGCTCGCTCCTTGATCCCAGCAATGTCTAAAGAAACCTCTGTGCCATCATCTTGCTTTAGCAATTCCCCACTCTTCAGCAATAATGATCTTTCTAAAATGCAGACTTGACCCTATCATTCCTGTGATGAAATATTTTAGTTACTTTCCATTGCTCTTAGGATAATCTGAAGAGTTGGAGCCTGGAGGTGAGGGGTGGCTCTTGAATCAGCAGAAGGGAGGATTTGGAGCCTGTGGAGAGACGGTCAGGTTCTAGAACAGAGATCCCAGGGAGATGTTCACATTTGGCTTTCACGTTGTGTAGTGGCTCATTGAATAAATTAGAAGTTCTGCTGCTGAGGGCAGTTATCCAATTGGGTAGGGAGGACATGACTTCATTTCTATCAAGCTGTCACAGCATCAGCCAGAAGAAACTGTGTTCAGTGATCAGACTTTCTGCTCAGGTTGTCTGTAGCCTGGCAAAACAGAACCAGAAAAAATAAAATACTTCCCCTTACTCTTTGGAAGAAAAGTTATGACCAACCTAGATAGCATATTCAAAAGCAGAGACATTACTTTGCCAACTAAGGTCCGTCCAGTCAAGGCTATGGTTTTTCCAGTGGTCATGTATGATTGTGAGAGTTGGGCTGTGAAGAAGGATGAGCACTGAAGAATTGATGCTTTTGAACTGTGGTGTTGGAGAAGACTCTTGAGAGTCCCTTGGACTGCGAGGAGATCCAACCAGTTCATTCTGAAGGAGATCAGCCCTCGGTGTTCTTTGGAAGGAATGATGCTAAAGCTGAAACTCCAGTACTTTGGCCACCTCATGCAAAGAGTTGACTCACTGGAAAAGACTCTGATGCTAGGAGGGATTGGGGGCAGGAGGAGAAGGGGACGACCGAGGATGAGATGGCTGGATGGCATCACTGACTCGATGGACATGACTCTGAGTGAACTCCGGGAGTTGGTGATGGACAGGGAGGCCTGGCGTGCTGCAATTCATGGGATCGCAAAGAGTCGGACAGGACTGAGCGACTGAACTGAACTGATCTTCCTTCATCAGATCTTATGCTATTTAACACTTCCAATGTTTATCTAGATCCATTACATATTTGAATGTTGGGGAAAGCTCCCTAACCTCCTACTTTAAAGTTTAATATGTAGGAAAAAAATCAGTGGATGTGTGAGAATATAACAACTCAAAATAAGGTGAGCATTATGAAAAAAAAGATCCAGTGACTGTCTGCAAAATAAAGTCGTTATTGTTGTTGCTGTTCAGTCACTAAGTCATGTCCAACTCTTTGTGACCCCATGGACTGAAGCACGCCAGGCTTCCCTGTCCTCCACTGTCTCCCACAGTTCACTCAAGTTTATGTCCATTGAGTCGATGATAAGACATAGGAAATGTTGGAAAACGTCTCACTTATGTTTTCATTCAGAGTTTAGAGAACACTGAAAAGAATGTCGCCTAATATAATGAAATTAATAAACAAATGAAGCCAAAAGAGGTAAATGTGATTAGAGGGGAGAGAAAGAGAGGTGTGTTGTCAGATCTAGCAGATCAGGTACGTATGTTGTGGTTTGCAAAAGAGAAAACATGAAAGCTGAATAAACAGCAGCAATAATCAAAGAAATTGTGGGAGAAAATATAATCAAAAAAGCTGAAAGTTAGGCAAAATCCGTGAAAATAGATTCAAACCTGCATAATTCTGGTGATTTCTTTAAATTAAAAAAAAAATAGGTAACATGTATTCTAGAGGCTTCTAGATAGGACAACCTAATAAAGAAGTAAAATACTATTTTTCATATTTTTGTTCAAAAATTCTAGGTCCCAGAAGATGATAAATTAATATTTAAGGTTCCAAACATTGTGATTTAGGAACTAACAATATGTCAAGTGCCATACAGGATTTAACTCACGATTACTCATGAGTTCCGCCCAGCCCCCACTCTCTCCATACCAGGAGCTCTCAGAGAATTTCTGTGGTCCCCAGACATGGGCATAATCAATAGGAAGCTCAGTAGGATGGAAGTGTCTACCCTTCTGTATAGTTTGGAAATTCAGCAGCTTTCAGAACTCTGCAGTACTATATGCACCAGCGTATACTAGTCCAGCATTGCATTCACTTTTTTTTTTTAAATTAATTTTTACTGGAGTAGAGTTGTTTTGCCATGTTGTGTTAATTTCTACTGTACAGCAAAGTGAACCAGCCATACATACAAGTATATCCCCTACTGAGCATTACAACAACATTCTGAGTTATTCAACCTAAATAACACCTCCTTAAGAGTTTATCTCAGGGCCCTTTCTCTCAGTTCCTCATTTCTTTTCTGCTCAAACAGAAAAATACTCTCTCATATCCCCTTAAGGAGAGGCTGCAAATTGGCAGTAGAGATTGCAAACTGGGGGCCCACAGATTGCAGCAATATTTTGTTTGATAAGTAGAAAGAAATTTGAATTAACATTTTGAAGTTTGAGAGATCTCTTTAGCTACCTAGGTATTGAGAAGATCTGACACTATTGAGATTATGTTCCGTCAGGGCAGCAGTTGGCTTGATCAAGGGTGAGGGCTCACTCCTCTGTTTCTATCCCCACCTCATTGGAAGGAACCCAGTTACCAGCTATTGTCATGCTCACATTATTTGTTTCCCCCTGGAGTAGAGCAAGTGTTGTTTAAAGTCATGCCTCTATTGAAAGAGGGAAAACAAAAGGAAGAATGAAGAGTCTACATGCTTTCAGAAAAATGGGAGAGAATATTTTTCATTTTTGCAAAAAAGTAAACAATATTTTATGTGTCTTTGCCAAAGAATAAAACGGGAGACAGTTATGAAGCAAATTAAGGGACAACTGCTTCATAGAAAAGACATATGATGAAAACTCAATTAACAGGAAGAACTAGAATTCCCACAGTTGATTTCTGAATGCAAACAAAATAGGTTTCCCAAATGCTTTTGTGAAAAAGTGACCATAAAATCCTTTACAGACAACAGATTTCTGAAAGATTGTCTATGGAGTGAAGGCGACATTATGTGGCTTACACAGAATCAAACATTCATGAATATATTATAGTCAGGAATACTGTCACTTAGAATACTGGCTGAGAACTTGCTGGAAAGTGAAAGTCACTCAGTCATGCTATACAGTCCAGGGAATTCTCCAGGCCAGAATACTGGAGTGGATAGCATTTCCCTTCTCCAGGGGATCTTCCCAACCCAGGGGTCAAACCCAGGTCTCCCATGTTGTAGGTGAATTCTTTACCAGCTGATCCACAAGGGAAGCCCAAGAATACTAGAGTGGGTAGCCTATCCCTTCTCCAGGGGATCTTCCCAACCCAGAAATCAACCTGGGGTCTCCTGCACTGCAGGCAGTTTCTTTACCAACTGAGCTAGAACTTCCTGGGGAGGAATTAAATAATCTGTGGTGTGTTATAATTGCAGTGGATGAAGCAAGGGTATAAATAATAATTCCAAGTAGCTAGCTATATTTACTTGTGGTATTGATTGAAAACTTCATGTAACCAATGAATTTATTAAAATGGCACTGTTGATGTCTACAACATCAAGAGATGATCTGTGTAATAAGAAAATCTTTGACGTTTTTCTGTAGAAAGGTCCAGTTAGTAAGCATGACTAGGGGTATATTCTGTGATGGTATGTGATGTTACTTAATTCCAACCGCTGTGGCAACATTTCACAATGGCACGGAACTGAAGCCTACTCACCACATCATTTGTCAGGAAACACACTGTAGTAAAGTATTCATGGATGTGGTCATTAAAGCTGTGTGCCAGACACGCTAGAAAGGTCTAGAACTACACAAAACCAGAGTTTTGCATGAGTTCAAGCTATTCATAACACAGTAGTCCATTGTACTCCATGCATCTACTAAGCACGTTGAAAATTAAACAAAGAAACACCTGCACTGAGATTTAAAATATACCATATTTCACTGACTCAGAGAAGCACGTTGCTTTCCACATGACATTTCTGGATTTAAGCTGTATGTAATCAATGATAAGAAAGCATTGCTTAATTGGTAGCTTTGAATTTTTTTTCCTTAGTGGTGTATAAAATAAGGATGTATCCTAAAACTGATGCTGTTTTACACTCTGTGAAATATGATAAGAAAATACCACAAATTTAAGCCATTAAAGTTTTTTTTCTTTTTTTAATTAAATTTTTATTTTTACTTTACAATACTGTATTGGTTTTGCCATACATTGACATGATAGATAAATCATGACACAATACATCAAAATTGACTCAAGAGAAGAAAACTTGAAGTGTCTTTGTTAACAGATGGTCTTAAGATTTTGGAAAATTGTAAAGCATAAACTGCAAGAAAATGTTTTTTAAATGTGGCAATTTCTGTGTTAAGATTGAAATTGAAATCATTTTTGAGGAACACAATTCCTTCTCTTTAAAAAACTTTTGAATTGACCAGATACACAGTTGTAAAGGTAAGACCTACAAATTTTGTAGTTTTAGCTGGTGCAAACAATGAATTAACTGCATTAAGGTATACATTAAGCAACAAATTTCATCATTTTGTTTGGTGATGGATATTGTGTGTAATTCTGCCAAAGATAAGTCTCAGAGATCTTTCTCCCTCCTTTTGAGTGGAGCACATCTTTCCTTTACCTATTTTTATAGTGTTGTGGTTTATAAACCAGCAGTTTACAAACCCAAAAACCTATAGGTTCTTGACAATGAATATAACATGTGAAGTTAACCAGGCATAAGACAAACACTTACCAGAACTATATGAAACTTATTTTTCACTCAGCTGAATACATAACACAAATACATGATACTGGAGATGATGTTTTAAATTCATTAAAAAAATACAAGTTGAATGTTAAAATATTTAGTTGCTCTATCTTTGGAACTAAAAACATAATACTTTTTCTTTTGTGGATTGCATTTTCAGGTTAACATTGTGCATGGAGATGTCAAGTATAGAATTTATCCTTGAATCCTTTTACCTAGGAGTCATATTTAACAGCATTCTGCTTCATACATGGAAAATAGTTCTTTGAAAGTATAGATTCTTCTAAATATGAATAGAACATTTGTCCAATAATTTTGAAATTGGAGAACATATAATGAAAATTAATTTTTTATAGCCTTAGAAATTTATTTCATCTCATTTGTTTCATTTCTGATAAGGACTTTTGGATCAGAAAGTGAAACTAGATTATTTAGTGCTAAATGAGTTTTCCCAAATCAGACTTTCTGTAGGACAGAGTAAATCTAATTACAGTGTGAATGCCCCAGCAAAGACGTATTCAGAGTACTTAGATGACATGTAACGTTAAGTCTTTGATGCATTCTTTTAAAAACTATTGTGTTGGTCAAAAAGTTCATTCAGATTTTTCCATAACCTCTTGCAGGAAAACCCAAATGGATTTTTTTTACCAACCCAATGTATCATGTCATATTTCAGATGTACAAAAAAGATAAAGAATAATCTAATAAACAGCTATCTCCTAATCTAAGAAATGAAACATTACATTGAATGTTTGAACTCCTTTGTACTATTCACAAATCACGTCCTCTTCTTCCATCTATGGGTTATGTACTACTCATTGTATCATAGGTCTTTTAGTGGCAAGTGAAAGAACTTCAAACTAGTTTAGGCAAAAGCGGTATGTATTGGCTCATGACGTATGTCAAAGGATCACACAATGAAACCAAAATAAAGCAAAGATATATCTGAACCTCTGGAACATCAAGAATCAGATAAAACTAGGTCTTGCCATATTCATCTCTTGTCTCTAATCACTTTCTCTTGTGATAGGAAATATGGCAGGAATCATAGCCATGAGAAGCTGTTGTATTTCATGTCTTACAAGTTAGAAAAATCCCAAAGGTAGACACTGATGGGTCTATCAGATGATGGAGACCCATCAAATATGGTTAGGGACAGGATCATGGTAAACAGTCTAACTGGAGCGTGAGGAGCAGTTATTCCAAGATGAAAGTGGTTGTTTTCAGAAGGAAGGTGCTGGGAAGGCACATGGACACACACATATATGCATGCGTGCACACACACACACACACACACACACACACACACACACTCAACCCTGGGCTATTCCAACCGTCCTCATTACCTCTTGCCCACTTGCTGCTTCCAGAACTTTATGGCCTCCAACCTTGCCAACATTTTCCATCTACCTTTATAACCTCATTTAAAATTTATGTTTTTCCAAACTGGCTTCTCCTTGGATGACCACGTGTCTATTTCTAGTTCAGTCCTCTAAACTGAATTTTAGTTCTTCATTTCCAAGACTCTGCTGGTATTTCCAAGTACGTGACATGATGTCAATTCAGTTGCAATAAGTTCCAAACCACACTTACCATTGTCCACAAACTCAATCCAACTTCCTTCCTCAACTTCTTTATTTTTGTTAGTCATTATATCATATTACAACATACGCAGACAATGAAAGCCTCCTTGACGCTTCCTTCTTGGTCAAACACCATGTGAAGACCCTAGTCGATGATGTTTTTTGAAAGTTCTGTTACCTCTACTTCACCTCTCCATTCCTACCACCCCCATCCTAGTCTAAATCTTTCGCTGCAGTTGGAGTGCAAATGGTCTGAAACCTTCACCTTTCTAATGTTCACCCTTCAACCTTCACCCTCTCAATCAATATTAGAAAATGCTATTAGACAAAACTTTATAAAATCATCGTTATGATCATGTCACTTCCCTATTTAAGTTTCCATTATAATCATTAACTGGAGAAGGAAATGGCAACCCACTCCCGTGTTCTTGCTTGGAGAACTCTGTGGATGGAGGAGCTTGACGGGCTGCAGTCCATGGGGTCACAAAAAGTCAGACACGACTGAGCAACTAACACATAACCATTAACACTAACAAACCTCAGCTCTTGAGCTTAGCTCTACAACCTGACCTTGACCTACTTGTATACTAATCATTAGGGAAATGCAAGTCAAAACCAGAATGAGATATCACCTCACACATATTAGAATGGCTGTGATTAAAACAGTAAGTGATAACAATATCTAATGAAGATGTGCACTCTGTTGATGGGAATGCAAATTAGCATAGTCGCTATGGAAAACTGGGAAGTTCCTTGAAAAGTTAAAAATAGGACTCTTTCATTGTTGTTGTCATCTAGTCACTTAGTTACGTCCCACTCTTTTGCGACCCCATCGACTATAGCTCTCCAGGCTCCTCTATCCATGGGACTTTCCAGGCAAGAATACTGGAGTGGGTTGCTATTTCCTTTTCCAAGGGATCTTCCTGATCCAGAGATAGAGCCCGCTTCTCCTGCGTTGACTGGTGGATTCTTTACCATTGAGCTACCTGGGAAGCCCCACAGGACTCTCATATGATCCAGCGATCCTATTTCTGGGTGTATATTGTGAAGGAAATGAAATTAGTATCTCAGAGAGATGTAGGCACTCCTATGTTCATTGCAGCATTATTCACCACAGCCAAAATGTAGAAACAGCCTAAGTGCTCACTGACAAATGAATGCATACTGAAGATAGGTGTGTGTATACACATACATGTGTGTGTGTGTATATGTGTATATACACATATATATGTGTATACATATATATATATATATATGTATATATATATATAAAATATTCACCTGTGAGAAAGAAGAAAATCTTGCCATCTTGCCATTTGCCATTCATAACAGCATAGATGTACCTGAGGGACATTCAGTTCAGTTCAGTTCAGTTCCGTTGCTTAGTCATGTCCAACTCTTTGTGATCCCATGGACTGCAGCACGCCAGGCTTCCCTGTCCATCACCAACACCTGGAGTTTACTCAAACTCACGTCCATTGTGTTGGTGATCCCATCCAACCATCACATCCCCTGTCATCCCCTTCTCCTCCTGTCTTCAATCTTTCCCAGAATTAGGGTCTTTTCAAAAGAGTTAGTTCTTTGCATTAGGTGGCCAAAATATTGGCGTTTCAGCTTCAGCATCAGTCCTTCCAATGAATATTCAGGACTGATTTCCTTTAGGATGGACTGGTTGAATCTCCTTGCAGTCCAAGGGACTCTCAAGAGTTTTCTCCAACACCACAGTTCAAAAGCATCAATTCTTCGGCACTCCGTTTTCTTTATAGTCTAACTCTCACATCCACACATTACCACTGGAAAAACCACAGCTTTGACTAGATGGACATTTGTTGGCAAAGTAATGTCTCTGCTTTTTAATATGCTGTCTAGATTGGTCATAACTTTTCTTCCAAGGAGCAAGTGTCCTTTAATTTCATAGCTGCAATCACCATCTGCAGATTTTGAAGCCCCCCAAAATAAAGTCTGTCACTGTTTTCACTGTTTCCCCATCTATTTCCCATGAAGTGATGGGACTAGATGCCATGACCTTAGTTTTCTGAATGTTGAGTTTTAAGCCAACTTTTTCACTCTCCTCTTTCACTTTCATCAAGAGGCTTTTTAGTTCCTCTTCACTTTCTGCCATCGGGTGGTGTCATCTGCATATCTGAGGTTATTGACATTTCTCCCGGCAATCTTGATTCCAGCTTGTGCTTCATCCATGTTATATTCTGCATATAAGTTAAACAAGCAGGGTGACAATATACAGCCTTGATGTACTCCTTTCCCGATTTGGAACCAGTCTGTTGTTCCACACCTGGTTCTAACTATTGCTTCCTAACCTGCATACAGATTTCTCAGGAGGCAGGTCAGGTGGTCTGGTATTCCCATCTCTTTCAGAATTTTCCACAGTTTGCTGTGATCCAAACAGCCAAAGCCTTTGGCATAATCAATAAAGCAGAAGTAGATGTTTTTCTGGAACTCTCTTGCTTTTTTGATGATCCAGCAGATGATGGCAACTTGATCTCTGGTTCCTCTGCCTTTTCTAGATCCAGCTTGAATGTCTGGAAGTTCACGGTTCACATACTGTTGAAGCCTAGCTTGGAGAATTTTGAGCATTACTTTGCTAGTGTGTGATATGAGTGCAATTGTGTGGTACTTTGAGCATTCTTTGACATTGCCTTTCTTTGGGATTGGAATGAAAACTGTCCTGTGGCTACTGCTGAGTCTTCCAAATTTGCTTGCATATTGAGTGTAGCACTTTCAGAACATCATCTTTTAGGGTTTGAAATAGCTCAAATGGAATTCCATCACCTCCACTAGCTTTGCTTGTAGTGATGCTTCCTAAGGCCCACTTGACTTCACATTCCAGGATGTCTGACTCTAGGTGAGTGATCACACCATCGTGACCATCTGGGTCTTGAAGATCTTTTTGTATAGTTCTTCTGTATATTCTTGCCACCTCTTCTTAATATCTTCTGCTTCTGTTAGGTCCATACCATTTCTGTTCTTTATTGTGCCCATCTTTTGTATCTCTAATTTTCTTGGAGGGATCTCTAGTCTTTCCCACTCTATTGTTTCCCTCTATTTCTTTGCATTGATCACCAAGGAAGGCTTTGTTATCTCTCCTTGCTATTTTTTTGGAATTCTGCATTCAAATGGGTATATCTTTCCTTTTCTCCTTGCCTTTAGCTTCTCTTCTTTTCTCAGCTATTTGTAAAGCCTCCTCAGACAACCATTTTCCTTTTTTGCATTTGTGAAATAAGCCAGACAGAGAAAAGCAAATACTAGTTGTCAGGGAAATCCAAATTAAAACCACAGTGCGATACCATTCACCTCCACTAGAATGGCCCAAATTAAAAAAGACTGACAGTACCAAATGTTTGTGAAAATGTAGAACAAATCTCCTGCACTGTTGATGGGAACCTGAAAGACTAGATTCACTCTGGAAAACTCTTCAGCAGTGTCTTGTAAAAATAAATGCACATCCACTTTATGACACAGTAATTCCACTTCTAGGAATTTATCTAAGAGAAATGAAAACTGCTATCACTAAAAGGTGGATTCAAGAATGTTTATTCAAAAACTCTCCAGAAAGCAGGAATAGAAGGAACATGCCTCAACATAATAAAAGCTGTATATGACAAACCCACAGCAAACATTATCCTCAATGGTGAAAAATTGAAAGCATTTCCCCTAAAGTCAGGAACAAGACAAGGGTGCCCACTTTCACCACTACTATTCAACATAGTTTTGGAAGTTTTGGCGACAGCAATCAGAGCAGAAAAAGAAATAAAAGGAATCTAAATAGGAAAAGAAGTAAAACTCTCACTGTTTGCAGATGACATGATCCTCTACATAGAAAACCCTAAAGATTCCACCAGAAAATTACTAGAGCTAATCAATGAATATAGTAAAGTTGCAGGATATAAAACCAACACATGGAAATCCCTTGCATTCCTATACGCTAATAATGAGAAAACAGAAAGAGAAATTAAGGAAACAATTTCATTCACCATTGCAACGAAAAGAATAAAATACTTAGGAATATATCTACCTAAGACTTTGATGCTGGGAGGGATTGGGGGCAGGAGAAGAAGGGGATGATTGAGGATGAGATGGCTGGATGGCATCACTGACTCGATGTATGTGAGTCTGAGTGAACTCCGGGAGTTGGTGATGGACAGGGAGGCCTGGCGTGCTGCGATTCATGGGGTCACAAAGAGTCGGACATGACTGAGCGACTGAACTGAACTGAACTGAAAGAAACAAAAGACCTATATATAGAAAACTATAAAACACTGGTGAAAGAAATCAAAGAGGACACTAATAGATGGAGAAATATACCATGTTCATGGATCAGAAGAATCAATATAGTGAAAATGAGTATACTACCCAAAGCAATCTATAGATTCAATGCAATCCCTATCAAGCTACCAATGGTATTTTTCACAGAGCTAGAACAAATAATTTCACGATTTGTATAGAAATACAAAAACACCTCGAATAGCCAAAGCAATCTTGAGAAAGAAGAATGGAACTGGAGGAATCAACCTGCCTGACTTCAGGCTCTACTACAAAGCCACAGTCATCAAGACAGTATAGTACTGGCACAAAGAAAGAAATGTAGATAAATGGAACAAAATAGAAAGCCCAGAGATAAATCCATGCACCTATGGACACCTTATCTTTGACAAAGGAGGCAAGAATATACAATGGAGAAAAGACAATTTCTTTAACAAATGGTGCTGGGAAAACTGGTCAACCACTTGTAAAAGAGTGAAACTAGAACACTTTCTAACACCATATACAAAAATAAACTCAAAATGGATTAAAGATCTAAACGTAAGACCAGAAACTATAAAACTCCTAGAGGAGAACATAGGGAAAACATTCTCCTACATACAGCACAGCAAGATCCTTTATGACCCACCTCCCAGGATATTGGAAATAAAAGCAGAAATAAACAAATGGGACCTAATTAAAATTAAAAGCTTCTGCACAACAAAGGAAACTATAAGCAAGGTGAAAAGACAGCCTTCAGAATGGGAGAAAATAATAGCAAATGAAGCAACTGACAAACAACTAATCTCAAAAATATACAAGCAACTTATGCAGCTCAATTCCAGAAAAATAAATGACCCAATCAAAACATGAGCCAAAGAACAAAACAGACATTTCTCCAAAGAAGACATACAGATGGCTAACAAACACATGAAAAGATGCTCAACGTCACTCATTATCAGAGAAATGCAAATCAAGACCACAATGAGGTACCATTTCACTCCAGTCAGAATGGCTGCTATCCAAAAGTTTACAAGCAATAAATGCTGGAGAAGGTGTGGAGAAAAGGGAACCCTCCTACACTGTTGGTGGGAATGCAAACTAGTACAGCCACTATGGAGAACAGTGTGGAGATTCCTTTAAAAATTGCAAATAGAACTGCCATATGACCCAGCACTCCCACTGCTGGGCATACACACTGAGGAAACCAGAACTGAAAGAGACATGTGTACCCCAATGTTCATCGCAGCACTGTTTATAATAGCCAGGACATGGAGGCAACCTAGATGTCCATCAGCAGACGAATGGATAAGAAAGCTGTGGTACATATACACAATGGAGTATTACTCAGCCATTAAAAAGAATACATTTGAATCAGTTCTAATGAGGTGGATGAAACTGGAGCCTATTTTACAGAGTGAGGTAAGCCAGAAAGAAAGACACCAATACAGTATACTAATGCATATATATGGAATTTAGAAAAATGGTAATGATAACCCTGTATGCGAGACAGCAAAAGAGACACAGATATATAGAACAGTCTCATGGACTCTGTGGGAGAGGGCAAGGGTGGCATGATTTGGGAGAATGGCATTGAAACATGTATAATATTATATGTGAAATGAAACGCCAGTCCAAGTTTGATGCATGATACAGGATCTTGGGGCTGGTGCACTGGGATGACCCAAAGGGATGGTATGGTGAAGGAGGTGGGAGGGGGGGTTCAGGATGGGGAATATGTATACACCTGTGGCGGATTCATGTTGATGTATGGAAAAACCAATACAATATTGTAAAGTTAAAAAAAAAGAATGTTTATTCATAATAGTTCCACAGTGCAAACAATGCAAGTGATCATCAAAAGTAGATAACAATTTATGACTCACATACTGTTAAGGATGAATCTCAAAGGTATTATGTGGAGTGAAAGTAGCAAAACAAGAGTCCAAACCACATGATTCCATAAAAGAACAGACAAAACTCATCCATGGGAAGAAATAAACTGTGAAAAAATTAGTACAGTGGTTGCCCATGGTGGGTGAAGATTTATTGGAAGAGGAATACTGGAACTTTCTGTGCTGATGGAAATATTATATATTATATTTGAGGTATTGGTTGCATGAATATATATACATATAAGTATATACATATTAATCAAGCCTCATCAAGTTTTACATTTAATACCTGTGCATATTACTGTGTATAAATTTTGCCTAAAAATGAAAAAATTCTGCAAATAGTTACTGAACTCTTGTTATTCTGCTTCTGCAGTGTTACAGGATAGAAACTCTGAAACCACTTTTTCTGTATGCTACACATACGCAAACAGGCAAATATATTGAACATAAATGCAAGGTAATTTTCATGGTTAAAGGCATTATGAATATATAGCAGAAGAAAACCAAAGTGAACCTTATATTTTGGGGTTGGAATTGTGGGGAGGAGAGGATAGAAATGGGGCAAATGAAAGAAATGGGTACATCTGGATAAAGGGTTTATGGAAATTCTTGCAACTTTAAGTATAAGATTATGTCAAAATATAATGCTAAAAAAGCTGTGGAGAGCAGTAAGATGTAATAGAGACCTGTCCAGAGAGAGTTTAGGCAAAACAAGAGGAAGAAAAATAAGAGAGGCTGTCCTTTATCGTTCTCTTTCATAGTCCTCTAAGTTCTCCAGGGGAAGGTGGAATTAAAGGGTCACAGTACAGTTCAACTGAAGGACCACATCGTCCCGCTTAAGACTGACAGGAACAGGGAGTCTCAACATTGGTTGTACCCTGGTAACCCTAGGGTCCTTAAAAAAATGTTGCCTAGGTTCTACCTCCAGTTGAGTTCAGTTCAGTCGCTCAGTCATGTCCGACTCTTTGCGATGCCATGAACTGCAGCATGCCAGGCCTCCCTGTCCATCACCAACTCCCGGAGTTCACTCAGACTCAAGTCCATTGAGTCCGTGATGCCATCCAGCCATCTCATCCTCTGTTGTCCCCTTCTCCTCCTGCCCCCAATCCCTCCCAGCATCAGAGTCTTTTCCAATGAGTCAACTCTTCACATGAGGTGGCCAAAGTACTGGAGTTTCAGCTTTAGCATCAGTCCTTCCAAAGAAATCCCAGGGCTGATCTCCTTCAGAATGGACTGATTGGATCTCCTTGCAGTCCAAGGGACTCTCAAGAGTCTTCTCCAACACCACAGTTCAAACACATCAATTCTTCAGCGCTCAGCCTTCTTCATGGTCCAACTCTCACATCCATACATGACTACTGGAAAAACCATAGCATTGACTAGACGGACCTTTGTTGGCAAAGTAATGTCTCTGCTTTTGAATATGCTATCTAAGTTGGTCATAACTTTTCTACCTCCAGAGATCTGATTTAATCAGCCTAGTGTATGGCCTAGCCATTAAGATTTTGAAAGCTCCCCTAATGTGCAGCCAAGAGTGGAGACCACTGTCTTTGAGGGAAACCTAGAGCTCAGGTGGTAAAGAATCCACCTGCAATTCAGGAGACCTGGGTTCAATCCTTGGGTTGGGAAGATCCCCTAGAGAAGGGAAAGGCTACCCACGCCAGTATTCTGGCCTGGAGAATACCATGGACTGTATAGTCCATGGGGTTGCAAAGAGTTGGACACGACTAAGTGACTTTCACACACAGGATAACTTTGGTTATCTATCTTACATATGGTAGTGTATATAAGTCAGTCTTACTCTCCCAAATTGTCCCATCCTCTCCTTCCCAAACTGTGTTCACATGTTTATTCTCTACATCTGTGTCTCTATTCCTGCTCTGGAAATAGGTGCATCTGTACCGTTTCCTAGATTCCACATATATGCGTCAATATTTGGTATTTGTTTTTCTCTTTCTGACTTACTTTTCTCTGCACAGTGGACTCTAGGTCCACCCACATCTCTATGAATGGCCCAGCCTCATTCCTTTCCATGGTTGAGTAAGAGTCCATTGGTCCACTGTATGCCTGCGCCACATCTTCTTTATCTGTTTCCCTGCCGTTGGACCTTTAGGTTGCTTCCATGCCTTGGCTATTGTGAATAGTGCTGCAATGAACATTGGGGTGCATGTGTCTTGAGTTATGATTTTCTTAGGGTGTATGCTAGTAGTGGAAAAGTCCAAGACCAGATGACTTCACAGGCAGATTCTATCAAACATTTAGAGAAGGGCTGGGCTATGCATTCAAGCCTGTAAAGATCTAAGCCTGGTATACCTGTCTCTCTACTGAGTCATTTAGGTTCTGATTTGAGGGAAGACTTCCTGGCTAGGCTCCTGTGCAGGAAGACAGAGAATGCTGGTCTCCACAAACATGTTTTTCGGCAAGACTACTTCGGCGGGTTCCCCAACTAGACTGATCAATGCTTGGTACTGACCTCAAGTGGGAATAGAACCAGAAAGCATAGACAGGCTTTGCATCCAGGGCACCCCACTGAGCAAGTATCTTCCTTTATATCTCTCAGTATAAAGCAGGTTGAATATACATTTCTGAATCAGTGCACTTTCAGACAAAATGACCCATCCTCTGGTTCCTGTAGGAGCTTTGATGTAGTGCTTCTTGAAACCGAAATGATGACATCACTTCTCCCGTGTTTGTCTTTTCATATTGTATGTTTCCATGAAAATTGTGGAGTTTGAGGAGGATAATATCATTGCCAAGGTAGTGAAAATGTTCAAATATTATACTTGCATCTATTTTAAGAAATAGCCAGCATGTGAAAAGCCAACCAATGTCCCTTGGAATTTAGATATCATTTCATAAGAGGTGATTTCTCATGGTGTGGGTCATACCAACCATATGGTATGTGGTTCTGCACATAGTATGCAGAACATTTACATTGAGTACTTTGCTTCTCTATTTTGTTCATTTTTATTATTTATTTATTTATTTTTTTTTTAATTTTATTTTTTTTGTTATTTATTTATTTATTTATTTATTTTTAGTTTTTATTTTTTAAATTTAAAAATCTTTAATTCTTACATGCTTTCCCAAACATGAACCCCCCTCCCACCTATTTTGTTCATTTTTAAAAGTTTCCCTGGTGTTTCAGATGGTAAAGAATCTGCCTGCAATGCAGAAGACCTGGGTTTTATCCCTGGGTCAGGAAGATCCTTTGGAGAAGGGAATGGCTACTCGCTCTAGTATTCTTGCCTGGAGAGCTCCATGGACAGAGGAGCCTGGCGGTCTACAGTCCATGGGATTGCAAACAGTTGGTCATGACTGAGCGACTAACACCACTTTCTGTCAAGAGAAACCTAGGCAATCAATGCCATTCTACTTGCCTACGCCATGTGTAGAGCTTTCATTGTTTTATTCTACCGTGGAAGGGCCCATTGATGTAGACAGACTTGGAGTTATATTTCATAGAAGAAATTGGAGTGGGTTTCTGAAGGCTTTATGAACAATCAGAGGCATAGCCACACAGGGCCCGTTTCATGTCTGCTCTCAACACAGATCTGGTGTCCTGGGATCTGCCTTGTGGTCCATCCTTACCCTGAAGCTGCTCTTTGCCCAAAGCAGAATGGAGTCCACAGCCCTCCTCAGCTTGGCATTCCCTGAGATCAGGATGACTGCATGTCCCGAGGGACAGGCTGCCATTATCCCTATGCAGACCATCACCCCAACCTTGCTGTGCCACAGCGTCAGCAACGGCATCGAGACTAAGGCAGCGGAGAGTGACAGCACATACAGGCAGAAGAAAGAGACGAGAGACCTGAGCGCCCGGGTGTGAGCCTCCAGGCTGGGGTCCCGGGAGCCTCTGGTTTCAGCCCTCATCATCCTCATGTGCCTCCCCAGGGAGAACACCAGCATCCCAGAGGAAACCAGGAAAAGCAAGAAAGAAGGGATGAACGCCAGGCTGCAGAAGAGGAAGGAATGAAAGAAACTGAGTTTTGCAATGTTCAAATTGAGTTCAGTACTGTTATTCGTCAGTAGCCTAGTTACAGCTGAGAAACGAGATCCACTAAAAAAGTCCCATAAGCAGAGAAGAGTGCAGACACAGGAGAGAACCACAGCACCCAGAAGCATCTGGGGGATCTTTCTGGAGATCCAGCTTGCTGCACGGAGCAGGAAGGCGTGAGAGAAATGGACAATCTTGGAGCAGTAAAGGAGACTAAGGCACGTGGTGAGCCAGAGGCCGGCTTGGTGGACGATCATCCAGAGCACGATGATGGTCTGGTAGCTGAAGCTCAGTGGGTCTCTTATTCGCTGGAAATGAGTAAGCTGGATGGCCTTCAGAAAGAGCAGCCCGTGCAGGACAAGCCGGGTGAGGCTGAGACTCAACAGGACAAGATCACAGTGGCTCAGTGGCTGCCTCCTCACCAGGTCCCGGAAATTCACCAAGAAAATGAAGGCGTTGACCAGGATCCCTACTGCAAACTCCAGGACTGAAAAGAACAGAAATGCGTTCCTGACTTCAGAGGGCACAGATGCGATGTGAGTCACCATGATGCCTCTTCTGACTTGGCTAATCTAAGACTCATGTACCGCCCAGGAGAGAAAGTACGTTTGTGTGCTAAGTCAGGACCTTCCTTTACAAGGCATCAGCTCTTGGTCCAGAGTTATCCCAAGGTGAGTGCATCAAAAGTTCAGACAGTAAACTTAGAGGGACAGTACTTCTTTAGAATATCCCTTGGATACTCACAGATGCTCATCGTGAGAGCAGAAGAATGATGGTTCTGTCCCTTGGGTGATGCAGAAGCTTTGAATAAACCCAGGTGTTCTGTAATAACAGCCTTCCCTGAGAGCCATGGCATGACATCAGGGATGCAAACAAGATAGGATCTTGACTTCCCAAACCCAGTTTTGCATGTCCATCTGGGCACCCATGAGTGCAGAAGAGAGTAGAATTTGTTTATGGGTTTTCAGTAAACTGACAGCAGGCAAAGCATATATTCTCTGGGAACTGAGGTTTGAAACAGTGCCTCTTTCCATTTGCATGTCTTCCATCACCCCTGAGGGTGACTCTGATCACAGACTATGTTTTTAATATGGGCAAGGGCAGGCATGGCTCCTCTGCCGTTTGACTAGTATGACTGCCGTCGCCAAAGACTTCATTCAGCCATCATCATTATGCCAGGTACCACGCTTGGCAAGAGGACCGTTAACATGAACAAGGCAGCATCTTACTATGAAGGGAGGGGGAATGGGGAGTATCTGGCCTGGATCATTGCAGAAGTCTTGCAACTGCTCTCTCTGCTTCCCACCCCTACTCCCACACCACACTTTCTACAAAGCGGCAGTCGTGATCCTGTTAGCATGTAACTAAAATCATGCCGGCTTCCCTGGTGGCTCAGAGGTTAAAGCGTCTGCCTCCAATGCGGGAGACCTGGGTTTGATCCCTGTGTGGGGAAGACCCCCTGGAGAAGGAAATGGCAACCCACTCCAGTATTCTTGCCTGGAGAATCCCATGGACGGAGGAGCCTGGTAGGCTACAAAGAGTCGGACACGACTGAGCGACTTCACTTACTTACTTAAGATCATGCCATTGCTCTGTTCAAACCTTTAGGGTCTCTGTCTTCCTCACCATTTCAGCTGAGTTTTCACAGTGACCTAGTGGTCCTGGGTATATAATCAGCACCTCCTTCCCTTCTCAAATGTCCTCATCTGAAGGCTGCTCGGTCTGAAGCAACCAACAAGCTCTTGCAGGTTAAGGCCTAGCTCTGCTTCATCCTCTCTGTGCAAACTTGGCAAATGACTGAACCCTCTTCATTCACTTATATGAAATAGAGATGACAATCAAAATAACACCTATCTCAGAAGGGTTACCTGAATTGATGCAGGGAACATGATTGAGATTGTGCTTAGTGGCAACCCACTCCAGTATTCTTGCCTGGAGAATCCCATGGGCAGAGGAGGTTGGTGGGCTACAGTCCATGGGGTCGCAAAGAGTCAGACATGACTGAGTGACCAACACTTGGCCCATGAAGCCCAGTCAATCAGTGCTAGTTATAGAGCCATCATAGGATCCAGCAATTTCTCTTCTGGGTATATATCCACAGGAAATGAGAGAGGATATCAAAGATATATCCATACTCCCATGTTCATTGTGGCATTATTCACAAGAGCCAAGATATGGCAGCACCCCAAGGGTCCATTAATGGATGAATGGATGCAATGGAATCTTACTCAGGCATGAGAAAGGGAAATCCCGTGATGTGGGACAACATGGATGGGCCTTGAGGACACTGTGCTAAGTGAAATAAGCCGGGCAGAGAAGGACAAATAGTGCATGGTATCACTTATACTGTATGTGAGAAAAAGAGTTAAACTGATAGAAATGGAGTAAAAAAGTGATTTCCAGTGGTTGGGAGGTAGGAGAAATAAGGAGAGGTTGTAAGTGTATGCTATGTCACTTCAGTTGTGCCTGACTCTTCGTGACCCTGTGGACCATAGCCCACCACGTTCCTCCTGAGATTCTTCAGGCAAGAATACTGGAGTGGGTGGCTGTGCCCTCCTCCAGGGGGTCTTTCAGACCTAGGGATCCAACCCATCCATGTCTCTTACATCTCCTGCATTGGCAGGCAGCTTCTTTACCACTAGTGCCACCTGGTAAGCCCCCAACTTAAAGCTAGAAGATGAATAAAGTCTGAGAATCTGATGTGTAACACATCATATATAATGCTGAATTGTATAAATAAAATCTTAGAGAGTAAAACTTATATGTTCTCATCGAATACAAATTTCACATGGAAGTGAAAACATATAGCGTTTCTCTTTCTCTGACTTATTTTTGCTAAGTGAAATACCCTCCAGGCCCATCTATATTGTTGCATTTGACAAAATTTCATTCATTTTTACGGCTGAGTAGTATTTGTATATATATACCACATCTTGTTTATCCACTTGCGTGATGTGCACTTAGGTTGCTTGTCTATCTTGGTTATTGCAAGAAAGTATGTACATTTTTGAGAACACAGTGAGCTTCCTGTTTGAACATCACTGAGCTGAGACTCCTCAGTCCCAGCAAACTTTTTCCTCCCTCACATAATTGATTATCTAGATGCAAAGCAAAGGGGTGATGGGGGAGACGTGATAGAGAAGTAAGTACCATGAGATCTGGGGCAAGTGAGCCAAAGGCAACAGGACTGTGAGGAAATGGTGGTTTACGTGAGCATACCCCTCTGGGAGAAAGTGCATTTTAATTTAGAGAGGAAAGCACAGCTAAGTGACTTGAGACAACAGGGTTAACTGAAAGAAGCAGTGTAATGTTAGTGGGACAGGTCACTGACAGGAAACAGATGGCTGGGGTGGTGGTGTTCTCAACTAGGGCCATGGTGATGGAGGACATGGCCACCAGAAAGTGCCCTGGGAGGAAGGAGGCCTGTGCTCTGATGGGTGAGAGGAGGCCAGCGGATGCCTTGCAGCAGGAGCGGAGACTGGAGGGGCTGGGCTCCTGACCAAGACCGGTTCCCTTCTCTTTTGTGTAAATTATAATATAAAGTGATCCATGGATGGCTTCTCATCTGGCACCTGCCCCCATTCCTACCTGGGGACTGGCGAGTTTCTCACCCTGTGGGTAGGCAGTTACGGAGTGTTGTTTGAGACCAGTGGGTAAGATCAGGTAACTGGCTCTCAGGAAGCCTGGTGTCTAAGGATGAGTCGATAATTGAACCACATCACTGTCCTTTTTCCAAGTTCAGGCCAGCTTGGGATCCAGAATCTTCCTATCATTACTCAACAGCTGCCACTAGGTGGCACCAGACCACTGTGAGGTCTGGAATTCCTGGCCTGGTGATAGCTCAGTTGGTAAAGAACCCATTTGCAACGCTGGAGAACCTAGTTCGATTCCTGGATTGGGAAGATCCGCTGGAGAAGGGATAGACTACCCACTCCGGTATTCTTGGGCTTCCTTTGTGGCTTAGCTGGCAAAGAATCCTCCTGCAATGCGGGAGACTTGGGTTGAGTTGGGAAAATCCCCTGGAGAAGGGCAAGTTTCCCCACTCCACTATTCTGGCCTGGAGAATTCCGTGGACTGTATAATCCATGGGGTCACAAACAGTCGGACACAACTGAGTGACTTTCACTTCACTTCCTTTCACTTTGTGCAAGCTCACCCCAGCTATTGATTTAATCTTGCAACCCTGTGACCTCGTATGTTACAGAATTGAAATCTTAAGACTTCATCATGTATCACTCTGTAGTAGGCTGAATTGTGAAGAGTGTGGTGATACTTCCATTTTACTGATGACAAAGTAGAGTTTCAGAAAGGTTAGTTAAGTAGCTGGGCCAAGGTAACTAAATTACTAAGTGAGGAGTTAGGATGCTGATGCTTTAGATGGGATTTAGCCAAGAATTCCTGGGAATTCCTATGTCCAGCTCTGACAATCACTCCTATCACAGGAGAGGAGCAACAGGGAAATTGGGTGTAAGGTGCATTGCTTTATTAAAAGCTAGACCTGTGTCTAAGAGCTCCCAAGAAAGAGCTCTGATACTAGTTGGTTTGGAGCATGCAATAGACCTAGGCAGAGTCCACACATCTAACTTGCCATTCTGTTCAATAGCGGTTATTGTTCAGTCACTAAGTCCTGTCCGACTCTTTGCGACCCTATGGACTGCAGCACACCGGGCTCCCCTGTCCTTCACTATCTCCCAGGGTTTGCTCAAATTCATGTCCGTTGAGTCAACAGTGGAGGTTGCTGCTAACTGCCTGCACACTATTAGTTCTTTCCTTTTCATTGCCGACGTATTATCAGGTGTGTCAATATTAACTAAATATAAACTGCATTTGCCATCTTTCTTTCAGGTTAGAGTGTCCAGTGAAACACAGGAAGAAGACATTGGGTGGGAAAATCCCTTCGAAAGCCCTTGTTTCCTTTTCTTCTGTCTGGGCCTGAACTTGGATGTTATGGTTGGAGCGCCAGTCAGGAGGGAAAAGCCAAGAGAATCTCAATCCTGCAGTTTTACAAGTTCTTGAAACCCACCAGCGACTACTCTGCTCCAGAGGGAGCAGAGAAAGTGAGAAAGGTCATCGCTTTCTGTCTTTAAGTCACGGTGCTTGGGCTTCTGTGACTGGAAGCCGGACGCAGTGACTCACCGATGACTTGCCTGTGAGAAGGGCTCTGAGTCTGTTTGCCCCTCTGAGCACCTGAAGCCAGGAAGTGGACTGAGAGAAGGGCAGCTTGTCCAGCTAGCTCCGTGTTTAGGTTCACTTACGAAGAGGCAGAAAACAGGAAGCAAGAGAGGAAATGAAACGGAGCCTCTGCTCCCTGCATTTAAAGCTGCGGTCCTAATATTTTGGGCAGCAGGGACTGGTTTCATGGAAGACGGTTTTTTCGCGGATGGAGGTGGGGAGTGGAGGGACGGTTTCCGGATGATTCAAGTGCCTTACGTTCACGGTGCTTCTTTGAGACTCTAATGCTGTCATTGATCTGACGTGAGGCAGCGCTCAGGCGGTAATGAGAAGGATGCGGAGCAGCTGTAAATAAAGACGAAGCTTTGCCCGGCCCCCTGCCGCTCACCTCCTGCGGGGCAGCCCAGTTCCTAGCGGGAGCCACTGATCCATGGCCTGGGGGTTAGGGACCCCTGATTCAAAGCGTGTTCTGTCCACTTTGAACTGACAGAGGGAGGAGGGCAAAGAGGCAGGCGGGGAGACGAATTTAAGGATGGTTTCACTCAGCTCTTATTTCTGTTTCTCGATCTTTCCACTTTGCTCCTCCTGCTGACAGATCCTGCTACCGATTCTCTGTGTGTTCCATTCAGAACGAGAACCTGAGTGGTCCGCTGCTCGCACAGCAGGCGGAGTCTGGAGATGCCAGTCAGTGGGAGCACTGGCTCTCTTGGGTTCGTGCCCAGCCCAGGTTCAAGCAGCTCAGGGGCCAGCATGGAACCTTGTGATTTGGGTCATACTTAGGTCACTTTCCCCAGCAGGGACCTCACGGTGGGGCTCCTCTAGAAGGTGCTCGGACCCCTCCTTGAGCTTTGTCTTGCCCACTAATATGAATGATGCAAGAGGAGGTTGTGAGTAAACGCTGATAGAACTGTGAGACCTTGGCTGACCATCCGTCCTTGTTCTGTTTCGCTCTAGTGGAAATAGGAAGAGACCATGGAGCGGCAGTGTGGTCTCAGGCAGACACTGCGAGGGTTCACTGTCCAGCAGAGACGGGGGTGGTGGTGTGACCTGGTGATTTCCAGAGAGGGGAACAGAGAGGGAGTTTGTGGGAGAGAGGAGGAGCTGGGCAAGAGGGTACCAGGGACAGCCAGAGCCTGAGCATGGCTGAGACATTGTCGATGCCTTGAAGACATTCCCTCCCCATTCTTTTCACGATTTCTCCTGGGGTGGGGACCTGGGGGAAGCAGATTTACCAGGCGCTCATCACAGAGGAAGATTTCTGTAAGCTTAATGTTCAGGATCGAAAAACATTCATGCATGCTGTTACTTTATACGGCCGTATTTTTCGTAATTCCCAAATATTGATTCAAATTACTGATTCTTCTCCAAGGACCTTTTAAAAATTTTTTATTTATTTTATTTTTGGCTGTGCTGGGTCCTTGTTGCTAGGTGCAGGCTTTGTCTAGTTGCAACGAGCAGGGGCTACTCCTGAGTTGTGGCCTGTAGACGTCTCATTGTGGTGCCTTCTGTTATTGCAGGGCACAGATTCTAGAGTTCACAGGCTTCAGTAGTTGGAGCTCGTGGGCTCGGAGCTGCAGCTTGGGGGCTCTAGAGAGCGGGCTCAGTAGTTGGGTGCATGGGCACACGTGGGCTCGGAGCTGCAGCTTGGGGGCTCTAGAGAGCAGGCTCAGTAGTTGGGCTCATGGGCTTTGTTGCCCTGAGGCACGTGGACTCTTCCCCAGCCAGGAATTAAGCCCGTGTCCCCTGCATTGGCAGGTGGAGTCTTAGCCACTGGACCAGCAGGGAAATTCTCCAAGGACTTTTGACTAAAGTCAGTTTTCCAAGGTGTGTACCTCTCCATGCGTCACCACATAACCCCAGGTTACATGTATCTTGAACTAAAAAAGACACTTCTATGGGGAGGCCAAATAATCCAGAGGCATCTTGTGAGGATTTGAAGGGCACACAATTGCAAGTGGTTGTCGAAGCCAACAAAATACTGACAATATTCTACTGGTAGATTGAACTGGAGTGGTCAGAGGCTTTTGGTGAAGGTATTTACTCTGGACAAAGGGAGACAAGTCTGTAAGAGCAGGGCCAGCAGAAGCTGTTGGATTGCTTGGCATAGAAACTCATAGAGTGTGGCTTCAGGAAAGGATGATGATGGTGATGGTGGTGGTGATGGTGGTGATGGTGGGGGTGGGGTGATGGTGCTGGTGGTGATGGCAATGGTTATGATGATGGTGGTGGTGGTGATGGTGGTGATGGTGGGGGTGGGGTGATGGTGGTAGTGGTGATGGTGGTGATGATGGCAATGGTGGTGGTGCTGGTGGTGCTGGTAGTGATGACGGTGGTGCTGGTGGTGATGGTGGGGGTGTGATGATGGCGCTGGTGGTGATGGCGATGGTTATGATGATGGTGGTGATGGTGGGGGTAGGATGATGGCAATGGTGGTGGTACTAGTGGTGCTGGTGGTGATGATGGTGGTGGTGGTGATGGTGATGATGGTGGCGATGGTGGTGATGGTGGGAGTGTGATGATGGTGCTGGTGGTGATGGCGATGGTTATGATGATGGTGATGGTGGGGGTGATGATGGTGATGGTGGGGGTGATGATGGTGCTGGTGGTGATGGCAATGGTTATGATGATGGTGGTGATGGTGGGGGTAGGATGATGACAATGGTGGTGGTGCTGGTGGTGCTGGTGGTGGTGATGCTGGTGGTGCTGGTGGTGATGATGGTGGCGATGGTGGTGATGGTGGGGGTAGGATGATGACAATGGTGGTGGTGCTGGTGGTGCTGGTGGTGATGATGCTGGTGGTGCTGGTGGTGGAGGTGATGGGTTAGTAGTAGATGCAGTGGTGATAGTAATATAGAAGTAGTATTTTGGTGAAGAAGCAGGAGAATCACTTGAAATTCTGTTGTGCATTGTTCTTCACAGAATAGGGAAAATACAGGCAGCTTGTCTCTACTTTTTCTTCTTTGGGGCTGAATAATCTCTTCTGCTACTTTCTATGTGTCTATTCTACTCTCTTTTGGGAAAAGAGGTATTTTCAATAAAACTTTAATTTCTGCCTCTCAGTAACATGTGAGTCTGATTCAGACTCTAGGTGTCAAATCCTAGTTTCTGGGAGAGAGCACCCCATTGGAACAAGTTGGATCATCTGTCCAGTGCTGGTCCAGTCAGCTGGGACCGGTGAGTCAGGGCTGTGGTAGGGTCCCTTACAGGAGCTTGTTGGTGTATCTTACATTTTGGGGAGGAGGGACGTGGGAGAAATGGTAGAAATTTCTAGGACAAGATTTGAACTGAAGAGACATAGCCGTCTATGAGGGGAGGATGGTAGGATTTGATAACAGAAGGGAGCTGAGGTTTCCTCTTTGGGACACGTGGTGGTGAGTGAACTTTGAATTTGTTGAGTGAATGAACAAACATTTAATCTGAAAAAGCAATTTCTGGATTTACTACCTTCAGACCCTGTGAACATTGGATTACTAGATTAAAAATAAGTTAGCACAGGTTCAACTTGGGCCACTCTTTGAATGACCTTTAGCAAGTCATTTTCCTTAATTTATTTCCTCATTATACATGGGGTTTAAAAATAATCCTACCTTATCTCTTTGTGGTGATCAGAGAGATAGTACAGATTAAAGTGCTCTGAAAACTGAAAGATGTTATACAAATATAAAGTTTTATTATGAACATGTGAATACTAAGTAATATCCCTAATAACTCTCTCCTTGGACTCATGCTGGTATTTGCACATGTTCCTGTCCATGGGGGTGAAAGGTAGAAAAGGATGAAAGGCCTTGTAAAACTGCTGAATAATAGGTATTTCACAAGAGGAGGAAATGCTGTAATCCCCAGTTTGCTTTATTCTCACCTTCCTTTGAACATTTCTGGGTGGGCAAATTACTTTCACTCTGAGCAACTTCTTCATTGCCAAATAGCCTCTGATGCGAAGAGCATATTTTGGGAGCAAAAGAAAGATAACTAACTTGGTTGCAATAAAAAGAAGCATGCAAGAATACTGGAGTGGGTAGCCCTTCCTTTCTGCAGGGGATCTTCCCAATCGAGAGATCAAACCCGCGTCTCCTGCATTGCAGGTGGATTTTTTTTTTTTTTTTTTTTTTACCGTCTGAGCCACCAGGGAAGCCCTAAAAAGAGGTATGATTTATACAATTTTGTAGGCTATGGAGACTGTGAGAGATGCTTTGTGACATGAAGGTGTGGAGATGGCATGTGCTTGTGTAAAGGGGTAGGAGGGAGATGGGGGAAGAGGGAGTGTTAAGGAACCATGGAGAACACAGTCATGGGCTCAACTGGTGTCTCTCCCTTAGCCTGTGGTTCAGTGTGGGAGGCACTGATGCTCTGCACTTGTCTGTCAGTAGTCCACGGAGGGAAGAGACCACTTCCTCCAGCCCACACTAGTGAGGCTGTTTCTGGGGGTGGATGAACTGAAGGAAGAGTTGTTAACAGAATTTAAGCTAATGGTTCCACTTGCTGGGTTTTCTTTGACTTTAAGAAAAGACAGCTGGGAAGGGACTGGGGAAACTGCGACCCTGGATAACAGGTTACCTACTATCTCAGGTTAGGCTCAAAGTAATATATGTCAAGCCTATTATTACCTCTAATTCACGGAGAGGGCAATTGACCTTCAGAACATTGGAATGATTGCCCAAGATCTGTGGCACATAGAAGAGAATCCAATATTCAAACCGTGTCTTGTTTGATTCCAAACCGCGTGCTCTTTCTATGACACCAGCTGAAGACTTAACATGGAAACAGTGTCCAAGAGATGGTTTAACTTGATTTCAATGTTACATCCATCTATTTCAGGTTAATTGGCTTATTTATGGATACTTTCAGAATCATCTAACCCACTCACAGTCCATTGCAGGTAAAACCCAGACAAATGAGTATCTTAGTTTTTACCAGGCTTTTATTCTGAGAAGGGAGACTCCATTGTCATGTTCAATGCTTGGAGAATGGAAAACACACACTGGGCGGTCATCTGTCCCTTCTCTGCTCAGAGGTCAGTCCAGGCTCCTTGCTTGGGTCGGGCTTTGATGGAAACTCTGTGGGACCTCAACCAGCAGGGACTTGATGGGAGGCTAGCTGTTCTCTGAGCATTTTGGGGTATGCTCACCTATAAAACAGAACACCCGTGTTGAATGTACTGTGACTTTAGCTGTTGAGAAATGGGGGACCAACAATGTTATATTGAGCATTTAGAGAAAATATCAGACCAAGTAAGTGGGTTTTAAGCTTAGCTTTGCAAGAGGAGAGGGGTTTTCACAGAAGACAGAGGCCAAGAGGGTGTAGATCCAGCCCTGGAGGAGGGCTGCCCTCAGGCAATGATGCAGAAGCAGCCATGAGCCAAGTTTAATGGTGCCTAGAAAAAAAAATCGGAGAAGGAGATGGCAGCCCACTCCAGCGCTCTTGCCTGGAAAATCCCATGGACAGAGGCGCCTGGTAGGCTGCAGTCACCGGGTCACAAAGAGTCGGACACGACTGAGCGACTTCACTTTCACTTTTCACTTTCATGCATTGGAGAAGGAAATGGCAACCCACTCCAGTGTTCTTGCCTGGAGAATCCCAGGGACAGGGGAGCCTGGTGGGCTGCCGTCTATGGGGTCGCACAGAGTCGGACACAACTGAAGCAACATAGCAGCAGCAGCAGTGAAAAAACACTGCATTAGTGGAGTCAAAATGACAAGGAGGGCCTTACAGAGAGAAAGAAGAGTTTGAAATTCATCCTGAAGAACAGACCATGCCTATTTTGTTTGGACTATGAAGTTTGGAGAAGGTTGCGTGGTCTTCTTGCTCAAGATCGACTGTGACCCACCAGCTCTTTGGTCGTCAGGGAATGCCCCATGAGGATCTCATGGTAGCAGAGTTCCATGCTTTTGGGCCACTCCAATGGACATGCGGCTTACACAGGTCCCAGTGTTCCCTGTGACTATGTCTTGTTCTGTTTGGAGGTGTGGGAAGAAGCAATATTCTCAGTAAAAACTCACAGTGACAGATAATCCTGCACATTGAATCCTAGGCAGAGATCCTAGGCTCAGAAATCTATTTCATGTTAATGACAGCCTGGGCGGTGTCTTGTCTGCGGTGGGTCCCTGTTGCTGGTGGAGTCTTCTTGCTAACAGAATCTCTGTAATGTGGTGGCTCTAGTGTACTTTTACAATATTGTCCCTGACTTTGTCACAACTGTCTTCCTCTGCCTTTTTGCTAAAGTTTCTGAAGCAGGTCTCATTCTTTTAACCTCTGTGCCTTGTTGATTCCTTAGCCCCCAGTCTCCTTCAGTCTCTCCTTCCCTTCCCACTCGCATCTATCTTGGCCTTTGGTTTCTTTCCTGTCCCTCGTGGTTGGGGTTGTTCTTTTCCCAGTGGCATTTTTCAGTGCTCTCTTGTCTTTTGTAGCAGAGCCATTAAACTTCTCACCGGCTCCTGGCTGTGAGGTTATGGAGACACCACTCACATTGGTATTCCAGTGCAGGCTTGATGAGACTGCCTGCATCTGCACGCTGGTTTGACTTCCTGTTACACAACCTGTGGGCAGTTGCTCTTTGTGCCTCAGGTTTCTCCACTTGAAAACTGGGGTAATAGGGTCTTCCCAGGTTGTTCAGTGGTTAGGAGTTTGCACTTTCCCTGCAGGGGGCGTGGATTTGATTCCTGGTTTGAAAACTAAGATCCCATATACCGTGTGACTTGGCAAAAAAAAAAAAAAAAAAGATAAAATAAAACTGAGGTGATAACAGTCACTGCCTCATAGTGTAGTTATGAGGAAAAATTGAAATCTTGTCTGTGAATCATTTAATGTAATGTGTGGGTCTTAATAAGTGTTCCAAAAATGTTGCTGTCATTGCTATTCTGATAGACCCTCAGTTATAAAACACATATAATAACTACATGTGATTGCAGCCATGAAGTTAAAAGATGCTTGCTCCTTGGAAGAAAAGCTATGACAAACCTAGACAGTGTATTAAAAAGCAGAGACATCACTTTGTGGACAAAGGCCCATGCAGTCAAACCATAATTTTTCCAGTAGTCATGTGCAGATGTGAGAGTTGGACCATAGAGAAGGCTGAGCACTGAAGAATTGATGCTTTTGAATTGAGGTGCTGGAGAAGACTCTTGAGAGTCCCTTGGACTGCAAAGAGATCAAACCAGTCAATCCTAAAGGAAATCAACACTGAATATTCATTGGAAGGGCTGATGCTGAAGCTGAAGCTCCAATACTTTGGCCACCTGATGCCTAAAGCCGACTCATTGGAAAAAGACCCCGATGCTGGGAAAGATGAAGGGTAGGAGAAGGGGGCAACAGAGTATGAGATGGTTGAATAGAATCACCAACTCAATGAACATGAGTTTGCACAAACTGTGGGAGACAGTGAAGGACAGGGAAGCCTGGTGTGCTATAGTCCATGGGATCACATAGAGTTGGACACGACTTAGCAACTGAACAACAACTTCAATCAAAATCCTGCTTTAGGAGAGAAGGAGATATTGGCCTATTTGAAGGCACATGCGGTTGGGAGTCCAGGGTCTGGGCTCTGGTCGCAGCTGTGACAGATGCATAGTAATCATAATAATTGTACTTGATGCCATTTATTGTGCAACACCACGTTTTTTACTTGTGCTATAGGGTTTAATCTTTATAATTTGATGGGGTGTGGGTGCGTGCATGCTCAGTGTGTCTGACTCTTTGTGACCCCATGGACTGCAGCCCACCAGGCTCCTCTGACCATGGAATTTTCCAGGCAAGAATGCTGGAGTGGGTTGCCATTCCTTCTCCAGGGGATCTTCTCCACCCCAGGGTTGAACCCTCGTCTCTTACGTCTCCTCCACTGGCAGGCGGCTTCTTTACCTCTAGTGCCACTTTTATCTTCATTTAGGTTACGGAAACTGACATTTACTTGGCTGTACTTCCCTAGCCAGTAAACAGACCTGGGCTTTGAACTCAGATCAGTCTCCTCACTTGTAAAATGATGTGATGATCTCTAACGTTCTTTAGGGTTAATACTAAACAGACCACGTGGGCTCTGATGCAGAGTTGAGGAGCACCCATCTGGCAGTTGAGACCCTCGCTGCCCTTGGGCCCTTGTGAATATTGATGAGATAACGTCAACAAAAGACTGCAGTACCTAGCAGGCCTCCACGCACCTTAGTTTTCCTTTCCTTCCTCTTCTAGTTCTGAATTCTTTGTGGTACCAAACAAACACAGTAGATGGGGGATTTCCAGTACCTGTCTGCAGGTTTTATTGGTTCCCATCATTTCCACTGGTTGATGAAATGAGAAAAATGACAAGAGAGTAAACTTTTCAAAATGATAAATTCATTCCATTTTTAATAGGCTGTGTCCACAATGAAATAATAAGAGATGTTGACTTTTGTCTAGTTTTTCTAGGTGATACACAGTTTATAAATTTAGGTCCCTTAGCCTGAATTTTTCCTGAATTTTCTCTTATCCAGAAAAGCAAATGACCAGGCATTAACCATAGTTGAGCTGAGTTTTTAAAATGCTCTGTCATTAAAAAAAAAAAAGGTTAAAAAATTTTTCCATTAGGTCACAGATCGAGACTTTCATAAATATGAAATAAAAATGAATGGCCAGGAGAATTAAATTAAAAAGCACACACATATATATATATATACATATATACATATATACATATATATATATATATATATATACACACACACAAACACAAGCTCCATTTTTTATTATTAGGTTTGCTGCTACGTCGCTTCAGTCGTGTCTGACTCTGTGCGACCCCATAGACGGCAGCCCACCAGGCTCCCCCGTCCCTGGGATTCTCCAGGCAAGAACACTGGAGTGGGTTGCCATTTCCTCCTCCAATGCATGAAAGTGAAAAGTGAAAGTGAAGTCGCTCAGTCATGTCCGAGCTCTTTGCGACTCCATGGACTGCAGCCTACCAGGCTCCTCTGTCCATGGGATTTTCCAGGCAAGAGTACTGGAGTGGGGTGCCATTGCCTTCTCCGATAGAAACAGAAATTTCTCTGACAGGTGGTAATAAATGTTTCTAAATACCTATCCTCAGTTTTAATACTTATTTTCTTGGGACTGGCAATAACGGGTTCATGGATCACTGGCATCACTGGGGCTTTCCTGGTGGCTCAGATGGTAAAGAATCCACCTGAAATCCAGGAGATCCTAGTTTGATCCCTAGGTCAAGAAGATCCCCTTTGGCTACCCAATCCAGTATTCTTGCCTGGAAAGTTATATGGACAAAGGAGCCTGGCAGGGTACAGTCCATGGGGTTGCAAAGAGTTGGACACGACTGAGTGACTGACACTTTCACTTCATTTTATTGGAGCAGAGTTGATTTACACTGTCGTGTGAGCTTCTGCTGTGCAGTAAAGTGAATCAGCTATAAGTCATTATAAACTATTGAGTAGAGTTCCCTCTGCTACACAGTAGGGCCTTATTAGTTACCAGTTTCACATATGGTAGTGTGCATATATCAACCCCAGTCTGCCTTTTTATGAGCCTGGTAACAGAGCAAGACTGACTCAAAATGTAGAAAAAATAATGTATCTTATCTGTCCTACTTTGAGGGAGGGTCTGCCTAGCAATAGAGTTCTTAACCTGGGGTTCATGCATTTAGTTCAGAAAGTAGGTGAATTGGAAGGGGAAAATATTTACGCTTTTTTTCTTTGCTGAAATACTGACATTTAATCTGTCAAAGTGTAAAGTCAGACCACGAATCACCATCGTGTGAGCAGTATCTAAGACTCTGGTTTCAAGAGAGGTCATGGTTACTTTTATATCATATATTGAAGATAATCTCAAAATACTGTCTACACTGTTTTGAAACTGCAGTAACTGCTATGTTTGTTGGTTAATATATCCTTAAAGAAGCACTTTGACTGTGTGGATCATAACAAACTGTGGAAAATTCTTAAAGAGATGGGAATACAGACCACCTGACCTGTCTCCTGATAAATCTGTATGCAGGTCAGGAAGCAAGTTAGAACTGGACATGGAACAACAGACTGGTTCCAAGCGGGGAAGGAGTATGTCAAGGCTGTATATTGTCACCCTGCTTATTTAACTTCTATGCAGAGTACATCATGAGAAACGCTGGACTGGATGAAGCACAAGCTAGAATCAAGATTGCTGGGAGAAATATCAATAACCTCAGATATGCAGATGACAGCACCCTTATGGCAGAAAGCAAAGAAGAACTAAAGAGCCTCTTGATGAGAGTGAAAGAGGAGAGTGAAAAAGTTGGCTTAAAGCTCAACATTCAGAAAGCAAAGATCATGGCATCCGATCCCATCACTTTATGGCAAATAGATGGGGAAACAATGGAAACAGTGAGAGACTTTATTTTTTTAGGCTCCAGAATCACTGCAGATGGTGACTGCAGCCATGAAATGAAAAGATGCTTGCTTCTTGGAAGAAAAGCTATGACCAACCTAGACAGCATATTAAAAAGCAGAGACATTATTTTACCAACAAAGGTCTGTCTAGTCAAAGCTATGGTTTTTCCAGTAGTCATGTATGGATGTGAGAGTTGGACTATAAATAAAGCTGAGCATTGAAGAATTGATGCTCTTGAACTATGGTGTTGGAGAAGACTCTTGAGAGTCCTTTGGACTGCAAGGAGATCCAACCAGTCAATTCTAAAGGAAATCAGTCCTGAATATTCATTGGAAGGACTGATGCTGAAGCTGAAACTCTAATACTTTGGCCACCTGATGGGAAGAACCAACTCATTGGAAAAGACCCTGAAGCTGGGAAAGATTGAAGGCAGGAGGAGAAGGGGGCGACAGAGGATGAGATGGTTGGGTGGTATCACTGATTTGATGGACATGAATTTGAGTAGGCTCCGGGAGTTGGTGATGGACAGGGAGGCCTGGCGTGCTGCAGTCCATGGGGTGGCAAAGAGTCGGACATGACTGAGTGACTGAACTAAAAAGAACATACATTATTATAATGCAATTTAAGAAGTATTTTAGTAACTGTGACTTCTCTAGTGGCTCAGAAGGTAAAGCGTCTGCCTACAATGCGGGAGACCTGGGTTCGATCACTGGCTCGGGAAGACCCACTGGAGAAGGAAATGGCAACCCACTCCAATATTCTTGCCTGGAAAATCCCATGGACAGAGGAGCCTGGTTGGCTACTGTCCATGGGGTCGCAGAGTTGGACACGACTGAAAGACTTCTATTTATCTATTAGTAACTGTAACTCAATGAAATTGGTTTCTTTTGTATTCTTATTTTGTACTGCTGTATTTTGTCTCATGCATTAAAACAATGTAATCCTAAGAGAAGTCCAGAGGAAGCATAAGACGGCCAAAGGGCCTCTTTAGCCCACGCACACACGCACACACGCACACACATACAGCTTTAAAAAGAGGCAGCAAAAGAAGAGAACTATTTTGTAAACATTTTCAGAACCATTTCCTTCAAAGACTGATCAGCGAATGAGGTTGGAGTCGCGGAGAGAGGGGGCTCTTCTGGGCTACCGGGTCATTTTGTTGTTGTTCTTCTTTGTCGTCTACACTTTGAGTCTGTCTTGCTCTGGTACCAGGCTCATGGAGCATCACTGCTGCAGAGACATTCTGTGTTCCTGGGTTCAGGGTGGTCGCTTCTTGCCCCACGGTCGGAAAGGATGTTCGCCTCAGAGGAAGACCTTGATTACTAATTAACCAGCAAATCAGCCTGAGAAAAAGCTGGGCGGTGATTTGCATTTGAACTCCATTAACATCAGCACAGTAACCGGTTACCAGGGCTGTGGCTGCTTTCTCTGGACTGTGCTCTGCACGGACTACCAGCCCATCCTTCAGAGAGAGGACGCAGCCTCGGGGTGATGAGGTATGTTTCTAAACCGTGTGCTCACTGATGGCTCCAGATGCGCGTGTACAAGTGTGTGTGGACTTGTGCTCATCTCCTTCAGTCAGATGCCCTTCTGAACTGGTTAAACACAAAGATAAGCATCAATAACAAACCACAAAGTTATACAAACACATATTCAACAAAATACAACTCTTTTTGTCCTTGAGACTTGTGTGTGTGTGTGTGGTGATGATTGCATAATATTCGAGGTGAATTCTGATTCTTGAGATGAGGTGGGGGAGGTGAGGGGAAGGAGTTAGAATTTGGGAGTTAGATGAGGGCAATTTGGGATGTTCCTTCTAAATGGACGTGGAGCTGGTGTTTCGAGAATCCATCACAGGCAGCAACTTGAGAAATCTGTTTCTATCCCTGTGAGTTTGGTGCCTTTGCTGATCAAATAAAGAATTGTTGTGGGGAAGAGTCTAAAGGGGTGTGTGTGTGTGTGTGTGTGTGTGTGTGTGTGTGTGTGTGTGTGTGTGAAGTATTGGGGTGTGTACCTGCTTTGTTATGTCAGGAGTGTGAGAGATTTCCTGTGGGGTCTGGAAGAAGGAAATGAAGGGAAAGACTTGACGTCTGGACTGACCGTCGTGTGTCAAAATGAAATGCATGCCTAGGGGAGTGGAATGGTGATGGATCGCTGCTGGACTCTCTCAAAGTGAAGAAAGAGAGAGTACTGTCTTCACTGGTTGTTGAGAGTCTAGCTGAACACAGTGGGCATTGCTTTTCCGATGAGTCATGGAGGTGAGAAGGAAGAGTTGCAATTGGGGAAACAGAAAGGAGACAACGATCAGTCCCGTGGGTCTCACTAGAAATGGCTTCCATGGGTTTCCAATAGAAGGTCTGAATGGTGGCTTTCCTGCGCGGAGCGGGTATTCCGAACCTCTAAACTGCCTACTGCTCTTTGTGATGGTGTGGAGCAGCATGTGTGCATGGTAGGCAGGCAGGAGGAAGAGAGAGGGGTCTTTGTTTTGCTGTGCTGGGAAGGACCAAATGATGGGGGGCCCTCTGCTCTGTACCCCCAACTGAGCCTAGCACGT
This sequence comes from Ovis aries, assembly GCF_016772045.2. Classification (NCBI taxonomy): domain Eukaryota; kingdom Metazoa; phylum Chordata; class Mammalia; order Artiodactyla; family Bovidae; genus Ovis; species Ovis aries. The sequence goes on from NC_056057.1 coordinate 106,634,265, forward strand.
CACTCTTTCACTCACACTTCCACAGATGCCAATGATTTTTAGCATCAGGCAACCCTTACAAATGAATTTTGATGGGCTAATACCATTACTTTATATGTAAACTGTTCCCTGAGCATGGAATACTAAGGGCTAGATGGCCCTAGAAGAAGAGATTTTCCATCTGGAAATTTCCAAAACTGCCAAATGTGATGGAGAAAATAAGCCTTTGCACACCCTGCTGCTGGGGTGACAATTGGGTCATAGCTGTCTTCCAGAGATGATCCAGAGATGATTTGGGGTTTGGATGAGGAAAATGAGACCCAGAGGGGTTCAGCAGTTTTTCCAAGGTCACACAGCTAAGTTAGATCAAGCTTTTAGATCTTTGCACTTTGGATGTGACAAGACTTGGGAGAAAAAGACCGTTAGCTCCCTTTTTCCTTCCCATTCTCTAAATATCCAGATGACAATGTATCAAGCCAATAAATTTTACCCAGGAGTTCTGAGGAATAGCCATGACTTGCTGGGGTCCTCTTTGCAAGTTGTTCTCAGTCTCTGTAAAATGAACCCTTTCTTTTCCACAAGAGCTCTTGCCTTGTGTTATCAAAGAATTTTTAAAAGACTTAAATTGCCATATGCCAATCAGCTACTGGCTATACATAAAAAAAATGAAAATTGATTATCTAGTTTTTTGAGTGAATTCAGATAGCCATCTCAAGTTTGGGCCCCACCTGACTTATCTATCTACTTTGCTTAAATTATTAGAGCAGTACTAGGAGAATGAGCTTTGGCAATTATTCATATAAGTGTTTTAACTCAAGAGGGAAAAAATGACCACAGAGTCCACATGATTTATGTACAGCAATACATTTCAGCTTTTCCATGAGACTTTTCCTAATTAAAATTGCAACCGCCACCCCCTATTCTCCCCCATTGCTCATCCTCCCCCCACCCAAGCTTTTTTTTTCTCCAGAGCACTAATCAAAGTCCTATCTGTCGTACAGTCTCAGCTGAGAGGATAGTTGTCAGGACAAAATGAAATAATGCATGTTATGCATCTCACCCCGGGCCGCACCCGTTCTAAGCATTTGGTTAATGACCCAGACACTATCTGATAAAAGCGCAGTCTTGCCAAAAGCTTCTCTGGAGTGCACCATGGGCATCATGGCACGGAATAACAGAGTAGTGGTTACAAGTTCTGGCTGTGAGGTCCAAAGGGCTGGTATTCAAACTGTGACTTTGCCCCTTATCATCTGTGTGAAATCAGGCAGGTTATATGACCATGCTGAAGCTCAATTTCCTCATCTGAAAGTGAAGATGGTAGCAATAACTCACTGAGGGTTGCTAGGAAGATTGCCTGCAACAAATTATGTAATCGTCTTAGCACGTTACTCAGTTGTTGGTAGTGATTGTTATCATTGCACAGTTTAAGCTTGTCACATGAAATAGACTATCCAAAGACTGGCGACAGTCTGCTGAGTAGGTTTTCTTTCTTTCTTTCTTTTTTTTTTTTTTTAACAATTTTTCTCTTAAAAGCAGTTAGATCTATTTAAATTGCTTCCTTATTCTATTTGCCTCCTGTCATTTTTTCTTTTCTTTAATTTTTTTAAAAATTTATTTTTAGTTGGAGGATAATTGCTTTAAAATTGAGTTGGTTTCTGCTGAACCACAACATGGATCAGCCATAAGTATACGTGTTTGTCATTTTTCTTGATTTTAATTTTTTCTGAATCGTATTTCCAATTTAGAATATGGTAAGGTTTCACCACTGAGATCCTTATAATTTGGGAAGTGAGGTCAACCAGATGATGCTGATGAGGGATGTTTTCCTTTAAGGCTTAAGGAAATATGTCTCTCCTATAGTTAGAAATTTATTATCTTTGTCCCATAGAGCAGGTAACCATATTTAAATATATAATGCAAAAGGACATTCTGATGAGAGGCAAACAGATTTTTTAAAAAGGTATATTTTAAAAATGATATTTTTTCAAAAGTCATATTTACTCAGGTATATTAATTATCTATTGTTGCATAACAAATTGCCCCAAATTTAACAACTTAAAGCAATAAACATTTATTATCTCACAATTCCTGTGGGTTTGGAATACTTAACTTTGATGATTGCCTCTCCATGCAGCCCAACATGTCTCTCCATCCTTGTATTTCCTGTAAATTATTAGACCTGGAGTTTTGACAGATACAGATTTGTTTTCTGTAGCATGAATGGAGCATAGATGGGAACAGCATCTTCCAGCAGGACATGCATAAAATCTAGCAGATTCTTTTTTTGCTTTAACTGTTCACAGCCATTGGGGAGCGTTTCTTCACTCCACTATTTCATTAGAAATTGTGATATAGTGACATTGTAATTTTATCATTCTTTGTTTACTTATTAAATGAAATATTCCTATAGAAAGAAATTTCCCCTCATCCATCATTTGGTTTATACAGGAACAGTTTGTAGAGGAAAGGTAGGATAAACATTTGACTTTTTGTTTACTGGTTTTCAAACTAAGGAGTTTTTCTCCTAGAATCCTCCAAAGGGAATCAATGAGGTTTTCTGGCCCAAAATCTTTATGAACTCGTAGATTTAAATACATTTCATCCATATTAGTCCACTGATGGCACTATTATTATTAATGCTCATATTGTCCCACTTAACCCAGTGAGAGTCTCTTCAAGTTGGTTCCTGGTACTCTTTGGTAGCTCCCTACCTGCTGGTTTAACATGATAAGCTAAGCTCCTTTTGTACATTTCCTGCCCCAGTCTCTAAGGACTCCTTAGATGTTGCCTTTACGTGGGAAATGGTATTTAGAATAGTATTGGACCTCCCCGGTGGCTCAGTGGTAAAGAATCTGCCTGCCAATGCAAGAGACTCAGGTTTGATCGCTGGGTCAGGAAGGTTTCCCTGAAGAATGAAATGGCAACCCACTCCAGTATTCTTGCCTGAAGAATCCCATGGACAGAGGAGCCTGGCGGACTACAGTCCAAGGGGTCGCAAAGAGTAAGACATGACTGAGTGACTAACACTTACTTTAGAGTGAGATTAGCCAATTGATATATTTTTTTAATCTATTAATAGTTGATGGGTACCTGGGCCTTTTTTATTTTACTCATTCCTCTTGTATATACATTTGAGCTTTTTCATTAAAAAAACTTCGCTGACTATATGTGAAAGAAAACTCAAATCTAAAATTGTTTTCTCTTTCTTTGTAGATGGCAAGAAAGAAGCTGAAAAAGTTCACTACTTTGGAGCTTATGCTCAGTATTCTTCTGCTTGTGGTGTTTATCATCACTATTCCCATCTTCGTGCTTTCAGCCAGAGATTCCCTGGAATCACAAGGTAACAAGGAAGTCTGGAGTTGTCCCTCCATATGTTGCTCTTTTCAAAGCAGAAACCTCATAAATGGCAGGGAAGTAATGCTTTCATGTTCACTGGTGTGAGCCTGTATATGTGTGTTGGGGACCATCTGACTCAAACTGTGACAGACAGTGAACAGTTCAGTTCAGTTCAGTTCAGTCGCTCAGTCGTGTCTGACTCCCTGCGACCCCACGGACTGCAGCACACCAGGCTTCCCTGTCCAGCACCAACTCCCAGAGCTTGCTCAAACTCATGTCCATCGAGTTGGTGATACCATCCAACCATCTCATCTTCTGTTGTCCCCTTCTCCTCCTGCCTTCAATCTTTCCCAGCATCAGTGTCTTTTCCAATGCGTCAGTTCTTTGCATCAGGTGGCCAAAGTATTGGAGCTTCAGCTTCAGCATCAGCCCTTCCAATCAATATTCAGGACTGATTTCCTGTAGGATGTCCTGGCTGGATCTCCTTGCAGTCCCAGGGACTCTCAAGAGTCTTCTCCAACACCACAGTTCGAAAGCATTGATTCTTCAGCATTCACCGTTCTTTATGGTCCAGCTCTCACATCCATACATGACTACTGGAAAAACCATAGCCTTTCATTGAATACTTGTATTTTTCCCCAATAATAATTAATAATACCCTTATATGAAACTCTAATACTTTGGCCACCTGATGCAAAGAACTGACTCATTGGAAAAGACCCTGATGCTGGAAAAGATTGAAGGTAGGAGAAGAAGGGGACAACAGAGGATAAGATGGTGGGATGGTATCACTGACTCGATGGAGTTTGAGCAAGCTCCAGGAGCTGGTGATGGACAGGGAAGCTCGGTGTGCTGCAGTCCATGGGGTTGCAAAGAGTTGGACACGACTGAGTGACTGAACTGATATGAAACATAGTCAAATATGTATATAATCAAGTGAAGTATATTAGGCCCAAGTATGTTCTTTAAGAAAATAATAGCTAATAGAGTTATTAAAAGTTTATTGAGCTGTATTATTTTCAAAGTGGGGCTAGATTGTGCTGAGTTATCCATGATTTTGTATCTGGGCTTCATCTAAGAGCAGCTTCCAAGTCAGGGCACGCAACGAGGGCCAGTATGTAGCCAGAGGAAAAACTATTCCCTCTTTCCCTTATTCTCAGCCATGCCATTTCTACTTTTGTGGGAAGCTAGATTAAATAATCTCAAAGGTTGTTAAATTCTTAAAATTCTCTGATCCTAAAGATGAAACTAAATAAAATCTGCATGCGGAAACTGGCGTAAATATGAAGTTCTTTTAATCCACCATTTTTGGGATATTTTGTTTGATTTTTTTTTAATTTTTTTATCATTAATTTGATGATTTTATTTTATTTTTATTTTTTTAAATTTTTATTTATTTATTATTATTTTTTTTTATTTTAAAATCTTTAATTCTTACATGCGTTCCCAAACATGACCCCCCCTCCCACCTCCCTCCCCACAACATCTCTCTGGGTCATCCCCATGCTGATTTTTTTTTTTTAAAGTTTTTTGTTTGTTTGTTTGCTTTTGATGTGGGCCATTTTTAGTCTTTATTGAATTTGTTACAATATTGTTTCTGTTTTATGTTTGGTTTTTGACCTTGAGGCATGTGGGTGGGATCTTATCTTAGCTCCTCAATTAGGGATCAAACCTGTACTTCCTGCATTGGAAAATGAAGTCTTTAAACCACTGGACCTCCAGGGAAATCCCAATCCACCACTTTGAATTCGAAACTCTAGTGAAAAGAAAGCTTATTAAAAGCCTCATTGTTTTGTCCTAATATTCTTATGAGCTTATTGTAGAGAGCCCTAAAGAAATCTTTGATGAGCTTCCAATCTAATGGTGGAATCCAGCTCCTTGCTCTTGTATGCACTGGGGGAAGGCCTTGCTGGTAGAAGGAGATGGTACAGGTATGCATACATGCTAAGTTGCTTCACCTGTGTCCGACTCTTTGCGACCCTATGGACTGTAGCCGGCCAGGCTTCTCTGTCCATAGGATTTCCAGGCAAGAATACTGGAGTGGGTTGTCATGCTCATCTCCAGGTACAGGTATATATAGGGTTAAATGCAGTCAGCAAGAACAAAATGAAGCTTTATAAAGTGAATATGTACACTTCAAAGTCACACAGTGAAGCCCAATCAATAGTGACATCCATACAATTGAATTGGAAGTGTTGAGAGCTATGGGGGTATCAAACGCCTGTGATGTTAATTCTGTCTGATGGTCTCATCTTATGTTTGTTTTTGGGATAATCCTAGATTCTGGGACGACAGTTAGCCCAGATCCTGGGACAAGTACCACCCCTGGTTCTGCTGAGTGCCCAGTGGTAAATGACTCGGAACGGATAAACTGCATCCCTGACCAATCACCAACAAAGGTTTGAGTTATGAATCTGGTTTTCATTTAAGAGTTTATGTGATTGGATAAAGTGTTTTTTGTTTGTTTGTTTGTAGCCCTTAGAATTGTTGTTTGCATTGCAATTATTGCTGATTCAGAAAAAGTAATCCTGTATTCATGCTTAAATGACAGTGCCGCTTTAGGAAAAGAACTAGAAAATTACCTTGGGTTGCTGGATTCAGCACATAAAAGTATAGGCTGCCCAGTTAAATTTAATTTCAGATAAACAATGAATTTTGCTTTAGTATATGTTCCAAGTAAGACTTGGGGCTTACTCATACTAAAAATGTATTTGTCTTTTATCTGGTAACACTGCTTGATTACTAGTTCTCTCTGACTCTTTCTTCTCTCCTTTGTTGGTCTCTCTTTTTTCCTTACACATTTCCAATAGGTTATCTAGGATACAATAAAAAGTCAACCACAGGCACAAAACAGTATTTTACATAAGGACAAAGTTTCCAGAGCCTTCCTTTGTGGCTCAGCTGGTAAAGAATCCGCCTGCAATGCGGGACACCTGGGTTCGATCCCTGGGTTGGGAAAGATCCCCTGGAGAAGGGAAAGGCTACCCACTCCAGTATCCTGGCCTGGAGAATTCCAAGGTCTGTATAATCCATGGAGTTGCAAAGAGTCGGACAGGACTGAGCAACTTTCACTTTCCAGAGCCAAGTGTTGAAGGAAGAGGTAATAAATACCAGATTAAAGATAGTACAGACATCTGGGCATTTACTGTAGGGCAATGTTTCTTGATCATCAGCTGAAATCCAGCAGGATATTGGGATTATAAAGTGTATTGCACACACCGTATCAGTCATATTTCATGTTGGAAGTGAATAAACACAAAAGGCAGGCTTCTGAGTGAAGTCCACTGACGTGTAATGGGCAGGTTTGTATCAGGTACGGAGAGGATGCTTGCTGCCTGTGAGTCTTGGGCATGTGACACCCTCACATTTACCTCTGGGCTGTCCTATTGTTTGTGGGCTGGAAAAATCTGTGATGTTCTTGAGAGATACTATTTTAGTTTGTCTAAAGGTCCTAATACCAAAAGGCATTGTATTTCTGTTTTTTTCTCATACATCTGGAGGCTAGAAGTCCAAAACCAAGATGTTGCTAGGGTTGGTTCCTTTTTTTTTTTTTAAAGAATAACTATATTTATTCATTTTTGGCTGTTCTGGGTCTTTGCGGCTATGCTCAGGCTTTCTCTAGTTGTGGTGGGGGGTGAGGGATTCTCATTGTGGCGGCTTCTCTTGTTGCTGAGCATCAGCTCTAGGGCGTGGGCTCCACTAGTTGTGGCACACAGGCTTAGTTTCCCTGCGGCATGTGGGATCTTCCTGGACCTGGGATTGAACCTGTGTCCCCTGCATTGGCAGGCAGAGTCTTAACTACTGGGCTACCAGGGCAGTCTAGGGTTGGTTCCTTTGGAGAGCTCTGAGGAAGAATCTGTTCCATGCATTTGTCCTAGCTTCTGGTGATGCCACAATGCTCGGTGTCCCTTGGCTTGAAGCTACATCACTCCATTCTCTTCCTCTGCCTTCACATGGCATTCTCCATGTGTGTGCGTGTGCCTCTGTTCAAATTACTGTAGTTAGGAGAAGAGTGATTTGACAGAGCTAGTCAGGAAGCTCAGAGGCCATGCTGAAGGCAAGAGAGAGCTCCAGTATGGTTGTTTTGGTTGTTGAGTTTCTAAAAGTCATGTCCAGCTCTTTGCAATCCCATGGAGTGCAGCACACCAGGCTCCCTGTCCTTCCTTCACCATCTCCTGGAGTTTACTCAAACTTATGTCTGTTGAGTCAGTGATGCCATCCAGCCATCTGGTCCTCTGCTGCCCCCTTCTCCTCCTGCCTGCCAAAATCAGAAGGAATCCCAATTAGACTGGTTCATCTCACCAAGACTCTAGCACCCTTCATCTGTCATCTTATCCTGAGCAAAATTAATGTAACTCAGTCTTAGACTAGTGAAGAGACATGCCTGCTTGGAGTAGGAAGAAATGAATCTGAGCAGAAAAAGGTGGATTCAGATTTTGGAAGACCTTGGATTTGGGGTAGAGTTTGTTTTTTTATGTGACATATAGCATCTAGGAGAAGCCACTGAGGGCTGAACGAAATCATGTAATCAGAAACTAAGAAAAGAGAATAAAAGATGTAGAAATAAAGGAAAAAGAAGGTAGAAGAGAGAAAGAAAAAAAAAGGCACTTCAGTCTGGGGCCAAATGTCAAAAAGTTAAGTGTTTTAGATGATAGAGTCAATAGGTAGAGGAGATAACTGAAGTAAATACATAACAAGACTATAAAACAAAAATTTGTAAGTTGTAAATAAAATACTGTGTAGATCATGAAATAGAAGAGATTATTACCAAGAAGAAGGTGGCAGTCTGGAATTAGCAGTAAGTAGGATTTTTGACCAGAGAAGGCAATGGCACCCCACTCCAGTATTCTTGCCTGGAAAATCCCATGGATGGAGGAGCCTGATGGGCTGCAGTCCATGGGGTCGCTAAGAGTCAGACATGACTGGGTGACTTCACTTTCACTTTTCACTTTCATGCATTGGAGAAGGAAATGGCAACCCACTCCAGTGTTCTTGCCTGGAGAATCCCAGGGATGGGGGAGCCTGGTGGGCTGCCGTCTATGGGGTCGCTAGGAGTCAGACACGACTGAAGTGACTTAGCAAGCCAGCAAGCAAGGATTTTTGACAGAGATGAGAGAAATGGAAAGTGAATTCAGAAAAGAGGAGACAGTGCACAGGAAGTGACAGAGAGGACATGTGGGGCACGTGGGACGTGTCGAGCGGCCCCGAATGGCCAAGTCATAGGATGGGTGCCAGAGAGCACGCAGAGTTCGGGACTATACGGCAGATTGGAGCTTGCTGTAGAGGGCCATCGCCGTGCTGCTTTGTCAGCAGGAATGGGAAGTTGTGGTCTAGGCAGGTTGTACCCAAGCAGGCTGTTTCCAGAAAGCTGATCCACACCCATTTACCTGCCCCTGTGATAGCGTGCTAGGAAACTACTTGCTCAGAAGCCCGCCTGGAAGACTAATGCATCTTCAGTCAGTTCCCATCTTGTTGCTGGCCACGTGAACGTCACATGTCACTGCTGCCTCAGGAATCGGTCTTTAGTTTTATTATAAGGCCTTTTAATAAATGCTGTGGTATCAAGATCGTAGTTCAGTAAACAACCTTTGCCTTGCTTCTATGTGTTATACCCAAGGGAATTAATCTATGACCTTGGCATTCAGTCTCTGGCCTGCTCCTCTTCAGCTCAGCCAGAGGGAAAGACTCTAGAAAGCACTTTCAGGGGTTGGGTTTTTCATAGAAGGTATTTCTTAGGTATTTTGTTGTGTGTTTTAAGTATCCTGGGTGCTATATGCTGATCCAGGCTGTTGTTGAGAGGCTCTAATTCTATGGGTAATGATGTGTATGTGTGTGTATAGATACAGATAAGTATCTTACAGATACTTAATATTAAAGTATCTATATACATATAGATAAGTGTATTTGTTGAAGGAAAGTATTAAGGCTATATGGGGGAGGGAAGTGGGAAGAAATTATGAATATGACGCCAGGCTGGGCACAATGTCTTACTGCTGAGGCCATTGCTGTAATGTTTTCTTATTCCGCTCACCTTCTCTCCTCTGGGGTTGAAGAACTGACAGTATAAGTCTCCCTTCAGATGATTCTCTGTTGTAAATCCCATTGTTTCTTATCCCAGTGAAGGGAGGGAATCCTGTGTCCAGGAAAGGATAAAGTCATCTGTCAACCACCCCCCAGTGCTCTTGGGAGCCTTTTTAGAGAGAATGGGCTCAAAGGGCCCCTTTCATGGGTCTCAGAAGGAAAGATGGCTCAGTTATTAGTAGCTAAGCCTCTAGTCCTGATCTCTAGTTCTGGACTAGGAGCTGGTTACAGGGCATCTTCACTTGGATGGCTCACAATCACGGCTCTGGAACGCACCACCTTCTCACCAAATCTGCTTTCCTGTCTCAACTGCAGATTTGTCTGGGCAGTACTGTTATGCTTCTAGTCTATGAGGCTGGAACAGCATGACTTTTGCTTGACTCTTCCCCTCAGTGCTTTTGGTCAATATTTCATGTATCTTAAAACATTTTTCTCAACAATATTTTCTAGAAAAAGCGCATCATTTCCGTTCTCACCGCTGGCATACTCAAGCACTGAGTAAGACTGAGTAAATGTTACTTCGTGCCTGGACTACTCAGTAGGCTGTGAGCGTCTCTTCTGAATTCCATTTCTGCCCCTCCCGCCTGTTTCATTGCATGCATGGCTGAAGCGCTCGTCTGAACATCCTACTTCCGTTCCATTTCTACCTAACTAGAGTACCCGCAGCATGCATTACGATGCATTGGTACAGCATACATTACGATGCAGTGGGTAATATTCAAATACTTCCTTCTGTCGTCTAAGACCCTAATTACCCTTTTCTGTGCCTCTGTAGTGTCACTTAGAGCATCCCACCGATGCAGATTTTAGTGACAGCTGGAGGGCATGGCAACCCCCTCCAATAGTCTTGCCTGGAGAATCCCATGGACAGAGGAGCCAGGCAGGCTACAGTCCGTAGGGTAGCTAACAGTCGGACATGACTGAAGCAATTTAGCTCACACTCTGTATTTACCCTGAACCTCTCCATTCTGAAAGAGCGTGTCACTTTCCACTTCCCTGATGAAGCCTTTTATCCACCATTCCAGAATTTAGTTGAACGATCCCACTGATGGCATGGAGCAGAAATATTTAGCATAAATTCCAGATATCCAGCTTGGGAGAGAGATGGTGGGTAATGATTTTCAACTCTTTGGTTTTCAGATTGGAATATATTGTATAAAAAGAGATTTACATGGTTAAACTAAACCTGCTGAGTAACCATTTAGTTAACTTGAGAACAATTTGCAATTATGTGTTTCCTGTGGATAAGATTGATAATAATACTAATGGTAATCTTTTTGATGATATTTGAGTGGTCACACTATTTCTTATTCAGAAACTTTGTCATATTTGATAACAAACATACTTGGTAATTATCTACTTATTACTTATGTCTTTTTCCAAATTCCAGTTTCTTATCAATAAGTGTTTAATGGAGCAAGTTTTACAGTATATTAGCAAGTATATTGGAGAAGGCAATGGCACCCCACTCCAGTACTCTTGCCTGGAAAATCCCATGGATGGAGGAGCCTGGTGGGCTGCAGTCCACGGGGTTGCAAAGAGTCAGACATGACTGAGCGACTTCACTTTCACTTTTCACTTTCATGCATTGGAGAAGGAAATGGCAACCCACTCCAGTGTTCTTGCCTGGAGAATCCCAGGGACGGAGGAGCCTGGTGGGCTGACGTCTATGGGGTTGCGCAGAGTCACAGACACAACTGAAGTGACTTAGCAGCAGCAGCAGCAGCAGCAGCAGCAGGTGTATATCAGATCATTATTAGTCTCCAACCTCAGAATTACTGTGTCCACACAACATTAATTAAGAACCATTGTACTGTACTGGGAAGGGCAGTAAGCTGCAAAGGCCTGAATATAGACTTATTGAACCAATAGTGTAGCCATTGGGCAGCAGCATGTTAGGGGAGCCAGGATATTAATTCCTGGTCTTGGCTGTACTTCTGGAAAACTCCGCCACTTGGTCACTAAATCACATTTCCCTTGCAGACTGTCCCTTGCAGACTGTCAAGACCTTATCAGTGACATGAGACAATGTGGACACTGAAATTTATTCATTAACAAATGACTACTGAACAAGTGCCAGGAATGCTACTAAATCCTATAGTTAACAAGATTTTAAAATAATGCCTCTGAGGCCCTGACAGATGTTCTGTGAACTTCACTGTGGTATAATTTAGGGGACTCAAGATTCTAGATCATAAGAATTGCAGACAAGGCATGTTCTTTGCTGTAAGACTTCACTATGGGATAGAAAGAAGCGGTCAAGCTAACTTTCTAAACCAAACTTAAAGTGCATATTATGAAATTATAAGTAAGGCACTTTAATGAATTGAGATTAATTTCACTCACTTGTCAAACTTCCTGAACATAAAAGTGTCCAGGTAATGTTTGACTAAGTAGAAGGTGATTTGGAAGTGTCTTGTTGAGTATTTTTCAACTTCTAAAATTGATGCCAGTATTTGAGAATGGGATACCTTTCCTCACTCTTATTACCTTTGTATAAAAACTTTCTGGTTCTATATTTATTTGCAACATCAAGTTTTCCTGGTATTTTAGGAAAGTCTTTATTATCCATAACAACAGAGGGCAGAAGAGATACAGAAACTGGATAGTTAAAAATGTATTTATATTTGGGTTTGGGATCTAGTTCATTTGAGTGAATGCATCCAATGTTTTTGGATTCCCTGAAGGTCAGTGATAAAACTGTTCTGAGAAGAGCTAGGCAGCTATGAGCCCTGCTGCTTCTTACCTGCTCCACACTCCCTCCATGTTGGACCAAGAAAACCAGACCTAAATTGTTTAGGTCCCCTATTTTCTTACAGCATGGTCTCTGTATTTATTCACTGCTGCCAAATGAACTGCTCCAAACATATAACAGCAATCATTTCGTAACATCTCCCGTTTCTATGGGTCAGAGATTTGGGAAGGGTTTGGCTGGGTAATTGTTCTGCTCTATGTGGTCTGGACTGGGATGGCTACACACTTGCAGGCCGATGGGCTCTGGAGGGTCCAAGATGGCTTCACTCATGTCTGGCACCTTGGTGAAGATGGTTCTGAGGTTCACCTCACCTGGGCCCCGCCCCCTTTCCATGTGGTCTTAGAGTCTTTCTCTCTTAAGATTGCAAGGACAAATGCAAACAGGAGAGAAGGAGGCATCCCAGGGGCAGTGCGATTCAATGCGAAAGGCGGTAGGCCCCCTCTCCTGATGGTGCATGTGTCAGGGACATGCAGCCACTTTATACATTCTAATTTTGATCAGAGTAGATATTGGTGAACATAAAGCATGTGGAGAGCCACTGGACAGTATAGTAAGAACAGGACGGAGGGATGGAGGGCTAGAGGAACCAGTACCCGATACAGGATGGTTGGCAGGGCTGAATGAGCAAGGTCCACTGTGGACCCTTTCCCTCCAGCGGCAGGAGATGGCTTAATTCTGACTCACTCAGGCCGACTCTCATTGCACCAGGGATGCTCATTGCACCTTCTCGCCTGTTTGCGCTTGTCCTTGCAACCTTGCTTTCCATCTTTTATAAATGCTACAGTTGCTGAGGTCCTGATTTTTCAATTTAATCTTACATCTGCTGCTTCCTAATGACCTAATGATCAACACATTCCCAGGCATATGTAGTTTTATCAGTAAATTATTTTCAGTCTTTCTGATTTGTACACATTTCTTGCTCGCCTTATTCTAGATTCTCCTCCTTGTTTTTATTATACATGTTGCAGATGTCTTCTGCTGTAGTGAGGTGGTGTTAACCTATTTTATGATGTCTTAATGAACAGATGTTTTATATTTTAGTGTAATCAAGCTCAATCTCAAGGAACAATTCCAGGAACACTAAAAGCAAAAAAAGAAAAAAAAATTGTAACTTTAAAAGAAAGCAGATCTAATATAATAATTAACTTATTTTGTATAAATTTATTTCTATAAATTTTCTTAGATTTTAATTACACAATATTATGTCAGAAAATAATGACATCTTAGCTTCATCCTTTTTGTTTTACAAGTTTTAGAAAATTAATTTATATGTTTTTAAAAACATATTTATTTTTAATTGAAGGATAATTGTTTTACAGTATTGTGTTGGTTTCTGCCATATATCAACATGAATCAACCATAGATATAGATATATCCTCTCCCTTTTGACCTCCCTCCCACTTCCCACCCTTCTCCGTTGTCACAAAGCCCCAGACTGAGTTCCCTGAGTCATACAGCAAATTTTATTTTGTTGTCTTATTAGTTTTATAGTGTTAGGACCTCCTATACATATTTAATTATAATAAGTCATAGATATGGGTCATCTACCTTTTTTTTTCTGATTTTAAAGGGAATGTTTCTAACATTTCACATTTAGTGAGATGCTTATTATAGGTTGTAGGTAGATACCCATTATCCAGCTAAGAAACTTACTTTTATTCTCAGTTTGCCAAGAATTTTATCTTGAATAGCTGATCAATTTAAAGGGTTGTATTGTGTACTTCCTTTAATAAGTTATGACAAATTATACAGTGGGTTTCCTAGTGTTGAACAATTCTTGTGTTTCTGGGAGAAACACCACCCGCTCTTTATTTAATACGTGGCTGATTTCTGTTTTTAAAACTGTGTGCTTGTTTAGGTTTTTACATTCATGGATAAGACTGGATGCTAAGTTTCCTTTTTCTTTCAAGTTTGACTATGATGCTAAATACTTGCTTTTTTGTTTCTTTTTCTGTCTCTAAATGTTAAGAAGGATTGAGGGGTAGAGGAGAAAGGCTCAGGTGGAACAGAGCTCGACTAGGCCATAAAGAGTGTCTTCAGCATCTGGTTTCTCACCGTCTCTGAGTTCAACCCAGTGTTTCCCTCTGTCTTAGTGTAGGAGCCTGTACGCATCTATTAAGCAAAAAGCAAAGTAGCTTTACTTTTCTGTCTACTTTATCTATCAATTACTGAGGGAGTTCTTTAAAACTAGTCCATGATATAATTAATATCTTTTTCGGGTTTCCGTTTTGATTCTTTAAAGTTTTTTTCCTGTAAATGCTTAGAATCTTTATTATCAGGTGCATATCAGATTTGAGATGTCATATCTTCCTGGTGAGTTTTCATCTTCATATAGTGACTCTGTGTCTCCCTAATAGTGAATATTTACTTAAAGTCTACTTATCAGCTATTACTATAGTTCTGGTGTTTGGTTAGTATTCTTCTCACATAACTGTTTCCCCCGTTTTCTGTGCTTTTGTAAGCTTAAATTTTGGGAGTGCTGTCTATAAGCAGCTTCAGTTGAATGTATTTCTGTAAATGTAATCAGATCATCTTTGTTTTCTAAGTTAATAATTTAAACCATATAGCAATTGACCTGAAAAACTACAGTCTCATTTCGTGTTTTCCACTTGTTCTTTTTTTCACATACTGCTCCCCACTCACCTTCACTCCCATATACATGGTTTCTTTCCTTATTTTTTGCATTGAGAATTTTTTCCCCTCAGTACTGTATTGGAAATGCTACACCCTATATTATTTTGGCAGTTTCTCTTAAATTTTAATTCTCAGGTTTGACTTCAAGGGTTGTTTTTTGTCTTGGGTTTAGGTCTGATTCTTTTTGTGTGCCTTCGATCCTGTTCATATTGTCTTTTTCATAGCTTTTCTCTGCAACTCATTTCCGATATTTCACATACTCTTTACTCTCTTGTCTGTGTGCCTGGGCTCTGCTTCTTCCCACACTGCTTCCCATCACTGCTTAGCTCAGCTGCAGGGCCTGGGGTTTCCAGGCAGCCAACACTTCTCCTTCTGCTTGGGCCACTCTTTGATCTTTGCCCTTTCCAGTTCAATGAAGAGATTATTAAGCTCCAGGGAGCATCCTGAAATCATTCTACTTAACACTCTTTTCAACACCTTTCTCTTTTCCTGTTATACTGAAGTTTCATCTGAATGGGTTTTGAAAAGAAAAAACAAAACCTGTGGACTAGTTGAGTTCACGATGAAGCCTGATTCCATAGTAACAGAAGCCACAGATGGACACCATTTTTTGATCGTTAATATCAGTTATTAGCATAAAAATTAGCATTTGATTAAATCTAATTGTTTATATATCTAAGCAATTTTTATGTGTCTTACATTTGTAAAGCATTCCCATATCCCCTGAAAGTATGTTCAGTTCAGTTCAGTTGCTCAGTCGTGTCCGACTCTTTGCCACCCCATGAATTGCAGCACACCAGGCCTCCCTGTCCATCACCAACTCTCGGAGTTCACTCAGACTCACCTCCATCGAGTCAGTGATGCCATCCAGCCATCTCATCCTCTGTTGTCTGCCGGGATCCAGCCCCCGCAGGATCCAGGGGAACCTGAAGGAAAAATGGTGTCGGTGGATGATTTAGAGAGAGATAAGGAAAGAATATTGTAGATAAGAAAATGGAGGAGAGAAAGAGGCTGATATTCCTTGGTTTACATAGAGAGCCAATAAAACTCTGAGACAAGAAGTTCGCCCTGTTCACGGAGGCCACAGGTGCCTTCCCGGTCTCCCGAGGGAGTGAAGATGCAGAACATCTTCCCGTTCAGGTCTTAGAAACCCGAGCAGGTAAGTGAACGCAGGGAGCCTCTATGCTCCAAGGGATCAGCCTGAAAAAGAATGTAAGAGAGAAAAAAAAGAGAAAAAAGAAAAACACTGGGTGACCAAGCTTCTTCGAGCGAGGCCCAATAGCTTTATTTTTAAATGGTACTTTTATACCTTGTCTTATACATAGAGGGAAATGAAAGATGCAAAGTCATACAGAGTCAGCCCAAACATTACATCTGTTTTGTCTTTATTGAAACCAGGATTTTTTCTGCAAACCTTTTCCAAAAACAATATTGTGTACATTATCTTCTGGCCTTGGAGACCTGTGAACATTTTATGACCCTCTTTTGATAAAGGCTGCTCAACCAGAAAACTTATTTTCCCTCAAAATGTTTTTTGTTATATTTCTAATCTATGTCAGCCTCAGAAAGTATTAAACAAGTTACATTTCTCATGGAGCAAAGGGGCAGTGAGTTACAAGAAAGAACCAATTAGCTCAGAAGTCTGATGTGGTTAATTTCAAGGCTACACTTGTTTTTCTTACTTTCCAACTATGTTAACTAATGCATTTCTAGGTGCACAGTGGATAAGAGATATGGGAACTTAGCAACAAGCATTGGCCCAATAATGAAATCCTATGCCAGCACTACTCTAATAACTTTTAACTCTTTGAAAGGCTCTATGTTTTAGGCTTTCCGTGCCTGTCATAGTTGGGAGGCTGTGAATAATCACATGCGTAGCTGCAAGAATCTGGGTATACCTGCCAAGCAAGTTAGAATGCTAACAGAGGGGTTTGATTTGAAATATTTTTCTCATGTCCAAGAGACTTATTAGCTATAGCCCTAAGTTGATTTTCTCCAGAGAAAGATAGTCAGGAATAGCCTCCTGTTAATGTCAGAGGAGTTGGTGAAAGTCATGAAGTAGTAGAACAGACAGATTCTGGTTTTGCGGTAGATGCTCAAAAAAGCCTAGGGAGCCCTTTGAGTCCTGAAGTCTTGCTTAACAGTTCTCTTCCACATGACCTTGTCATGGGTGGGATCTCCCGTGGTGGCTCCTGACAGTCATCCCCTTCTCCTCCTGCCCCCAATCCCTCCCAGCATCAGTCTTTTCCAATGAGTCAACTCTTCGCATGAGGTGGCCAAAGTACTGGAGTTTCAGCTTTAGCATCAGTCCTTCCAAAGAAATCCCAGGGCTGATCTCCTTCAGAATGGACTGGTTGGATCTCCTTGCAGTCCAAGGGACTCTCAGGAGTCTTCTCCAACACCACAGTTCAAAAGCATCAATTCTTTGGCGCTCAGCCTTCCTCACAGTCCAACTCTCACATCCATACATGACCACAGGAAAAACCATAGCCTTGATTAGATGGACCTTAGTTGGCAAAGTAATGTCTCTGCTTTTGAATATGCTATCTAGGTTGGTCATATGTTCAGCAGATACTTAACCCAGACTATAGAAAAAAACAAACAGAGAGCAAGAGAACTAAATTTTGATCCTTGCCTTCTCAATAGCTAACTAAGTGAGCTTTGGCAAATCACTTCACCCCTGTGAACTTTGAATTCTGTGGCCCGAGGTTCTTCATTTGTAAAATAATGTAGCAGGGTGTGTTCGTTATCTGTTGCTGTGGAAGAAATTATCTCCAAAATAATGGCTTGGCGCAGCAAACATTATTTCCTCACAGTTTCTATGGTCGGAAATCTGGCCTTCGTGTATCTGGGTGCTCTTGGCCAACAGGCTTCTGACACACTGTGATCGAGGTGTCTGCTGGGACGGAGGGATGATTCTTTTCAAGGGAGAGTGTTGTGATTACTGTAATCATTAGCAGAATTCAGCTGCTCAAGCGTGGTTGGGCTGAGGGCCTGAGTGCCTTGCCGGGTGTTGCCCAGAGGCCTCCCTCGGTTCCTCACCATGTGGGTCACACTGCAGTGCAGCACCTCACTTCCCCCAGAGGGAGGGCTCCGACAGAACAAGGCAAAGACAGGGAGGAAGACAGGAGACTTTCCGTAATCTGATCTTGGAAGCTACAACTTATTTTTGCTATAATATTTTATTATTACTCTTCAAGAGGAGCACTTTCTTTGCATTTTGTTGTATTTAATTTGACGGCTTCTTCCAGATTAGTTGACATGAGAAAGAGATTGTATTCATTTCAGTTATCCACGTGCATGCAGGCTGAGTCACTTCAGTCATGTCCTACTCTCTATGACCCCATGGACGGTAGCCGCCAGTCTCCTCTGTTCGTGGGATTCTCCAGGCAAGAACACTGGAGTGGGTTGCCATTTCCTTCTCCAGGGGACCTTCCCCACCCAGGGATCAAAGTCACATCTCTCTTGTTTCTTTTGTTGGCAGGAGGGCTCTTCACCACTAGTGCCACCTGGGTAGCCGGTAGTATCCATGTGATTGAGTCATTAATTATAGTTAAAGGCATGTAACTTTTAAAAATAAGAATTAGAATCTATTTGGGTTTCATGGAACAGTAGCTTTCTGCCTTGGGATGAACTGAGAGACTATATATAAAAATGTGTATATATATTTACGAATATACATAATATATATGTATATATGTCACATATACTAAGTATACAAATTTATAATATGCACATTTAAAAGTCGAAGCAAATTTACTTTGATTTCAAAGCTTCTGAATAAAGTTAATTGCCAAGTCTTTTTTTAAAAAGCCAAAACCAAAATTAATGAAGCTGTATTTGTCATTTTGGCTTACTGGTGATATAGCTATATTGTAGTCTAGAATCTTTAAATAAATTTATCAGTTTTATTCTGATGAGAGGTATAGAATGCACTGCAATCATATACTGTTATATGATAACAATAACAAAGAAAGATGTTAGCCAGAAAAATGAGTTTTGAGGGCAAACACTGCTTTGACTGGGCTGCGGCACAATTCCTTTGACTATCAGATTACTTATTTGTAAAACAAGGTTCATGAGACCACAGGCTCCAATCATATTTATCAATGAATGGAGTTACTCTGACTGATCTCTTATTTCAGGCTACCTGTGACCAGCGTGGCTGTTGCTGGAGTCCTCAGGGAACCATAAGTAAGCCCTGGTGCTACTATTCTAAGAATCATGGCTATCGAGTAGGGGGCGACCTCATGAACACAAATGCAGGTAAGCCGAACTGAGCCCTGAAGAAGGAACTCCAGGTCCTCTGGAGGGTGGCTCTGTACACTGCAGTAGAGAGCTGTAGCAGCAGGCAGGGTGTTGCTCTGCACGGCCACAGTGCCTGTGATAGGATGGGCACTGCTCTCAAGCATGGACTGGAATCTATTTTGCATCAAGGGAAAAGATCACTCTCTGCCTTAAGGGTTGGGAGACATGTCCTGTTCCTGTCTTTGTCCTTATGTGTGTGTGAGTGCACTCAGTTGGGTCCAACTCTTTGTGACCCCTTGGACTGTAGCCCCCCACACTCCTCTGTCCATGGGATTTTTCAAGCAAGAATACTGGAGTGGGTTGCCATTTCCTTATGCAACCTTGTCTATACATCGTGATCTCTTCGTTCCCCAAGTTTCTAACTTTTAAAGAGAGAGTTTTGGACTCAGTCACCTCTGAGACTACCAACAACTCTAATACAATGCAATTTTAATGATATGGAAACAATTTCAATTTTATCAACATTTTATTAAAGTTAGCTAGTCAGTGTCACTGCTCATGGACTAAACAACCCCCCCCCCCTTCTTTTCTCCCATTATAAAATGCAGCCATAATAATGAACATTCTGGGGATAACAGAAGTTGACCACTTGGGGGAGGCTCTTAGCATAAAGGAAGAGCATGCTCTTCCTCCAGGGCCTCTTGGCCCGATGGACTTTTCTAATAAGGTCTGGACTCTCATCTGGTGTGTCACCTAACTAAGGAGATGGCGTTAGTGCCTACGATCACCTGTGATGTAACATGAAGACAACAGAGAGGGAATAATGGATATGAACACATCGAGGACTGAGAGTGTAAAGGGTGTAGGAGTGACTGATGGGCTGATGGAAGGAGAGGGGTGTTTCTGTTCAGATTTTGGAGAAGAGAGGCATAGCTTTTGAATAAAGTAGCAGCAGTGCCTAGCTTCTGAATCTGGTCCAGTGTGGTATGCATGCATGATGAGGTCCACATCTGTGCCTCCTCTTCTGATGGGAAGCTAAGGCTTCTTACCAGCCCCTTTGACACGAAGGTTACTTGTATGCAGCTGTTGTTTGTGAATTTACACAGCTGACTCTGAAAACTCTCTTCCTTTTCACATTAGGATTCACAGCCCAGCTGGAAAGGTTGTCTTCTCCATCTCTGTTTGGAAATGATGTCAACAATGTCCTTCTCACAGCAGAATACCAGACATCTAACCGTTTC
Source organism: Ovis aries (assembly GCF_016772045.2). Classification (NCBI taxonomy): domain Eukaryota; kingdom Metazoa; phylum Chordata; class Mammalia; order Artiodactyla; family Bovidae; genus Ovis; species Ovis aries. The sequence goes on from NC_056057.1 coordinate 106,654,539, forward strand.
CACTTTAAGGTTGTAGTTTATTTATATTTTTCATATTATTTTCTATTACAGTTTATTACAAGATATTGAATATAGTTCCCTGTGCTCTACAGTATGACCTTGGTTCTTAAACATTTATGCTATATATTATAGTTTTGTTATGTATTATATATATGTTAATATGTTATGTATTATAGTTTTGTTTGCTAATCCCAAATTCCTAGTTTATCCCTCCTCAACCGCCTTTCCCATTTGGTAACCAAAAGTTTGTTTTCTATGTCTTTTTCTGTCGTAAATACATTCTTTTGCGTCATATTTTAGGTTCCACATATAAGTGGTATCAGATGATACCTGCTTATTTAGAAAAATTTTTGAGAAGTTCTTGTTCCCTTCCTGAGGACTGCAGTTACTACAAAAGAGAAAAATTTGCTAGTAGAGTATTTTTATCTACTGTCATTTTCTTACTTAGCATCTGTATGTTGAAGGTACCTATTGCCTTCCTTCAGTGTGATAAGTTCCCAGATATATATTATAGGGTTCACTGGTGAGTTTTGGCTTTCATGCATTTTCCCTTGATACCACGTGAAATGTGGTAGGGAGGGGAAGAAAAGAATGATCACAGCTTTGAAAATTCTTGAGATAAGTCATGTCCACAGACTTACAGTGTAAGTTTCTACCTAAAGACCAACTTATGTCCAAGTGTTAAACATCTGAATTGGGTGACGTAATTTCAGATTAGGATGTAATCTGCTGCCCAGATTCCTGTGCCAGGAGCATAGGTGTTGGGAAGCATGGTGTTGGTAGGCATACTTCTGTTTTAGAAAAAGTAGAGATGTTTCCATTTTGACTTTTTTTTGCTAACCTCTCTGGACAGTTAACTGACCAAAACCAGAACAGATATGAAGTACCCCATGAACACGTGCAACCCTTCACAGGAAATGCTGCCTCTTCCTTGACGTATAAAGTTGAGGTCTCCAAACAGCCGTTTGGCATCAAAGTGATCAGAACGAGCAACAATCGTGTTCTGTAAGTTTTGGAAACTTACCTAGAGAGCTGAGTCTGAAGGTTATGGAGGAGGGAGGTTTGCAAACCTGAAAAAGAATGCCTTTCTATAATAACCTAGACGATTGTAAGCTCACTGATGGTGACCAGACTCTCCACCTTCAAATGCATACTTTTTGCTGCCTTTCTGCCTCTTTCTTTCTTCTTGCTCCACTATTTCTCTTTCTCCCCCTCCTCCTCTGTTATGACTAAGCATTTATTATAGGCCAGGCACTGGGCTGTGTCCTTTTTCTTTTTCTTCCTTCCATTAGGTCATTTTTCCTCTTTATTGTCCCTTTTTTCCCTTCCATGTTTCTAACACCTATGCACCAGTAGCTCTCTGTAGAGCATCTACAATAATGTAAGAATAGTCTGATCACATAATAGAGTATTAGGGGGACGAATCTAAGAAATGTGCCAAATGGTACCTGATCTCTTTCTTGTTATCCGTTGGAAAATATCACAGGAGGGCAAATGGAGCCGATTAAACAGGGAGCATCGAGTCTTTGGAGGCTTCCCAGGTGGCATTAGTGGTAAATAATCCAATGCAGGAGATCCAATCCAGTCTCCAATGCAGGAGATCCCTGGGTCCCATCCCTGGGTCAGGAAGATCTCCTAGAGAAGGAAATGGCAGCCCACGCCAGTATTCTTGCCTGGACAGTCCCATGGGCAGAGGAGCCTGGTGGATTATAGTCCACGGGGTCACAGAGAGGTGGACGCAGCAGAGCGACTGAGCAGAGCACAGCACACTGAGTCTTTGAGCTGTAAGAACAATTTTCTAAGCAGCTGCATTCTCTCCACACCACTTGCCCACCTGTCCCATGTTTTCTACCTGTGTCCAGGTTTGACTCCAGCGTTGGGCCCCTGCTGTTTGCTCACCAGTTCCTGCAGCTGTCCATCCGACTGCCTAGTGCCAACGTGTATGGGCTGGGAGAACACGTGCACCAGCAGTACCGGCATGACATGAACTGGAAGACCTGGCCCATATTTGCCAGGGACACCACCCCCAATGGGGTAAGCTTTCAGATGGGCCCCCCTTCACTGAATATCATAGCCTCTTCGTGAGGTCACTCCTAGCAGTACAGTTCGGTTCAGTCGCTCAGTTGTGTCCGTCTCTTTGCGACTCCATGGACTGCATCACACCAGGCTTCCCTGTCCATCACCAACTCCTGGAGCTTGCTCAAACTCATTTCCATCGAGGCAGTGATGCCATCCAACCATCTCATCCTGTGTCGTCCCCTTCTCTTCCTGCCTTCGATCTTTTCCAGCATCAGGGTCTTTTCAAATGAGTCAGTTTTTCACTTCAGGTTCAGCATTAGTCCTTCCAATGAATATTCAGGTTTGATTTCCTTTAGGATGGACAGGTTTGATCTTCTTGCAGTCCAAGGGACTCTCGAGAGGCTTCTCCAACACCACAGTTCATTCTTCAGTGCTCAGGTTTCTATATGGTCCAACTGTCACATCCATACATGACCACTGGAAAAACTGTAGCTTTGATTAGATGGACCTTTGTCAGCAAAATAATGTCTCTGCTTTTTAATATGCCGTCTAGGTTGGTCATAACTTTTCATCCAAGAAGCAAGCGGCTTTTAATTTCATAGCTGTAGTCACCATCTGCAGTGATTTTGGAGGCCCCCCCCCCAAATAAAGTCTGTCACTGTTTCCATTGTTTCCCCATCTATTAGTCATGAAGAGACGTGCACGCAGTACAGTATAACAGTTAGGAATAAGCTGCTAGACTGAGGCTACTGGATCTGAATTCTGGAGCTGCTACTCACCAGTAGCAGAAGAGGGCAACAGAGGATGAGATGGCTGGATGGCATATCCGATTCAATGGACATGAACTTGGGCAGACTCCAGGAGATGGTGAGGGACAGGAGGCCTGATGTGCTGCAGTCCCTGGGGTCACAAAGAGTTAGACATGATTTGGTGGCTGAAGAATAACAACAGCACTCACCAGTTATGTGGTTCTGGGCAGGTTTCCCCTCTGTATCTTTAGTTCCCCATTCATAAAATGGGGGTAGTATACTTACTTCATAGGGTTGTGATGGTGATTAAATGAACAGATACATATAGAGTCTCTATAAGAGTGTCTTCCACATAGAAAGTGCTCAATAAATACCAACTACTTTTATTTTATTTTCCCTTTGAACTAACCAGTTGTGGAAAAAACCAATATTGATTCTGCACAATATGTTGGTTCTGATCACCACATTTTAGGTTGACCTTTACAAATCACCAACTTACCAGGTTTGTCAGCAAAATAAGATAAAATACCAACTAAAATTCTATATTAATCATTCTTTCCTTGAAGAATGTTTGGGGCAGTGAGAAAATAGAAGGAATAAAGTTTCATTGTTGTTAATTATTTTATTTTTTCTCTGTTTTGTTTTTACTGCTAAAATTCAAAGTAGAGATATTTTCTAGGCTCAGTAATACTACATTCAGGTTTTGTTCAGCAACTTTCCTGATTAAGCAGAACTAGTGACTGGATGAAAGGAAATTAGAGGAATAATTTATTAAATGACTTTAAAAAATACATTATCTCTATTTACCAAAAGAATTCCAAAAAATAAGTTTATTTTACTCCATTTAACAGACAAAGAAACTGAGGTTTAGAGAAGCCAGATAAATAGCACAATGTAAAAACAAGAAAAAACCAAAACCCAAACACGAGCTTGCCTAGTAGCTCAGTGGCAAAGAATCTGCCTGCCAGTGCAGGAGATGTGGGTTCCATCCCTGAATCAGGACGATCCCCTGGAGAAGGAAATGACTACCCCCTCCAGTATTCTTGCCTGGGAAATCCCTTGGACAGAGGAACCTGGCGGGCTACAGTCCATGGGGTCGCAAAAGAGTCAGACGTGACTTAGCTACTAAACAACAAACACAACAACAAAAAATAGTTTGTAAGGAACAGAGATAAGATCTAACCCCTGGCCCATGCTCCTTACCATACCACATCCTATCAGAAAAACAGGACAGGTGTTGGTTCAGAGCAGGTCCTCTGGGATATGGCTGCTGATGCTTGTTTAATAAGGAGCCTAAGATCCTTGCTGCTTGAAGTATGCAGTACAGGAAACACCACACGAGAAATTTGGGCTCTCAGCTCTCTCTTCTAACTACTAAATCAGAACCCACACTTAAATTAAATTCCTTTGGAATTTTTATGCATGCCAAATTTTGAGACGTAGTGTCCCAGAGCAGTGATTCTCAAACATGATTACACTTTGGAAACACCCCAGGAAATTCAACAAACTATAGCTGCCTGCTTCTGTCTCCAGAGATTCTGTTTTAATTGAGGTGGAATGTGGCCCAGGTTGAGAACTACTGTTCTCAAGTCTAGAAGCCCAGCTCAAGTTCTAATGTTTACTCTTGTAAAGACTAGAAGACCAGATATCTTAAATAGATCTCCATCTAGTTGCAAATTAAATGGTGCCTGATTTATATATGACAGAGGATGAGATGGTTGGATGGCATCACCAACTCAATGGACATGAGTTTGGGTAATCTCCAGGAGCTGGTGATGGACAGGAAGGCCTGGAGTGCTGCCGTCCATGGGGTCACAAAGAGTTGGACATGACTGAGTGACTGAACTGAACTGAACTGATTTATATTAGGACTTGATGGAGTTTTTGCAGGTGGGGTTAGGTCAAACCTCTTTGAGTCAAGGTCAAGCCTGTTGGAGGGGAGAGCTGCTTTTTTCAAAAAATTATTGGAGTACAGTTGATTTACAATGTTATGTTAGTTTCCGGTGTACAGAAAAGTGATTTAATTATGCATATACATATATCCATTCTTTTCTCATATAGATTATCACAAAATATTGAGTAGATTCCCTGTAGATCCTTTTTGGTTATCTATCTTATAGATAGTAATGTGTGTATGTTCATCCCAAGCTCCTGATTTATCCCTCTCCACCCTGCCAAGTTTCCCCTTTGGTAACCATAAGTTTGTTTTTGATACCTATAGAGAAGAGCTTTTCTGTACTACAGTTTCAAAACTCCTGTTCTTCTACATCTTAACACATCGTAAGCTCTCACAGCCGACTCATTAGTATAAGAAAATACTAATTCATTTGATTAACATCAACATCAATATAGACCTTGTATTAGAAATCTGTGTCTTCTTTGACCACAAGTTCTTTTGTCCATTTCTTGCATGATTAATACTGATTTCCTAAGCTATTTCTGGCCACGTGGGGCTTATTTGTAAATTTTTGATTTTAAATTGTCTCTCTGCAGGATGGAACTAACTTGTATGGTGCACAGACATTCTTCCTATGCCTTGAAGATGCTAGTGGATTGTCCTTTGGAGTGTTTCTGCTGAACAGCAATGCCATGGGTAAAAGACTAAAGGAATATTGATGAAAAAAGTACTCAGGAATGACTTTCAGTCCCTTTCTGACAGCACCATGATAAAGGAATGGCGCCCTTTAGGGTTTCATATGTTCTCTGATTGGATCATCCCTATTTCATTACTTGTTGACCCGTGGTGGCCATGAGTTGAGTGTCCTCTCCTAGCTTATGATTTTCTTCCATCTGTTTGCCTCTGTTGGAAAATTTCCTATTTTTGAGTTAAAGCAGCTAACCTTTAGTATAAGCTATTCTGAGGCAGTTTCTACCAATTTATCTTTCTCCTTCCTCAGACATCTATCCAGTACAGGGGTTAATATCAACTTTGGTAAAAAACAGGTAATTCTTCTAGTGTGTGCATGCTCTGTGTCCGACTCTTTGTGACCCCATAAAGTGTAGCCCACCAGGCTTATTCATCCATGGGATTTTCCAGGCAAGAATATTGGAGTGGGTTGCCATTGCCTACCCCAGGGTTTCTTCCCACCTCATGGATCAAACCTGCATGTCTTGCATGTCCTGCATTGGCAGGTGAATTCTTTAACGTTGAACCACCTGGAAAGTCCAGTTGTTCTAATAGCTGAGCCTAACCAAGGAGATACAACTGAGCAGTGAATGTTGCACTGAGACACCAAGGGTAGCAAGGTAAAGTGGGGTGAGTGTTGAAGACCATGCAGAATATTTTCAGACAGTTTAAGATCTCACGGTAATATCATAGGATTCCAGAAAGTAGCTCACTCCCTTATCTTTGAAGGTTTTAGACCAGATCAATGATTCTTAACTATTTTTCTACTTGTACCATCACATATAATCCCAGGGCTATGATTCAGTCACTGTAGGGGAAGAGCAGTTGTGTCAGAATCCCAGAGTTGATGATCAGCATAGGATATTGATCCCCACCATCTTCTCGACTGAGACTCAGTAGACTTTGAGCCTACTTTGAGTAGAGGGCCACTCAAAGTGTGGTTTGTGGAAGGTTCACAGACTGTTTCAGGTCTACAGTAAGACAAATATAGAAACTGAAAGTAAACATTGCTATAGCATCCAAGTGCATGCATGAACCTTTTTACTAGTGTTTAATTTTTGTGTTATTTTTACAAAAGCATCAGTTTGCAAAGAATCAGAAATTTGAAAAATTAGGCTCTGATTTTTTTTTTTACCAGATTGTTTGAGAATAACTCGAGTGATACAAGATGATTCTAAGATACTTAATTGAATTTTAGATGATTCTAAGCTACCTGATAGTCAAAGAATAGAATGAGGTAATGCAAATGCAGTTTCCGGTGGCTGAAAGGTGGCTTAGTGTATCTAGGGTCCTGTGACCTTTCCCTCTAAGCCTGGCCGGACTGATTCTTGAAAATCTATTCCTTTATACTTGGAGGAGAATTGCTATACAATGTTGTGTTGATTTCTGCCATCCATCAACGTGAATCAGCCATAGGTGTATATGTCCCCACCCCCTTGAACCTCTCTCCCACCGCCCACTCCATCCCTCCCCTCTAAGTAGCCACAGAGCACCAGGTTGAGCTCCCTGCATCGTACAGCAAATTCCCACTAGCTCTCTATTCCACCTGTGGTAATGGATTCATTTCAATGCTACTCTGTTCGTCCACCCTCTCCTCCCACTGTGTCTGTGAGTCTGTTCTTTCTGTCTGCATTTCCATTGCTCCGCTGCACACAGGTTCATCAGTGCCATCTTTCTAGATTCCACATATATGCATTAATATATGACATTTGCTTTTCCTCTTTCGGACTTACTTCGTTCTGTATAATAGGCTCTAGGTTCACCCACCTCATTAGAACTGACTCAAATACATTCCTTTTTATGGCTGGTAATATTGAATATTACTGAGATGGTTGGATGGGATCACCGATTAAATGGACATGAACTTGGGCAAACTCCAGGAGATGGTGAGAGAGAGGGAAGCCTGGTGTGCTACCATCCAGGGGGTCATGAAGAGTCAGACATGACTTGGCGACTGAACAACAGCAACAGCAACAACAACAATATGTACCACAACTTCTTTATCCATTCATCTGTCAGTCGACATCCAGGTTGCGTCCCTGTTCTAGCTATTGCAAATAGTGCTGCAGTGAGCATTGGGGTACACGTGTTTTTTTCAGCTACGATTTCCTCAGGGCATATGGTCAGCAGTGGGATTGTTGGCTCATATGGTCGTTTTATTCCTGGATTTTTAAGGAATCTCCATACTGTTCTCCATAGTGGCTGATCAACTTACATTCCCACCAACAGTGTAGGAGGGTTCCCTTTTCTCTACATCCTCTCCAGCATTCACTGTTTGCAGATTTTTTTGATGATGGCCATTCTGACCAGTGTGAGGTGATTCCTCACTGTAGTTTTGATTTGCACGTCTCTGAAAACGAGTGACATTGAACATCTTTTCTCGTGTTTACTAGCCATCTGTCTGTCTTCTTTGCAGGAATATCTTTTTAGGTCTTCTGCCCACTTTTTGACCGGAATTTTCGTTTTCCTGGTATTGAGCTGCATGAGCTGCTTGTGTATTTTGGAAATTAATCTTTTGTTAGTTGTTTCATTTGCTATGATTTTCTCCCATTCTGAGGGTTGTCTTTTCACCTTGTTTATAGTTTCCTCTGCTGTGTAAAAGCTTTTACGTTTAATTAGGTCTCCTTTGTTTATTTTTGTTTTTATTTCCATTACCCTAGGACATGGGTCATAGAGGATCTTGCTGTGATTTATGTCCAGGAGTGTACTGCCTATATTTTCTTTTAAGAGCTTTATAGTTTCCAGCCTTACATTTAAGCCTTTAATCCATTTTGAATTTATTTTTGTGTATGGTGTTACGAGGTATTCAAGTTTCATTATCTCTAGTGCAAATCAAGGCGATGGGGAGACTTCATCTTTGAGAATTGCAATGGGGGCTTAGAGAGGTTTTGAATTTATAATATCATCTCTGACATTGTTTTAGTTTGGCTCTTGCTTGGTGTGAGATCTGCTGAGGCTATGACCTCTGTGAGTCTAGCTGAGTCATATTCCCATAGTTATGATGGGTAATGGGATTGGAAGAGCAAGTTCTGTAGCTGTGAATGTCTGAGGAGAAAATTTTTTTCTCTGTCCTCTTAAGTTAGGTATTTGGGGGCCTGTGAAAGTAGCTAAAAGGGTTGGTTAGAATCTGAGTTAGAATTTACATACCATCCTACGGGCTTCCCTGTCGGCTCAGATGGTAAAGAATCAGCCTGCAATGTAGGAGACCTGGGTTCGGTCCCTGGGTTGGGAGGATCCCCTGGAAAAGGGAATGGCTATCCACTCTAGCATTCTTGCCTGAAGAATTCCATGGACACAGGAGCCTAGCAGCCTATAGTCCATGGGGTTGCAGTGAGTCAGACATGACTGAGCAACTAACACTACCATCCTAATAAGGTAGAGGAAGAAAGCTACTCAGGATGAAGCAAATGACTCCCTGAAGGGGTGAGAGGGCATTTAATGCGACAACAAATGACTTTTTCGGAAAGATTGCAGAGTCCTTAGGAGAATAGTGGGAGTGGGATATTCTTGTGGCCATGTCTGTTTGGGTGTGCTGCCAATTTATTGTCTCAGAGAACATTAGTTTTGCTCTAGGGCAGGGGTTTATGACAACTAAGTTCTTTTCTTCAGTTCAGTTCAGCCGTTCAGTCGTGTCCGACTCTTTGCGACCCCATGAATTGCAGCACGCCAGGCCCCCCTGTCCATCACCAACTCCCGGAATTCACTCAAACTCATGTCCATCGAGTCATTGATGCCATCCAGCCATCTCATCCTCTGTCGTCCCCTTCTCCTCCTGCCCCCAATCCCTCCCAGCATCAGAGTCTTTTCCAATGAGTCAACTCTTCACATGAGGTGGCAAAAGTACTGGAGTTTCAGCTTTAGCATCATTTAGAAGTTTTTAATTTTAAAGATTTTGTTGATGTAGACACTTTTAAAAGTCTTTATTGGATTTGTTGGAAAAGACAATGGCACCCCATTCCAGTACTCTTGCCTGGAAAATCCCATGGACGGAGGAGCCTGGAAGGCTGCAATCCATGGGGTTGCTGAGGGTCAGACACGACTGAGCGACTCAACTTTCACTTTTCACTTTCATGCATTGGAGAAGGAAAAGGCAACCCACTCCAGTGTTCTTGCCTGGAGAATCCCAGGGATGGGGGAGCCTGGTGGGTTGCTGTCTCTGGGGTCACACAGAGTTGGACACGACTGAAGTGACTTAGCAGCAGCATTGGATTTGTTACAAATTGTTTCTGTTTTATGTTTTGGTTTTTTGGCTGTGAGGCACACGGGATCTTAGCTTCCTGATCAGGGATCAGACTTAAACCCTGTACACTGGAAGCCAAAGTCTTTAACTACTGGACCACTATGGAAGTCTGACAGCAGAGTGCTTATGAGAGGCTTTGTGTTTAGGTTGATAAGGGATTTCAGAAAGTCAAACATCTTCAACTTATAATCATTCTTATGCTACGATGGTTGCTTTTACATGAAATCCTGATACAACACTGAAAATACTCCCATCACCAGTATGAAAATCTGCTACAGAACAAATGTTTTGACCCCTCTCATGCTGTGAGAGTGGACTTTGACCATCAGCGTTTGTCCCTTTTTATACAAAAACGAGGTATTATGATCACTTCATTAGTGTTCAGATGATGGGGGATCTTCTAGTCTAAAACTTTGTAATTATTACTCTAGAACAAATTCTAATGTTTATTTGCTTCATTTTTAATCTTCAAGAGGTTTTCCTCCAGCCCACCCCAGCTATCACTTACCGCACCATCGGGGGCATTCTCGACTTTTACGTGTTCTTGGGGAGTACTCCAGAGCAAGTTGTTCAAGAATACTTAGAGGTAAACTTACGATATCATGATTATGGTTAAGGAAATCTTAAATAACACAAAGAAAATGAAATTTAATATAAGTGTGACTTATAAACATATGCTGTTAATATTATAAGTAGCTGCTACAAATGTGCTACTATAATTTGACCCTACCTTCCATGATTTATAAAGGGGCTGGAAAAATAGACTAGCATCTAACATAAAGGAAATGGTGTGTTGGGAAGTGGGTATATTTTGTGCCCCCAAACTAATGCTCAGAGTAAAATTTTTTAAAGGCAGAGTATTTCCTAACTTTCATTTTACATCATTCTTACAGCTCATTGGACGGCCAGCCCTACCCTCATACTGGGCGCTTGGGTTTCATCTCAGTCGTTATGACTATGGAACCCTAGAGAACATGAAAGAAGTCGTGGAGAGAAACCGTGCTGCGCAGCTGCCTTATGTAAGTAAGATTTCAAAAAACGCTCCAAAAATAAAAGAATTGGGGAATAAGAACATCTGTTTATATTTTCTCCTCCTGAGTTTTTTTTTTAATATATAACAAAAATATTTTTACATATTCAGAATGCCAGACTTTTTTGTTGGGCCAACCATTCCTTTAAAGCAACTGGTTCTTTATAGCAGGTAATAGTTCTTAGAGACCACAATTATGGGGTTGGGAGACAATCTGTTTCTTTCTCTATTTTTCTTACCACATGTTTTGATAGTAAAATTTCCTTGTGCTTACTGTATTGATTACATTTCACATAATGCATTTGTTGTTTGACTTCTCAAAAACTTATTTTCCTAGTTTAAGTGAGCAAAAGGATATAGTACATGCATGTAGTAACATATTTTTATGTTTTAAATGACTGCACTTGAATGTGTCTATTATATAATGAATAGTGAGGTTTTGCAAGAGATGCAAAGGGAAAAGCCCAAAGTTCTCTGGAATAATCATCTTCTCTCCTCTACCCCATGCCCTTGGAGGCAGACATTAAGGTCCTATAGCAAGAGTCAATTTCATTCTGGGCTCCACTGTTTTCGTAAGAGTAAGATTAGGAAAGAATAAATGTCAAAGATGGCTCGAAGTAGAAGAGAAGCAACAAGACAAAATGGGGACAGTCAAATGAGGGAGAGGAGGTGGGGGACACAGCCCCTTCCCTTCTTTGTTGTGGATGACATAGCATTTAGGTAATGGATGTGCTTTGACAGCCTTAGTGATTTTTTTGTGTGACTGTTGTGGTTTGTTTGTTAGATTGGACTTTAATGCTAGAGGGCCAGACAACAAAGCAGAGTGATGCAGCTAATCTGATTCCAGGGATGGGCCCATAAACTGTGGGCCTTGTGTATTCTTCCAGGATGTTCAGCACGCTGATATTGATTACATGGATGCAAGAAAGGACTTCACTTATGATCCAGTAGCTTTCAAGGGCTTCCCTGAGTTTGTTAAAGAATTACACAATAATGGACAGAAACTGGTCATCATTGTGGTACGGGCAGTCCTCTTATACCCCCGCATCAAGTCCTTGCTCTTCTTTGTCATTGAAGCCCCCTCTCCCCACCTCATCCCCAATTTCCAATCTCCTTTCAGTGCCTCTGGCTTAAAGCTAGGTTCCTCACTGTATTTTTGTCCTTCTTAGGATCCTGCCATCTCCAACAACTCTTCCCTAAGTAATCCCTATGGCCCGTACGACAGGGGTTCAGATATGAAGATATGGGTGAATACTTCAGATGGAGTGACTCCACTCATTGGGGAGGTAACTTAATGGGGAAGCTAGGAGCTGGTAGAGGGGGCTGTGGCTGTGTTATATGTGTGTGAGTGTGTGTGTGTATAATTGTTCTGTTTTACATTTTCAGTTATCATATTTGCTGGGGATCGACTTGCCCTTGTGCTTTCATCTCCAAATACCTACTACCCATCTGAGCTCTTATATTCCCTTCATAGCAAAGTCCCTTTGAACAATAGACATAGATACTGCATATTTCCCTCCTCACTCCCCATTCGCTCTTTAGCTGACTGCAGTCTGCTTTTCCCCCCCATCCCTCCTCTGACAAATGGCACCAGTTATTTTCAAATTGGCAAATCCAGTGGAACTGTTTCTTTCCTTTTCTTACTCAATTTATTCTGTTATCTGACAAGTTTGACTAGTTCTTTCTCAAATTTCTATTTGTCCTTGTCTTCCATCGAATTATTATCTGCTGCTTCACTTCTAATATCTCTGCTGACCTGAGCACGTAGTGTCAGACAGGAAGTGGATAGAAAGACAACAGAGAAGAGTGCCTGATGGTTGGAACATACAACTTGTGATGCATCAGTTGAAATTACACAGTACTCTTCCTCATTTGCTTCCTCTGTGCTCAGTCAGTAAAGAATCCACCTGCAATGCAGGAGACCCTGATTTGATCCCTGGGTCAGGAAGACCCTCTGCAGAAGGATCTGGCAACCCATTCCAGTATTCTTGTCTGGGAAATCCCATGGACAGAGGAGCCTGGCGGGCTACAGTCCATGGGATCGCAAGGGTCGGACTGGACTTAGTCACTAAACCACCACCATTCCCTCATTTATCATTCCTGGGACTGGGAGCTGAACATTAACAACGATTTAATCATTAAAAAAAATAACTTCTTTTCTTCAAGTGTCAGTTGACAACTCCTATTTATCCTGAGTATTTGAAGTGCTTCACATCCTTAACTGAAAATGACCTATGTCTGGGCAGCTCTGTTGCCATAATCATATTAGGAATTTCTTTGTAAAGTACTCTACTCTATTTTACTCTGTACTCATTTAACTTTCTCTGATTAATTATTTTCTTTTCTTCCTGAAGGTCTGGCCTGGAAAAACTGTGTTTCCTGATTACACCAACCCTAAGTGTACTGCTTGGTGGACAAATGAATTTGAGCTTTTCCACAGTCAAGTAGAGTTTGATGGAATCTGGATTGTGAGTTCTTAACATTTTTTCTCTTTCCCTAAGATTAATTTTTATTGAAGTATATTTGCTTTACAGTGTTGTGTTAGTTGCTATTTGTGCAGCAAAGTGAATCAGCTCTGCGTATACATACATCCCTTCATTTTTGCATTTCCTTCCCATTTAGAGCTTTGAGTAAATTTCCCTCAGCTATACAGTAGGTTCTCAATTACTATCTAGAGTTCTTAACATTCTGTTGAGTAAGCGGCTAACACTCAGACTCTATGTCACTGAATCATGGAGCACAGGGTCAAGAGGAAAGGAAAGCAAGAGTGGCAGTGATTCCAAATATTCCCTCTCTTACTATTCAAATAATCTTACCAAGACGTGTAGCTTAGACTCAAAAGCAGATTGTTAGAATGGAAGTAAACTCAGGTGTCAGTTCTATCCAAGTCTGTGTGCGCTCAGTGGCTGAGTCATGTCCAACTCTGTGCAACCCTATGGACTGTAGTCTGCCAGGCTCCTCTGTCCACGGGATTCTCCAGGCAAGAATATTGGAGTGGATCACCTTGCCCTCCTCCAGGGGATCTTCCTGACCCAGCGACTGAACCTGGGTCTCCTGCATTGCAAGCAGATTCTTTACCCTCTGAGCCACCAGGGAAGACGTTGTCATTGTCACAAGGTACCTGAATGGTTCAATGGCCAGTTCAGACAAGTTGGATACACTGACCAGAGCCAGAGTACTCAGGTGTGGACAGAACTGTGGCTACAGAAAGGACAAATGTCTCATAGACTAATAGTGAATGAAAACCAATGCAGAGCAGGAGGTGTTCAACACAATTTAGGGAGCGCTAGCATTGAAATTCTTTCTATTTATAAAGGAAAGGTAGAAAATGTAAACAGAAGAGCTAAACAGATGAGAAGAGCAAAAATGATATCAACTGAGGGCATGTACCATCAGTATTTCTGTGTTCATCTTTACAGACCTCTCACTTGCACAGCTGTGGGTACCTGCTTATTCACTCACTCTCTCTACATATGTTTATATATGAAATGCATATATATATGTATGTATTCATAGCTATATTTGCATATCTAGAGAATGTATCAATATAAGTTGATTTATATGGGATCATATAAATTGAAATACGATTCACCTAATATTGGATTGGCCAAAAATTTCATCCAGGTTTTTATGTAAGATGTTATGGAAAGACCCAAATGAACCTTTGGCCAACCCAATATTTTGAGAAATATTTCAGTTTAAATGATTGAAGACATATATCATTTTGAAGGGATTTTAACAACCTTCTCCATAAAGCCTTCAATAGGTAGGGAAGACAGGGCAGGAACATCTGTTTCTCTCTTTAACCTAAGGACCTCTTTAGAAAAGAAATATGTAGAATTATTTCTCTGAGTCCTTAAAAAAAAAAAAGACACCATCTGTGCAACATATGAGGAAATGTTACTCTTTCTTAATAGTTTTTGCTCTTTGTCTTGTAGGATATGAATGAAGTCGCCAACTTCGTGGATGGCTCAGTTTCAGGATGTTCCATGAGCAATCTAAATTATCCCCCATTCACTCCCAGTAAGCGTTGATTAGTCTGATTAAAGTGGCAACACATATCTCATATTTTAAATTCATAAGGATAGGTATGAATAACCTGCTGAGGATTTTTGTACATAAATTGCATAGGGGAAGGAAAATGTGGGTACCATTTTTCTTTATAGAAAACCAGAGAAGAAAATCAAAACACTGCTTTCTTAGATGAGGCATAAATTCAGAAGGGGTAACCTAGTCCTTCTGCTTACATCTGAGCTGTTTCTAGGGGAAAGCCCGGAGAAGATGTGGGACAGAAACCAGAGGCTAGTAGGTGGTTCATGTTGCTCTCAAGTGTGGACCCAGACAGGTCAGGGCTTACCAGAGAGAGACCAGATAACTAGGTTTGGTCTTCAGATGAAGTTAAGTTTGGTCAAGTCAAGAGAGTGAAGAAGAGATATGGATGAGAGGATGAGAGGGAGCCAGAACCCATGGCTTGGGAGGACAAAGTCAGTGTCAGTGAATACAATGCTAGAGAGATCTGACTGAATTTTGACCAATAGAATCTCCCAGGGTGTGGCCCTAGGGTCACAGCATTTGTTGTATTTTGAAGAAAACTAGAGGCTCACAGAGGAATAGTATCTTGAATAATCTGCTAGAATTATAGCATCTTTTGAAGACTTCCAATCTAAGATCATGGCATCCAGTCCCATCACTTCATGGCAAATAGATGGGGGAACAGTGGAAACAGTGGCTGACTTTATTTTTCTGGGCTCCAAAATCACTGCAGATGGTGATTGCAACCATGAAATTAAAAGATGCTTACTCCTTGGAAGGAAAGTTATGACCAACCTAGACAGCATATTAAAAAGCAGAGACATTACTCTGTCAACAAAGGTCCGTCTAGTCAAGGCTATGGTTTTTCCAGTGGTCATGTATGGATGTGAGAGTTGGACTGTGAAGAAAGCTGAGTGCCAAAGAATTGATGCTTTTGAACTGTAGTGTTGGAGAAGATCCTTCAGAGTCCCTTGGACTCCAAGGAGATCAGTCCTGGGTGTTCATTGGTTGGACTGATGTTGAAGCTGAAACTCCAATACTTTGGCCACCTGATGCGATGAGCTGACTCATTGGAAAAGACCCTGATGCTGGGAGAGATTGAGGGTAGGAAGAGAAGGGGATGACAGAGGATGAGATGGTTGGATGACATCACCGACCCAATGGACATGGGTTTGGGTGAACTCCGGGAGTTGGTGACGGACAGGGAGACCTGGCATGCTGCGGTTCATGGGGTTGCAAAGAGTTGGGCATGACTGAGTGACTGACCTGAACTGAATCTGACAAGAAAATAAGAAATTGGAACAAATGGGTCAAGATTAAACAGTGAGGGAATTAGATGGGAGGCTTCATTCTTTTGGTGATTGAAATTACTGATATTTTAGTAATGGAAATATGGCAGTCAAATGGTTTTGGAAATAGTGATCTGGCATTATGTGTGCTTCTAATATGAATTAGAAAGTCGATAGATCAGAGGTCAATAAGCCATTAAGGATATGATTGCAATAGTTAAGATCCGAAGTAATTTGGATCTGAACCAGAGTGGTGTGAAGGGAGCAGAGAAGATTGGGTGAATGAAAGACAGGTTGGTCGATCATCCTTTATAGTATCTGGTCAACAGAGAGAAGGGATAGAGATTTATTTTTAATAAATATTTTTGTTCTTGGACCACTCAGCTAAGTCTGCAGACTTCAGATTTAACTTCAAATCTAACTGGACCCACTTACTTCTAAGTGCTTGCTTCTGGTCACCTGAGCACCCAGGTGGGAGGATGTGTGGGTGTCAAGTCAGCACAATTGTTTTGCATAACAGAGAAACTACTGCAGGTGTATGCAGCTCTCTGATTGTGCGGATGGTGTATGTCCACTTCCGGGATGGCCACAAAGTTGCCTGCTCAGGGAGCCGCCTGGTCTGGTGATAGTCGAGAAACGGGGAGTGTGTAGCTCAGGCTCTCATTGACCAAATCCTCTTTTGTCGCAGAAATCCTGGATGGGTACCTGTTCAGCAAGAGCATCTGCATGGACGCAGTGCAGCACTGGGGGCAACAGTACGACGTCCACAACCTGTACGGCTACTCCATGGCCATCGCCACCTCAGAGTACGGCCATTACCCCTGTGGGCTCGATACGTGGTCAGAGCGACTTAATACATGACCAGATTCTTAGTCTTGTCAGACTCCAGGTGCTACTGTGTTATTTTTGAGAACTTGGCAGGATAAGTAAGGCTTCTATTATTGAACGAATGAAGAAAATCCTGGGCACGTAGAGAAGAAAGTGCAAGTGTCCGACTCTTTGTGACCCCAGGGACTATACAGGCCATGAAATTCTCCAGGCCAGAATACCGCAGTGGGGAGCCTTTCCCTTCTTCAGGGGCTCTTCCCAACCCAGGGATCGAACCCAGGTCTCTTGTACTGCAGGTGGATTCTTTACCAGCTGAGCCATAAGGGAAATCCAAGAACACTAGAGTGGGTAGCCTATCGCTTCTCCAGCAGGTCTTCCTGACCCAGGAATTGAACTGGGGTCTCCTGCACTGTAGACAGATTCTTTACCAACTGAGCTGTCAGGGAAACCCAAAGGGAAGAAGGAAGCTAATGAATATTTATGGAATGTATATAATGAAAGAAAGAGTGAATACATGCATGAATGGAAAGTTGGAAGAAAGAAAGAGAAGTAACCCGACCAAGGTCAAACAGCTAATAAATTGTAAGAGCAAAATTTGGACTCATTTCTGCATGAGTCCAAGGTTTCATGTATTTTCCTCTCTGCCATACTCTATAGACTGGCGTACAGAGGGTTAAGTAACTTACAGACTTCATGTGCTCTAGGATTTTAGGTACCAGCTCAGTATCCTTGTACTGAAATTTGATTTTATGGAGTTAATGATGTACATAAAGTACCTAAAACAAAATATAAACATACCCAATGGGGCAGTCTGCTCCCAATAGCAAATCTAGCCCTACAGGAGAGAACTAGAAGAAAAGAGTAGGGTATTAACTTGAGAGCTTCAATATCATCACATTAACCTCTGGGCTAAGACTCACTAAGGTCACACACTGATTCCCTCTGTCCCTTTCTAGAACTGTCAAGACTGTGTTCCCCAACAAGAGAAGCCTCATTTTAACCCGTTCTACATTTGCGGGTTCTGGCAAGTTTGCAGCCCACTGGTTGGGAGACAATGCAGCCACCTGGAACGACCTCCGATGGTCCATCCCTGGCATACTTGAGTTCAACCTTTTTGGTATCCCAATGGTGAGTCCACATGACAGTCCCCAGAATGCCTCATTCTAGATGGTTTCCAAATAATAAATCCTCCCTCCTCTGCCCTCCGCAGCCCAGGATTAAGTGTCTGGTGAGCACTGCTTCATCTCCATTGGTATGACACTGATACCACGCCATTCTTTCCTGTACTGCCTTATAAAAATAGAACCTTGATACCGCCTTGAAGTGGTATCATTGGAACATTTTTTTTAAAAATTAAAATACAACCTACATGTGGAAAAGTGCACATATCTATAAGGTTACAGATGATGATTTTCACAAATGAAACACATCTGTGTATTTTGCACCCAAATGAGGAAGCACAATACTATCAGCATCCTAGAGATGGCTTTGGGATCTTTTAGTTAAATTCGACATATCTATTTATTGAGCTCTTACTCTGAGCAAAGTATTGAGCTAGGTGTACATGAAGAGAAACATTAATATAGTAATGAAAACACCTTCCTTTCCTCCCCACCCCCAAGTTTATACACAAGCACACACACAAAATTATGGCAAGCTAGGGTAAAGGTGCCAACAGGAACATATAATTTAAATGTTAAAAGAAATCCCGAGAAAGGGAATTTTCAACTCTAATATTACAAGAAACAAGGGGAGTCACGGGAAGAAGTCAATAGTGACTTCATATAGAAGATGGCACTTGAGTTTACCCTTAAAAGTGGGTATGTTTATCAGACTAATGGTTAGGGGAGATCATTTTAAGACTGAGAAATAAACTTGAAAAAGACCAGCAAGAGGGAGCATTTGATGTATCTGTAAGGATGGGTATGTAGGACTGGAATGAGAAATGATGCTGGAAAGGTGAGTTGCAGCCAGTTACCATGAGTTACCAGGAGGACGAGCAGCAGGAGATCCTGGAAATTTTTGAAGAGATGAATGACCTGATCAGATTTAGCCGTTGGAAAATTAATTGTGCCAGTGCTGCGGTCAAAGTGATAATATCAGCAGTATTTCTAGTTACTATTCACCAAAAAGCTATTGTATGTCATGTTTTACTTATATCATCTCATTTACTAAAACCCTAGAGTGCCCGCTTTAATAAAATGAGGAAACTGAGGCACAGAGCATTGGGTAACTCATTTGAAGTCACCTGGCAGTAAGGAGTGGACACAGGACACAGCCTAATTCCATCACACTGCATTCGCCTTCTCAGGGAGAGATCAGCCAAGTTGGGTTGGCAGATCTCCGGTAGAAAGCAAAGCCCAGGGGCAGGGGGCAGCAATGGAAGTGAGGTCCACATGCTGTCACTGTCTGTGTGTCCTTCCAGGTGGGTGCTGACATATGTGGCTTTATACTGGACACTTCTGAAGAGCTCTGCAGACGGTGGATGCAGCTGGGAGCATTCTATCCATTTTCCAGGAATCACAATGGCCAAGGCTACAAGGCAAGTCAGTCTCCCAGGAGATATGATCAAAATGGACTTGGCATTCAGTAGGACTGGATCTACCTGCATCCTCACCTGGAAGTCTGCTGAGCCATCTTCCTCCCTGGTGCTTCACTTAGGCTAACTGGGACCACTGCTTGCAATTGACCAGAACTCCTGAGGTGCCGTTAAAATGCTCTGTTGCCGTGGCCTCTGCTATTTCTGCTGCAGCAGTCAAAGAAATGGCGAGTCTGTGAAGGTTTTCAATCAAACCTCTAGACTTCTATGTTACTCATTTTGAATAGGAAATACTTCAAATATTTAAATGGCAGTCTACTGAGAGCTTCCCCGATGACTCAGCAGTAAAGAATCCACCTGCCAATGCAGGAAACATAGAAGACTCTGGTCCGATCCCTGGGCCAGGAAGATCCCCTGGAGGAGGAAATGGCAATCCACTCCAGTATTCTGGCCTGGAAAAAGTCCCATGGACAGAGGAGCCATGGGGTTGCAGAGTCACACACGACTGGGCAACTAAGCAAGCATGCACTGCTGGGAGAGCACCCCTAGAATGAACGAGGGGGAGGCATCACAGGGTGAAGAGCACCCACTTACTGGGTGAAATGAACTCCCTTTTCTCAGCCCTATTGCTCAGAAGCAAAGTTGCAAGGCAGCTCCGGGTCTGGCAGGAATAAAACTCTTAGTTGTGATGGATGGAGTCTGATTTCTGCAGATCCTTCTGAGGCAGGAGGTGGATGGGCTCCAGGCTAGACATTTATCACTAGCCTCCTGTTTACATTTTCTGAGGAAGGAGGCAAGTGGACTCCAGGCTAGGTATTTACAACCTAGGCTAGGTATTTACAGCCTCCCATTTGCACTTTGAGATAGAAAAAACAAAACAAAACAAACAAGAACAGGGTAAATAGACGGGGCACTTTTTAACTGTCAGGCAGGAACAGAGAGAGGAATCAAACCCTGCTTGAGTAAAAGATCAAGGTCATGTCCCCTCCCTGGGGCAAGGGGAACACTGCATATGTGCAGGAAGGCTCTTTGGGGATCAAAAAGGAGGGGGTACCACCCCAGAATAGGTGATGCTAAGGCCCCCCATAGGACTGGACTTTTTCCCCTGGGAAAAAGTCGCACATGCATGTTGGGGAGGGTCCTAGGGCAGGTCAGAAGTGGAAAAAGAAACTAGATAGCTGGCCAAAGGTAAAGACCCAGAAGAACTGCCCCATATAAATGACTTAACCACCTCTTCCCTGAGCCCCTCCTCAGTCCGGGGGGTGGCGGGGGAATGCCCACACCTTTTGTGTCCAGGTATGCCTCTCTGCCTTGCTTCTGTCTTAACTAAACAGACTGTTTCTCTGTGTGCGCTCACACTTGTGCTGTCTCTAATAATAAACTTTGCACCTGCTTTTATGGTTTGCCTCCTTGAAACGTTCTTGCTTTTAAACAGAGGCAAGAGCCTGGGAAAATTTGCTTCTCACCTCTAACACTTGCTGGTTAGAGTGGCTAGGATTCCTGGTTTTCATTCAGGTCACCCAGGTTCAATTCCTGAGCAGGGAACTCAGCGCTCACTGCTGCTTCGCTGAGATCAAAACCAGATGACAACTACCACCTCTTGTTTCTTCCCAGGCCCAGGATCCAGCCTCCTTTGGCGCCGACTCGCTGCTGTTGAATTCCTCCAGGCACTACCTGACCGTCCGCTATACCCTTCTGCCCTATCTCTACACCCTCTTCTACCGTGCTCACAGCCGCGGAGACACCGTGGCCAGGCCCCTTCTGCATGAGTAAGTTCATTGAATCCACAGGCATCGTGTCAATATAACTGGGTGAAACTGACTGTATCATCAAATGGAAGCGGGAAAATTAAAACAATCCAGTTAATCAGATATGTTTTTTCAACTTGACTAATCATTTGGCATTTGCAATTCTATTACTGCCTATATATCAATGCTATTTTAAGTATATTTAAATCTTATAGCCTTATTCCTTTGGGAACGAGAAGTGTTCTAAAAGTCTTGGGAGTTGGGGGTCTTTGTTCTCCCAACTAACTCCATACCTTAGACAAATCATTTAAGTTCTTTCATCCTTAGCTTCTTTGAAAGTGAAAGTCGCTCAGTCATGTCACAGTCTTTGCAACCCCATGGACCATACAGTCCATGGAATTCTCCAGGCCAGAATACTGGAGTGGGTAGCCTTTCCCTTTTCCAGGGGATCTTCCCAACCCAGGGATGGAATCCAGGTCTCCCACATTATGGGTAGATTCTTTACCAGCTGAGCCACAAGGGAAGCAATGTCCCCTACCTCTGGTATCTAACGCCTGATGATCTGAAGTGGAGCTGATGTAATAATGATAGAAATAAAGTGCACAATAAATGTAACATGTTTGAATCATCCTGAAACCAGCACTCCTTCCTCCCAAGTCCATGGAAAAACTGTCTTCCATATACCTGGTCCCTGGTGCCAAAAAGGTTGGGGATCATTGATTTAAAGGCTTTGCTATCTTGGAGCTGATGGTCGCTTTTGTAATGCACTCTGTTTGGGCTCTAGGAATGAGCCTGTCATTTACACACTGATAAGAATACTACTATGCAGGATTTCCAGAAATCAGAATTTTTATCTTCACCCAATGAGTATCTAATTTGACTCTAATAAAGAGCACTTTTAAAAGACTCTCCTTAAAACTGGCCACTTAGTATGAACTAATGCCTTAACAGATTAGCCAGCAGGTAGCTCTGGGGTCTTCAGGCAATCCTGTTTTGGGGCTGGAAGCAGCTGTGAGGAAATACATGCTGGATAGAGATTTGTGCTAGGAAGAGGGTGTGTCCTTGCTTCCGAGATGATGCTGTGGGGCCCTCTAGTGGCTGCAGAATGAGTCGCTCTGTGGTGGGGTTGGCATTCTCCTGAGTGGCCCCAGAAGGATCAGGAGAAGGAAGCCGTGTTTAGAAACTGAGGATTGAGATGATGCTAGGAAGCTTATGTGAAGCTAGCCGGCTTGAGACAGAGGCTGTGGTTTAGGTGGGGACCCTGCCTCAGCTGGCCTTCCCAGGTAGCTCAGTGGGTAAGGAATCTGCCTGCAGCGCAGGAGATGTGGGAGATTTGGGTTCATTTCCTGGTTCAGGAAGATCCCCTGGAGGTAGGCATGGCAACCCACTCCAGTGTTTTTGCCTGGAGAATCATATGGACAGAAGAGCCTGGCGGGCTACAGTCCATAGGATGGCAAAGAGTTGGACACGATTGAAGTGACCCACAAAAATAGAGATATTAGGTTGAACTAGTGTTTGCTGTTAATTAGATCAAAGCCTCAGTTTGGACATAGAATTCAACCAGTTTTATTGATTGGCTTGTACGTGATTCATTCTAACAGTTTTGAGCACAGATGTTCTGAAAGCCAAATACCTGGATATTGGAGGATATACTTGCTGGTCATCAATGGGGACATCTTTGAGGTCTATATTGGTCACATCACATAAAAAAATAGAATCTATTTTTTTAAATTACCTTTATTTATTTTTTAAATTAATTTTTATTTTTACTTTATTTTACTTTACAATACTGTATTAGTTTTGCCATACATTGACATGAATCCACCACGGTTGTACATGCGTTCCCAAACATGAACCCCCTCCCACCTCCCACCCCATATCATCTCTCTGGATCATCCCTGTGCACCAGCCACAAAAAAAAAAAAAAAAAAGAAAAAGAAAAAAAAAAAGAAAAGAAAAGAATCTAGGTCTCATTTATTTAAATTAACAGAATAATTGAATAATTTTACACTCTACAAATAAAGAGACTTTTTTCTTGTCAAAATCAAAGCACAGTTAATTCCCTTATGTTTCTGACATTTTAGGCTTCAGGTATTATATTATTATAGTATATATTATGATATATATTTATTCTTGTGAGTAAGGTTTTTCTATCTCCTGGAATTATCTATTAAAACGCAGGTATCCTAAAAGAGTAAAGAGTAAAGTTTTTAATCGTTTTTCTTTTTTTGGAGGGAGGGTGATCAGATCCAATTCTTTTTGGATAGTCAGCTGAAGTTTCAAAAATATCCTGCTTGTTTTATTTTTGAAGGGAGATATGGCAAACAGAATTATAGCCTGGAACCTGCCCAGCACAAGTACTGAAATAGGAATTTCTGTCCAAATTAGGGGAAGCATAGGAGGGTAGAGAGGCTGGGAAATTAGGTCTGCCTGCAGGAGTGCGGGGAGGGCTAGGGATTGAATAGGGGTCACAGAATAGTTGGGAGAATTTGCCCCAGGCAGGGAGCCTGCAGGTTTTAGACAGGCTTGGGGGAGAGCCGCCAGAAAGCACTGGCCCAGATCTCAGGGAAGATTTCTCCGTGTCTAGGTTCTACCAGGACAGCAACACCTGGGATGTGCACCAGCAGTTTTTATGGGGGCCCGGCCTCCTCATCACTCCAGTCCTGGATGAGGCAAGTGTTCCCACAGAGAAACCATGGCGACCTCTGCTTTTGTTTCGGCTAACTCCAAACTCCTCTCTTCTTGCAACCATGTATCTTCTTCCTATTCCCAAACCATTTCCGACATGCCTGGCTGGGGCAGCTTTAAAGGCAGCGTGCTGGAGCTTGGGAAAGACGGGTACACATTTTTGTCTCTAGGGGTCTTTTGTCCTTGACCAAGTTTCCAATCAGTGTAGAAGCATCTATGGGTGACTCTGGAATCAAGAACGGTCCTATGCATTGTCAGATTCACCCAGCAGATCATAACTTGCTCCGTGATGGAGAGACAGGGTGGAGCAGAGCCCTAGCACTCATTCTAAGGTCAGGCTGGCCGTGGTGTTGGTTGTCACCTCTGCCACTTGGCACCAGTGATATCTGGGGGAAATGACGTGCTAGTTCCTCAGCTGTGAGGTGAGATAACAATAGCCCGTATCACTGGGGACTCTTGGGAAGGTTAAATGCGGTATACAGTGTAAACCTGGAACTGTTATTTTCTCACAACATGCATTTCAGTATTATTCTTCTTCTTCTTAATGGGATTCCACCTGGGGTTTTTCTTTGAGTTGCCAAGTTATTGCCTCTATTAGATGAAAAGCACGAGTTGATAACAGAAAGAAAGGCCATGTATGCATTCTCAGTACATGTTTAAAACTTTCCCTAGGGAATGCTAAGAAATCCATTTTTTTTTCTCCTTCAGAGGCTGGGCCATGAAGGACAAGATTTTGTTTTAATTTCAGGGTGCAGAGAAAGTGACCGCATACATGCCTGACGCTGTCTGGTATGACTATGAGACTGTAAGTAGCTTTGACTTTTCTCCACTCTTCAAGCTGCTAGGCAGAGAGGAACATCTATCTGTGTACTGAGGAATGTTTCTGCCGTGCTTCCAGTAGTAATTTCACAGCTGAGTCAATAAAATGAGCCTAGGTCACTTGACATCAGTCATGATGAAATCTGAAAAAGATACTTCCATGTACTTTATTCAGCAATAAAATATAGATGGAAGTAGAAGGTCTCATGGGCAAATACTGGGGCTGGTAGACAATTTGAGCCTGGTTTTGAGTCAGATTCTTATTTAGTATGCTTTTCCCACAATGTATGTCAAACAGCCTCAGCAAGACATTGTGTTCCCCCAAGCCCTCAACTGATTCCAGAACCTGTTGTTCTTAAATTCTTTCCCTTTTCTTGTTTGATTGCCTGGCTAGACAGCAGTTCAGCTAAGTGGGAGAAGGACACAGCTGTAGGTAAGTCAGCATGTGGTTAAGAGGTGACGTGTGCATGCTGACGTGTTTGAGTTGTCTGTGTGCCTCAGGGGGTCCAAGAGAGATGGAGGAAGCAAAAAGTGGAGATGGAACTTCCTGGAGACAAAATTGGACTTCACCTGCGAGGAGGCTACATCTTCCCCACGCAGCAGCCAGCCACGACCACAGTGGCCAGGTACAGTGTGGCTGGGGGTTTCCTTATCAGAGGGGGAGGCTGACAAACCTGGTCATTTCCGTTCCCATCTGTTGTCTGCGTAGAAGAGGCTGATGCATTGCATGGACTGTGGGGAGGAAGGGTGTGTGTGTGTGTGTGTGTGTGTGTGTGTGTGTGTGTGTGTGTGTGTGTGAGGTCATCAAACTCTGTCCCTAGATTTCCCTAGGCCTCTTCTGGAGAGGCTGTGGTTTAGAGCTGCATCCAAATGGATTTTCAAAGACCTGAATCTCTGTCCTTCCTTAACCCTTCTGACTGTCTCCTCAAAACATACTGACATCTGCAGTGGTGAACCTTGCTAGTTTTCCTAGGACCATTTCAGTGTTAGCCCTGAAAGTCTCATGTTTTGGGGAACATCTCAATTCCAGGTAAAGGAGGTCTGTTGATCTCCTCAGGTGCCTTAATTGGACCATCATTCCACTGTGCTATGCTCCTGACACCCCATTTCTAGGGAGTCGGGTCCATTTCCACTCCCCTGTAATTTCAGTTTCCTGTTCCTTTCTTCCCATAAGCCATTTCTTGTGATGCAAAACAGTGTTCAAAAATTATTTCCTGTGCAGTTCAAATCTCCTTCATGTCACTACTTTCTCCTTGATGGTTTTGATTCTCAAATTATACATTCCATCTGATACTAAAGAGACTCATGTTCATATTCCTGTCTCTAAATTGTTAGCTTATTAGCTTTTAATAGTCAGGAAAGTTTTTGGAGGTTAGGAATCCTTTTCTTTTGAACATTCCTTCCTACCATAATGTTTCAAATTTTGACTTTGTAATACTGATGGAAAATATTTATATACCCAGTACCACCTGCTTTCTTTTTCTTTATTCAGCTTTATGCTATGCTGTTCTGCATACTGATACCAAAACTGTCTTTCCAAAATGAGGATCTCAACTTATTGCTTCCCAGGTTAAACTCCAAAATCTGTCATTAGCAGAGTGTGGA
The DNA here is from genome assembly GCF_016772045.2 of Ovis aries. Lineage (NCBI taxonomy): Eukaryota > Metazoa > Chordata > Mammalia > Artiodactyla > Bovidae > Ovis > Ovis aries. Next base: position 106,680,751 of record NC_056057.1, read on the forward strand.
AGGCCAAATAATCTGGTATCAAGTTAACAAACGAGTCTCCTGACACATCTTGCTACACACCTTTAGATTAGCAATGCCAACAGTCTTGTTATTCTCCAAACATACTCACCTCTTTCCCTGCCTTTGGGCTTCTCTATTTATTGTCCTTTTCAACATTCTTTGCCTGATACATTCTTTTTTTTTTTTTATTTTTTTTATTTTTTTTTATTTTTTTTTTTAGTATCTTTTTTTTTTTATTTTTAAAATTTTAAAATCTTTAATTCTGCATGCACCAGCCCCCAAGCATGCTGCATCCTGCGTCAGACAGACTGGCGATTCAATTCACATGATAGTATACATGTTAGAATGTCATTCTCCCAAATCATCCCACCTCTCCCTCTCCCTCTGTGTCCAAAAGTCCGTTATACACATCTGTGTCTCTTTCCCTGTCTTGCATACAGGGTCGTCATTGCCATCTTCCTAAATTCCATATATATGTGTTAGTATACTGTATTGGTGTTTTTCTTTCTGGCTTACTTCACTCTGTATAATCGGCTCCAGTTCTTAATGATCTTTCCAATTAAACTCAGATTTCTTCTGTGAGAAATCCTCCCCCAAAACTCCAGCAGAGGGAGTGCGGGTACTTGCAGCTTTCTGCTTATTATTTATACTTTATTACTGCTTAGCTAATTTTTCTCCCCTTCTTAACATTGTTAAGTATTTCAATCATAGTTGCTTTATACTTTGCAGCTGAGATTTCTAGTCTCTGAAATTCTTAGTAGACTCTTAATAAATCTCTTGTTAGTTGCTTTTGCCATCTATCTTTCATGCTGGCTAGTTACCTCATGTGTTTAGTCATTTTTTTTGTTTTTCAAATGCAGTGACTGCAAGGATCCAATTATAGGTCTCATTCTTTCAGAGATGATTAGCCTCCTTTTTGGTTGCAAACGAGGATTGCTGTCACCTTGGGTTTCACATTAGCAACCTTCAGGGATCAGGTGTCCAGTTTATCCAGAGCCAAGTAGTTTAGTGGTTGAGTCCTTCAGGCTATTGGCTTCCCACATAGCCGATTGGGAATCTGCCTGCCAGTGCCGGAGATTGCAAGAGATGTGGGTTTGATCTCTGGATCAGGAAGATCCCCTGGAGTAGGAAATGGCAACCCACTCCAGTATTCTTGCCTGGGAAATCCCAAGGACAGAGGAGCCTGGCGGGTTATATATAGTCCATGGGGTCACAAAGAGTTGGACAGGACTGAGCAACTAAGCGTGCACATATGCCTTCAGAGTATACGGCACCCTCCAGGGTATCTAAGTCACCGTGATGTTAGAAGTATCAGTATAGACTCCTGTAAGGATTTTAACTTTTGTGCCACTCAACTTTCTGCTTTGATTATTTGGTAAATATGTTTAATCTTTCTTACAATATTTAAGGTGGAGCTGTGGTCTGTTTGGTTTTGTATTTCTTAGACTTCCTAGCATTGAAAGCTGCGCAGTACGTGTGTGTTAAATGAAAGCAGGTGACTTTGTGGATAATGGAATCTGGCTTGCACAGGGCACTGTGGAAGGTTGAACTGTGAGAGAATACAATAGGGGATGTAAGGGGTGCAACAGGAGCCAGAAATTGGGAGGTGGTTTGGGTGGGATGAAATAGGGAGAGATTTCAAATGCAGTTGCTCTTCCTTTCTCTGTCTCTGTGTCCATATATTTCAGCATCTTTTGAGTGGTTTCTTGTGTTTCATTTTCTAAGTCGGGGTCCCCAGCCTCTAGGATCTAAGGCCTGATGATCTGAGGTGGAGCTGATGTAGTAACAATAGAATAAAGTGCACAGTGAATGTAATGTGCTTGAATCATCCCCAAACTGCCTGTCTCACTCCTGGTCCGTGGAAAAGTTGTCTTCCACGAAACTGCTCCCTGGTGCCAAAAAGGTTGGGGACTGCTGCTCTAAGTTATGTAGCAAATAATTAGAATGTTTCCTTTATCTGTCTCAAAATGAACTGAAAATAAATAATCAAGTTAGGAAAATTGCCCTCATACAGATGGATTCTATTGTATTTTCGTGGTTTCTGAGTCAACGTGGTTCTCAGGCGGGGAAAAAATATGTCCTCCTGACTTCAGTGAATACTTCCCCTGCATGTATCAGCTATAAAATGATTAGGCTGAACCAATTATCATCTAGGATTTCTCTTCTAATAGTCTGTATTCAAAATAATAACAGCATTAACAGCGTTTATTGTAGCTATTGTAGCAATTCTGGTGATTAAATTCTTGCCTCCTACATCAATGTTTCTCGCCAGTGTTTGGGGTATTTCTGTCTCCTATGACACTAGTGATTCTGGAAAATGATGCTCCTGTAGATTTTGCCTTTGTGCCTGAAGACGAGCAGAGCCATCTGCTGCTAGGAACCTTTCCCACTTGAAATCTGATGGAATCCTTCACAGTTCATTTAGCAAAATTCTTTGAGCCCCAAGTCTTTGCCTCTTACATAAATCTTGTTTCCCACAGTCGGCGGAACCCTCTTGGTCTAATCATTGCCCTGGATGAGAACAAAGAAGCAAAAGGCGAACTTTTCTGGGATGATGGGGAAACAAAAGGTGAGTACCACGTTGGGGTTTCCAGACGTGCATCTTTGAGTTTCTCCTGCTGCTCATCCAGCAGTGGGAGACCTCTCTCTCACCAGGCATGGTAGCGTTAATCACTCAAGAGAAGAATTCTGGTTTTGGTTGTGCTGTTTAGGAATAGTGGTAGATGAAAGGATGGTAGATGTTTTCCTTGGATGGAAGGAAAACTCCCCTCCACCTCTTAGAATTCTCCCACTGGCCAGCTATATTTTATATGTATAGGCTCTCATTTGATTTTCTGTCAGCCCCTGAAATATGTTTTCAAGGCTGTTTCTGCCATTCAGTGCATTTTCCTTCACTCCAAATGCTTATGAACAAGCCTGGAGGACGTGTAAAACACGCCCATGCGAGTGAGGCAGTGAGAAGACACTTTCCTAGTGGACCTGCATCTAGCCACTCTTCTCAGCTCATTTGTCTGTCTCCAGGGCACTATGGGGGAGCCCGGTGGGCTGATGTCTATGGGGCCACACAGAGTCAGGCACGACTGAAGTGACTTAGCAGCAGCAGCAGCAGCAGCAGCAGCAGCAGCAGCAGCCGTGCACTAAGAAGTCTTGTGGCTCAAGCTTAGGAAGCAGATTACTGGAGGCATATGCTTTGGAAGCACTTGGGAGGGAACCTTTTCAAGGTTAAGGTAGGAAGGAAAAGAGAAAACAGTGGCTCAGCCTTGGAAACTCTATCTGTAATCTGTCATTCTCAACGTGAAGCTCTGTTACTGAGTCCAAGCTTGCTCTGCTTGCCACATGACAGGCCAATGAATTGGAGACGAGGTGTTGAGGCAAAGAATAAAGACTTTATTCAGAAAACTGGCAAATGGAGAAGATGGCAGACTAATGTCTCAAAATAACCACATATCCAGGTCTGGATGTCAGGTCCTTTTATAGATTAGAGGACGAGGAGGTGAAGAAGTTAAAAGGTCGTAAGTCTTGCACTTATCTTCTGGAATGGCCAGCCTTGGAGAGGGGGTGTGTTAATTTCTTCCTTCCTGCAACTGTTCACAGGCAGTTAGGGTAAGGACGGCTCCCTGAACAAAGGCACTTTGATTTAACATTCAGGCTTAGGGACAGGGTTCCCCGAGGCAGGCCATTATGTATAGACAGTATTCTTTTAGTGAACAAAAGCAATGGGAAACAGAGGTTCAAGTAAAAGAAACAGATCCAACTTGTAGTAGGTTTTCTTCTTCCCTGTAAAAGCTTCAAGGAGCACCAGGAGGAAATCTGTTTTTCCGTATTCGGCAGGCCAGAGTCTGACTTGCCATTCTCTCCCTTTCAGATACTGTGGCCAACAACCTTTATCTCTTATGTGAGTTCTCCGTCACCCAAGTGAGTAGTATATTTTTATGAATCTCAAGTGTGAGCTTTGGTCTGATAATTAGCTCCTATCTGTTTGTCAGTATGTGTATTTGTAGCTTCACTTATATCAATAGGGGGACACATTTCTGTTTATGATTTAATGTCCAAAAGAGGCAATGATATGGATAAATCAAAGAGTCAGTCTTTTTAAATGAATTTTCAAATGAAGTTTCATGTGTGTGTATGTGTTTCTCTCATCCTCCTTCTCCCTGGCTCAGGGGAAAAATAAGTTTGTGTTTGAGCACACATTAGTAGAGACGACTAAGAAGCATTCAGGGTCATTTGGGTAGCTGGTCTAGGACAGACAACTTGAGTGGCTTGAGGATCTGTGTATTCAAGGCAGGTCTTTGTGTTTAATTGTTTTGCAGAACCGACTGGAGGTTAAGATTTTGCAGTCAACCTACACAGACCCCAATAATTTAGCATTTAAAGAAATTAAAATCCTTGGAACCCAGGAGCTTAAGAACGTTGCAGTGAAACAGAACGGTGTTCCAGTTCAAGTTTCTCCTAATGTCACTTACGATTCTAACCTACAGGTAAGTAGCTTAGATGTTCCTTCTTGCCAAGGTTGCATTGGTTTCTAAAGGACCAGGGCACACTCTGAAGTCAGAAGTGGGGAAATTAGAGGGTTAGGATAGAAAAAAATAAAAGAGGGAGCCAGAGCTGGGATGACCAAGGAGGCTGCTGAGATACTGGGAGGAAGTAAACTGGTCCTTTCCTCTTTTTTCCCTTATCTGCCCTTCAGTCTTCTGTTCTCTCTGCCTGGAACAGAAGAAGAGCAAAGACAGGAGTCTGGGGAACAGGATTAGAGGAAAACTGGGTCTGAAAGCTGCTGATTGATTGGTGCTAGAAGGGTTGAGGTGGGATTCCCATTAATTTAAATTTTCAGGTGCTTTTCTTTTTTTCTTTACTCTATAGAGCTAGATTCTCACTCCAACACATTCTTAGAAAATATTTTGAGTCAATGAATGTGATAAGCTTAGCTAATGCTACTTACTTGGTTAGGTGATAATAATAAAAGAATTTTTCATCACTTTTAATGAGATGATGTTCTTGAATAGGTTATTATCAATTCCTCTGAAATTTTAGCATTATGAGGGATCCTTTTCCATAACACTGTTTGCTACAGGTTTTCAAGATAATCTGGGATAGGGAGCAGTGGGGTCATGATGGTTTGTGAGGAACCTTCCAAATTTGGAGAAAAATAAGTAAATTTTGTCTTCTACTAAAATGATATATTGGTATCATTGGACATTTTGTCCTAACAACATACATTGATGATGCATACATTATAAAGTTAGAAATAAAGTATTATGTGACTGGTTATTGGAGAAGGCAATGGCACCCCACTCCAGTACTCTTGCCTGGAAAATCCCGTGGATGGAGGAGCCTGGTAGGGTGCAGCCCATGGGGTTGCTAAGAGTCAGACACGATGGAGCGACTTCATTTATGTGTGCAGCGAAGAGCAAGTCCTTTGTAAGATGATCATATGAAAATAAACTAATTACCAGTTTGATAAACAGATTAATAAATATACAAACAAAAGAACTCTTTTATTATTTGCATTTAGGTGGCGGACAGGCAACCTAATCCTACCTTTAGGAAATGTTAACTTATATTCTTTCCAGTTTCATGTTCAAAGCTTCATGGAGTCATTGAGCAAAAGCTTTGGCGGCATTAGGTCTAGAGCTGGACCTTAAAGACGGTGCATCTGTGTAGAGATTTGTTCAGCTGCAAGTGACAGGAAACTCAGCAGAATGGTGGTTAAAGCAAACGGGGATTGTTTTTTCCTTAGGGTACTGAGAGTTTAGGACGTGCTCAGTTTCTGGCATGGGCTCAGTGCCTCAGGTTGTTAGTGCTGAGGTCTTTTCTTCTCTTGTGATTGGAAGTGATGGCTTAATTCCAGTCACTCTAGCCTTGTTAGAGGGGAAAAAAAATTAAAACAAAGAAGAAGGAGCTGGAAGGAAAAGGGGAAGGTGACGATGAAAGAAAGGGAGGGGTAGGCCATTAAATCAAGAAAGAAACCCTTGGCCAGCCACTTCCGGTGGACTTGCACTCAGCTATGAATGGCTGCAGATATGTTACACGGATTAAAAAAAAAAAAAGTTCTTCTTTGGGAAGTTTGGTGTTCCAAACTGAAGTAGTAAGAAGGGAATTTTCCACTGGGCAGGTGGCTAGAAGTCTGTTTCACAAATGGGCACCATTATCCTTGAAAGGGCACTGGCATAGGTAAAGCAGTCAGGGTTGGGGTATTAGCATAAGCCAATCCTGGGACTAAGAAAAGCCTTTTGTTAGCCTGTGAGTCTGTATAACTGGAATAGGTAGGACCCACATCTGGAAGAGGGCCTACTTTGGACAGATTAACTTGTGGTCAGCTTTTGGAGGGTCTTAGGTGCCAAACTAAGAAGGATGTGATCTAATTCTCAAAGGGTCTCCTATTGATCCTTGAATCAATATGCACCATTGTGAGACTGTTGTTCTGTGGTGGTTTTTGAGGTATAGGGAAATGTGAGATGAACGTAGACTGGGGAGAGACTGGAAGGATGATAATCCTTAGCATGGGATTTTATGACTCTAGATAAACGAGAACTTTCACTATGGAAGTTACTATTTTCCAAGGAGACAACCAGAAGAAAAACACATAGAAAAAATGAAGTATTTGAATTAGTGAATGGAACTCAAAGAAAGTTTCAAGTTTTGAGGCTCTGGGCTTGGACCAGTGAAGAGACTAGAATATTAAAAATGGAAGGAGATATGATTTTGCCTACTTATTAGTTTTGTAATTGGTAAACTGAGACCCAGGGAATTTGAAAGAATCTGTCCAAGTTTCCTCAGTGGGATGGAGGGGAGAACCCAGGCCATATGATTCTTATTTCTCTGTTCTTGCCCCGACTCCAGACCTGTGGGGAATACTGGTTTGGGGGATGGAGGGCAAGAAGATGAGCTCAACTGAGGATGACGCTGCATGCTTGTGTTTTCTGTGCTACAAGGGAACTGTCAGGAAGAGAGTCTTCCTGACAAAATAAGGAAGAGGAAGAGGAGTCAGGGGAGGAGAGAAAGGGTGATTACAGAAGGTTGCGGTTGATCTGATTCTTTTCAAAATGTTATGCACAAGATTCTGATAGAATTGCACCATTTTCCCTGTGGTTATTGTCTAACTCCCTGCCCTCTCTCTCTCTCTTCATGGAAGCTCCATCCAGTGCCATGTTACTTGGATTCTTGAGGGACTGGTCTGATTTTTATTTTCTTTCCTGAGAGTAATCTCATACCTTGCTAGGTCTTTGTCCTGAGGATACATTTCCTTGATATTTCCCCATTCCTACAGGTGGCCCTTATCACAGGAATTGATCTTGTTCTGGGAGGAACATACACGGTGGAGTGGGATGTGAAGATACGAGATGAAGAAAAAATAGACTGTTATCCTGATCAGACTGGTGTTTCTGCAGAAAATTGCACTGCCCGCGGTTGTGTCTGGGAGGTAACCATGCTGACGGTGTTAATATACATGACAATCCTCTACACTTTGTTTTAAATAGAAGAATAGTGGATTTACCATGTCGTATTAATTTCTACTGTATAGCAAAATGATTATGTCATATGTATATTAATATATGACAGTCCTTTTCATATTCTTTTCCAGTATGGTTTATCACGAGGTATTGAATATAGTTCCCTGTGCTGTACAGTAGGACCTTGTCATTTATCCATTTTTTTATATCATAGTTTGCATCTGCTAACCCCAAACTCCCAGTGCATCCCTCCCGCAGCTCCCCTTGGCCACTGTGAGTCTGTTCTGTACATCTGTGAGTCTGTTTCTGTTTTGTAGACAGGTTCGTTCATGTCACGTTTTAGATTCCATGTATAAGTGATATCTGTCTTTGTGGTACTTGTCTTGCTCTTTCTGACTTACTTCGCTAAGTATGATAATCCCTAGTTCCATCCATGCTGCTGCAAATGGCATTATTTCATTCTTTGTCATGACTGAGTAGTATTCCATTGTGTCTATATATCACATCTTCTTCATCCATTTATCTTTCTGTGGACCTTAAAATTGTTACCATGACTTGGCTATTGCCAACAGTGCAGCTATGAACTTTGGGGTACATGTGTCTTTTTGAATTTTAGTTTTATCTGGATGTATGACCAGGAGTGGGATTGCTGGATCCTGTGGCAGCTATATGTTTCATTTTTTGAGAGAGCTTCGTACTGTTTCCCACAGTGGCTGCACTAACTTACATCCCCACCAGCAGTGTAGGAGGGCTCCCTTTTCTCCACACTCTCTTCAGCATTTGAGACTGTTTACTGATGGCCATTCTGACCCATGTAACCTGGTACCTCATAGTAATTGTGCAAAGTCCTTTACACTCCATCTACAATTTCACGAGCATGGCACCAGTGCCTAAGTCACTACTTAAAATCTATAGAAAGGGCAGACTTCCAAGGAACCTGAGTTTTTATCTGGATGTGAAGAATAGATGGGACAGAAATGGGTCTTTCTTTAAACAAAATTTTACACGGAGACCAGGAGTGAAAAGTTACGTCACTACCAAAGGGTATATAAGGAAATGACTGATTTTATCCTTATCTCCCTGAAAACTCCATTTTCTAGCCCCTTTCAATTTGGTCATCCTCGAGCTCATGCTGAACTGAATTTGCCTTTACTTTTCAGGAATCCAGTTCTCGTGTAGTCCCTTTTTGCTATTTCGTCAGTGACCTCTACTCTGTCAGTGATGTTCAGTATGACTCACACGGGGCCTCAGCTGTCATCTCCTTAAAGACTTCTCAGTATGCCCACTCCTTCCCCTCAGTACCTGTGAACTCCCTCCGCCTGACTGTGACCTACCATAAGGATTACATGCTGCAGTTTAAGGTATGTGTTGACAGTATACGTATCAAGTTCCTACTTCTCACTTTTTTAGTTTCATTCTTTTTTGCTTGTCAGGATCACAGAACCATGCCATCAGTTTGCTCTTCTGAGTTAGCCATTGAAAACTGTCGTGTCCTTGGCACACACTTTCATAGTTTTGTTCTCCATCCGTTTGGGGTAGGGATCAAGCAAGGCAAATGTGTCTTGATATTTCACATGGGCTTTTGAGGCACTGTTGACAATGGAGGCTTTTTTCCTGATTTTTTGACAAGTGAATTTTTGCACACATTAAATTTGTGACTTCCAGCAACTGAAAACACATTGAAAATTAGCTGATGTACATAGTTTATCCTACATGGGCTTCCCAGGTGGCCCTAGAATCTGCCTGCCAATACAGGAGATGCAGGAGATGCAGATCCAAGCCCTGGGTCTGGAAGAGCCCCTAGAGTAGGAAACGGCAACTCACTCCAGTATTCTTGCCTGGAAAATTCCAGGGATAGGGGAGCCTGGTGAGCTACAGTCCATGGGGTCACAAAGAGCTGGACAGGACTGAGTGACTGAGCTCACACACAATATACTAGATTATTATCCTAAGAGTAATTTGGGACCATTGACGGGACAGTGAGGCCTGGTCCAAACTACCCTTTGAAATGATTACTGTTTCTACCGTAAGAAAAATGGTCGGGAGGACAAGGGTGAAAAAGGAGACAAGCTAGGACGCTACCAGTTGGGTAATCCAGATGAGGTCCTGAGCTTAGACCAGGCACAGAAAGGCGAGGGAGACCTGGACAACTTCAAGAGAATAAGAAGTAGCATCATGGGATCTGGTGATTGATTACAAACAGGCCATGAGGGAGGGAGAGACATCAAGACAATCACCAAGTTTTTAGCTTGCGTCTCCAGATGGATGGTGCTGTCATCCATGAAGGGGAACCAGAGGGGGTACACTGGAAAGATTTGGGCTTAGGCAGAATACAGGGATGAATTCAGTTTTGGACACTGAATTTGGGATATATGAAATACCTAGAAGAGTGTACTGGTTTCTTTTTCTTTCATGATTTAATGACATCTCAGGACAAGTGATGGTCTGTTTTTCGTTTTTTATTTCTGTAATTTTTTTTTAAAAAAATTGGGACGTAGTTGCTTTACGGTGTTGTGCTAGTCTCTGCTGTACAACGAAGTGAATCAGCGGGTATATACCTATATCCCGGACCTCTTTCCCATTCGTCACACCCCTCCAGGTCACCACAGAGCCCCGAGACGAGCTCCCTGCACTATACATCAGCTTCCGCCTAGCTATCCATTTCACACAAGGCAGTGTGTGCATGTCATTCCCATTCTCCCAGGTCATCCCCTCGTTGCCATGCCCACACATCCATTCTCCACGTCTGTGCCTCTGTTTCTTCCCTGCAAATATGCTCATCTGTACCATTAACGATGGGCTATTTTTACGGTCTTTTTCACTATTGAATTATAAGTTTCTCGAGGATAAGATTTTGTCCTTTCGTCTTTGTACTTCTGAGATGTAACACAAAGCCGAGTAGATAGTAAGTTCTCAATGTGTATTGAGAGAGTAAAGATTCAAGTAAGTGTGCATTGCCTGAAAGCTTCTTCACAATCTGATATCAACCCCGACTATGAATTCTACATCTTGTAACGCAGGGATGATGCTATTGTATCTTTCAATCCTCACCTTTGTATTGGCATGTGGCAGGTGCCTAGTGGGTTTGAAATAAATGAACTCACTCAACTTTTCAGGTTTAACTCTTCCCTGCTCTACCTCCTGGATGATACAATAGCTCTCTCCAAAATAATTGCCTCTTTCTTTTAATTCTCTGTGCCATTGCGTTTATTTCTCTGCCAGGAATGACTTGGTTTTCTTTCTGTGCTTGATTAATGGCTGTAAAGCTTTGAAGATTCAGCCCCTTTCCCCATGAAACCATCTCAGTCTTCTGGAAACAATGATAGGCATTTCCTTCCCTGCAATCTCACTCAGGTGTTTTGGGCACACTCTTTCACCTTTCATGTGAATTTCTTAAAAGCAATAACTGTGTCTTACTCAGTTTAGTAAACCTTGTGTCTAGCACAGTATCAGGCAGGAATATAGAAGGTACACAGTGAATCAATTGAGACCCCAGTTTTTAGTGAGAATATCTATGATTATTTTAATCAAGAAGAGTTTATGTGTTTTAGGGGAGAAATTTTTTTCAATTCAGTAAAGTTTTCAGGTAGTCATGTACACTGACATGCCCACAAACAAAATAATAAAGAATATATCCATAAATTCCAGACTGATTTTCCAAGGTAGAACCGTTGCTCTAAGAGGATTTAAAAATAAGTTATGGCAGACTCAGATCAAAATGATAAATCTGACATTGTTCTTCAATTTTTTAACTAAGTTCCCAGTATCATGAGCTTAAAGAAGACAAATATAGTGTTCAGACTCTTTGTCAAAGACATCAGGTTTCTGCTAAGGGTATAGGTTTCAAGACTACTATATTCACCTAAAATCTGTCTCCTCTGGTCTAGATTTACGATCCCAGCAACAACCGCTATGAAGTTCCAGTCCCTCTCAACATACCCAACGTTCCATCTGGCACCCCTGAGAGTCAACTCTATGCTGTCCTCATCAAGGAGAATCCATTTGGGATTGAAATTCGCCGCAAGAGTACAGGCACTGTCATGTTAGTGGCCCTTAGCCTGATTAGGAGTTGATGATCCCCCGTGTCCTTGCCTGGTCCAGTGTCCTTGGAGATACCCTGCTCGAAGCAATGCACCAGCCACTCCCAGATTCTTGAATAAGTCATTTCCCTCTGTTCTTATGAGGACTCTTTAGTGTCCTGGAAGTAATTCCTGAGTCAGCTGCATGTACCTAGGGGTTCATTCAACCAATTTTGATGGAGTGCCTTCTCCATATTAGGTGGTTATAGAAGATGAGGTCTCTCTTTCTATGACAAAAAGAATAAGGAAATAACAAAAATAATTTAAGTTAAAATATGCAGAGATTTAGATAGTGACAATGCTATGCAGGAAAAATCACAGGGTAATTGATAATAATAGGGAGGTGACTGCATTTGATACTGTGGTCAGAGTTGATGTCTCCAAGGAAGTGAGCTTTAAATAGGACCTTGGGGAGGAGAAGGAGCCTCCCATGTGGAGATGGTAGAAGTGGGCAACATTTCAGACAGATTGAGTAGTCAGTGTACAGGCCATGAAATAGGAGTCAACTTGCCTTATGAAGGGGAAAAATTCCAGTGTGGGTGGAGTAGTTTCACAAATAAGGAGGTAAATGGCAGGAGATGAGGCTGGGGTTTAGGTAGCTTCAAATCAGGAATGGCTTTGAAGACTTCACCAGATGCTTCAGTGAGAATCACTGAAGAACTGTAAACAGGGGTTGACATGATGTGAGATACTTAAAAAAAAAAAAACAAAACAACTCAGGATGCTGCATAGCAGGTGGACTCTGGTGGGGCAAGAGTGGAAACTAGGGCTGCTGTGAAGTGGGGCAACTGAGATGATGAAAGTGATTAGATCTGGCATTCCGGAAGGACCACTGAAGGGAGGGAGTGATAAAGGAAAGTAGAAAAAGATGCTGGCTCCTGGACTTGCAGACCTGGCTGCTGTGATTATGTTAATCGTACTGACTTTATGTTTTGTGTGGGAGGTTCACAGGAAATCAAGAGTTCAATTTCCCTGAGACTCTAGCGGCTTGAAGCCGTTAGAACAGCCCATTTCTTTTCCAAACATGCCCTCTTGTGTTGCAGCTGGGACTCTCAGCTCCTCGGCTTCACCTTCAATGACATGTTCATCCGCATCTCCACGCGCCTCCCTTCCCGGTACCTCTACGGCTTCGGGGAAACTGAGCACACAGCCTTCCGAAGAGACTTGGGATGGAACACGTGGGGGATGTTCTCCCGAGACCAACCCCCGGGGGTAAGGGCAGAGCACTTGGGATCTGGGTCGTTGCCTCTGTCCACTCACACTGCGTACACGTCACGCAGCGGGTGTTTCCTCTTCCCACTCTCCACTCGGAGGCTCACAGTCTGCTTTTAGACAAGCAGGTCGACTCCCAGGCTCCTTTGTTTCTTATGTGTTCATTTCACAGAGAAGACTAGACACACCTTTTCAATCAATTTGTTGAGTTTTGTGTTTTTTTTTTTTTTCTCAATCTCTCTTTTCAATCTCTGTCTTTTAACCTCCTGCCCTTTTCCCCATGACTCTCTCAGTACAAGAAGAACTGCTACGGTGTCCACCCCTACTACATGGCAATGGAGGAGGATGGCAGTGCCCATGGAGTGCTCCTGCTGAACAGCAATGCCATGGGTAAGGTGATGCTGGCATCTTCTCTGTTTTTGTGAATCAGTCCTTCTTGAGGAACTTCAGAATGTGTTCAATCATGTTGCCCCTGAAGTCAAAATTATTATCTTGTGGACAGTGTTTTTCTTTTTTTTTCTTCATTCTGTTTATTTCAGTTCAGTAACATGTAGTAAGGGCTTCTGTGGTGGTTCAGCAGTAAAAACCTGCCTACCAGTGCAGGAGACACAGGTTCAATCCCTGGGTCAGGAAGCTGCCCTGGAGAAGGAAATGACAACCCACTCCAGTAGTCTTGCCTGGAAAATCGCACGGATGGAGGAGCCTGGCAGGCTATAGTCCATGGGGTTGCACAAGAGTCAGATACAACTTAGCAACTAAAAAACAACAACAAAATGTAGTAATAAGAATTAACTCATTTGGCATAAACAGTGTAGGATGGGATAGCAAAATCAAGGGAGTCCCAAGCGTCCTAGAGGTTAGTCAGTGGGAGCCATTTATATAATTTGAGTTAGTGATGAGAGTTTGGTCAGAACACTCACTCTGGTGGCACGAGGGTGTAAAGAAAATTTGAGTAGTATATTGGAAAGACAGTGGGGAATCAAGAAGTAGAGTTAAAGAGCGTGCTTGTGAAAACTGAAGAAATCTGAATAAGGCCTGTATCTGAGTTAATAGTATTATATCAACATTAGTTTCCTGGTTTTGATGACATAACAATGGTTATGTAAGAGTTATCATTGGGGGATGCTGGGGGAAGTGTCCAAGAAAAGTTTTAGGTACTATTTTTGCAATTTCTTATAAGTCTTAAACTGTTCTGAAATAAAATCAATAATAGCAGTTTTAAAAGAACAGAAGGACAAAACATATAATAAGGTAATAGGTGCATCAGAGAGAAAAAAGGGCGGGGATAGCGGACATATGCCCTGAAGACTTTCACTTAACTTTTAAAATTCTGTGTAGGTTTAGTACAAATTGCCTTCTCTCAATACTCCACAATAGAGGCATAGGAAGGAGGAGAATGTATGAACTTCAGGGGTGATTTCTCACTTGAAGGTTTCCATATTGATTGGTATTTTCTACATTTCCAGATGTGACCTTCCAGCCCTTGCCTGCCTTGACATACCGAACCACAGGAGGAATTCTGGACTTTTATGTGGTTTTAGGGCCAACTCCAGAGCTTGTCACTCAGCAGTACACTGAGGTAGGAGGGAATTCAGTTGGTTACCCAGTATTTATACAGCACTTTCTGTAGTTCTTAGATGATAACTGAAATTGTTGGTCTTTCTGGGTGACAGGTAGGTTATAGAATAATGAACAATAAATCTATCCCAATAACTTAAATTCATAGCCTCTCAGAGCATTGCAGAGTAGCAGAAGTAGTAATAGTACCACTGGTTATAGCTGGCAGTGGCAATGGTGATCATGGTGATGGTGTGATGATGGTGGTGATGGTGGTGATGGTGTGATGATGGTGGTGTGGTGGTGGTAGGGTGGTGATGGTGGTGATGGTGGTGTGGTGGTGATGGTGGTGGTAATTGTGGTGAGGGCGGGGATAGTGGACATGATAACTGTGGTCGCAGAGGTCGTCACAGTTGCTTTAGCATCAGCCAAACAAACAGTGTTATAAAACTTACTCTATGTCGCTGATATATTACTTGCTGCATGTCAGATCACTTTCCATATATTAATTCACTCCGTCTTCACAAAACACTATGAAACAAATACGTTCTTATCCTCGATTTACAAGTGAAGAAACATGTATGAGAGGTTATTTCACTTTTGTCCAGAGTCACATAGCCAGCAGAGATTGGACCCTATAGGGCAAGCCAGGCATTTTGTTTCTGAATTTCATGTTCTTAACCAGCAAGCTAGAAATCACTGGAAACAGGAGTAAAGTCAGATTTTCAAGAGAGGCCAAGTCTGGCAGGATGATTTCTCCAAGTTATCCTAGTGGCTTTGCACCCTCTTTGTCATCTCTGGGTTTGAGTTTGCTGATTATCTAACTGGGGACACTGGAAAAACATTATTACTTTGTGTACAACTTTAATCCAAATTCTTCTTTTCAAGGACTAAATTTTCTGTTTATTTTCTAGTTGATTGGTCGGCCAGTGATGGTTCCTTACTGGTCCCTGGGGTTTCAGCTGTGTCGCTATGGATACCAGAACGACTCTGAGATCGCCAGCTTGTACGATGCGATGGTGGCCGCACAGATCCCCTATGTATGTCGTCAGCCTGTGGGGTTCTGGCTCTGGGACCTCGTGGTCAGCCCTTGTCTCGATGTCTGCATTTGTCTGATTTTTGTCAGTCTCTACGAAATTACAGAGCACTTTCTCATACAGGATCATGCTCAGTCTCCCTCTACCCAGTGGTCATAATATAAGCAGGGGTGTGTGTGTGTGTGTGTGTGTGTGTGTGTGTGTGTGTGTGTGTGTGTGTGTGTGATTGTCCCCAGCTCGAAGAGTCACAGTGATTTGCCAAAGGAGGGGGGCGTTGGGTCAGCTCTAGGGTTCTTTCTACTAGATCATGCTTCCATTTCTTTCACATGACTTCATGGCATCTAGTCAAAAACATCCTTGCTACCTTGTAAAAGGTGAAGAGTAGTTTTGCTTCGTTGAAAGAAATTGACCCAAATTCAGTCAGACCATTGTGTCTGTAGATATAACCTCAGTTCCGACACTTCGCCAGCACTAAAGCTCAGTGCTCCCCCAGCTTTGATCTAATTCTTGGTTGAATGTAGGGATCTTGGGACTGGTTTCCAGAAGAAATATGTGTGAGACAAACTTCACCTTTACTTGAAGATGAGTTGTTTTTTAGTCTCTAAGTTATATCTGACTCTTTTGTGACGCCATGAACTGCAGCCCTCCAGGCTCCTCCATCCATGGGGTTTCCCAGGCAAGAATACTGAAGTGGGGTGCCATTTCCTTCTCCAGGGGATTTCCCTGACAAAGATATTCAACCCGCATCTCCTGCTTTGGCAGGCACTGCTGAGCCATTGATTTTTCTATTAATCAATATTATTCTCTGAATTTTCTCTTGTTTCCTATTAATGTAAAGTCTAGCATGCAATATCTTATTCTTAATAAGAAAGCTGTGTCTGATTACCCCCAGGATTGTAGTTCCAAAGCACTTAGAGATGCTTTTGTTTGTTTTATTTTTAGTGGATTTACTGTCCTTGTTGTGTTAGTACTGTGCTAGTACTGTGTTAGTATATTATTTTGTCTGAATCTGAACCCCTGATACCTGAGTTGGCTTCCTGGAAGACATAACTGTGTTTACTCTTTCAGTTCAGTTGAGTCGCTCAGTCATGTCTGACTCTTTGCGACCCCATGGACTGCAGCATGCCAGGCTTCCCTGTCCATCACCAACTCCCAGAGCTTGCTCAAACTCATGTCCATCCAACCATCTCCTCCTCTGTTTGCTCCTTATTCTGGCCCTTTACAAAGCACTCTCATTGACTTTTTTCATGTATCTCCCCAGACAAAATTGTGGAGGTCGACATTATCATTCTGCTTTTTGCTGATTTAGTTTTTTTCTTTCTATTTTTACTACTAAAAGTTTGAGAATTAGGTGAATTTTCCAGAACCTAATACCTAGCAAATAACAGAGGTGGGATTTGAAAGAATCAAGAAGATGCCATCTGAACTTCACCCCTGGTTACTGGCCCTGGTTACTGGACCGTTGTTCTCGCGTGGACCTGGGCTTGTGTAAGTTTCCTCTGTCCTCTTCCAGGATGTGCAGTACTCGGACATTGACTACATGGAGCGGCAGCTGGACTTCACCCTTGACGTCGAGTTTGAGGGGTTTCCAGCTCTGATTACTCGCATGAAGGCCGATGGGATGCGAGTCATTATCATTCTGGTTAGTTGCTATGTGACTGGGTGGAGTCTGTTTGGAAGACTGAATGGACTTTGGTGGAGAAAGCTTTATGTGTGTTTTCTTCCATGCTCTGAGTAGAGAAATTAAGTATATTTCCTTGGGTTCACAGAAGCTCGATAGCACGGGTGGAAGGCATGCCTCCTCTTGGGAGGAATTCTCCTTTTCCCTACCCTGACTCATTCTCTGGCTTTGGTTTCCTCACCTGACCTGTGCTTTGATTTTAGGACCCAGCCATTTCTGGCAATGAGACCAAGCCCTATCTGCCATTCACACGGGGTGTAGAGGATGATGTCTTCATCAAAGATCCGAGTGATGGGAGCATTGTCTGGGGAAAGGTATGCTCTGAGCAGTGATTCACTAATCCCCACACTATCAGTGGGTTTGCACATTTTTTTTTCTTTTTTCCATTTGGACTTTGAGGTCAGAAGTTCTCATATTCTCCGTTGGTATTTGTCACCACTATTAAGGAATTTTAAAGGAATGTGTGTGTACATTGTGTGATCCAGTTTTCTCTAGATCAATCCTACAAGAAAATCGAAGTACTATCAGCCCTAGAACAAGGTCTGTAATTTCTTGTGTGCTTAACCCTTCAGTTGAGTCCAACTCATTGCAACCCCATAGACTATAGCCCACCAGGCTCCTCTGCCCATGGGGTTTTTCATGCAAGAATACTGGAGTGGGTTGCCATTTTCTTCCTCCAGGGGATCTTCCCAACCCAAGGATTGAATCCGTGTCTTCTATGTCTCTCGCATTGCTGGTGGATTCTTTACCACCTGAAAGCCCTATGGTTTCTTAGGAAATGCTATATAAGAGAAATTATCTAGTGCATTGCTTTAAAATATGTTTCTCCTCCCAGGTCTGGCCTGATTTTCCTGATGTGGTAATAAACAGTTCTCTAGACTGGGACAGTCAAGTGGAGGTAAGGGGCTTGTGTGGATGTGGGGGATCAGGGATGTCAAGAAGGTACCACCGTGCTTAGGATGCTGGACATCCCTGTGCCGTGAGCACGAGCGAGATGAGGAAACACACAGGGAACATGTCCTGTGCATCTCTCTGTGCCAGTCGCTTTGCATGCAATATTTTACCCCAGGTGGGAGGTAGGTATTTTTATGCTTTGCATAACTAAGACTCAGAGATCTTAAATTACTTGTGTCCATGGTTTCAGGTGAGAGAGTGATGGTTTTCACTCCATGACTCTCAGATTATAAACATCCAGGAAATTTCCACTGAATGAAACCGCTAAGAAACACTGTCTTTTGACTGAATTAGTATATTTATTCTTCCTTTTGCAGTTTTTGCTCTGAGTATCCTTTTCAAACAGTCTCTCACCCCTGTCTTTCCTGATTGGTACATCTCTCTTTTTGGGGGTAGACTTCTCCATCTTCACTCTTACGAATCCCCCCATCTTTCCTTGGGTTTCTCAGTTTTGATCTCTTTTTTCTTTCTTTTGCTGTGCTGGGTCTTTGTTGCTGCACGTAGGCTTTCTCTAGTTGTGAGCGGGGGCTGCTGTCTAGTTGTGGCGCACGGGCTCCTCACTGCAGTGGCTGCTCTTGTTGCAAAGCATGGGCTCTAGGCATGTGGCCTTCAGAGGTTGTGGCACACAGGTTTAGTTGCTCCACGGCATGTGGGATCTTCCAGGACCAGTGATCAAACCTGTGTCCCCTGCATTGGCAGGCAGATTCTCAACCACTGGACCACCAGGGATGTCCCTCAACTCTGATCTTACCTCCAAGTTTCTAGCCATATGTTAGCGCTTGCTCTCTCCTGGGAGCAGGTTCTCACTTATCATGGATCTCAGATGAGGATCCAAGGGAGAGAACCTAGCGTCCTGCAATCTCTGTTGTTTCTCACAGAAGATCTCTTGAAGATTGGTGGTCCAGGCAGGCCACATGGACATAGGAGTCTGCCAGAGAAGTTCAGGGTCATGGGCTCCTTGACTTTTACTTACTTATTTTAGTTTTTAGTATTTTCCTCCAGCTGAACTGAGGTATAATTGATAAATAAAATTGTATGTATGTAAAGTATACAATGTGATCATTTGATATACATGTATATCATGCAGTGATTACCAGAATCAGGTTAATTAACACATCCATCATTTCAGATAGTTGCCGTTTGTGTATGTGTGTGGGGAGAACCTACTCTCTTAGCACCATTTAAGTATACAATACAGTATTATTAACTATAATCACCATATTGGATATCAGGTCCGGGAACTCATTCATCTGATAAACGAAGGCTTGCAACCTTTAACCAGCATCTCCTCATTTCCCCACCTCCTCGCACCTGGTGATCACTATTCTACACTCTGTTTCTAAGAGTTCATCTTGTTTTTCTCCGATTCCACATATGTGAGATCATACAGTGTCTGTTTTTCTCTATCTGGCTTACTTCACTTAGAATAATGCCTTCTAGGTTTATCCATGTTACTGCAAATGGCAAGTTTTCCTGCTTTGTCATAGCTGAGTGATATTCCACTGTATACACACACACATACATACACATGTTCTTTATCCATTCATTTGTGGGCAGACACTTGGCTTATTTCAACGTCTTGGCTATTGTGAGTAATGCTTCAGTGAACATGGGACATATCTCTTCAAGATACTAATTTTGCTTCCTTTAGAGGATATACCCAGAAATAGGATTGCTGGATCACTTGGTAGTTCTATTTTTAAGTTTTTGAGGGAACTCCATAGTGTTTTCTGTATATATTTTCTGGCTATACCAGTTTATATTCCCACGAGCAGTGTCCAAGGAGTCTCTTTTCTTCACGTGCTTGCCAACACTTGTTATCTGTTATCTTTTTCATAAAAGCTGTCAAAACAGCTTATCATTGTGGTTTTAATTTGCATTTCCTTGATGATTAGTGAAATGAAGAACCTTTTCGTGTATCTGTTGGCCTTTGTAGGCCTTCTTTCCAAATATGTCTGCTTAGGTCCTTTGTCCATTTTTAAATCAATTTATTTGTGGGTTATTTTCCTTGTTAATGAGTTTTATAACTTCCACATGTATTTAAAATATCAACTCATTGAGTATTTGCCTGTTAAATATTTCCTCCTGTTCTGTAGGCTGCCTTTTCATTTTGCTGATTGGTTTTTATGGAGAAGCTTTTTATTTGATGTATTTCACTTAATTTTCTTTTGTTGCTAGTGCTTTCGGTGTTGTCAAATCCAAAATGTCATTGCCGAGACCAGTGTCAAGGAGCTTTTTTCCTGTGTTTTCTTCTAGAAGTTTTATGGTTTCAGGTCTTACTTTTGAATGTTTAATTCATTTTGAATTAAGTTTTAGAGCTTCCCTGGTGGCTCAGAGGTTAAAGCGTCTGCCTGCAATGCGGGAGATCTGGGTTCAATCCCTGGGTCGGGAAGATCCCTGGAGAAGGAAATGGCAACCCACTCCAGTATTCTTGTCTAGAGAATCCCATGGACAGAGGAGCAGAGTCGGGCACGACTGAGCGACTTCACTTTCACTTTATGAGCAGTATAAGATAGGAGTCCAGTTTCATTCTTTTTTCATTTTGTTTTTGGCTGTGCTGGGTCTTCGTCACTGCACAGGCTTTTCTCTAGTTGGGACAAGCGGGGGCCACTCTCTAGTCGTGATGCTCGGGCTTCTCATTGTGGTGACTTCGCTTGTTGTGGAGCATGGGCTCCGGGCATGCGGGCTTCAGTAATTGCAGTTCCTGAGCTCTAGAGTACAGCCTCAGTAGTTGTGACACACGGTCCTAGTTGCCCCTAAGCAAGTGGGATCCTCCCGGATCAGGAACCAAACGAGTGTCTTCTGCACTGGCATTCACTGCATTCTTTACCACTGAGCCACAAGGGAAGCCCCGGTTCCATTCTTTTGCATGTGGATATCCACAATTTTCTTTTCTCTATTTTGCCCACTCTACCCAGTTTGTAGGATCTTAGGGGATTGAATCCAGGCCCCCAGCAGTGGAAGCATGGAGTCTTAACCACTGGACCACCAGAGAATTCTCTTCATGTTTTTCTAACACTGTTAATAGAAGGCTACCTTTCCCCATTTATACTCTTTGCATCCTTGTCAAAAATTAATTGACTGCATATGCATTGGTTTATTTCTGGGCTTTTCTATTCTGTTCCACTGATCTATGTGTCTATTTTTTTTTTTTTTACCAGTCGTTGTTTTCGTTTACCTGCTAAGAAATGGGGCCAGGTGGGTACGTCATGGGTTGAGGATGAGGGGAAATAGCATTGCAGAAGCAATGAAGCAAGAGTGGAACACAGACTGGAGTGAGGTAGAACTAGGACCTTGGAGAGCAGCAGAAATGTCTTCATTTCATGGGCAAGAGCCCCTTTAGTGGGGTTCATAAATCAGAATGGGCAAATCGCTCACTTGTGTCTCATTCGAGACTCAGTTACCTCTCAGATGCGACTGGTGTTGACTCTGTCTACGCTAATCCTCCACTTTCCGCCTCTGCCTGAGCCGGAGCTCTCTGTTTCTGGTGAAAGGTTCTGTTTTGTTGTTTCTATACTTCTACCTTCATTTTCTAACAAAAAAGGCCTTCTTGACATGCTTGCCCTCCACAAGATGCTCAGTGATGTGACTCAACACCTTGACGCTCTCTGCGAGCTGGATCCCTGTGTGCTGGTCCATCTTTGTTTTTTCTTCTTGCTGCTCCTTGTGGTCTCTTATCTAGACGTTGGTTTTCCACTTGCCTATTATCTGCTGTGTATCAGAACTGGAAGTCCCCTAGTCCAAGTCCTCTTCCTATTGTTCCCATGCCACCCACAACCTTGCCACCAGCATTGTTTAGTGGCAATTATTTATTATTTATTTTATTATTTATTATTATTGAATTATTGAATTATAAATTATTTATTATTTTAACTCTTGAAATGCACTGATGAACACAGAAGAACCGATTTACTAAGACATACAAAGGGCCGTAAGTGTCCATAACAAGCATCATAGTTATGTAGAAATTTATGAAGATTTGCTGTTGTTAAGTGGAATGAATTCACAATTATGCAGTTTCTAAGCTCAGTGTGGTGGGGGAATACAAGGGTCAACGAGGGCCTTCCTCTCCAAAGGGTTATAGTTCTTGAGTTATACCTTGGGTCCATTTTCCAGGTTAAAATAAACACACTGTTTTTATCATTTGAAAAAGATAAGAGAAAGGGGAGTTGAAACTTTCTCTTTAAATTCTTCCAATTTAGTTGACACACAATTAATCCTTCTTCATAGAATTAAGATAAGAATTACATGAAATAATGTACATATTTAAAGCCTAGGTCACACAGTAAGTATTTGACACTGCACTTTTCAGGTGACTCTGAAACCATAGAAAACCCAGATACATATCGGTTAGATAGTTTAATGTAATAAAATGCAAACTTACCTCTTACAGCCTTTTCCTCCCGAGAATGAAATAGGGGAGAATCACCTGGATGTTTCTTTCCAACCTGTCGATAATACATCTGCTCTCTGCCCCCTTCAAGCTGCAGTCTCCCTGGCTCATGGTTTGTATTTGAGGAGAGCTTAGGAAACTTCAGGATGGAGGTTGAGGAGTGGGTATCTAACAGATGAAACAGTGAGTTCAGGGTGTTGGTAGCTACCATTCATGTTGAATCAAAGAGGAAAACAGTCCATGAATGCTTTCCGGATGATAAGAAGGGGTTTCATTCATTTGTGCTCAATTCTATTTTTTGCATTCATTGTATTTCAAATAAGCTAAGAACATTCCTTAAGCTCTGTTTGGATTAACTATCACCGCACAGTATGGGTTTTGTAAGTTAAGTTTCAGGAAATGCCAGTTTTCTGTCTAATATATTTATTTGGGACAAATAAATTATATTTCCTTCTTACAGAAATACCGGGCATTTGTGGCCTTTCCAGACTTTTTCCGTAATTCAACCATCGCATGGTGGAAGAGGGAGTTGAAAGAACTGTACACCAATCCACGGGAGCCAGAGAAGAGCTTGAAGTTCGATGGCTTGTGGATTGTAAGTGTGCACATTTGTGTCTGTGTACATGGGGACAGTTGCGTTTCTATCTTTGCGTGCCTCAGCATATGTATCCCTGACCTTTAATCCGAAGAGGTAATAGTTATCCAGGAAAGACTTTGAACGCATCAGACTGCAGCTGTTCCAGTCAGGACCAGCCCACTCTGATACGCCTCTTAGCTTGTGCCTTGTCTGAAGTTCTGGTTATAAAAGTCCAAGGTGATAACCAGGAATTCCTTGGAACCAAGCCTACTTTACACCCTCAGTGAGAGTTTTTTCAAATCCTCTAGCCAGTCTTTCTGTAGGGCTTCCCTGATTTTTCTCAAGCTGGATTTGATGAATCTCCCTGGGCTTGTATCTATGGAACTATTGGATGGTGAACAATATACTCTCTGCTTCTTTGTCTCTGGGTTGACAGGATGTAACTCTTTTTAAAAGTAAAGTATCTCCGGGTTTGATATTTCTAGGATATGAACGAACCAGCGAGCTTCGTGAATGGAGCAGTCCTTCCAGGCTGCAAGAATGCCACTCTGAACAACCCTCCCTATATGCCACGTGAGGACCCTTGGCCTTCTCTGCTGGCAGCTTCATGGGTACAGGGAGTGAGCCCTGCCAGAGCCCAGCAGCCTGGCATTTGCCCTGATGCTCAGGGACATCCTGACTGATGCTCTGTTTTGCAGGGGGGTGGAGGGGGCGGCAAAGTGACAAGTGCATTCCTGAGAACTTTACCCAGTTGGGTGTGGGCAAGTTATTGGCCCCTTTGAGTGCATTTCTCAGTTTTTTTCAGAAAACACTCAACAGTGGTAATGTCTCCAACAGACCCTATAGCTCAGTGTCTTACTTCCGCAGGCTCACGTGAGTCCCTCCCCAGGAATTGGTTGTGTCACCAGTGGGTGGGCACGCTCCCTCCCCTTACCATGGAGACGGTGACTTTGACACTGTCCTTGTGTTCATGACTTGGATCCAATTATTATTCTCTCTATGAGTGGTATGAGCTTCAGCAGATGACTTGCTCTTTCCAAATCTCAGTTTTTTAAACTGTAAAGGGAGGATCATGACATCTTCTTCAAAGAATCATGATAAGTATTATATGAAACAATGTACATGCTAGAAGCTTGGTTGGAGCCTGTCTGTGTTTGACAACTGTGTCCTCTGCACGCCACTGCTTTCTCCTCCGGGGTCCTGGATGCTGACAACACCTGCAGGTGCCACTGTAACTAAGAGCCAGGCACATTTCCAGGACGCTGGGGAGAAGAGGGACCCATGCAGAGGTCAGCTTAGACTTAAGAGCCAGACACTGCCTTCCTTCAATCCCATGAAGCGAGGTCAAGGCTAAACAGGGTCAGGCAGGGGTCAATGTTACATCGCTAGATCTTTCTCCTCAGATCTGGAGTCCAGGGACCTGGGCCTGAGCAGCAAGACCCTGTGCATGGAGAGCCAGCAGGTCCTGCCTGACGGCTCACCGGTGCGCCACTACGACGTGCACAGCCTCTACGGGTGGGCCCAGACCAGACCCACATACGAGTGAGTCATCATTGCTCTTCTCCAATGGGGACAGCCTGAGGGGACAGCCTGGGACTGGGGAAGCCACCCTGCTCCTCCTCTCATTCCCTCTTCCAAGAGTTCAGTCAGTCAGTTCAGTCACTCACTTGTATCTGACTCTTTGAGACCCGATGGACTGCAGCACACCAGGCTTCCCTGTCCATCACCAGCTCCTGGAGTCTACCCAAACTCATGTCCATCGCGTCAGTGATGCCATCCAACCGTCTCATCCTCTGTTGTCCCCTTCTCCTCCTGCCTTCAGTCCTTCCCAGCATCGGGGTCTTTTCCAATAAGTCGGTTCTTCAGGTTCTTCCATTGAAGTTGGTTTCTTTGCATCAAGAGTTGGGTAGATTTTAATTATAGCTCTATAGCAATTCTCACTTATTGGGTTGGCCTTAAAGTTTGGGTTTTTCTGTAACATCGTATAGAAAAACCCCAATGGACACTTTTGCCAACCCAGCATTAAACACTCATGAGCATGTAGCCACATCCTGTGATCCTAGTGAGGAGGACAGATTTAAATAAGAGCTGGTCGTGCTGGTGAAAGGCTAATAGTCCTCATGGAGGAAACACACACAGAGACACAGGCAATCATCACAGGGTATGGATGATGCTATAGTAACTTTAGCTATTAGAAGGGAACACAGAGGACTGGGTATCTCTTTCCTTGACTTCAGAAGTGACTCAGCTCTATTGGGATTGATTGATTGATTGATTTTGTCATTCCTGTTGGCTAGCCAACTGGTGTTCTACTGGATTATCCCTGCCTCATTTTGTGTGCTCAGTCCATGCTTAATAAGAATTATCCTAAGGAAAACCTTATACAGGAATTCACCTTCTTCTTTCCCCAGTATATTAAACTGAGTATTGAGTAAAGAGATAGCAAGATTCAGTGACTAGCTATTATTTTTAGGTGATCCAGTGAGTCTATTATGTTCTGTAGTTTTTATAAAACATTGTAAAATACCATATAAAGGCACAAGTTTTGATATTATCTCCATCTCCTGGAATCAGTCAGTCGGGACCTCATGACCTGGTTTTCCATATTCCCTTCTGGGACGCATGAGATGCTTTGTCCTTGAGCCGTAGGCTCAGGAGCTCTGGGGCTTTCCTCCCCTGCTCTGCCCTAAGTCATGCCCTTGTCCCCCTCCGAGCAGAGCTGTGCAGGAGGTGACGGGACAGCGAGGGATCGTCATCACTCGCTCCACGTTCCCCTCTTCTGGCCGCTGGGGAGGACACTGGCTGGGAGACAACACGGCCGCGTGGGACCAGCTGAAGAAGTCAATCATTGGTGTGTGGGCTGCTGGTGGGAGCGGAGTCAGGATCTTGGATCAAGGATTCTCTGGGGAGGGAGGAGGAGGCAGGTCATGAGTGCCTCGTCTGACCCAGCCATGGTTCTCTTGCAGGCATGATGGAGTTTAGTCTCTTTGGTATATCCTACGTAAGTGTCCTTTTCTGTTCTTTTTAGAAAAAAAGTATTTATTTATTTATTTATCTGGCTGGCTCGGATCTTAGTTGCGGCATGTGGGGTCTCTCATTGCAGTACACTGACGCGGTAGTTGTGGCATGTGGGCTTAGTTGTTCTGTAACTTGTGGGATCTTAGTTCCCCGAGCAGGGATTGAACACTTGGCACCTGCATTGCAAGGGGGAACTCTAACCACTAGACCACCAGGGAAGTCCCTGTGGTGTCCTTGGGATCACTCTTAATCACGATGCAGATGGTAACATCTTTCAGAAATCATTAACTGGCCTATTTTGTTCTATCTTGTTTCAGACAGGAGCAGATATTTGTGGATTCTTTCAAGATGCTGAATATGAAATGTGTGCTCGCTGGATGCAACTAGGGGCCTTCTACCCCTTCGCAAGGAATCACAATACCATTGGGACCAGGGTAGGACATTAAGCTCAGAGCTCAAAAGTTCACCAGGAACACAGACTCCCATTTGAACTCCAAGTAATGTATAGGCTTCCCAGGTGGTGCAGCGGTAAAGACTCTGCCTGCCAGTGCACGAGATGCAAGAGATGAAGGTTCAATTCCTAGGTCGGGAAGCTCCCC
The DNA here is from genome assembly GCF_016772045.2 of Ovis aries. NCBI lineage: Eukaryota > Metazoa > Chordata > Mammalia > Artiodactyla > Bovidae > Ovis > Ovis aries. The sequence continues at coordinate 106,707,312 of NC_056057.1, forward strand.
TGGAAAAGGAAATGGCAACCCATTCCAGTATCTCGCCTGGAAAATTCCACGGACAGAGGAGCTTGGCAAGCTATAGTCCATAGGGTTGCAAAGAGTCAGACATAGCACACGATGTTGTTTATATTCCCCAAGGACATCTTATAAACCATTAAACCCTTATGTTCCTTTAAAAAAAAAAAACTTGAAGCATATTATGAAATTATTACCACAGTAGGGTCAGTTAACGCCTCAATCACTTCACATAATTACCATTCCTTTTTTGTGATGAGAACATTTAACATCTATACTCTTAGCAACTTTCAAGTTTATAATACAGTGTTGTTGTTGTTTAATCACTAAATAATGTCTGACTCTGTAATTGCATGGACTGCAGCCCTCCAGGATCCTCTGTCCGTGAGATTTCCCAGGCAAGAATACTGGAGTGGGTTGCCATTTCCTCCTTCAGGGGGTCTTCCTGACCCAGGGACTGACCCCATGTCTCCTGCAATGGCAGGCTAATTCTCTGACCACTAAGTTACCAGGGAAGCCCTTATTATATAGTATTGTTAACTATATATAAAACTAAGTATTGAGCAAACTCTGGGAGATAGTGAAGGACATGGAAGAAGACAGGGCAGTCTGGTGTGTGGCAGTCCATGGGGTTTCAAAGAACTGGACACGACTTAGCAATTGAACAACAGTCATTAGTTATAGGCACCATGCTGTACATTTAATCACCAGAAATATTTAACTTCTAACAAGAAGTTCTTATATTTTAACTGACAATCCATCTCTGTCCATCTTGCAATCTGAATTAAAAATGGGCAGAGGAATGGAATAGACAGTTTTCCAAAAAAAGATATACAAATAGCCAACAGATACATGAAAGAATCTTCATGTTTCAATGAATCATATTCCTCAATGTTCTTCAGATTATTCTTTTGCTTTGGGCATTGTACCGGATATGTACCTCCCACCCCCAGCCCAATTTCTTATGAGAAAGTTTTTCAACTGTCCTGGGAAGGCTTCAGTGATTTCTTTCAGTCTCTTAAACATACTCGCTGAGCCTCATCTGTAGTCATCATTGGTTTAGCTGTATGTGATCTTCATTTGGACTAACCATGCAGTGACCTCTTTAAGTCCCCTAGCTCCCCTAAGCGCTGAACACTCTTTTTTCTCTCCTTAGAGGCAAGACCCCGTGTCCTGGAATTCTACCTTCGTGACAATCTCCAAGAGTGTCCTGGAGACCAGATACACCCTGTTGCCGTATTTCTACACCCTGATGCACAAGGCCAGCACAGAGGGCAGCACCGTCGTGCGGCCTCTCCTTCATGAGTGAGTGTCCAGCCAGGATCCCAGTGACTGTGATAATTTCCTTCTCTATAGTAGCTATTACAGAATTCTTCCAAATTAAAGACAGGACTGTCTTTGCCAAAAGCTCTCTAGGCACAGACCATACGTTATGACTCTTTTAAGCATGGTGTCAGTCACACCTTCACTCTTTGATAAAAGGGTATTGAATATTTTTAAAAATTCAACATGATAGACAATGCAACATAGAATAATTTCTTTCTAATTTGGGCATTTGTAGTAGCTCACATCATAAAAGATGGTATTCCGGGGGATATCTGAGGAATGAAGACCATTCTTGCACTGAAGTTTAAGAAGTTGGAGATACTGATAGCGGAGAACATGTCTAAGCCCAGCCATTTCTGGGTTTGAAGAGCATGGCATGTAGAAAGTGAAGATGTGTCTGATTAAGGTAGGCCTAGGGAAAGAATAAAGACGGCATAGAATGCAGCTGGATTTCCAACTTAGGTCTGAATTTGATGAGTTTCCTCAAGGCCTTGACCTGGCCACCTGTAGAGGGGGTCCTAACTGTGATACCTCGGTTTCCCTCCCCAGGTTTGTGTCAGACCGGGTGACCTGGACTATAGACAGTCAGTTCCTGCTGGGCCCAGCCTTCCTGGTCAGCCCTGTCCTGGAGGCTGTGAGTATGGAGGCTTCTGATGAATAGGGGGTCCCGACTGTGTGGCCAGAGACTAGTTACGAAGCAGAGGCCTCATTGGATTGGGGTCCTGGGAGGTGCTTTCTTATCCTTCATCTGCCTTTGTCTCTTCTCCCTCTGAACTGAAGTCCTTCACTTAGATGTTCTGGTCTTCAGCTCCCTCGTCTTTAAAAGCAGCATATCAAGTTCTGATTCATTGAACAGTCAAGAAGGAAAAGAACCCTCTGATATACTTGAAGATATAATTGTTTCTTCTTTAATTGAAATGAGTAGGAGTCAGGTGGGGGCAGTACTATTAATACAAAGAAATCCTTCCTACCCTCTGTCACTGTTAAAGCAAAACTTTTCAGAATTTTTTGCAACAATGTGTATAATGTCATCACTGGCCAGCCCTTCCCTTCCTCCAACAGAGGTCCCCAGGCAGCTATTTCTTTACTTCTTTTATCTATGATTAGGCTTCTGATTAAAATATCAGTTAAATGGATTTTCTCCAAAACTTATTGCACTAGTCATAATTTCTGAAGTATTGATGTCCATAAACCTGCAATTTTTCTTTTTCTTTTCTGCTCTAGACCCAACCTCAGTTTGTCTCTTTGAAGAGGGTATGGGATAAGCTTATAGGCAAATGATGATTTTTTTTTTCCCCCTGTAAGTTCCGGATCCCAAAGGGTTTTACAGAAGCCACCACTTTTGGTTAGGCAAATCTCCCAGTTTGAGAAGAGGGCAGGGAAGGAAGCCACTCCCAACACCAGCGACCTCTAGAGAGGGGAGGTCTGTGGGTCAAGGCCATTACTGTTGCTTTGGCTCCTCTACTATGCAAATGGGTTACTCTGCCCTCCCTAGCTGAGCCTACTGCACTCACGCCTTATTTTTGTTTAATTTTAGAACGCTAGAGATGTCACTGCATATTTCCCTAAAGCCCGCTGGTATGATTACTATACGGTAAGTTTTTTCTGATTGCCTCTATAGAACCTGGGGAAACGATAGCACTCCCAGTCTTCAGACTCTGACAGACCTCAGGTCAAATTCTGGCTCTGTAGCCCACTTGCTGTGTGCTCTTGAACGAGGCAGTTTTACCCTTGTGGACTCAGTTTTCTTACCTCCACGTGGGAAAGGCCACTTTCCTCACAGAGCTGTTGTGAAGTGCATAAAGGCATCTCCTGCAGTTCCTGGCTTTTGGTGGGTGTTCTTTGTTAGTTTGTCTCTTTCCTTACACCACCACTTTTCACAGTGCTGTATACTGCAGACACTAGAAAAATGCTTGAAGTTGTGCTGGAAACTATGGTTTTTATTTATATCCTCCCTGTTAGACTGGAAGTTCATAAGTATTAGAAGCCTTTTCCTCTCTGTCTTTTTACATACCTCCTTCTATAATAGAGATGCCCAAAGGGTTGTTGAATGTACTTTCTAAGGTAAGCAAGGTCCTTGGCAGTGTGCAAAAGGTACATAGAAGTATAAGGCCTGACCCCTGCGAACTGGTGTAATGTAACTGCATTTAGAAATAGGGAAGGAACGTAACCTTCTCCATCATACAACTTTTCTGGGCTAGTCTGAACCCCAGAGACTCAGCTGGGGAAACAGAGTGTTTCACAGAAGCTTCCAGCAGGGACCTTTTGCTGGGATACAGAGAAGTCAGACTTTGATCCTTTTTTTCATTTTGGTAGATTTTTTAGGGTTTTGTAAATATGTATAATATGACAGATCAATATGTCATCATCCTTTTTCAGAAATGCTTTTCATTGTTATTTTTTTATATTCTCCCAGATTACATTAAAATAATATTGTCAATTCAGAAAATAAAAGCACACTTGAAGTAACATATATTAGATAGTATATCACTATCTGTTATATACTAACTGTATAATTAATACCTACTTCATTATATAATTATATATTAGTAACAATATATAATTATGTTATTTAATTATGTAATTAATATGTCATATATATCACTTTATTATAAATCAATTGTATAATTAATATAAACCAATTAATTATATAACTATGTATATGTTAATGTATGCCGCTGCTGCTGCTAAGTCGCTTCAGTCATGTCCGACTCTGTGCGACCCCATAGACAGCAGCCAACCAGGCTCCTCCCTGGGATTCTCAAGGCAAGAACATTGGAGTGGGTTGCCATTTCCTTCTCCAATGCATGAAAGTGAAAAGCGAAAGTGAAGTCTCTCAGTTGTGTCCGACTCTTTGCGACCCCATGGACTGCAGCCTCTCAGGCTCCTAATGTATATCTGGGAAGAAATGATAATGTTACAGATTTATTCCTAGAGCGTATATATTTTACCAAAAAAGTCCAAGAATATTTCATAGCAGCAAGATTTGTAAAAGAGCAAAAAACTGGAAATAAGCCAAATGTCCATCAACAGTAAAATGGATAAGTAGATTGTATTCTATTTTTAAAACTAGATACTAATAAAGTGTTGCTACACAAATAAAGATAATAAATATCACAAACATAGCCTTGAGCACAAATAGCCAGATACAACTTATGAAATTCAAGTTCAAAACCAGGCAAAAATGATAAAAATCAGAAAAGTTGCTGCCTCTGGTGTGGTGATTATTATGAGAGGGGAAGAGAGAGCCATTTGAGATGCTGGTAGTAGTCATTGATCTAGGTGGTGGTTTCATGGGTGTGTTCACTTGGTTAAACTTTATTGAGCTGTGTACTTGTTATTTGTATAATTTTCTGTACATATGTTATTAAGAAGTTAACTTTTGTTTCCTCAGAAAGATGAGAAGATATGCCTAAAATAAGAAAGCATGCTTTTAAACAAGATATACTCACAAAGCAATCCTTGCAAATTAAAGGCATGATGCAGGAATGTTGCTTAAAAGGAAATTATAAGGTACAATCTAGGAAATTACCCAGAAAGTAGAACAGACAGGCAAAGAGATGAAAAGCAGGAAAAGAAAAAATAAGAAGGCCCATTTGTTTTGAGAGCTCCCATTTCTGCGCAGTTTCTCTGCTGCTTGTCCAGAGGAACTGGGAGTGAGCAATTGCTTGAGGGAAGGGTGGGCGAAGAATGTAAGATTCCTAGCTCCCTACCTTGGTGGCTCCCACTTCCCGGGGATCATGACTCTTCCTCATTGCTGCCTTGGTAGCTGTGGACTCTCATCCCCCACTGTCCCTTCTGGGCTCATCTGACTGCAAAAGCAGCATGGCCTGCTTACTCTTGATCTTCAGGCCCCCACCTGTTTGATGAAGGGGCAGGTATCTTGAGGCAGGACAGGCTGGTGCACTTCTGCCAAAGCTGGACCTCCATCTACTCAGACTCTCGGATTCTGGAAACAAGCTGCAGAATCAGCAGTTGCTAGCTCTTCGCAGAGTTTTTGCCTGTCTCGGCCGTGCCTGTGTGACTGCACAGGCCGTGATGTTGGCTTCTATCCGCCCCTCTTTCCTTTCTCTCGTATTGGGCATTATCATTTGCAAACTACTGGGACACGGAGAAGCATGGAACTATTCTGACTTGTCTTACTGATTACCTATTTTAGTTAAGACTGAGAGCATATAGTGTGTGAGTGAGTCAGTTCTCATCTACTTCACTTGTGGGTATTTTGTTTGTTCACAGTGTAGACTATATATTGGATTTTAAAGCCAGTGTTTTTCAGTCATATTCAGTGATTATGCGGTTGGTGAGAATTCTGTACAAAGTCATGTTAAGTTGTCTATTCTTATTTTAATAGTGCTGCTTTAAGATTTGACCTTAGAGTCATATCTTTATGGATATTTTAACAGGCACTTTTTAGGCGAGCCCAGTCAGAAATGATTTCAAGGAAAGTAAACAAACTTGTGACTCATCAGGTACTAGAAAGGAAATCATGAGAAGGTATCATATCCTATGTAGCCACAATGTGTGGTAGAGTGAAAAATAAAAACCATTGAAAGAAATACAGAATTTGGTAAGAAGATAACTTTTACATGTATCAAGTTTCACTTGAAGGTAGAGCCATCAGTCCAGTATTCATAAGATACTGGAATAAATTCTCATTAGAGAGCATATAATTCACTTTTCTCATGATATCAGTGAGGAAATTGAAGAAGCCCAGAGATATGGGCTGGAATTTGTATTAAGTTCTGTAGACTCTGGAGTCCTAAGGCCGCCCATGAACAGTCTGACCCAGGGAATGTGATAGAGATCAAATCTGTATAGAATGAACATCAGGGACCGACCAAAAGTGAAGAAATGGTAGCTTTGCTCCTTACCTCTAAAGTGGTGATTCTCCGATGGGAGGACTTGCCTACCAGGGGACACTGGCCAAGCCTGGGGATATTTTTGGTTGTCACAATGTGGTGGAAGGTGGGGGAGAGGCTGCTGGCCTCTAGGGGATGAACATTGGTCAACATCCAGAAAGCACAGAACAGCCCTCACAACAGAGTTAGCTGGCCCAGAATGTCCATAGTGCTGAATATGAGAAGCTGGGCTCCAGCTTGAGAACATGTTAGGAAGGAATTGAGATTCATGGCTTGGGGTGAGAGCCACTTCTCCCTGTCACATATGGGGCAAGATCAAGAAGTAAAACATAAAGGAAGATACAGTGACTTAAAGATAAGGATCTGTGAAGCAGGTCCATTCACTTTAATAATTTCTGTCGAGTAGGAGTCAAAGGTGTTAGTGAAGTTGGTGTGAGCAGGGCATGGGGCAGTGGAGGGAGATGGAAGCAGAGTGGGGACCGAGCAAAGGGAAGGTCTGGACATGTCGTTGTGGGGAGTGAGTCAGGAGTGGAATAAAATAAAAGGATCATTCAGCCTCCTCTGGCAGTGCTGCTGGATGCAGAAACAGATGTGGAGTGAGCCTAGGGTGAGAGGCAGCTATGGTTGAGATCCTGACCTCATGTCCGGGCAGCCTGGAGCCCACACAGTAGGTGGTAAGTGTGGAAAAGCGTGATAACCGAGGCCAGACGCCAGCAGGCCCTGAGCGTGGACACGATGGCTTGTAGATCATTGTCCAGACAGAGGCGTTCCCTTATCATCCCTGACCTTCTTCTCATCCACAGGGTGTGGACATCCAATCGATGGGTGAGTGGAAGTCCTTGCCAGCGCCTCTTGACCACATTAATCTTCATGTCCGTGGGGGCTACGTCCTGCCCTGGCAAGAGCCTGCACAGAACACCCACTTAAGGTGAACAAGGGCCCCAGATTTCTCCTTTCCACGCCTGTTAACTCAGATCCTGGTGAAGCCCACCAATCTGTAAACTGTACCCTCAGACCCAAAAGCACTTTTATGGGGCTGGCCAAAAAGTTCATTTGGGTTTTTCCGTAAGATGGTATGGAAAAATTTGAATGAACTTTTTGGCTAACCCAATAGTAAACATTTTTGTTTGCTTGCTTGCTTGTGTGGATTTTAGCCTTTTTTGGATTTTGTACTCGTCAAACAATTCTTAATTAACAGCTGTTTGAGATCTAAGTGGGTGAGGTGTTAGGTTTAAATAGTGACATTTGAAATGGAAGTCAAATAGGAGCAACCATGGTTCATGCTAGTTTTAAAAGACTACCCAGGAGCCTGGCATGCTACAGTCCACAGGATTGCTAGAGTCTAGGTGATTTAGCAACTAAACCACCATCGCCACCAGGGACTTCCTTGGTGGTCCAGTGATTTGACTTTACCCCACAATGCAGGGAGTTCGGGTTTGATCCCTGGTGAGGCAGCTAAGATCCCACCTATCTCGTGGTCAAAAAACCAAAATGTGAAACAGAAGGAATACTGTAACAATTCAATAAAGACTTTAAAAATGGTCTACATCAAAAAAACCTTAAAAGACCATCTGGATCATAATTGTCTTTTTGCTAAGAATATTATTGCTAAAAACTTGTGTAAGCCAGATGGAAACTGAGGCTGAGATCCCTTATATGCCAGGTTTAAAAATTCTAGGCCTAATGTATAACCTATATATTCTAGACCTATATAATAATTGATAATAGTTGACATCAGGTGAATGCTTGCTCTGTGCCTAGAACTGTACTAATATGGAGACTTCTATTTAGAGATTTTCTAATTTTCCTAACAAAAGGAAAACTAAGCCCTTGGTATAAGTACTGTTATCATCCCCATTTTGCAGATAAGCAACGAGAAGCTTCAGGAGGTTAAATGATTAACTTAGAGTCATATAGTAAGTAGTTGAACAGAGACTAAAATCCATGTCTATCTAAAATCCATGTCTATCTGATGTCCAATTAAAATCCTTGAAGCCCTATTGATTTGATTGCAAAAATTCAGTTAAAAACTGAAGGGCTTAGGACATCTGTAAGCAGAACTTCGCTGTACATGTGGAGATCAGGTCGTGAAGGAAGAAAGATGGAAACACTAGGCTTTCCTCACAGTGGGGGAAGAAAGGAAACCAGTGCATTTACCTGTAGTTCTTTGCAGACACTGTAGAACTCCTGTGAACTTACAGAGCCTTAAAATTCCCCCTGATTCATTCATTCATTCCTGACATGAAATTGTCGAGCTTATGGAGTCAGAACTAGAACTAGACCCCAAGGCTCCAGAATCCTAGTATCCAGTCTTTACATCTTGAAGCTCTTCCTTTTTGTTTCTATGAAAATGCTTGGTTTGTGGCTGTGGCTTTGTTTTTATGCAATGTCTCTTTCCTACCTCACTGCAGCCGTCAGAAATTCTTCGGTTTCAAGGTCGCCTTGGATGATGAGGGGACTGCTGAAGGCTGGCTCTTCTGGGATGATGGGCAAAGCATTGGTGAGTAAGGGCTGCCTCCAATTCCTTCATGTCAATACCAGGTTCCTGGATATCTTATAGAGCTGCTATTTTTTCCTTTTATGTGTTAAGACAATTGTGCATTTTAAAATATAGTCATTTGTTGCTCTAAGTGTATAATACATGATCTTTGTGCCTCATCTATATGAAGCTTAGTTCAGAATCTCTCACCATTATCTAGTTGTCCTAATCCATTGTGAAAAAGAACAGTATAAGGAGCTGTAGGGAAAGTTTCTTTGCAGCCAGCTGAGCTATACTTCCATATATAGTTTATGTTCAAAGGCAATTCCCTAATTATGTGTTCCACTAAGAAAAGCAATGCTTCTATCAGCTTTGCTATTATTCGGAAGAGGGGGTTTCTATTAAGAGTTTACAGGAATTAGTAAACTCTCAGAAGGATGTCTCAAGTACTATTGTTATTTCTATGCCCAGGGATGTCCAATAGGACTTTCTGCAACAATGGAAATGATCTATATCTGGGTTGTCCAACATGGTAGCAATTAGGCATATGTGACTGCTGAGCACTTAGAATGTGACAAGAGTATCTGAGCAACTGAAGCTTAAATTTTATTTGATTGTAATTAATTTAAATGTAAATAGCTACATTTGTCTAGTGGCTGCTATCTCAGACAGCACAGTTCTAGAGGATAGGCAATGCCTTCTGACTGAGTGATAAGGAGCTCCGAAAGAGGCAAGCGTCTAGGGAAGAGGGAGGAAGCCACAGAGTTAGGGTGTGTGTGTGGGAGTACCTGTAATAGTAAGGCTTTGGCTAGTCCACCCTTAAAGATATTCTCCCTGGACCTGTGGCATAAATTAAGGATAAGAACAAAGAAGTCTTTTCTCTGGAGACTGCATTTTAAAAAATCGCCTAAAACCACTCAAGATGAACCGACCAATTGTACACCAGTCTTGGTGTTTGTGATGTGGGTGTGCATGCATTTGTGTGCATATATGTCTCTAGCAGAAGAAATCTGGGAATTCCAAGGTGACTACCAAGAAGTTGGGAATCACAAAAGAGAGAAGAGGATTAAGAGCGATGTTAGAAAACTCCTTTATAGGAGGGACCTCTGTTAGACCAAGGCATCTGTATACACTTGTTTCAGACAGTCTGTGTAAACTGAGGTTGGGGGCAGATTCTGACTCATCTCTCGGAATGAAAGTCTGTAAAGAAGAAAAATGAAATTTAAAAAGATCACAAACAAAAAACATCCCTACTTTTCCAACCAAGTTAGGTAAGCCATTAGAATTCCAGGGAGCAGTTCCAGGCCATGCTTACTTTGTTGTCTGTTTGCAGATACCTATGAAAAAGGACAATATTACCTGGCCCACTTTTCAGTCAGCCAGGTGAGTGTGGCTGGGACTATGAGGGTGAATGTAGAGTTCTGCCAGCTTGCTAGGGCGCTGGACATCGCAGGATACACATCATCACTTAGAATTCCTTTACTGTTCACCTTCCTAAGTTGCATCTTCAGTTCAGTTCTGTTCAGTTCAGTTGCTCAGTCGTGTCCAACTCTACGTGACCCCATGAACCCACAGCACGCCAGGCCTCCCTGTCCATCACCAACTCCCAGAGTTTACCCAAACTCATGTCCATTGAGTTGGTGATGCCATCCAGCCACCTCATCCTCTGTCGTCCCCTTCTCCTCCTGCCCTCAATCTTTCCCAGAATCAGGGTCTTTTCAAATGAGTCAGCTCATCAGGTGGCCAAAGTATTGGAGTTTCAGCTTCAACGTCAGTCCTTCCCATGAACACCCAGGACTGATCTCCTTTAGGATGGATTGGTTCTCCTTGCAGTCCAAGGGACTCTCAAGAGTCCTAACCCTAATTTGCATCTTACCCTTTCTCTAGACTTCAGATAGACATGTCAAGTGCTCCCAGGAAGTTTTCTGTGATTAAACACACTCATATTTCATCAGTAACTTAGTCCAATTCACCAAGCAAGATGGGCAGACCATTTCAATGTTTTCTAGCCTTTGTTCCTATGTTGTCTTGGAATGATTGGCATGCTTTGTTACTTCTCCACATGCAGGATATAAAGGTTCCTGCTAGCTGAGATTCTTTGTCTTCTTAGAGTTGGAGTGACTCTAGAGACCTTACTGGTGTTTAACCAGTGCAAAGGTGGGTGGTGGCTGGCGATAGGAGGCAGAATGTTAAATCCATGGTCTCACTGTCCAAGGTCACAAGGTGGGGACTCTTTTAATTGTCTTATTTCATGCTCTACATTTGTGCCTAAAAGAGATTGTAAGAAATTGAACAAATTTTGTTGTTTTTTTTTCCCTCCTCCTCTTGTTTCTTTTGTCTCCAATTGACAGAATACCATGCAGAGTCATATAATTTTCAACAAATACATCAGTGATACAAACCCTTTGAGACTGGGCTACTTTGAGGTCTGGGGAGTGGGCAGTGACTCCATCTCCAGTGTCAGCATCTCTGTGAGTGGCGTGGTTATAACACCCACCTTCTCCTACAACTCTACAACACAGGTTTGTGACCAGTTCAAAGTCCAAATGGTATTTCCCAACCCTGAGCCATCGAGTGCAATTCCTGCCTGCTCCCATTCCCAACAACACCCTCTCCTGCAAAGCCTTTCTGGAATCCCTCTGTGTTCAGGGTATCTGGGTGGACAACATAGAAATAAAGGGAAAGTTCAGAGTTTGTCATCATCTGGAATCGATGGTCTGGATCCTTATCTGTCATGTATGTCCTCCTGTCTGCAAACTTAAGGAAACCTTGTCTTTGATCTACTTCTCAAACAGCTTTAACCTTTCAAACAGCAGTAGCCTTTCATCAGTGATAAGACGTCCATCAGTTGAAGGTTGCTACATTTTTTCATGTGCCACAAAGAAAGAAAATAAGACCACAAAAGTATGAGACAATGCTTTCCTCTCACTTAAAACTTCTATTTTAAAAGTATAGAAGCTTTACAAAACTCCTTTAAACAGAGATTTTTATCATTTTAATATGATACTACAGAGGAAAATGTTGGGTAGAGACACATGGACACTGAGACATCTGCATCAAAGTATTAATAATTTAAAAGAGGTAAAATCTGAATGTGAGGAGATATTAAACATAACCAATTTGTATCACACATTCTCTTCAATTTAAATTTCTATGTAAAATTTTAATTTACTTTAAATTACAATTTAAATTAAATATTTAATTTAATATTTAACAATTAAGTAAATTAAATACTTAATTTCATAATTAACTTACACAAAATATTTAATTTAAATTTCTATGTTAATATCTAAATTACTTTATTATTTTAACAGGAGACTATGTGGCATGGAATTGGTTAAGGTATTTCCTCTCTATTATCAGAGGTATTGGTGATATATCATTTCGTGAAAATTCTTTCACTGCTGCCTATGAAATTTTCTCCAAAGCCACTTATATGCTTTATACAAGTTTTCATCCTAGCATTTTCTTGGTTTTACTGTCAGCCAAGATTTATATTCATTTCTGAAATAATCTTGAAGTAGTTTGCAGTCCATCCATTCATAATACCAGGAATAACAAATAAGTTCACACACGCACAGACAAACAGTCGTCAGGAGAGCTACTTGTTCACAGTAATTCCTAGGCTGTTGATGGTAGAACAGACCTTGATTTCATGAATATTAAATATGTGAAAAATCTGCACTGTGGAATTACTGCAGTATAGTGGTCCTAATACCTAGCCTCACGGTAAATGGGCTCTTTCCTTATGTGCTTGCTTCTTGCTTTGCACAGAACTCTTTCTCTCATAATCCTTCCTAATTCCAAGGCCTTGTTTCCTCATGTTTGTGGTTTTCTTGTCAACCAACTTCCCCACCTCTACCAAGAGCTTATAAAGGACTTTGCCCAAGTTTGTTACCGACACACAAGCTGACTGCTGCATGTGTGGTGAAACTATGGAAAGTATTTGCCTAGAAAGAAATGCTGAAATATTGACTCTTACTGGACAATCATCAAGGCACTATGAGGGAGAAGTGGGAAATGAAAAGAGAGCTCTGAGTAATGGAAATGAGAACATTTTCTCCAATTTGTCTGCGCAATTGCTTCTCTGCAGTGGTGGTGTGTTCCATTACTTAGGGTCTTGTCATCTTTTCCCTGTCACTGAATGATTTTTGTACTCTAAGGGATTAAGAAACACCCTTCTCACCTGAAAATCTGAGGGTGGTTGGAAGCGAGGCAATAACTTGTGAAAGTGTCTGTGGACCACTGGCTTCTATCTGTTTTGTTCAACTGCAGGAAACTTCCATTACCAGATGTCCAACACTTTTTCTTTGATTTTCCCAACAGGTGTTAAATATTGATGTGACCAGCAGAAACATCAGCCTACATAATTTCACTTCATTGACATGGAGAAGCACACTGAATTTTTAGAGCAAGATCCTAACTTCAAACGGCTTTGAAACTACTTGTATATTCGGTTGGCCAAAAAACTTCGTTCAGGTTTTTCCTCAAGATGTTACAGAAAAACCTGAACCTACTTTTTTGGCCAAACCAATGCTTCATGCTCATAAAATTATTGTGTGTTGCTAATCAGTTTATACCCAGTATGGTGAAAATGTTTTCTTAGTTTTGTTTTGCTTGGTCAGTGGTTTAGCCCTGTGGAGTAGGCTGGAGGGCGGTGTGGAAAGCTGTGGGTTATCTTGATGTCTCCATGTGATTAGTATGGTACTGATGGCTCATTACATATTGACTGAAGATGCACTGGGTCCATGATGAAGCATGTGCGCATGTGTATATGTGTGTAATTAGGCGATGGGCCCACTCTTGCTAAATATACAAGCTACAGCTTTCCAGGACAGGTCAGGTCCTGGAGTTAACTAACACCACACACACACACAAAATAATCCAGGAAGAACATCTGCCAGGTGGTTATAAGGAGATGGGATAGTATGCCAAGAGCATGATCCAAAGGGAAGAAAAGGCCAATGCAGGGAAGATAAGTAGGAAAGATGAGAGACAGCAGGTGATAAGGACAAAAGTGATCATGACAAGTAAGAGAATTATGCAAAAACATGAAGAACAGTAGCCTCATTGGAAGGAGGAAGGAAGAGCCAATTCATTTGAAAGCAAGAGGAGGAGTTTGGAGGAAATTCTTAGCACAAGGGAATAGGGCTGGGGTGAGATTTGAGCATGCAAAGTTGAAGGAAGGAGTTTGAATGTAAAAAGTAACTTATTATTATTTTTTTTACTGTGGTATGCTTTGAAATGTGTAAATCTTATTTCTCTAATCTGTGCCTAATGTACATAACCACAGTTCACACAGATGCATGCAATCTATATGCCAAAGGAAAATAAATGATCAGATTAATAAGATTTTGAGATGTTGAGTTCTGTGATAATTTGACCATGGGTAATCTCACTTTGGTATTAAGACTTCTTATTCAGCTAACCCTTGTGAACTGGTCTTGTTCTCTTTGGCATCAGAGTGCCTGCAGGCTAATTCATCAATGGAATGAACAGACCTGTGATTAGCCACCCTTTTCCTTGTGTCTCTGGCATGGGTTTCTCTTAAGGTTTAGGTTTGTGGGAGAGTGTACTTGGATGATTGTTGTTTTAATCATCATAAAAATTACTATGTTTGGTAACATATCAACCCTGGAAAAAACCAGAATTTGGAATGGTTATTGATTAAAACACTAGATGGTTAGAATTTGGGAATAAAGAAATTACATACTAATGTTTAACAAAGATATTTAAGTGTTACTTGAAAATGAGTATATTGAAGATAGTGTTTACTTTTCTATATCTTTTTAATTTCTTTTCTTTTAAAAATTGATGGATAACTGATTTACAATATTGTGTTAATTTCAGTTGTACATCAAAGGAATTCAGCTATATGCTCCTACTAAGTCGCTTCAGTCGTGACTATGCGACCCCATAGACGGCAGCCCACCAGGCTCCCCCGTCCCTAGGATTCTCCAGGCAAAAACACTGGAGTGGGTTGCCATTTCCTTCTCCAATGCATGAAAGTGAAAAGTGAAAGTGAAGTCGCTCAGTCGTGTCTGACTTTTCGCAACCCCATGGACTGCAGCCCACCAGGCTTCTCCATCCATGGGATTTCCCAGGCAAGAGTACTGGAGTTCAGCTATATATGTATATGTTAATACATACATATATATTTTTCAGAATGTTTTCCATTATAGGTTATCATAAGATACTGAATACTGTTTCCACTCAGAGAACATGTCTATAGTAAATCCTTGCTGCTTATCTATTTTATATACAGTAGTATGTATCTGTTAATGCCCCTACTCCTAATTTATCACTCCCACCTTTCCCCTTTCTTTCTTTCTTTCTTTCTTTTATTTTTGATGCCAGAAAGCCAGATTATACTTGTATACTCATGTGTCAGTGCCTCCATAAGGCTACAGAAAGATAACATTATTAAACTGACTTAGTGTTCTAATTATCAAAATAAAGAGCTTTTGGATGAGGGCTTGCACGAATTTAGGCAACTAGTGAAACATGGAAATATAGCCACAGGGACCCCTTGATCAAAAAGGTGGGAAACTTGTCAGCTATCCTATGATAAACCCAGGGAGGCTACCAGAAGGAAACAATTATTTATTTGCTATTTGAGAAATATTTCATGTTATCATCAAGGACATATTGGTAGAAATTGGCTGTGGCTGCTACAAAATGCTCAAGAACATTTCTGACTAGAGAATCCTGGTTGCCAAGTTTCTGAGTGAGGCATGGAAGGGTTGACAACATTTATAGAGTCAAGGACCCTCTCGGCAGTCTAGTGATACCTGTGGAACCCCTCCCAAGAGTGATGTTCTTAAATGCATGAAGTTTAATGCACACTGTTGGAAAAGAATCTTATTATATTAAAATGTGTGTTCAGTCACTCATTCGTGTCCAACTCTTTGCGACCCCATGGACTGTAGCCCGCCAGGCTCCTCTGTCCATGGGATTCTCCAGGCAAGAATATTGGAGTGTGTAGCCATTCCCTTCTCTAGAGGATCTTCCCAACCCGGGGATCAAACCTGTATCTCCTGCATTGTGGGTGGATTCTTTACTGGTGAGCCACTGGAGAAGCCCTCATTTTAATAAAATATACTTCTGCAAAATGTTTTAAAAGTTTAATATAGTAATACACGATGTGTTTTAAAATTATAACATTAAATAACAAGATTTAACTGTGGGTCTAATAATGTCAAAGCTTCAATGTGATGAGCAGCTTGAACAATATTTTGAGATATTTACTACAGTTTCTTAATGTGACATGAAAATATTGTTGATTCCGTTTTTGTAAAACTCCTGTGCACTAGCAAAATTACTGTGCCCCGCTGCCTCCATTCATAATCTAAGGAATTTCAGTTAGAAATTGAGGAAAAAAGATATATTTTCCCCATCTATGTTTACATCTGCCTAAGTTGTACCTTTTGGTGGAGACACCAGTTCAAGAACCTCTTGAACTTAAGGCATGCCAGCTTCCCAGACTTCGGTTCAGCAACTCAGACCCTGTGTAACTGTGACTGTTGCAAGAGTTTCCAAGCCTTGGTCTGTCACCTTCTCTCGAATTCATTTGTCCTTTTGGGTTTTAAGCAGGCATCTGGACATGAAGACATTTAGTCTAGAATTAGAAAGATTCTGAACAGCTCTGGAAAAGGAGATCAGTGGGGTATTTGGGTCTCCCTTAGTTTCTCTCTCTGGAGCAGAGGTATTCTTTTCTGAGTTTAAGGTTGATCGCACCTTGCTCCATCACAGGGGTTAGGTCTGCTGATCAGGGCATTTTGTACGGCTTTTGTCTGAATGAGAAAATCTCAGAAGCAAGCTTTAGGGTCAGAGACTTGGTTAGGTCACATTGTCTCTCTGGGATGCTGTTTGCTTCCTTATCTGCAAAATACTGGTGTTAGACTGAAGCAGTGACTTCCAGATGATGGGCTGTGCAGAGCTTTGGGCTCTTCCTTACCCTCTGAGAGTGGGGAGAAGGCAGAGTGGCAGGGTTCTGAGTGCCTAATCCTGGCTTCGGTCATTCACTAGCTTACATACTGGAATTCTAGTTAAACAAAGGATTTTAAATGTATATTTAAATATATTAAATATTATATATATATTTACATACTGGCAGCCCACTCCAGTATTGTTGCCTGGGAAATCCCATGGACAGAGGAGCCTGGCAGGCTGCAGTCCATGGGGTCGCAGAGTCAGACACGACTTCACTTTCACATACTTAGTATACATTATATATATTTAAAACCTTTAAGTGGAGTATACCTGCATGCATCCTTATATATAGCACATATATATATATGTAAAAAACTTGAAAATCAGTGTACCAGATCAGTAGTCCTCAAATAATTTGGTCCCAGCACATCTTCACATTCTTAAAAACGGTTGCGGATTCCCAGAGCTTTTGTTCATGGGGTTGTAGCTATTGATAGTTATCATATTAAAAATTAAAGTAACTATATTTTCCAAAACAAACACATTTAGTCAGAAGAGTTGCATAATTTTGCATTTTTACAAATTTCTTTAAAATATGGCTCAATGGATTAACAAAAAGAATTCTCACAGCTGTTTCTACATTCAGTCTTTTGTGATAGCACATTATGTAGCCTCTGGAAAACTCCACCATATGCTCACAACAGACAATAAGACAGGCAAATAGCTTCTTGGTGTTTTTATGAAAATAGTTTCACCTCACAAAACTCCTGAAAAGGTCACTAAGACCTCCCAGAGGTTGATCCACAGCCCAGACTTTGAAGACCACTCCACATGGAGCCATACATTTGTGGCTACCCCAGAGCAGCTCCCAAAACATGGACCTATGCTTATGACTCCTGGTAAGCTATGAGGGAAAAGTCTGGGGGCCTTTTGACATATTCTGTCTTCTACAGGTCATATAATTTCACTTTATCTTTTCATGTATGCCAAAATAAAAAATAACAATCCCAAATATTTTTACTTAAAGAGGAAGAAAGTCATTCTTTTCTATTAAGAGCATCCTTGTTATAACATTAGTGACTGTAGGTACCTACAAAGACAAGCTTATGTTGACCTTGGCAGGTATGGTCTGGGTTTCACCAACATCCGTCCCCTTCTTTTCTTGGCAGCAATGTCACTGAGAGTTTGGCATCTGGCCTTGGGTCATACATATTGTTGGTTTCTGATCTGAAGAGTCCTACCATTGGTTTGCTTTTATCTCTTTCTGAGAGAAAAGAGTTATGCCAGTACTCACTTTCCCATGCCTTCTTGTTAATAAGCAATGGGAAGATGTTGGCTACCAAACTTGTCTCTTTCCTTCAAAATGTTTGTTACTTTTTCATGGGTCAGCACAAGCATGTGACCCAGGATCTTGCAGTTGCTAGTCAGCAAAAAGGGATGACATAGCTCACTGTTTTCTGCCTTTTAGGAACAGATGATAGCTGGGATCATCAGTTAACATTTAGCATGAAAGATGTCACCAGTGGGCATGGGATGTGGGGAGTGAAGTGTAAACAACCACGCAAAGAATAGAAAGATCTTGCGTAACAATAAATCTCTTGGCTTGATCTTTTGCCAGAATATTGTCCCAGTCTGAAATGGGATCCAGGTGCTATTTCCTCTAACAAAGGCTCTCCTGTTTTAAAGCAAAAGATAAGGTGTATACGTCATTTCACGAGTTTGTAGAGGCAGAAACCAACCAAGTTTCTGTGTGTTTGTATGTGGGTGTGTACTGGTCATACACTGAACATTTGAAGCAAATAAACTCCTATGGGTACTATATTACTTGTGTGTTGTGTGTGTTCACTCTTTGCAACTCCAGGAGCTGTAGTCCACCAAACTGCTCTCTCCATGAGATTTTCCAGGCAAGAACACTGGAGTGGGTTGCCATTTCCTTCTCCAGGGGAATCTTCCTGACCCAGGGATCAAACTCATGTCTCTTGTGCCTCCTGCATTATCAGGCAGATTCTTTACCTGTAGTGCCACCTGGGAAGCCCTTAGTTATATTACTTGGATGCCCTCAAAAGATGGTATGCCCCTATATATTGCTATACATAGAATATGCAATAGTCTTATATGTTGCTGGTGTGAAGGTAAAATGTTGCCACTACTTTGAAAAACTTCTAGAGTTCTTCAAAAAGTTAAAGCTGGAGTTGCCATATGACTTAGAAGTTCCACTCCTAAGTATAACCCCAAGAGAATTGAAAATACACATCTCCACAAAACTTGTACATGTACATTCACAGTAACATTGCTCATAATAGCTAAAAAGTATAATCAACTCAAATGTACATCAGCTGATGAGTGAATAAACAGAATGCCACTACAATCTGTATCATCTGGCCAGAAGAAGGAGTGCAGGGGGCTTCCTTGGTGGTCCCATGCTGCCAATGCTGGGGGCACAGGTTCCATCCCTGGTCAGGGACTAATATCCCATATGCTGCATGGTGTAGCCAAAAGATTTAAAAAATAATAATAAAGTACTGATACCTGCAGGTACCGATACCTGCAGCAACATGAATAAACGTTGAAAAAGTTTACTAAGTGAAAGAAGTCAAATGGCCATGTGCTGTATGATTCCACTCACATGAACTATTCAGAATAGGCAGATCCATCAAGACAGGAAGCAGATTGTCAGTTGCAGGAACACAGGAGAGGGAAGGATATGGCTTCTTTTTGGTATGAGCAAATGTTCTGGAATTACATGGTTATCATGATTGCACAACTTTGTGAATATACTAAAAAACCACTGAACTCTACACTTTAAAACGATGAATGTCATGGTATGCAAATTATATTTCAAATTAAAAAAAAAACCTACTTTAGTTAGTGTAAGAAGAAACAAATTTTTAAAAAGATATTAGTGACTCATGGAAGCTCCAGGAGGGCTAGAGCATCATGTCTATAAGCTATGTGGTCAGAAAACAGCCATGATCACCTAGTGGGATACTCTATTGCCATTTCTCTTACCACATGTCTGGAAATTTGTACCCCAGATCTGAGCATAGGATGCTACTAAGTCCCTGTTCCTGCTGACTCTGAAATGTGTCTCTCCACCATCTTGGGTTCCACATGACACTTCCTTCTTCCCTCTACTTTCTTCTGGATCACAAGCATAGACCATTGGCCACCCCCAGGCTCCTTGCCTCTACCTTGGCTAGAAGGAAGACTGTGAAAGAGATTGTCTAGCATCTTCCTTGAGGAGGCAGAATTCTCAAGATGAGAAGCTCCTGAAATGATACAGAAGCTTTAAAAAAATTATTATTATTATTATTTTATTTTTTACCATGCTGCATGGTTTGTGGGATCTTAGTTCCCTGACCAAGGATCGAACCTGTATCCCTGCAGTAGAAGTGCTGAGTCTTCACCACTGGACCACCAGGGCAAGGTCCCTTGACAAGGCTTATAAAGATGCCGAGCAGTCAGAGAACATGACAAATATCAAGTAGCAGTGCCTTCCCACTTTAAGATACTATAATTTCCATTTCAATGGTGTTTCTTCTATTAGGATAATTGGTGGGGAGACTTATTTGAAATGAAAAACTTAGTTATACCAAGAGAAGCTGGGGAGATAAAAATGGAGAGAGAAACTGTGATGAACCTAGCATTATTCATTCTTCCACTTACTTATTCAACAAAGAGCTGTATATTGAAAAATATCAGTGGACATTGGGTTGAATGCTAAGTACAGGAGATGCAAGCTGAAGAAGATGATTGAGACCCCAGCTCTTAGGCAACATGGACAGACAAGTGACTATAATAGAAGGTGACAAGCAAGTAATCGGATATGAACAGAAACACAGAAAAAAACAAAACTGTTAGAAGAAACCCCGCCTTCCCCCTTTTATTTGCAAAGGGAGCTTTCCTCCTGTCACAAGGAAAATGAGGGACTTTTTATGGTCTTTTGGCAACTGCTCTCGTCTCCTCCAATTGCTGCTCACTTTATAGGGCAATAATCGATCTTGGCAGAAGCTGACTACATCAGCCCTATCACCTTTGCTCAGTGCTCCTCAGGAACCACTGAAGGACAGACACAGCACATACAAAGATACGGCTATGAGGTGAGTGCTTTTCCCCATGCACATGGTTCTTTGGCCAAGCGTGTCCCTTTCTTCTTGTACTGGCTGGAGAGGAGAGCTGTGTGTGTCTGTATGTATGTGTGTGTGTGTGTGTTTGGGGGAGGGTCTTGTGTGAGAGGGTCCTCTCTCCTGGAGAGAAACCAAGAGAAGAATAAACAGATGGGCTCCTTCCGGTAACTAGCTGAATGTGGTGTGGATTGGGAGAAAGGTGAACTTGTCTCTTTGGGCAGAGAGGGAGATGGTTATCTAATCCTTAAGGGTTTTGGAAAAATAGCCAGGATTTTTATTATTCTAAAATGTTGTTTGATACAGAAAAGTAGCTTTGGGCCGGGAAGGTATCTAAGCAGGGAAGAATTTCTACCTTCAGGAATCCCTACTCCTACCCCTTGTGTGGATGACAATGGTTCCAATAGCTGGAAAATTCCCAGGATTGTCCCCAGAGTGTTCTGAACCTCTGGGAATTACAGGTGCTGAAACTGCTTCTCTAAAAGGATTAAGGAGCTATGGAAGAGGTGCTTGCTTTTGGTTTGAGGAGGCTGGAGAGAATTAAGAGAGATTTGGAGGAAGAGGCTAACTGATGGATGTGTGTTCACTGCGGTAGTGAGTCCTGGGCTGAATGGATGAGGAACTAGTCAGGTTATTGTGAACATGTGGGCTGGGTCATTCAAATTTCTCTTACTGCCTGAAATTCCACCATCAGAGAGTTAGCCTCCAGACCTTGAAGCTCTTCAGTCTAGGAGACATTGTGGAGAGAGTAAGAATGTGCGTGTGTGCTCTCAGCTGTGTCTGATTCTTTGCAACCTATGGATTGCAGCCTGGCAGGCTCCTCCATCCCTGGAGTTTTCCAGGCCAGATTACTGGAGTGGGTTGCCATTTTCCTCTCCAGGGGATTTTCCCGACCCAGGGATCTAACCCAAGTCTCCTCCGTCTTCTGCAGTGGTATGTGGATTCTTTACCACTGAGCCACCTGGGAAGTCTGAGAGTAAGAATATTCAAATTCTTATTTAAGAAGCAGGGTATTTCAGTTTTTACATCAGTTCCACAACTAACTGTGATTAGACGAAGTTCCTTAACTTTCCCTTAAAAATAGGAATCATGACGCCTGCCTGATCAACCCTGACGTAAGAATTTTATGGAAACATAGTCATATGAGATATATCTTATGGGACTGAGAGTAAACCTTTAAATAATTTAGGCCAGTGGCAGACACCTGACAGATTTCAGCAACTAGGAAAGAATGGCGAATAAATAATCATTAATAAACTCCAGCTTCAATCCCAAACCCCAATCCTCAACTCCATGTTGGCAAATGGCTGTAGATCTTTGCTCCTCATTCCCATTTCACAGTTAAGGTGCTTCTTTTCTTGGCTTATTAAATATTAACCTAAAGGCAGACTCAGATGAAAAGTGAAGCTATACGCATAAGAAAGTGCTTGCAGAAATGGTCATGGCATTGGGCTGGGGTTGAGAAGAGCAGGGGTGTGTGGGGAATGGAAAGTTAAAGGAGAGACAAAGTTAAAAAGAGAGAATTCTTTATCTCTATCAATTTATAGATTATCACTGCATAAATGTTGGTTTGGTACAGCTGAAACCCAGGGAATGAAGAGGGTGGGGGGCTGGGCATGGGAGTTGTCATGAAGACCTTTGGTTACACAGCTGAAGAATCACTGAAGACTTGAATACAAGAGAATAAAACGATCTTGTTCGTGCTCTAGAAAGATCAATCCAGCTGCAGTGTGTTCAGCGGATTTCAGGAGCAGGGAGAGTAGAAGCAGGGGGTTATGGGGAAAGCAGTGTTGACAGTTCAGGCCAGAAACGATGGTCTGAATAAGGTGTTTCCACTAGCAATGGAAAGGAAGGGACATATTTGAAAGATATCGGTAAAGTATTTGACTGAACACGTAGCTGGTTGTGAGAACTAACAGGAGAGGAATCAGAAAAGGTTTCCAGGTTTTTGAAGACATTGTGATTCTGTTCCCTAAGGTATTAACTCTTTGAGAAGGAGCCACTTTGGCAGAATTGGTGAAACTAGGACTGGGCTATGGGGAGAGATGATTTCATGTTTAAACAACTTGAATTTAAGCTTGTGGGAAATCCAAATGAGACATCTAACAAACAGCTGAATATATGAATCCAAATCTCTGAGCTAGAAACACAGGTTGGATTGTCCTCAGATATTATACAAAGTCACAGGAGCAATGAAAATCACTAAAGGAGAGTGAGCAGCGGCCCCAAGATGAAATGCAGGGAATGGTGCATTTCACAAAATAGGAGACTACAAAGAAAATTGAAGAGAAGCCAGAAGAGTAGGTAGGAAATTAAGATTGAATGATATTAAATGATCCAAAGCTGAAGAATTTTACAGAGGAGGAAGTGGTTGGAAGGGCTCGGTGATTAAGACAGTGCTCTTTGTATTCAGCAGCTAACCCCCAGTGATCTTAGCAGGAGCAGTTTTAGTGGGATGCGAGAAACAGAACTCATGCCAGTAATATGAGAGGAAGGTAATGCAGAGTGCATGGAATTATCGTTTTGGAAAGTTGCTAAGAAAGGAAAAAGAAAGCTAGAATGGTCTAGAGAAGAATACAAGTCATCAACAGAGTTTAAGGTGAACTTTTTGGCCAGCCTAATATTTATGAGAGGAAAGAGCAAATTCAGGAGGAGAGGTGGATGATATAAGAGGGAAGAAACCTTCTTGGTAGAATAAGAAGTTTGAAAAATTCAAAGGCTCTGAGATCTAGGGAATAGATGCTAGGATTACACTGAGACAAGAAGAGGAAAAACTCTTTCATTGCAAAGAGAAAAGGACCAGAACTTACCCAAATATGGATATTTTTTATAGAAGAGCTCGAGTTGAGAAGCAAGGAGATAAAATAGTTATCTTGTCTGGAATGTTGAGATAATATTGGAAATACACATCCAAATAGTTGAAATACCCATCAGTCAATATGAAAACTAGGATAAGAATTTGAAGTTCTTTGATTCCTAGTTCAGTTCATACCCTCTAAAATAGCAAATATTTTAAAAGTTGTATCTATGCCTGATGTTTAGAGCTTGGGTCTGGGCTCAATATTTAGAGCTACTGTGAGCCACCAAATTTACATGGATTCGTGTGCCATGACCGTACAAGTAAGCATTATATTGAAGATCAGGACTAGTTTCATTTTTGTTACCCTATTCTTAAAAGGCTTAGTGAGCTCTAAACAGTTAAACATGTCAGCATCACTGGCATAGGAATTAGAATAAGAAGACTTGGATTCAGGTTTTGTTATTTTCCCCCTCCCCGAGTGGACCTTCCTTTCTCCGCCCACAGAGGGTGTGAAGATCAAAGTGGCATCTAGAAGGGCTTTTGGAGCCATCTCAACCCTTCCTGTCTCTCCCGTTCTCTGTTCCACTCCTCCTCCCCTCCCTTCAGTTCTTTATGTCTGATATAGTTTTCCTTAGACAGTAATCAATCCCTTTGTGGACAAAAAGGGCAAGAGTCCTACATGGGTTGGATGCACTGACCAGAGTTTCTTGGAGACACTGTGATGAGCTGGAACAGATACTCCTTGGATTACATAAAGAGGAATGCTGATAATCATGTCAACTGGCAAGGAGTTGGTAGACTAATCAGGATGCCTACCTATTCTTTTGGAATGATGGGGTTTTGCAGTTTACTTTAATCCTGTTGCCTGTGTCCATCTAGATGGCGAGGAAGCTTAGTGCATTGGAAATTCTTCTGATCATCTTCATCATAATTGTACTTGCTGTAGATATCCTCTTGCTGATGCTTCTGTTGGAGAAGCCTTCAGGTAAGGGAGATGCCTGTGGCTATTGGGTTGGAAGGATTGAAACAGAAGTCCCCTCAGGATGCCAAAGACATCCTTTTATGTCTTCATTCCTCAGCATGCCACCACATTGCATTATTCACAGTCTATATCCACAATTAATTTAGATAAATTTCCAAATGCTGTGTTCTTGTTCTGCAACTATACCTAAAATTAAATGCTAGTAATATTCAAGGTCTCCCAAGTCCCATTTCATGTAATTTTAGTAAAATGCAAAATGAGACTCATCAGAAGCCTGTCCTTCAATCTAGAGTCATGAATGAAATAAAAAAGCCTTCAAGAAGAATAGTTAATAGTGCCCAGTCCCTTTACACTATGGAAAAAGAAATTGGGCTACAGTAGATTTAGGAACTGATTAACTTGGCCTAAATATGTCAATTACAACTTGCCTCCAGCCCATATTCTGATTAAATGCCTACGATTTCTTCATGGATAACTTTGAAATTCTTCTCTCGTAGAAACATCCCACAGAATGTCTTCTTTCCTTCATCTGAGCCACCAGGGAAGCCTTCCCTGCACACATGATACTCTAAATAATAATATACACAATACAAAAATCTTTTCTTAAAATGAGTTTGAGGTTTACTCTGCTTGATAAAGCTCACTATATCAATATAGATTTAGCATGTAGTGAAAAGAACCTGTACCCATAGCATAATCCTACTTACTTATTCTTTTCACCACTCTTCACAGTAAACATTGAGGTATTTTCTAGGAACAATTATGATTTTGTGAGATGATATGAAAAAATATACAGGCCTTCTTTCCATAGTGTAGTGGTTATCACATTCACCTTACATGCGCAAGTTCCCCAGATTGAAACCGGTGGGAAACAGACTTTCTTTAGGCTTCCCAGGTGGCACTAATGGTAAAGAATCTGCCTGCCCATGCAGGAGACATTGCTGGGGTCCAGCCTCAGTGGATCCAGGGTAATTCGAAGTGGGGACAGCGTGGTGAGGAAAAACTTATTTATTTAGAAATATAAAAAGAGATTAGGAAGCAATACTATAGTAGGAAAATTTAGTGGAGAAAAGAGGCTGAATAACTTGGTTTATGGGGAAAGCTAATAAAACCTCAGGACAAGAGATTTGCACCATCTACGTTGGGCCACCAGTGCCCATTTGAATATCGAAGGGTGCCCCGCCTTAGGCTCCCTGTTGCATGGATCTTAAAAGCCAGGGCAAGTAAGTAGACTTGGCGAGCCTCCGTGTTCCAGATGGGAATTCAGCCTGAAAATAGAGTAAAGAAGACACGGGGGAAACCAGTCCAATGACTGGCCCATCCTCTATTGTCCGGAAAGGCCTTTTGTACCTTTTTCTGTACATAGAGATTAATGGATAATATAAAATTATGCAGCATCAGTGGCCCTGACTGTTATTGAGACCAGGCTTTCTCTCTGCATACCTAGTTGTATACACAAGTCTTAGGTGATTTACATCATCCTCTGGCCAGAAGGCCAATTAACATTTTACAGCGCTTTTCTGATAAGGGTTTGTCAACCAGAAGACTTATTTGTCTTAAAAATGCTGTTCTTCCCAAAGTCTGGTGCCACTCTCAGAAAGCACTAAATAAAGTTACATTCTTACATAGCAAAGACACAACAATTCATAACAATGAAAGAAGTACAGTGATTTATAACAAAGGGAAAAGTAATTAACTCAAAAGTCTAGTGTTGCTAACATCAAAACTACTATATTCCTTTTTCCATATCCCAATTATATTGATTAATATCCTTCAGGTGCCTAAAAGATAAAGAATATGGAGGCCTGGCAGCAGTCGTTGACTAACAGTGAAACCCGTCACCAATATAATTTTTAGCTCTTTAGAAAAGGCTCTGTATCTTTAAGATGCTTTAAGCTTTGTGCCTCTCGTGGCTGAGAGGCTGTAAGCAATTCACAAATTGTAAAAGTCCGGGGGAACCTGTCAGGCAAGTTAGAGAGCCATCAAAGGGGTTTGAGCTGAAACATTCCTTTCATATGCAGGAGACTGAAGCCCTGAGTTAACTTTTTTTCCAGAGAATGTCAGAAGAGTGGAAAGCACAGTACAATAAAGCAGGCCGACTCTGGTTTTGGGGGGTAGATGTTCAGGAAAACCCAGGGGGCACCCCTGAAGCCGGATCATGCCTTTGCATTTTGTCAGGCTTCCTTCTTCATGACCTTTGTCACGGGCAGGATTCCTCACGCTGGCTCCCAGCAAGACATAAGAGATGAGGGTTCGATCCTAGGTCGGGAAGATTCTATGGAGGAGGAAACGGCAACCCACTCCAGTATTCTTGTCTGAGAAATCCCATGGACAGAGGAGCCTGGAAGCCTACAGTGTGTGGGACAGCAAAGAGTCAGACACGACTGCAGCAACTAGCACATGAAAACTATAACTCAAAATGGATCAAAGCTCAAAATGTAACAACCAAAACTATAAAATTCTAAATAAAACATAGGCATAAATATCAATATCTGTGACTTTGGATTAGGCAATAGTTTCTTAGATATGATACTCAAAAAAAAGCATAGCAGCCAAAAGAAAAAAAAAAGAGCAAATTGGACTTCAAAATCAAAAAATTTTGTGCTTCAAAGAACACTAGCAAGGAAGTGAAATGACAAGCCACTAAAGGAGGAACATATTTGTAAATGATGTGCTTGAAAATGGTCTAGCATTCAGAATATGTAAACCTTATGATTCAAAATTAGAAGAAAAATAATCAAATTTCTAAACTGAGCACAGGAGTTAACAGACATTTCTTCATGGAAGGTCTATAAATGGCCAATAAGCCATGAAAATAATAGTCAATATCATCAGTTGTTTGGGAAATTCAAGTCAAGTGAAATATCCTTTACACCCATTGAAGTAAAAATGTCTGACTATTTGCAACCCCATAGACTATACATTCCATGGACTATCCATGAACTTCTCCAGGCCAGAATATTGGAGTGGGTTGCCATTGCCTTCTCTGGGGGATCTTCCCAATTCTGGGATCAAACCCAGGTCTCCTGCATTGCAGGCAGATTCTTTCAGCTGAGCCACAAGGGAAGCTTGTGGAAGGGAACAGTTAATAAGTGAAAACAACCCAAATGTACATTAACTGATGAGTAGATTTTAAGAAGTGTTATATTCATATCATGAAATATGATTCAGCCACGCAAAAGAATTAAGTACTGTTACATGCTGCAACATGAATGAACCTTGAAAACATTACACCAGGTAGGAGCCAGATGTGAAAGGCCACGTATTTTATGATTCTGTTTATATGGAATGTTCAGAATAGGCAAATCCACAGAGACAGAAAGTAGATTCATGTTTACCAGGAACTGGGAGAAAAAAGAAATGGGAAGTGACTACTAATGAGTACATGGTTTCTTTGGGGGTGATGAAAATGGTCTGGAATTAGATGGTCATCGTTGGACAACTTTGTAAAATATTATAAGCCATTGAATTACACACTTTAAACACATGAATTTTATGGTATGTGAATTATATCTCAAAAAACGCCCAGCAAAATAAAAAGTATACGTGCTGAACACTTGGAGAAGTGTTAAACATTCTATGCAAATGTAGATCCCAGTTACCAGTGATTACTGACTGGAAAATTGACGGAAAGTCTAGGACTGCTTCTTCCCTAGGACTGTGAGTACACGCCGCATTTTCAATTTCGTCCTTTAATTTCTCTGCAGGCGCTTCATTTGTTCCAGAGTGCCCCGAAATCCCTGAATCAGAAAGGATAGACTGTGCCCCTGGCCAGGAGGTGACAGAGGTCAGAGAAAAATGGTCCTTGCTGTGGGCCTGCTGGGTTTTATTGAAAAGAGGAGCATGTGCTGTGGGGAGAGGGTGGATACAGAGTGGATTATGGAGTACTTTCTTTCTTGCCTGATGAAATGAACAGCAACACCAAGGAAATTGGAAGCAGCCAGGGGTAAAAGGAAGAGGAGGAGAAACTAACAAAGGGGCTGGCCATGGGGTCTGAAGTCCAGAGCAGAGGGAGAGTTCTTCGTGTTGCTGAATGTGTCCTACCGTGATTCCCAGGAGAGTCATGGGAAGGTTAATGTTTGAGGGCTTGCATTCACATTCCTTGAGAACAGAGGCCATCAGGCATATATAATGGCTGAGTTGCTGTAGAGCCCAGATGACTTGTTATAACAAGAATCTTCTGAAATCATGTTACTGGCAAGTCATCTCAATGAACATATGTTAGAAAACAGATTTTCTACTCAAGTAGTTTCCATAAGAATGTCAACTATTGGAAGCCTTCTTAGTTGTAACTTAATGACTTTATCATAAAGGTATACATATTTAGACTGTATTTCTTTATCTCATGTTCTATATTCTATATCCCATAATTAGGACTGCATTAAAATTTAGGTTTAATTTAGGTAACAGTGACATAATTTTAAACATTCTC
Organism: Ovis aries; assembly: GCF_016772045.2. NCBI lineage: Eukaryota > Metazoa > Chordata > Mammalia > Artiodactyla > Bovidae > Ovis > Ovis aries. The sequence continues at coordinate 106,736,255 of NC_056057.1, forward strand.
ATTTTAAAAACATATTCAATACAACCTCTTTTCATTTAAACTCTTTTATACATATATGCATGTTTCTCAACTGTCTTCATATATATTTCATTCAGTTCAGTTCAGTTCAGTCACTCAGTTGTGTCTGACTGTGTTGTGACCCCATGAATTGCAGCACTCCAGGCCTCCCTGTCCATCACCAACTCCCAGAATTCACTCAAACTCATGTCCATCGAGTCGGTGATGCCAGCCAGCCATCTCATCCCTTGTCACCCCCTTCTCCTCCTGACCCCAATCCCTTTCAGCATCAGGGTCTTTTCCAATGAGTCAACTTTTCGCATGAGGTGGCCAAAGTACTGGAGTTTCAGCTTCAGCATCAGTCCTTCCAATGAACACCCAGGACTGATCTCCTTTGGAGACAGGGATCAAGACCATCCCCATGGAAAAGAAATGCAAAAAAGCAAAATGGCTGTCTGGGGAGGCCTTACAAATAGCTGAGAAAAGAAGAGAAGTGAAAAGCAAAGGAGAAAAGGAAAGATATAAGCAGCTGAATGCAGAATTCCAAAGAATAGCAAGGAGAGATAAGAAAGGTTTCCTCAGCGATCAGTGTAAGAAAACAGAGGAAAACAACAGAATGGGAAAGATATATTTCATTACAGATGTATTATGAAATATTTTTCCTAGATGTTGCATATACAAAGTTTCTGTTGTAAATATAGTTTATTATATTTGCTAACTGGTGCTTCTTTTATTACTAAAGATTATTTTATATTTATTAAATATTTTATTAAATTTTATTATATATTATATTGATATATTATGTTATAACATATATTAATTATACAATTTGACCAACTTTAATTTCTCATTGTCTCTAAAGTGGTTTATATAGTTCATTTTATTGTCATTGAGTATATATTTATATAGGCTTCCCTGGTGATTTAGATGTAAAGAATCTGCCTGCGAATGCAGGAGATCAAGATTCTCCCCTGAGTCAGGGAGATCCCCTGGAGAAGAAATGGCTACCCACTCCAGTATTCTTTCCTGGATAATCCCATGGACAGAGGAGCCTGGCTGGCTATAGTCCATGGGGTCGCAAAGAGTCAGACAAAACTGAGAGACTAATACAGCAACCCATATAATTATAGTTATACCCTAGGCAAATAATTATACATAATGAAAAATCCAGTTCATAGGATTTTTATCTTTATTATCTTTCATGATAGTACAAAATAATATAAGAAATAACATTTCAGTAAACATTAAAAGTAAAATATAAAACATTAAAAGTAAAAGTAAAATGTTAACTCTAAAGAGGAATCTCTGATTTTGAAAGAAGTTCGTTACACATCATTCACAGAATTAAAGCATCTATCAGAGACTCTACTGAAAAAAAATCCTTGCCTCAGATGGAAGTTGAATAAGATAATTTCCAAGCCTAGTTCTCAAGTTCCATTAGTCAGTAATTTCTGAGGGCAAAATGACATAAAAATCTATGAGAAAGACAACTGAAGAGTACTCTTTAGAAAAGTTTGGTGCTAAGGAAAGCACAGAGATAGATTTGTTATGAGTCAATTGCCATAATCCAGGTGTGAGTTTATGACGATCTGTGTTATTGTGTAACTATGGAAACCAAAAAGGCCATATGTAAATCTCAGAGGTTTCACTTCTGGTGTCTGGGATACAGGAAGTGCCTTAAAACTGAGACAGGAATGTTAGGGCAGACTTCATGCACAAGTGTTGTCTTTATCTGACTTTATTGGATTTTTTGTCTTAACTGGTTTTTTTTTTTTTTTTTTTAATAGAGGCTGGTAGACTTTGGAATGATTTATGGCAATGTAACTGACCTTTTGAACTTTAATGATCTCAGCCTCAGAGGTAGCAGGGCTGCTTAAATATCTGTCTCAGATTTAGGAAACTCAACAGCCTAGGAGTTACCCCAAATTCCCAAACTTCTACACTGATCCCTTCCAACCTATTTTGTATTTAAAGAGGATGAAGCAGGAATATCGGTTATATATTTGGAGAATTAGTAAGTACTTTTAAGAGATTGTATGGCTATAATGTAATTTTTGTTCCATCTAAGTTGTCTCTGTCCTGTATCGAGCCCATCATTGCATGAAATGTTCCCTTGGTATCTCTAACTTTCTTGAAGAGATCTCTAGTCTTTCCCATTCTGTTGTTTTTCTCTGTTTATTTGTATTGATCACCGAGGAAGACTTTCTTATCTCTCCTTGCTATTCTTTGGAACTCTGCATTCAGATGCTTATATCTTTCCTTTTCTCCTTTGCTTTTCGCCTCTCTTCTTTTTGCAGCTATTTGTAAGGCCTCCCCAGACAGCAGTTTTGCTTTTTTGCATTTCTTTTCCATGGGGATGATCTTGATCCCTGTCTCTTGTACAATGTCACAAACCTCCATCCATAGTTCATCAGGCACCCTGTCTATCAGATCTAGTCCCTTAAATCTATTTCTCACTTCCACTGTATAATCATAAGGGATTTGATTTAGGTCATACCTGAATGGTCTAGTGGTTTTCCCTACTTTCTTCAATTTAAGTCTGAATTTGGCAATAAGGAGTTCATGATCTGAGCCACAGTCAGCTCCCAGTCTTGTTTTTGCTGTCCATATAGAGTTTCTCCATCTTTGGCTGCAGAGAATATAATCAATCTGATTTCGGTGTTGACCATCTGGTGATGTCCATGTGTAGAGTCTTCTCTTGTATTGTTGGAAGAGGGTGTTTGCTATGACCAGTGCGTTCTCTTGGCAAAATTCTATTAGACTTTGCCCTGCTTCATTCCATACTCCAAGGCCAAATTTGCCTGTTACTTCAGGTGTTTCTTGACTTCCTACTTCAAGAAAATTAGAGATACCAAGGGAACATCTCATGCAAAGATGGGCTCAATAAAGGACAGAAATGGTATGGTGCTAACAGAAGCAGAAGATATTAAGAAGAGGTGGCAAGAATACACAGAAGAACTGTACAAAAAAGATCTTCACAACCCAGATAATCACGATGGTGTGATCACTAATCTAGAGCCAGACTTCTTGGAATGTGAAGACAAGTGGGCCTTAGAAAGCATCACTACGAACAAAGCTAGTAGAGGTGATGGAATTCCAGTTGAGCTATTTCAAATCCTGAAAGATGATGCTGTGAAAGTGCTGCACTCCATATGCCAGCCAATTTGGAAAACTCAGCAGTGGCCACAGGACTGGAAAAAGTCAGTTTTCATTCCAATCCCAAAGAAAGGCAATGCCAAAGAATGCTCAAACTACCGCACAATTGCACTCATCTCACACGCTAGTAAAGTAATGCTCAAAATTCTCCAAGCCAGGCTTCAGCAATACATGAACCGTGAACTGCCTGACGTTCAAGCTGGTTTTAGAAAAGGCAGAAGAACCAGAGATCAAATTGCCAACATCCACTGGATCATGGAAAAAGCAAGAGAGTGCCAGAAAACATCTATTTCTGCTTCATTGACTATGCCAAAGCCTTTGACTGTGTGGATCACAATAAACTGTGGGAAATTCTTCAAGAGATGGGAATACCAGACCACCTGACCTGCCTCTTGAGAAACCTATATGCAGGTCAGGAAGCAACAGTTAGAACTGGACATGGAGCAACAGACTGGTTCCAAATAGGAAAAGGAGTATGTAAAGGCTGTATATTGTCACCCTGCTTATTTAACTTCTATGCAGAGTACATCATGAGAAACGCTGGACTGGAAGAAACACAAGCTGGAATCAAGATTTCCGGGAGAAATATCAATAACCTCAGAGATGCAGGTGACACCACCCTTATGGCAGAGAGTGAAGAGGAACTAAAAAGCCTCTTGATGAAAGTGAAAGAGGAGAGTGAAAAAGTTGACTTAAAACTCAACATTCAGAAAACTAAGATCATGGCATCTGGTCCCATCACTTCATTGGAAATAGATGGGGAAACAGTGGAAACAGTGTCAGACTTTATTTTGGGGGCTCCAAAATTACTGCAGATGGTGATTGCAGCCATGAAATGAAAAGACGTTTACTCCTTGGAAAGAAAGTTACAACCAACCTAGACAGCATATTCAAAAACAGAGACATTACTTTGCCGACTAAGGTCCGTCTAGTCAAGGCTATAGTTTTTCCAGTAGTCATGTATAGATGTGAGAGTTGGACTGTGAAGAAAGCTGAGTGCCGAAGAATTGATGCTTTTGAACTGTGGTGTTGGAGAAGACTCTTGAGAGTCCCTTGGACTGCAAGGAGATCCAACCAGTCCTTTCTAAAGGAGATCAACCCTGGGATTTCTTTGGAAGGAATGATGCTAAAGCTGAAACTGCAATACTTTGGCCACCTCATGCGAAGAGTTGACTCATTGGAAAAGACTCTGATGCTGGGAGGCATTAGGGGCAGGAGGAGAAGGGGACGACAGAGGATGAGATGGCTGGATAGCGCCACCGACTCGATGGACGTGAGTTTGGTAAACTCCGGGAGCTGGTGATGGACAGGGAGGCCTGGCATGTTGGATTCATGGGGTCGCAAAGAGTCGGACACGACTGAGCGACTGAACTGAACTGAACTGAACTGAACTGAAGTTCTGTCTGACTCTTTGCAAGCCCATGGACTGTAGCATGCCAGGCTTCCTTATCCTTCCCTGTAATTGCTTTGTTTATAATAAGTGTGAAAGATTGATCTGTTATATTTACTTAGTTATTTTAATATAATTAACTTATTTTTAATTGGAGGATACTTGCTTACAATATTGCATAGGTTTCTGCCGTACATCAACATGAATCAGTCTCAGGCATACACATTTATACTGTGATTTTTCAGAGCAATTATAATAGATGTTGTTGTTGCTGCTGCTGCTAAGTCGCTTCAGTCATGTCCAACTCTGCGTGACCCCATAGACGGCAGCCCACCAGGCTCCCTTGTCCCTAGGATTCTTCAGGCAAGAAGACTGGAGTGGGCTTCCATTTCCTTCTCCAATGCATGAAAGTAAACAGTGAAAGTGAAGTTGCTCAGTGGTGTCTGACTCTTAGAGACCAGCATCTAAAATACTTTCTAAATGAATAGTATTGTGACATATTCTTTTGTTTTTTAAATCACAAAATCTATACTTGGATATATTCCTTTAGTATGAAAGATTCAGACTTTATAGTTATGTACAAAATAAAAATAGGAAAGTCCATATTTGTAATGCTTTCTCTTTATTTCCAAATAACCTCCCCAGAACCAGGTCAAGAGCTTTGTATTTATCTTTCTCTTGATCTTTCTAAGCTTTGCCTATGTTAACATAGGTTTTTTTATATATTGTACATATATTTATATATTTTTGGTTTTGTTTTCACCTGAATTTAGTTGTACTATATATCTTATTTAATAACTTGCTTTTAAAATTTGGGTCATTTTTATGTATTAAAAATGCTTGAGATGATCATGTAATTTTTTTTTTTTTGGTCAATATTGTGAATTATACTAAAAAGATTTCTTAATTTTGAACCACTGTAGCATTCTCTTGAGAATGCTCTCTTGACTATTATGAGTTAATTCTTTGAATACCCTAATGAGTTCAGATTGCTAACATTTTATTAAAATTTTACATATGTCTTTTTAAAGTGAAATTGGCTTATATATTTTTATTTGATTCTTTGGCCTCTCTTTCTCTAGTTTGTTGCCAGGATTATTCTAGTTTAATATAATTAATCAGAAAACTTTTTTACCTTGTTCTGAAAAAATATATATATATATTACATGAGAATATTCTATTCCCTAAATCATAAGGGCAAAATATAAAGGAAAGGCCTTTGACTACTTTTTATAATTTTCATGGTTAATGGTCATTTGATTTTTTTATCTCTTCTTATCTAATCTTGATTATCTAATGTTTCACTATTTGAAGATTCAAATTACAGTTTACCATTCATTGGTAAATATTTGTGTAAACAGTTTTCTCTTAATTCTTATTTATGTTAAAAAAAATAGTATCTGGTGTCATTCTGCATTTTTTGGTTCCTATTCTTGTTTGCCCTCCTCCCTCTTTGTCAAAATAAGACTTAATAATGTTTTCATATTTCTTAGATCTTTGCAAAGAGTCCCCTTTAGGTTTATTTATCTGCCAAGCTAATACCAAAACATGTCTTCACACTATAATAGTTATCAGTCTGTAATTACAGCAGGAATTGATATGTACACTATTAGAATATAATAAGAAGTCCTTAAACACATATTTGGAGAAGGCAATGGCACCCCACTCCAGTACTCTTGCCTAGGAAATCCCATGGACGGAGGAGCCTGGTAGGCTGCAGTCCATGGAGTCACGAAGAGTTGGACAGGACTGAGCAACTTCACTTTCACTTTTCACTTTCATGCACTGGAGAAGGAAATGGCAACCCACTCCAGTATGCTTGCCTGGAGAATCCCAGAGACAGGAGCCTGGTGGGCCGTCATCTATGGGGTCGCACAAAGTCGGACATGACTGATGTGACTTAGCAGCAGCAGCAGCAAACACATATTCATATTCTCATATTTGTACACTTAAATTTAGTTTATAATAAAAATAGAATTTCAAATCAATAGTAGAAGCTAGGTCTATTTCATGGGGATGTCTGGCTTACTTTACAATGCTTGCTGACAGCACAATAGCACATATTCTTAGATTATTACCTGGGAAAAATATTTCATGTTTTGAATTGATTGTAGGTACTTGCTTCTTTTCTCTTTCATTAATTACTGCTTTTACTGATTAGTTTTTCATGTAGCTTTTATGGCTTTATTTTGTTCTTTACCAGTTTCCTGTGTTGTATATTAAGTTGCTCGTGATATAGAACATTACTTTCTCTCTTTCCTTGGTTCCCTCTTTCCTCCTTTATTTCTCTGTTTACTCCTTTTGGAATCTTCTAGGTGAGTGTTGCTCTGTGAGTCCATTGGTCACTTAACTTATCCTTTCTACTTCCATTTATTTATCTTTGTGTATTATGTTCTTAGATAATCTTGAATTAAAACTATTTTCTTGCCTTGATGCATCTTTCTTTTATTGTTTCCTTTTTGTTATTCAGTACAAATATTGCATTTTGAACCTTGCTGTTAGATATCTTCACTTTCAACCCTCTTTACTGCTTTTCTTAATGGAAGCAACTACTGTGTGCCTGTGTCTGAAGGTAGTAATTATATTTATTTTGAAGGCTAATAATAATTTTTCTATTAACTGCTTCCTCCAATTTGTTTATTAAGTTTGGCCCCTTCCTATCATGATGTTCAGTTCAGTCACTCATTTGTGTCCGACTCTTTGCAACCCCATGTACTGCAGCATGCCAGGCTTCCCTGTCCATCACCAGTTCCCAGAACTTACTCAAACTCATGTCCATAGAGTCAGCAATGCCATCCAACCATCTCATCCTCTGTCATCCCTTCTCCTCTTGCCTTCAATCTTTCCTAGCATCAGGGTCTTTTCAAATGAGTCTGTTCTTCGTATGAGGTGGCCAAAGTATTGCAGTTTCAGCTTCAGCATCAATTCTTCCAATGAATATTCAGGACTGATTTCCCTTAGGATAGATTGGTTGCATCTCCTTGAAGTCCAAGGGACTCTCAAGAGTCTTCTCCAACACCACAGTTCAAAAGCATCAATTCTTCAGTGCTCTTTTTTGGGCTCCAAAATCACTGCAGATGGTGACTGCAGCCATGAAATTAAAAGACGCTTACTCCTTGGAAGGAAAGTTATGACCAACTTAGACAGCATATTAAAAAGCAGAGACATTACTTTGACAACAAAGGTCTGTCTAGTCAAAGCTATGGTTTTTCCAGTAATCATGTATGGATAATGATGGTAGTTTCTCTCAAATGTTGGGTGGCTTGACTGCCATCTTTGTATTTCATTATTTATGACAGCCTGTCCTATTTACCTTAGCTCATGCTGAGAATTGAGGAGAGGGCTGATGGAGAGAAAAATGGATACTTATCTGGAGGTGGTGCTGGTGGCCAGTGGTGGGGGGCAGTTGCCATACTTCTGGCTCCCAGCATGTCTCCTCACTCCCTTACTCAGTCACTCAGTTGTGTCTGACCCTTTGTGACCCCATGGACTATAGCCCACCAGGCTCCTCTGGCTATGGAATTTTTCAGGCAGGAATACTGCAGTGCTTGTTATTTCCTCCTCCAGGGGGATCTTCCCGATCCAAGGATCAAACCTATGTCCCCAGTATCTTGTGCATTGGCAGGCGGATTCTTAACCACTGAGCCTCCTGGGAAGCTCCTTCAGTCCCTTAACCTAGGAATAACCACTTTCGGATGCCCGCCCATTAGCAGGAGCTAACCAGTAGCTGTGACAGCTTCCCAATTAATCATCCAGGGCTACATCCCAGGTTTCTCTTCCACTTCTCCACACCTACCTGACTTGGAGCAGTTCTTTTTCTTCTCTCGTGTTATAAGTTATGAATATGTGTTTTCCCTAGAGCTGATAAAGTTGATTTTCTGTGTTTCAGGAATTTCATAACTTTTCTGGTCTGCCGTACTGAACTATATTTTGCTGTTTTACAATGGATTTGTAATTTCTTTCTTAATGAGACTTCTGTCAATTCATGTAGAATCAGTTGGGTGGGGAGATGAATACCCGTGCTTATTTCAACATTTTGGTTCAACTTGCCATCTATTTAATTTATTATAACAAAACAAATTTTATGTAAATTAATCTATCATTGAAACATGTATATTATCATATGTGAAACACATTGCCAATCCAGGTTTGATGCATGAGACAGGGTGCTCAGGGCTGGTGCACTGGGATGACCCTGAGGGATGGAGTGGGGAGGGAGATGGGAGGGGGTTCAGGAAGGGGAACACATGAAAAAAAAATTTGTAGGAACTTTAGAAAATATATCTCTGTGCCAGTACCATACTGTCTTGATGACTGTGGCTTTGTAGTAGAGCCTGAAGTCAGGAAAGTTGATTCCTCCAGTTCCATTCTTCTTTCTCAAGATTGCTTTGGCTATTCGAGGTTTTTTGTATTTCCATACAAATCTTGAAATTATTTGTTCTAGTTCTGTGAAAAATGTGGCTGGTAGCTTGATAGGGATTGCATTGAATTTGTAAATTGCTTTGGGTAGTATACTCATTTTCACTATATTGATTCTTCCAATCCATGAACATGGTATATTACTCCATCTATTAGTGTCCTCTTTGATTTCTTTCATCAGTGTTTTATAGTTTTCTATATATAGGTCTTTAGTTTCTTTAGGTAGATATATTCCTAAGTATTTTATTCTTTTCGTTGCAATGGTGAATGGAATTATTTCCTTAATTTCTTTTTCTACTTTCTCATTATTCGTGTATAGGAATGCAAGGGATTTCTGTGTGTTGATTTTATATCCTGCAACTTTACTATATTCATTGATGATCTCTAGTAATTTTCTGGTGGAGTCTTTAGGGTTTTCCATGTAGAGGATCATGTCATCTGCAAACAGTGAGAGTTTTACTTCTTCTTTTCCAATTTGGATTCCTTTTATTTCTTTTTCTGCTCTGATTGCTGTGGCCAAAACTTCCAGAACTATGTTGAATAGTAGCGGTGAAAGTGGACACCCTTGTCTTGTTCCTGACTTTAGGGGAAATGCTTTCAATTTTTCACCATTGAGGATAATGTTTGCTGTGGGATTGTCAGTATGGTACTGGCACAAAGACAGACATATAGATCAATGGAACAAAATAGAAAGCCCAGAGATAAATCCACACACATATGGACACCTTATCTTTGACAAAGGAGGCAAGAATATACAATGGAGTAAAGACAATCTCTTTAACAAGTGGTGCTGGGAAAACTGGTCAACCACTTGTAAAAGAATGAAACTAGATCACTTTCTAACACCGCACACAAAAATAAACTCAAAATGGATTAAAGATCTAAATGTAAGATCAGAAACTATAAAACTCCTAGAGGAGAACATAGGCAAAACACTCTCAGACATAAATCACAGCAGGATCCTCTATGATCCACCTCCCAGAATTCTGGAAATAAAAGCAAAAATAAACAAATGGGATCTAATTAAAATTAAAAGCTTCTGCACAACAAAGGAAAATATAAGCAAGGTGAAAAGACAGCCTTCTGAATGGGAGAAAATAATAGCAAATGAAGCAACTGACAAACAACTAATCTCAAAAATATACAAGCAACTTCTGCAGCTCAACTCCAGAAAAATAAACGACCCAATCAAAAAATGGGCCAAAGAACTAAATAGACATTTCTCCAAAGAAGACATACGGATGGCTAACAAGCACATGAAAAGATGCTCAACATCACTCATTATTAGAGAAATGCAAATCAAAACCACAATGAGGTATCACTTCACACCAGTCAGAATGGCTGCGATCCAAAAATCTGCAAGCAATAAATGCTGGAGAGGGTGTGGAGAAAAGGGAACCCTCCTACACTGTTGGTGGGAATGCAAACTAGTACAGCCACTATGGAAAACAGTGTGGAGATTCCTTAAAAATTGCAAATAGAACTACCTTATGACCCAGCAATCCCACTGCTGGGCATACACACCGAGGAAACCAGAATTGAAAGAGACACATGTACCCCAATGTTCATCGCAGCACTGTTTATAATAGCCAGGACATGGAAACAACCTAGATGTCCATCAGCAGATGAATGGATAAGAAAGCTGTGGTACATATACACAATGGAGTATTACTCAGCCGTTAAAAAGAATTCATTTGAATCAGTTCTGATGAGATGGATGAAACTGGAGCCGATTATACAGAGTGAAGTAAGCCAGAAAGAAAAACACCAATACAGTATACTAACACATATATATGGAATTTAGGAAGATGGCAATGACGACCCTGTATGCAAGACAGGGAAAGAGACACAGATGTGTATAATGGACTTTTGGACTCAGAGGGAGAGGGAGAGGGTGGGATGATTTGGGAGAATGACATTCTAACATGTATACTATCATGTGAATTGAATCGCCAGTCTATGTCTGACGCAGGATGCAGCATGCTTGGGGCTGGTGCATGGGGATGACCCAGAAAGATGTTATGGGGAGGGAGGTGGGAGGGGGGTTCATGTTTGGGAATGCATGTAAGAATTAAAGATTTTAAAATTTAAAAAATAAAAAACAAAAAAAAAAAAAAAAAAAAAAAAAAGAAAACTAACCTAAAATAGGAAAGGAAATAATCACCCAAGTCCTAGAAACCCAGAGAGTCCCAGACAGGATAAACCCAAGGTAAAACACCCCAAGAAAAAAAAAAAAGAAAATATATCTCACCAAATGATAGTAATTTTAAAAAATTTATAATCAAACACTGTGAGAAACCACGTGTGGTTTATTTTTACCTTGTGGACACTGTAAATTTGTTTGACATCACTGTCTATCCTAGTTTGATCTTAACTTTCTCTGTGTTCCTTTGTTTTCCTTTTCTTCTTAGAAATGCATTTCTTCATGCCGTGTGCATGCTAAGTCACTTCAACGGTGTTCAACTCTTTGCGATCTCATGGACTATAGCCCGCCAGTCTCCTCTGTCCATGGGATTCTCCAGACAAGAATACTGGAGTGGGTTGCCGTGCCCTCCTCCAGGGGATTTTCCCAACCCTGGGATCCAACCCAAATCTCTTATGTCTCACCTGCATTAGAAGGCAGGTTATTTACCACTAGCGCCACTTGGGAATCCACGTATTGTTAGCTATTTCCATGACTCTTCCTCGTGAGAAAGTCCATAGTGCTTGGTCCAGCATTCAACTCACTGTTGGTATGGATACTGTGGGCCTCCAGTCTCATTTCTCTCCCTTGGTATTTTTGGCACAATGAATTTACGGATTTACTGAGTCTCTTGCGCATTGCTGCTTTCTCTGCTTGGAGTCCTGCTCTGCTGGTCACGCGTCTAACCGCTCCTAGTGAATTAGGGTTGGACTTACCTTTCACTTACCTGGAAGCCCACCCTACACCCACTCCACCCCAGTCTTCTAGGCTGGACATTGTGGCTGGTGTGTCCCCTCAGCCCCTGGGCACACCGTTGCAGCACTCATCATATTGTGAGTACCTGGATTTACAAGTAGATTGCAAGTTTGCTAAAGGCAAGAACTATCAATAGTTCCTTGTTGAGTAGATAATACATGCATATTGGATGGATGGAAAATTGTATAAATAAAAGAAGAATAAATGCATGACTGAATGGAATTGTGCCCCATCAGAAATTCTTCTTGGAGCAAAATTGGTTACAAATAAATAGATGACTAGTATTTTCCTTCATTTCATGTAATGCTCATTCTGTGCTGTTGTTATAGGATGTCTGCAGACAGAAATATAAGTGCTGCTGGAAACCTGTGCCAGATACTGCCATCCCCTGGTGCTTCTTCCCCAGGAACTGGGGCTACGAAATCAGCAATCGGATTGAAAATACAAGCACAGGTGAGCACTTCTCTAATGTTGCCCTGGGAATCACTTTATATGGACCAGATAAGTTAACTGCAAAATAAAGACCAAATACTTCTCTCTCCTTCCTTGACCTCTAGGGTGTACTGCCCGGTTGAGAAGGTTGCCATCACCATCTCTGTTTGGATATGACGTAATCGACACCCTCTTCACAGCTGAACATCAGACATCCAATCGTTTCCATTTTAAGGTTAGCTTGATAGTTATCGCTGAAGACATCTCTGCAGACAGCGGAGCCTCCATGCTGGGTTCAGATCATTCTCCTTTATAAGCTCTGGAGGCAGGAGGTGCCTTAGATTCTGTCTGCAGGGATCTCCAGATAGGATGGACAGACTGATGTTTATTTGATGGGGGACTTGTGACTTTTTTATTTCCTTTTCAAATCAGGAAACCCAAGGTCAAGAATTAGAAGCTGTCATTACTGGGGGTTATTTGAGAGTGAAAATTTTTGTAGAATCTCTAAAAAGAAGCGTCCTTTCTGTTTTCCACCTGACAGATCACTGATTTCAATAACATGCGCTATGAAGTCCCCCATGAAAATGTTAAGCTTTTTGATGGGAATGCTGATGCTTCCAATTTGAGCTATCATCTAGAAGTCATTCACAAACCCTTCGGCATCAAAATAATGAGGACCAGCAACAAAAGAGTCTTGTGAGTTTTTCAGCCTTCTTTGAATATACGTCCCAGTGAGTGGCATCCATTCTGACTTAATTGCAGGTAGTTGAAGAGATGAGTATGACTTGGGAAAATGTTTGAACCTGAAAAATGTCAAAGCTGTTACTGTAAATCATTAACACTGGGAATCTGTCATGATCGCAGAACAAAGAATACTGAAATGTAATGTGCTCATTTGCTCGGTTATGTAAATACCTTTATGATTCATGTATATTTTAAAAGTGGTAATGTTACTCTTTTAGATTACCATTTACACTGGAACTACAACTTCACTATTTATCATCCCTAAGTATTATTTCCTGAGAAACTTACCAATAAGCACCTAACAGCAGCTTAAACTTAAACCAGAAATTGTACTGGAGGAAATATAAGGATAATAATGTCAGTGAAATCTATGCAATCTTGTCACACTGAATTACCACTCAGCTGTGTGATCCTAGGCAAATTATCTCACCTCCTCAGTCTCCGTTTCCTTGGAATCAAAACAGCCACTGTTGCTGTGTGTGCTAAGATGTTATTTGTAAAGCATCCAGAGTGGTGCCTGGCAGGATGCTGATGGAAGTAGATGGATGGGGTTGCATTGAATAGCTGGCCTCATATCTCCAGGGCTGTGCTCCTTGAGAATCAAAGAATCGGAGACAGGACCTTCAAAGGCAGCATATAAGCAGATGATGGTAACACCTGAAACAGCTGTTCCCCTCATGGACAGGCAGGGAAGGAGAGAGACTGCTGCCACAGAGAGCTGTTGGTTGACTTCCGCTCTTACTCTATGGCCCTTTCTCCAGGTTGGACACCAGCATTGGGCCCCTCCAGTTTGCCCAGCAGTACCTGCAGCTCTCCATGCGACTGCCCAGTGCCAACGTGTACGGGCTGGGCGAACACGTGCACCAGCAGTACCGCCACAACATGACCTGGGAGACCTGGCCCATCTTCACCCGGGACGCCACCCCTACCGAGGTGAGGTTCCCGGCCTCCTGCCGATGGCTCACAGCAAGCAGTGCCTGCCCTTCTTTCCAGGAAGTAACCTACAAAGTAAAGCAGACCACCAAGTAATGTAACCTATGAAGTTACATTGATAATTTGCCCAATTTATATAGATCTGTGTTGAAGAATATTTGTTCATAAGGTTTATAAACTTACAATCAGTAATATAGAGATTTTGAAAAGCGTCTCACTTTTAAAGGAAAATACAGGTTTTTATGAGAAAGCTTTCTTATTTATTTATGGCTGCATTGCATGGCTTTGGTGAAGGAAATGGCAACCCACTCCAGTGTTCTTGCCTGGAGAATCCCAGGGATGGAGGAGCCTGGTGGGCTGCTATCTATGGGGTCGCACAGAGTCGGACACGACTGAAGTGACTTAGCAGCAGCAGCAGCACTGCATGGCATGTGGGATTTTAGTTTCCCCACCAGAGATCGAACCTGTTCCTCTGCAATGGAAGCTTGGAATCTTAACCACTGGACTGCCAGGGAAGTCCTAAAGGAAAATATAATGATTATATTACAGCTTAATGTATACTAGAAAAAACATCTGCAAAATACCTTTGTTTGTCTTCAGTAACTGAGTAGTGTCTAGGGAAAAGCTTCAGCAGGGGCCATTCTCAGTAGAACTTTATAGACCAAAAAAAAAAAAAGCCTCTTTTGGCTGCTTTGTTCTGCTGATTGATGTGTATTCCAGAGACAGTGATGTTGGCATCACCAGGGAGCTTGTTAGAAATGCAGAACCTCAGGCCTTAGCCCAGACCTACAAATAGAACCTGCCTTTCAACAAGACCCACAAGTGAATCGCATGCACATTAAGATGGGAGAAAAGCTGGTTTCGAGCAGTAACTTATTAGTAGTACAGGAGTCCTTCCTCCATCCCTCTCTTCCTTCCTTTCTCCTCTGTCTCTCCCCTTCCCTTTCTTTTCTCTTTCTTATCTTCCCTCATCCCCTCCACCTCTCCTTCTTTCTTCTTAATATTTTTAAAAACATAGCCTGTTTTCTCTCCAAGTGAAGCTTCCCTGATGGCTCAGTTGGTAGAGTCTGCCTGCAGTGTGGGAGACCCAGGTTCAATCCCTGGGTGGGGAAGATCCCCTGGAGAAGGAAATGGCAACCCATTCCCATTCTCGCCTGGAGAATCCCATGGACAGAGGAGCCTGGTGGGCTGCAGTCCATGGGGTCACAAAGAGTCTGTCACGAGTGAGTGCCTAACACTTTCACTTTCTTTCTATCCAAGTGCTGATGTTGCGAGTCTTCCTGGCTATAATTTCAAAACCAGCCTAATTTTGCATAGGTCTGCTGACCTCCCGTCCTTTGCATATCATGCTCACTTTCTTTCTCCTCATCTCCTGGAATTTACTGTGATCAGGTCTGTATCAGGGGTTAAGTTTACCACATCATACCAGGAGCTTTCATAAAGCTTTCTGTGTGTTATAATCTCAATATCTTCTATTCTTTTAGTGCTTACATTTATACACAGTCTCTCTTTTTGTATCAGTGCTCATCACAGCCTTGTGAGTGATTCAGTATCTTTTTTAAAATTTTAAACTTTTGTATGTTATTTATAGAAAAATTGGAACATAGGCATAAAGAAGAAATTCAAAATTGCCCATCATATTCTCTTCTTCTGCCAGCATTTTACTGTGTGTTGTTGACAATATTTTCCAATTAAAAAATAATTTGATGGTTATTGTTATTTAGTTGCTCAGTCGTGTTCTGCTCTTTGAGACCCCAGGGACTATAGCACACCAGGCTTCCCTGTCCTTCATCAGGCTTCCCTGTACTTCACCATCTCCTGCAGTTTGCTCAAACTCATGCCTGTTGATTCAGTGATGCCATCCAACCATCTCATCCTCTGTCGTCTCCTTCTCCTCCTGCCTTCTATCTTTCCCAACATCAGGGTCTTTTCTAATGAGTCAACTCTTTGAATCAGGTGGCCAAAGTATTGGAGCTTTAGTTTTAGCATCAGCCCTTCCAATGAATATTCAGGTTGATTTTCTGGAGATATGATTTATACCATGATATTTATCGGGTTTGTGTACAGTTTAATAACTTTATAATTTAATAATTTTAGTTTCAGTGTACAATTTAATAATTTACTGAGTTGTGCAACCGTCATCATAATCCAGTTTCAGAACATTTTCGTTACCCCAGTAGGATCCCTCCTTCTCTTTTAGATTTAATCCCATCCTATCCCAGTTGCCTACTCCAGCCCGTCACTAATCTGCTTTCTGTCTGGATAGATTTGACTTTTTTGGATGTTTTACATGAATAGAATTGTGTAATATATGGTCTTTTGTGTCTGTTCTTTTCACTTAACCATAGCGTTCATGAGGTTGATGAGACTTCCCAGGTGGTCTAGTGGTTAGGACTCTGCAGTTCCACTGCAGGGGCACAAGTTCAATCCCTGGTTGGGGAACTAAGATCCCACATGCTGCACAATGTGGTCAAGTAAATAAAATTAAATTAAAAAACATATTTCAGAAAATAAGTTTGGCCTGACTCGGTTAAAAAGAAAACAACACTTTGTTTTGACACTCGTATCATGAATCAGTATTTCAGTTCTTGTTTATGACTACTAGCGTTCCATTGGATGGATACACCATACTTTGTCCATTTGCCTGTTGATGTTACCATTGTGAAACCTCTTTGGTACAGTACTAAACTACCTCAAATGTTGACAGAGTATCTATTGTGCATGGCTTTTGATTTTATTTTAGGACAAGTACAAATGTTTTGAACAGGTACTACCATTATTTCTCTTTATTTTTGTTGTCAGGGCATGATTAATCTATACGGAGCTCACACGTTCTTCTTGTGCCTAGAAGACACCAGCGGCTTCTCTTTCGGGGTTTTTCTGATGAACAGTAACGCCATGGGTAGGAAACATCTCTTTCTCTTGGCAGCAATACGTCTTGGAATGCTGCTTTTATAAAAATGGTTTTCATAGTGAGATCATTGTTTAAAGTTGAAGGTATTAATATATTGGACCTATAATATATTTCTATAGAGACTGAAACTCAAACATAGATTAACCTGTTTACAAATCCAGTTCAAGCTGGAAGCTATTTTCATTGAAAACTGCTTCAGTGTTCTCTATTGATGCAATGTTACCCATAATATTTTATAGATAATAGACTCCACTGATGGACACCTTCCAAAGATACCTGTAGATTTCAACATCAAACCATGCTGCCTATCTGTAGACAACAAGGCTGTGTTTGGTAGGGTTTCTCATAGGCCACCCCATCTGCCTCTAGTTTCTGGACTAATGGTGCTAGAATAAGAGTTCATTTTTATTTTTTAACTGTAAGCTCATCTAATAAGGTTTTAAAAACTTTTCCTTCAGGCTAAATCACTCACAGATCCCAGGCATTTGTATTTTTATATGGTTAGATTAGAACAGATTTTGTCCTTCTTTCTCTTAAAAAATAAATTCATTAGTATTTTATTCATTTAATATTTTGATATTCTGGTGAACTGAATATTTTGATGAACTGATGAATTGATATTTTGATGAGCTGAATGTTTTGATGAACTGATGAATATCTTCATGAAAGTGAAAGAGGGGAGTGAAAAAGCTGGCTTAAAACTCAACATTCAAAAAGCAAAGATCGTGGCATCCAGTCCCATCACTTGATGGCAAATAGATGGGGAAACAATGGAAACAGTGACAGACTTTATTTTCTTGGACTTCAAAATCACTGCAGATGGTGACTGCAGCCATGAAATGAAAAGACACTTGTTCTTTGGAAGAAAAGCTATGACAAACCTAGACAGCATATTCAAAAGCAGAGACATTACTTTGCCAACAAAGGTCCATCTAGTCAAGGCTATGGTTTTTCCAGTGATCATGTACAGATGTGAGAGTTGGACTGTGAAGAAAGCTGAGCACCGAAAAATTGATGCTTTTAAACTGTGGTGTTGGAGAAGACTATTGAGAGTCCCTTGGACTGCAAGGAGATCCAACCAGTCTATCCTAAAGGAAATCCGTCCTGAATATTCATTGGAAGGACTGATGCTGAAGCTGAAAGTCCAATACTTTGGCCAAATAATGTGAAGAACTGACTCAATGGAAAAGACCCTGATGCTGGGAAAGACTGAAGACAGGAGGAGAAGGGGACAACAGAGGATGAGATGGCTGGATGGTATCACCGACCTGATGGACATGAGTTTGAGCAAGCTTCGGGACAGGGAAGCCTGGCGTGCAGCAGTCCATGGGGTTGCAAAGAGTTGTTAGACTGGGTCGCTGAACTGAACTGAGTATTTTGATAAACTTCAGCAATCATCCAAAGGAAAGAACATGTGTGATTTTCAACTCTTTAACAATGAGACTGAGCCTGTTTTGGATAACTCAGGCATTCATATTGCAGAGATGGGTATATTTTCAACTATAACATTCTAAGAACTCTTATCTTACTGCTTTCAGAGGTCACCCTTCAGCCCGCTCCTGCCGTCACTTACCGCACGATCGGGGGTATCCTTGACTTTTACGTGTTCCTGGGAAATACTCCAGAACAAGTGGTTCAGGAATACCTGGAGGTACGGTCTTGGTGTTTAGATAATCAGAAGGTTGCACAGAGTTGGACACGACTGCAGCAACATAGCATGCCCACATGCTCGCACAATCATTATTTATTGCTTTTATCTCATAGATTCATTATAAATTAACAGGAGAACAATTAACGTTGTGAGTGAATTATGGATTCCGAACGCTGGGACTGCGAGTCTTTCATTAGCTGGAAGCACGTTCGTTTGTTTGGCTGTTCCAGACCTTAGTCGTGTAATGTGGAATCTAGTTCCCTGACCAGGGGTTGAGCCTGGGTCTCCTGCATTGGGAGCGCAGCGTCTTAGTCATGGGATCACCGGGAAAGTCCCAGCTGTTCATTTAGTTTGATGCACATTTATTGAGTGCCTTCTACATGCTGAAGAGGCCCTGTGCAAGGCTTGAGAAATGCAAAATTAAGATAGATGCCATCCTGTTCCTGATTTCAAGGAGCTCATAGTCCATCTTTGTATGATGAATCATTGCAAAGATAAGATCTAGGGCCACAGATCAGCAAAATCTATTCATTCATTCAACAAATAAAAAAAAATTAGTGAAAAGAAACTATGGAAAAGGAACTGTGCTACTTATTCTCGGTTCAAGCTGTAGGGCAGGAAGGAACTTTAGACACCATTTGGCCTAAACTTTCTATGCTACAGACGAAAAGCATCAGGTACAGAAAAATGAGGTGATTTGTTCAAGATGGCACAATTTATAATAACATAGGAGAAATACAACAAAGCCTGAAATAATAGTAATAGGAAACACCTTATAATCAGTGCTACTAATAAGATGCAAATACACTGCATGGGGACTCAGAGGCATGAGAGTCTCTCTGCTGAGGTGACTCTCATAAGGAAGGACAAGACAGTGGCTCTCAGGGAACATTTAAGACAGGGCTGTATGTGAGATCTTCTCAGAATGTTGGCTTGAGCAACTTATAGGATTGGATTTCAAACATAGTCCATTATTTCTTCATCCATCCCGTTCAATATTAGTCCCGATGCTTTATGCCTAGCACTTATTGCTGTCTGAAATTAGACACTGATGTGAGAGCAGGAATCACTTTTGCTGTATGCCACTATATCCCAAGTGCCTTGCCAATCCTTTGCTACAGTATCAACACTTAGAAAAGATTCACTGAGTGAATGAATGTTGCTTCTTTCTTTCCCCCAATATTATATTGTGATTCAAGCATTACCTGCAAATCCCACTGTTTTCTGATGTTGCTCTTGTCAGGAATACATTTAGGTAGTTAGGTGAGCTGTAGAATTTTGCAAATTGCCGTAGGAGGTTACTCTTGGCTTCACCATTTTTAGATCTGAGGGCTTAAGAGAAAATGAAGTGAAGGGAGTATTTTCTATGTCAGACGTGGTGCGACAGTGTGTGTTCTAAATGCTTAGACACTTCTTTATTTATTTTTTCAGCTTGTTGGACGACCATTCTTGCCTCCCTACTGGAGTCTTGGGTTCCAGCTTAGTCGCAGGAATTATGGTGGCATTGATGGATTGAAAAATGTTGTAAACCGAACTCGTGAAGCTGAGATCCCATATGTAAGTTGGAACTTCTCTTGTCAAATTAGAAGAACTTCATATGTTTTGGAGTATATAGTGGGTTGGACAAAAATAGCACCTGGAATCCAAGAGCGTATCAACAAAGCCCCAGTCAACCCCCACAGACTCATGCACCCATGACTTTGGGAAATGTCACTTAACCCCTTCACATTTCAATCTTCTCATTAAGAATAACACCTATTTCTCATAGGATGCTGTGCAAACACAAAACACACACATGCATGAGAGTTTGGTTAATTAAAGCTCTATGCTTTTGCTATTTATCTTTGTTAATTATTACTCTGGCAGTTTTAGGACAAGAAGACCATTTTCTCCACTTATCACCTATTCTAGTTCCATGTTTAGGCTCCAAGTTAGAACATGGTTATAACAATACTAATATACTCATTCAAACACACTTTAAAGAGAACTTGTTTTATGTCAAGCATCCAACTTCTCAAGATACAAGGATGAACAAGACCCAGTCCCTACCTCAAGTTCTTCTCAATTCCTCATGACACGCTTCTATTGGTCTGAAAAGGCAAACCTGCAATCTGAGAGTGCTGGAATCTTTCAGAAAGGTTTCTTTACTCCTAGAATATAGCCAAGTCTGGACAGTTCTGGGATCGTTAAGAACTATGGCTTCAGTTTTAATTACCAAGAACCAGAGCTATAATATCTTCCATCAGCATGGTCCTATTTCTCGGTTCTAACTGGCCAGCACTGTCTTTCAGGATGTCCAGTACTCTGACATAGACTACATGGATGAAAAGAAGGGTTTCACTATTGACGGAGTGGCTTTCCATGGCCTCTCAGATTTTGCCAAAGAGTTACATCAAAATGGACTGAAATATGTAATTATTATGGTACGTTCAAACACTTATTCTGTTGCCTAATTTTTCCTTTCAAAGTGGAAAAAGTTACTAAACAGTATTTATTATTATATTCACTTATTAGAATCCTGGCATCTTAAATAACTCTGACTACCAGCCTTATGTGAATGGAAGCAGAAAGGGAGTGTGGATCTTGGGGAACAAAGGCTTTGCTGTTGGGCAGGTAATTTCTTAAGAAAATTGGAGTAATTACGATCATTTTGGGAAGTGTGTACTTTTGCTATGAAGATGAGTAGGTAGAAAGCAAGTTACAGTATCATTACTGTTTTAGTGGGGTTTTTTATTATTACTTTCAGATCAGTAGAAGGAATGATAGAATGATTAAAATTCTGAAGGATTTTTTAGTTGAAATATATATATATATAAATAATATTGTATAAGTTTAAAGTATGTAACAAGTTGATTTGATCCATTTATATAGTGCCATGTGACTGTTGTTGTAGTAATAATTAGTATTTCTATCACTTCATATATTATGATTTTTTTATTGTGGTGGGAAAAACAGAGCTATTCTAATTAAAGAGCTATATCCTAACTCTCCAATACTACGGATGATTGAGAAGAAATATTTTTAAATTTTATTTGTTTATTCTATTTTTTGGCTGTGGTGAGGCTTTGTAGCTTTCACAGACTTTAGTTGTAGTGAGTTGGGGCTACTCTTTGTTGCAGTGTGACTTCCACTGACCAACAAATAACACGAATCATTTGATCGAGGATGTTGGCAGAGGTAGTCATAGTGGGGGTGGTTGGGGTTCATTATAAAGGCATTCAGTTAGCATAAAGTTTGCTGGCCCTGCTCTGGGTGGAATGTTGCTGCAAGAGACTTCTTTGCCACATGCCTGTCCCCTGAGGTCCCACATTATCTCCAATTATGATCTGCTGTTATCACCTAAAACGAAGGACCAGGAGTTCAGTCCACTTAAAGGAAGGACTTCAAGCTCTTATCTTGAGTTTTACGAAGCTTCTGCATTATAAATAAATGTAAATTGTATACATCATATCACTTGAGCATAAAATTGTCCCTAAACGACAATCTATACATTTGCTGGGGAAATGAGCAAGAAAGTATGCACAAAAGCTTATATCCCATAAATTCATAATTTACTATAATTTGGCTATGGCTGTATCTTTGTGCTACTTGTAGAAAATGTTAAAAGCTGCACTTTGATAGGAATAGATAGGAAGAGAAGATAGGGTGAGAAATAACTGGGCCTGAGTAAGAAGCATGAAATTCATTTAACCACTTAAAAAAGATTGCTTGTATGCTGAAACTGATATATTATTTAGAAATATTGTTATTCAAAGTAGATTTTAGATTACCTTTAATTAATAACACATTAGAGAAATTTAGTCATTCTCTTCTAAAATATTATCTAGTTAGATTTACAGTATTTTAAACAGGTTTTCTCCGAATTGGCCTGACATAATGAAATTTTACCTTTTTTTTTCAATAGGAAAAAGACATTTGATGGCTTCTTAGTTATTTAATAACTTCTTTTTCCTTTTCTTTTTTCTTTCCTTGGCTCTTTGCTCCTATTTTACTATTAAATTTTAGGAAGAGAGTCACAAATTTTGATTCTTAAGTGATAAGATGCATGGGGATTCTTGTAGAAGAAATGGTAGCCAGAAATAAATCCAAAGTGAACCATTGAACAGACTAATTGCTACAGCCTTCTTTCTTCTCTAGGCATATCCTGGTTGGACAGTTTTTCCTGATTTTACTAATTCAGATTGTACTGAGTGGTGGAAAGAGCAGTTCAGTGAATTTTATAAAACTCTGGAGTTTGATGGAGTGTGGATTGTAAGTTGTTATTTCAGGATCAAACCTATTTTGGGAACAAATATTCCAAATTGTGAGATAAACTTTGACTCTGATCTGTAATAAAATGGTTTGCTTGACCTAGTGGTATTTAAAATCCTTTTACTTGATGCTGAATTTATATGCAATAAGTTAGACTCCTCAAAACTCTGGGAAGTTTAACTCTGGATCTGCCACTGATTGGTTATTTCTTTTTGAGAAAGTCCTTTGTTTTCTCATGGCTTCAGCTTTTATCTCCATTAACTGTATTTTAACTTTAAAAATACTGTTTTATGAGAAGCTATTAATATAATTATTATTGTCACACTGATTCATTAAAATTTAAAATTACTTATTAGAGAATTATTTCATGAGCATCTTTTATTTTCAGGTGGGGATAGCTGGTGGGGATAGTTCCTTGAAATTTAAAAAATTAATTGTTTAGTAAAATCAGGCATCACCTACTTTTAGTCCATATTTAAAGAAGTAGATAGAAAATTTGGGGCTTCTAATTCAGTAAGCATTACTCAACAGCTAACTGTGCATCAGTAACATTTTCCATTTTGTGTATTTTGTGTCTTTGTAGGAAATGGATGAAGTATCTAGCTTTCTACAAAGTTCTGATCAAGACTGTGAAGTAAACAACTTCAACTTTCCTCCTTTCAAACCTCGTAAGTTTCAGCTTGTTTCCTAGTGATGGAGGGATGAGACGTGTTTAAGACAACCGCGATACTGCTTGGTGTGGCCAGGAGCAATCTACTTCCCAGTTCAAGGGACTCCCTGTCCAAACACCCTGACCACCCTGACCACTCTTCTGCTGGAGACCTTGCTTCATTGTTCGGTCTCTGATTACCTTCTCGTTGCCATGATCTAAGAGCAAGCACACGGTGGAAGCCGAATCTCCTGTAGTTGCAGAGTTTTACATACTTCCCACCCTGTTCACTGTCTCCAAACCCTTCATACACGTGGTTCAATGTTAAACTTAATAATCAGAGAATATCAGAGTACATTAAGGTACAGACTACCTGCCATTAAAGCAAATCTTTATTTTGTTAGCTTTTTTCTTTTTAAAAAAATTGTTGCTGATTTATTTTGGGCCGTGCTGGGTCTTCATTGCTGCCTGCGGGTTTTCCCTAGTTGTGGAGAGCAGCGGCTACTCTCTAGTTGTGGTGCATGGGCTTTTCAACTGCTGTGGTTACCCTTCTTGCAGAACACAGGTCTAGGACTTCAGGCTCAGTAGTTGTGGCACGCTGGGCTTAGTGGCCCCATTGCATGTGGGATCTTCTTGGACTAGGGACTGAATCCTTGTCTCCTACATTGGCAGACAGATTGTTTACCATTGAGCTACCAGGAAAGCCTTTTTGTTTTTTTTTTTTTTAAAAAAAAAGCTCATTAGCAACAGTTTAAAGTATGATTCCTTTTAGGTCTTTCCTATTTTTAAGGCCTTTTTCTAATGAGTTTTCCAATCCCTGTTATATGGCAAAACCAATACAATATTGTAAAGTAATTAACCTCCAATTAAAATAAATAAATTTAAATTAAAAAAAAAGAAAGAGTGTAAGTGTGTCAAAGAGAGAGGAAGAGGGAGAAACAGTGTATAATAGATTATGCTGGAATCTGGAAACAAGTGAACATCTCAGTGGATAAACACAAGTTTATTCACATAATACTCTCTTGTGGGACGTGTGACTCTCATCCAGCAATGATTCAGGGATCTAGTTACTTCCACAGTCTGTTCTCCCATCCCAGGGTCCTTTGCTTCCAACTTACTGGGTGAAAGAGAGGGTAGAGGGACTCTTATGGACACTCCTGGAAGTGGGGTGTATTTAATATATTCACATTCCTTTGGCCAGACTCCAATAACATAGTCTCAGCTTAATGTCAAGTGAAAGTGTGAAATATTCTCCCAGGAGGAGAGCACAGGCTTGCTGAGCCGCTGGCCAATTTCTTCCACTTTATTCTGACTTGTCCACTTTGTGTGCACCCCTGGACCAAGGTTTAGCCCTTTCTTTAGTCCCTTCTGGTCACTGCAGGAGTGGAGAAGTTTTCAGGCAGAGTCTTGACTTTCAACCATCTAACTTTTTGTAAAATCTACTGTTTGCTTCTCTCACTTATTCCTTTTTCTTAATTAAAATTTTTTTTTAGCCATGTTGGGTCTGCATTGCTACTCTCAGGCTTTCTCTAGGTGCAGCGAGTGGGGTCTACTGTTGAGCACCTTTAACAGCTTTCTCATTGTGATGCTTCTCTTGTTGCAGGGCAGGGGCTCCAGGCAGGCGGGCTTCAGCAGTTGTCGGGTGTGGGTGCAGTAGTTGTGGCGTACAGGCTTGGTTGCCACACTAAGTGAGGTCTCCCCAGGCCAGGGATCGGACCTGCGTCCTCTGCATTGGCAGGCAGATTCTTAGCCACTGGACCACCTGGGAAGTCTCACTCCTCCCTAGTCTCATCTTCATCTCTATGTTCCCTCAATTTTTCTTTCCACTATGAATCAGCTTATCATGTTTCCCTTTTAATCCCTTAGTTTTTTTCTTGGCCATAACCGAGTGTTTTCCTCTACAGAAAATGGCAGTCCTATCACCTTCTACCTGCTTCTGTTGAGCACCCCATTCTCTACCTGCTGGTCCTTAGTCTCCTTGTGTGTATAACCAGCTGCTTTGTTTTGTAGCTGGTTTGCTTCTTGGATTTTCAGGACTGGACAGTATACATTAGCGTGATAAAGATTTAGATAAATTAACTTTGACCCTGGGAAAATTTTAGTGTCATTTCTTATAATTGAAGTTGTCATGAATCTCATTCCACGATCTGAACTGTGCCAGAAACAGAATTTTCTTTATTTCTGAAAAAAACTTTCTGAAACTGTGCCTCATACTGAAGTCCTATATGGAGACAAGGCTTCATGAAGGCAGGTCCCCAGTCATCAGTCTTCAAGGAGAAGGGAAAAGAAGCAGGTGTATAAATTAGGAGTTTGGGATTAGCAGATACAAATTACTATGTATAAAGT
This sequence comes from Ovis aries, assembly GCF_016772045.2. NCBI lineage: Eukaryota > Metazoa > Chordata > Mammalia > Artiodactyla > Bovidae > Ovis > Ovis aries. The sequence goes on from NC_056057.1 coordinate 106,762,075, forward strand.
AGGTAGCCAACAAAGTCCTACTGAACAGCACAGGGAATTAGATTCAGTATCTTGTAATAAACCATAACAGAAAGGAATATATATATATATATACATATACATACACACACACACATATATATATGCACACACACACATACACATATATATCTGAATCACTTTGCTGTATACCAGAAATGAATACAACATCATAAATCAACTATATTCAATAAAAGCTAATAAAGAAAATGAAAAAAAAAAAGACAGTTGCAGATAAGGCAGAAAATACTGAGTATCTTAGGCATGAGAAAGGGAAAATACAGAAATAGTAGTGGTTTCTAGAGGCAAGATCTGAATTCTTATTCATGAAACCACTCCAATATCTTACATCACTTTTAAAAGAAAATCTAACTGGGGTGTGAATGTCTATAATATAAAAGTGAAAATGTCCACTGCCCTCATCAGTCCGTTCAGTTCAGTCGCTCAGTCGTGTCCGACTCTTTGCGACCCCATGAACTGCAGCACACCAGGCCTCCCTGTCCATCAGCAACTCCCGGAGTTCTCTCAAACTCATGTCCATTGAGTCAGTGATGCCATCCAGCCATCTCATCCTCTGTTGTCTCCTTCTCCTCCTGCCCCCAATCCCTCCCAGCATCAGAGTCTTTTCCAATGAGTCAACTCTTCGCATGAGGTGGCCAAAGTACTGGAGTTTCAGCTTTAGCATCAGTCCTTCCAAAGAACACCCAGGACTGATCTCCTTTAGAATGGACTGGTTGGATCTCCTTGCGGTCCAAGGGACTCTCAAGAGTCTTCTCCAACACCACAGTTCAAAAGCATCATTTCTTCGGTGCTCAGCTTTCTTCACAATCTAACTCTCACATCCATGCACGACCCCTGGAAAAACCATAGCCTTGACTAGACGGACCTTTGTTGGCAAAGTAATGTCTCTGCTTTTCAATATGCTATCTAGGTTGGTCATAACTTTCCTTCCAAGGAATAAGCACTGCCCTCTGCCCTCATACCTGTTCTCTATTCTTCTTGACAAAATACATGTTGATAAATGCAAGTGCTTTGTTTATATTTAAACTCAGATGAACAATTGCTCTGAACATGTTTTCTCACGTGCCTAAGTACTGTTCTTTGTGAGCTCATGGAAATGCAAATTAATTTTAATGATCTAGCTCAGGGTAGGCCCCAGGTGCGTGTGTGCTCAGCTGTGTCTGACTCTGCAACCCGTGGACTATAGCCCACCAGGCTCCTCTCTCCATGGCATTCTCTAGGCAAGAATACTGGAGTGGGTTGCCATTTCCTACTCCATGGGATCTTCCTGACCCAGGGATTGAACCCACATCTCTGGTGTCTCCGGCATTGGCAGGCAGGTTCTTTAGCACCAAGTCACCTAGGAAGCCCAGGCCCTGGGTAGGAAGTACCATTTAGGATATTTAAAATCTGGAAAGGATTTTCTCAGGCGGATACTATCAGGGAAGATCAGTAACCAGGAAACAAGTGATTGGGTAGTTCTTTTGTTCAGTTGGTGGACAGGGATATGCCTCACAGATGGGTGTTTTCCCACAGGAGTTCTGGACCACTTGCTTTTCTCAAGAACCCTCTGCATGGACACAGAGTTTCGTGAGGGCCTTCACTACGATGTCCACAGCTTGTATGGCTACACCATGGCAAGAGCCACGGATGTGTAAGCATGGGTTTCCTCCTAATTCCAGATTTGGGGAGGTGGGAGGCGAAGGGTTTCTCTTGTCTTTCATCACTGTATATTTCAAATATTTTTGTGGTTATAAGCATATGGAAACTCAGATCTTACAGGGTACTTAAGAGGTTTTCCTCATAATCCCAGGTTTTTAAGCAGGATTATTTTTGATTGGCTTCATTATTTCAGGAACTTCACTATTTTGAAGATACTCAAAGGCAATAACATGCAAGATATTTAGAGGTCCCAACTGAACATTAGTACTTGCTTCGGTCCTATTACTGAATGTACTAAGATCACCACACTAGGGTTGCCTGATTCAGCCAATAAAAATACAGGCTACCCAGTTAAATCCACACTTGTTGTTTTTATTGTTCAGTTGCTCAGTCATTTCTGACTCTTTGTGATCCCATGGAGTACAGCACACCAGGCTTCCCTATTCTTCATCATCTCCCAGAGTTTCCTCAGACTCATGTCCATTGAGTCAGTGATGCCATCCAACCATCTCATCCTCTGTCATCCCCTTCTCTTCCTGCTCTCAGCTTTTCCCAACATCAGGGCCTTCTCCAGTGAGCTGGCTCTTCATATCAGGTGGCCAAAGTATTGGAGCTTCAGTGTCACCATCCATCCTTCCAGTGAATATTCAGGGTTGATTTACTTTAGGATTGACTGCAAGGGACTCTCAAGAGTCTTCTCCAGCACCACAGTTCAAAAGAATCAATTCTTCAGTGCTCAGCCTTCCTTATGGTCCAGCTCTTACATCTGAACATGACTACTAGAAAAACCATAGGTTTACAATCTGCTTAATGTGCCAAAATCTTATTATTTATATATATACATATTTTTTTTTTCTTGCTGGACTGTCAGTTTTTAAGATTAAAGGTGCTCATGTATCCCTAGTGTACAAACTAAAACAGACTTGTTGAATGAATAAATGCTGGGCCTGAGGAAGAGAAGGTCAGGATGGGCCCCCGAGGGACCTAATTCTAGAGGCAGAGTCTGTGTTGACTTTGTCTTCCAGCACCATTTTGCCATCATGACTTTTTATTAATGCTGAATCATCCAGATCAGAGTAGATCCTCGTCTAGTAAATGAAAAATTGTTTATTTCAATGAAAGATAAGCTTCAAGAAGGACACGCATTTCTGATTTTCTGTCTTATTTTTCTGGCTTCTTTTTCTCTTTCTCTACTTTTCATGAGAAATAAACTAGGTGAATAAGACTCAGTTTCCCCATCTTTGAAATGAGAGACTTGGATCAATGTTTTCTATAGCAGCAGTAGGGTTAGTCACTCAGTCGTGTCTGACTCTTTGCGACCCCGTGGACTGCAGCCCACCAAGCTCTTCTCTCCAAAGGATTCTCCAGGCAAGAATATGGGAAGGGGTTGCCATTTCCTCCTCCAGGAGATCTTCTAGACCCAGGGATTGAACCCGAGTCTTTGGCATTTCAGACAGATTCTTTATTCACTGTCTGAGCCACCAGGGAATCCCATGTTTCCTATAGTACCTTCCCATTTTATCTGTACACTTAGATGTGCCAGCCTAAGGATGGAAGGTAAGAGGGAGAGGGCATAAATAGCCAGGGCAAAAAGGAAGAGTAAGGAAGGGTAGTAGGAAGGAAAGAGACTTTAAATTGCATTATTGTTAGTGTCTCCATGTGACAAAGTGCTTTAACATCATGATGGGGTTGATTAAAACATTCTACTAGCTCTGGCTGAGAGTTAAAAGGTAACTATGACTGAGTAAGGAGTAAACACCCTTCTACCTTCCCTAGGTCACGCAGAATGACCTAAATTTCCAGAGGACTGTGGAAATAACCATAACTTAGCCTTCAGGTTGGGGGCAGAGATGGCTGAAAAAAAAAATGGGATCTGGGCATCAGGAGAACTTAAGTCTTGTGTCTTCCCTGGTGGCTCAGAAGGTAAAGAATTCACCTACAGTGCAGGAGACCCGAGTTCGATCCATGAATTGGGAAGATCCGGTGGAAAAGGGAATGGCTACCCACTCCAGTATTCTTGCCTGGAGAATTCCATGGACAGAGGAGCCTGGTGGGCTACAGTCCATGGGGTCGCAAAGAGTTGGACACAACTAAGTGACTAACACTTTGACTTTCACACCAAGTCTTGGATCTAATGAGTATTTGGCTCCATCTTAGCTGGCAGTCCAGTCTGGGGAAAGTGGTTACTGATACACCCGAAGGAGGAAATTCACTTCCATCTAGCCTGAAAGCAGAAGACCAGATTCTTTCAGAGATCAGACCCTGACCATAAATAGGTCAAACCTGAATGGTAGGAAAGAGAAATGAAAAGATCTCTCAGCAAGCTTTAATCTCTGAGCTGGGAAAAAACAGTTATCTCCTCTGTGTTACCTTAACGGCTGAGCTTTAAGTAAACTGTAACTGCAGATAAGGTCATACCTGTTTGAGTTTCACTCTATAAAGCTGAATGTGTTTCTTTCATGACTGAAAGAAGTGTTTCTTTCATGACAGAAGGCAATAATCCCTCTGACCAGCAGCAATAAGGGCAAAGTGTCTGCCAATCTAGACCAAAAGAGAGACAAGGACGAGAACTGAAGAGTGTGTCCTCTCCTCCAACCTACTCCCATCTTTTGATCATTGAATTGTTAGAACGGAGCACGTCTTTTTCATGAATCAGCCTCCTAATTCAGAATTTTCCTCCTTTTGTCATTCTAAGTCATTCTGCATGCAGAGACTCTCCATAAAATCCTTAGGAATGCGAAGTAAGGAAGCGTTGGTGGTTGTGTTGGTGTCTATGACGAATTACCTGAGGCCTGTTGATAACGTTTTCTCAGACCATGTGTTGAAAGGAAAGATAAAAGAACTGGCCTGCAAAGAGCTAGCCGCCATTGTGTTACTGTCAAGTGTTACTGTCTTGCAGTTGTATTATTGTTCAGTTTTGGAGTCTAAAGGAAGGTGTGAACTATTTAGTGTGAAAGAAGAAAGATGGCAGAGGCCTTTTAGTAAAGTGCCTACGTAAGAAAGTGTGCAGAATAGAAGCTAAGAAAATAGCCCACATCTAGCAGAAAATATAAATATTTTCCTTGTATTACATATAAAACATGTAATAAAATATTACATATCAAATGAAACTATATAGAAAAGACAGCAAAGGAATTAAAAACAGAATCCAAAGATAATAGCTTCAGGATTCAGGGTGGTATAATATATAGTTAATAACGTTATTAATAATACTAACTATATGCAATTATCTTTCTGAATTCTGTTTTTAATTCCTTTGCTCTCTTTTCTATATAGCTTTATTTGATATATAATATTTTATGTGTAATACAAGGAAAATATTTTATATTTCAGTTGTTTTTAACTTTATAAAGACTGCCATATATCATCCTTGACATTTCACTTGTCGGTTCATTTGTTATTCTCATTTCAATTATTATTTTGTATAGATTACAAATTTCTCATATTAGACATTGCTAATGAGAAGTTGTGAAGCTTCAGAGGAACCAGGTGCTTGGAGCTGTACACACTCTCTTCTTGGGCCAGCAGTGGGTACAGGGTTGCAGCCTGAGCTGGTGTTGTGCTGAACAAGATTACTGATGGGCAGCAAGGCATGGGAGCAAGGAACATTGACGAAACCTTGTCTAGAGGGAGAAGACAGGACCAAGAACCCAGAACACGGTTCCAGGGTAGTTTTGACCCCAAAGGCAGAGCACAACGTGTTCCAACAAGATAGAGAAAACATAATCAAGAGGATAGGAGCTTAGAGAAATTCCTTGGTGGGGGGGTGATCTGTAGAGGTTTGTACTGACATGTGAGATCTGAAACTTTATCCAGAAGAGAGAAAGAAAGTCTTAAACTTGCCAAACTAGTTTGCTTTCCTGATTCCCGACACTTTAGTGTTTTTCTGAGTTTGATTGGAAGGCCCATTACTGCCCTGGGGGTAGGTGAGTCCTAGTCATTCCAGCTCACTTAACTGTATTCCTTTTAAGGGCCATGGAGACTATCTTCCCCAAAAAGAGACACTTCATCTTATCACGTTCTACTTTTGCGGGATCTGGCAAATTTGCTGCTCATTGGTTGGGGGACAATGCAGCCAGATGGGACGATCTCCGATGGTCCATCCCTGGGATCCTGGAGTTCAACCTATTCGGCATCCCCATGGTGAGTTCCATTCTGAAACGAGGAGCTTTCACCATTTGTCCTTTGACACTGTTTTCATCACCAGACTTTGAGGCTGTCTGGAAACCAAGGAGCATGTATTTCACTGTGACATGTATTGGGAAAATAAACTTTTTTTGGCTGTGCTGCCTCTTCATTGCTGTGTATGGGCTTTCTCTAGTTGCCGTGAGTAGAGGCTACTCTCGCGGTGCTCGGGCTTCTCATTGCAGTGATTTCTTCTTGCAGAGTACAGACTCTAGGCCCGCAGGCTTCAGTAATTGTGGCTTTCAGGCTCAATAGTTGTGGTGCGCAGGCTTAATTGCTCCGCAGCATGTGGGGTTTTCTTGGACCAGGGAGCAAACCCATGTCCCCTGCATTGGCAGGCAGATTCTTAACCACTAGACCACCAGGGAAGCCTGGGAAAATCCATTTTTATGTGCCTTGTGAGCTGTCTTCTGAAGGTAGAATGGTAAACGTAACACATATTAGTGTCACAGAAAATCCCATCAGCAGAGAATCTATAAATGCCAAACCTTGAAAGCGAAAGCTGAATGTTGAGGAAGAGCCCTTAAAAAGACAGTTTTCTTCTTGTCAGTAGATTTGCCAATCATACTTGTTTCTTTCTCCCATTTGGCCAAATGGGACTTCCTTATGCATGGAAGGATGGAAATAAGAGATGCTATTTTTCCGTATCATATAGGTACCCAGTCAATGCCCTCTCCTCTCTCACTGACCATGCGCTTGTGTGTGTGCTAATTCTCCAGGTAGGTGCCAACATCTGTGGTTATACAGAGAATGTCACAGAGGAGCTCTGCAGACGGTGGATGCAGCTGGGAGCATTTTATCCACTGTCGAGGAATCACAATGGGCCTGGGTTCAGGGTAAGGTTCCGGGAGAAATGATGGAGACTTCTTGAATTTTATGATCTACTTATGCTTATGTAGGATTGAAGAAAATCCTACAGGGTGGCCCTACTTGCAGAGGCAGAATAGATAACCCTTGGGCGACAGGCTTCAAAACAGGGTGTGGGGATGAGGGTATGTGGGGAATAGAATGCATGTGACCAAATGGTTCCGTTGCTGGAAACTCACCAGTAAGGCGAGAAGCATTCGAAAGTGTCCATGGTGCTGCTATTGCTTCTGTCGCTTGCTGTTTTGTCTCTAAGTCTTGTCTGACTCTCTTGCAATGCCATAGGCTGTAGCCCTCCAGGCTCCTCTGTCCGTGGGATTTCCCAGGCAAGAATACTGGAGTGAGTTGCCATTTCCTTCTCCACCCCTGGACCCAGGGATCAAACCCACGCCTCCTACATTGGCCTGCAGATTATTTACCGCTGAGCCACCAGGGAAGCCCCATTGCTTCTGTTACCACCTTATATAAGTTGAGACAGAGTCCACTGGGCTTTTCTTCAGTTAATACAAGGGAAACTTCTCCAAGATAAAGGAAGGATTTAGGGAGGGACAGGCCAGGAACTTGAACTTTGTTTTCACCTCGTTACACACTCTGTCTTTCTACGAATGGTTCATGAAACCACCCCCACTGCTTCTCATGACTCATCATACTTTTAGCCTCTTCTATATAAGGTCCTATTTTTGATGGGCAAGTATAGCTGTAGGTTTGAAGTCCCCTTTTTTAAAGTATATTAAATTTTATTATATGTTGCTAGACTTTTCCGGAATGACTGTAAAATTGACATTTCACCTAGTACTGTGTCTCCTTTCTCCCTACATTCCTTTTTTTTTTTTTTTAAGGTGGAGTACATTTGATTTACAATGTGGTATTAGTTTCAGGTGCACAGCAAAGTGGATCTATTATACATATTCATATATCCACTCTTTCTAGATTCTTTTCCCATATAGGTCATTACAGAGTATTGAGTCGAGTTCCCCGTGCTATATAGGAGGTCCTTACTAATTGTCTATTTTATATACAGTGATGTGTATATGTCACTTCCAATCTCCCAGGTTATCCCTGCCCCTACCCCTTCCCCTCTCATGATCATAAGTTGGTTTTCTACATCTGTGACTCTGTTTCTGTTTTGTAAATACATTCTCTGGTACCATTTGCTTAGAATCTGCATATAAGCAATATCATATATTTGCCTTTCTCTTTCTGATGCACTTCACTCCTTGTGACAACCCCTGGGTCCATCCATGTGGCTCCAAATGGCATTATTTCATTTTGCTCTATTTCACGGCTGGGTAATATTCTACTGTGTATGTGCACCTCATCTGTACCCACTCCTCTGTCGACGGACATTTACTCCAAGTCCCCCTGAAGGAGATGTCTTTGGTGATGCTTTGGTGATGCTAGGGATGAGTAAGGTGGGATGCTCTTTCTTCTAACGACCTCATCCACAATCGAAATATTTCATTTGAGTGGTTTAGCTCTTAATAGACTAATTAGAGTAACTTATTGATGGTCATTTTAGTTTTGGTTCTCAATTGTATCCAATGACATGTCTCTAACTTGGGAAAGACTCGCAGCCAAGTTTTTTATCCCTGGCCTTTCCTTGCTATTGGTGATCTATAGAGAGATAAACTATTTCTGGACTTCTAAGCAAGGGGCTGGGAGCAGGTAGGGTGGGCTCACTTTCTGAAGAGATGGCCTGGAAGCACTTAATACAGACAAGTGCACTCAGAGCACATAGGTTTTTGGGTTCCAGGGCCTTTTTCCTCTCCTCTCAACTAGTGCTGTTCAATAGCATAATAATGAGAGCCATACATCTAAGTTTAAGTGTAAATTTTTTTTAAATGAGAAGAAATGGGGTCAATTATTCTTAATATATTTTATATAATTCAATATATCCCTAACATTATAATTTCAGTCTGGATTTGACACTAATATTAATGAGCTATTTTATATTCTTTTTTTCTACTAATTAAGTCTTCAAATTATGTGTGCATTTTACACTTGACAGTGCATATCAATTAGGATGCTAACTTTTCAGTAGTTGGAGTTAAGTGTAATCCTACCAAAATAATAATGTTTAATGGAAAAAATGTTTTATGTTGATTCCATTTTTAGGGTTATATTTAAATGGGTTAAAATAAAATGAAATGAAAAGTTCTGTTCCTCAGTCTTCCTAACCCCATCTCAAGTGTGGAGTAGCCTCATGTACCATGTAGCCACCATATGGATGGTGCAGCTCTGGACATTCTCTGTTGGAGACCAAACTGATGGAGGCTATGGAGTGTTGTTTTCTTTGATGTTTTTCCTCAGGATTTTCATGAGTTGCACACTGGGGCCACTGAGTGGTCTCGTGGAATAGTTCTATGCAGAAGGAGAGAAATGGGCATCTTAGGGATGAAAGAAAAAATTTAAACAATTTTCTCTAAAATTTTTCCAGAAATAGAATACAAGATGACTGATCTAAATATGGCACGCATATCTTTCACATCTTTCCAACTATAGTGAGAATGAACGTAATGACTGCTCATCATTAATGGAAAATTTCTGTTTCTGGGAAGCAAATTAGATTTTTCATCTAAAGCGTTCTTTTTTTTTTTTTTTGTCTGTTCTTGGATAAAATCTAATAAGGGCTTCCCAGGTGGCTCAATGAGCTTGCTTGCTCAGCAGGAGACATGGGTTCGATCCCTGGCTCTGGAAGATCCCTAGAGAAGGAAATGGCAACCTATTCCATTGCTCTTGCCTGAAAAATCCCATGCACAGGAGCCTGGCAAGCTACAGTCCATGGGATCATGAAGAGTTGGACATGACTTAGTGACTAAAAGACAACAGTATCTACTAAAGGCTGTACTTATGATTTTTTTTTTTTGCACATTGTATATTGAAGAACAAATAGAGGTCATTGTCTTTGGAATAGAGAAAATAAAACATATTTTGATGGTGAAAACATTACAGACAAAACCAGACATAAATTTTAAATTTGCAAATTTCTAAAACTGTAAGGAAAGGGAGAGAAGGATTGCACATCATGGTGGTAGGCAGTGTGGCTTAATGCCATCGGTTTCAAATAGTATTTTTGTAGGAGTGGTTCAGATGGTAAAGAATCTACCTGCAATGTGGGGGACCTGAGTTCGATCCCTGGGTTGGGAAGATCTTCTGGAAAAGAGAATGGCAATCCACTCCAGTATTCTTGCCTGGAAATTTCCATGGACTGATCCACCTGGCCGGTTATAGTCCATGGGGTCACAAGGAGTCACACATGACTGAGCAACTACACTTTCACTTTTCACAACTTTATTGCATTATATGCCAAATGAAGTATTATCAGAAACCTTAATGAATAACATACATTGGAGCAACAGCTCTAGGGGAGTAGGGCCCATTATAGCCCCTTTATCTCCATGGCCACTTCTGAGGGCCTCTCAATTACCCTGAGGCTGCAGATGTGTCATAGATTGGCAGATGTATCAAATTTAAACTCTGCCACTTGCTTACAATTTGACATTCAGGAAGTCATGTAATCTTTGATACTATTTTTCCATCTATAAAATGAAGAAGGAGAACCAAGATCCTTGCAGTTCTAGAAATGCTTTGATATCCTCTGAATTGGGAAACATGACTGCTTTCCCTTGAGAAAGCTTGTTATCCCAAGAGAGCTTCAGAGATTTGATGGAAATATTTAGATTGCTTACATTTCCTTCTAGGACCAGGATCCTGCTGCCTTCAGTGAAAACAACGCTATGCTATTGGAATCCTCCAGATACTATCTGAACATCCGCTACACCCTGCTGCCCTATCTCTACACCCTTTTCTACCGAGCTCATACCCTGGGCGAGACCGTAGCAAGGCCCCTCGTCCACGAGTAAGCTTCCTGACCTGCAAAGACTCCCTTTCAGATCAGAACGTCACTGACCTTGCTAGTAGCAGCAAGGTTAGTTAGGACCCTGCTGCCCTACCAAGTGCGGCTATTTTGTATTCAGGCTTTACCTGCCTTCTCTGTTTTCCAGGTTCTACCAGGACCCAGCCACCTGGGAGGTGCACGAGCAGTTCCTCTGGGGGCCTGGACTCCTCATCACGCCTGTTTTATATGAAGTGTGTTTATAATCTGAACAATGGGGTGGACTCTCCCACTTGTTCTCGTGGATTTACAGCTGAATAAGCTGGGGCCCGAGTGTCTGTGTTTAAAGATAAATCTGACTACAAATAGGAGGGAGAGAGCACGAAAATTCGGAAATTAGAAAAATAGTAATTATTGATCTCACTCTCAATTTGCCAAGCCAAACAATCTCCATTTTGCAAAATTACCCTAAAGCTTGTTTCCTTAAGCATTGGCCTTGGTACTGATGGGGGCTTTGAATACCTAAGAGTTCAGGCTGATCATCTGTCTGTGCTTCCTGTTCACCAGAGGGGGTGTGTCTTAAAGTCAGAGTAGGGGAAGAGAAGAGGTGGGGAGAGGAGTGTGGAGGGCGAGAAGAGTGCTGGGTAAGGGGAGGGTGTTACTCTGGAATCCCTGTAGGAAGGACCAAGTAAAATCAAGCGCAGGGGTGAGTAGTGAAGAGTAGGAGAGGGGTCAGGATTATGCTGATCTGTTTATAAACATGAGAGATGGCTCATGGACTCAAGTCAAAGGCCCTTGGAGCTGACCTTTTAGCCCCAGCATCTCATGGTAGGTCCTGCCAGCTCACAAGTAATCCTCCTGCAAAGCTCTCTGGAGGGCCTAGCTGCTTCATTCTCCTCCTATCAGATTACACAAGGAACCCAGGAAATACACTTCCTCTGCTTTTCTCAGCAGTCTCCAAGCAAAACAATCTTCATTTCTAGGAACAGCTCTGTTTTGGTTAATCTGCCCAGTTTTTCTGAGGATCTGTATTTTACTTGCGGGATGTGTGATCCCAACCTTCTCTCTGGAGTGTTGCGATGAGCACATGCCACCATGGGTGAGGGTGTTGTGTAAACTGTAAAGGGTTGTGACAGTGTTGCTCACTGTTATGTTTCCCCAGGGTTTGAACTATGCAAGAGCATACATACCCGACGCCATCTGGTATGACTATGAAACGGTGAGTGAGTCTCGGGTCCTTGGGGTAGGCTAGTAGAACAAGGTTTTACATGTTGTTGCTTGTGGGTACGTTCCTGGGAAGAAGGCCTTTCCTGAGGCACAGTGAAATAATTTGAATGACTAGAGTAGGTTTATGGAAATTTTCGGTAGATTTGACTGGCTATTCTGCAGCCATGTGGACTAGTAGTGGGCCTTAGGTTGTGATGATCTACAGAGTTAAAACCCAAGTGGGAAATCACACACAGCGTGGTGTAATATAGGGAAATAGGATAGGCTGGAGTCTTGGCTCTGCTATTTCCTGTGCACCTTGGGCAAGTCACTTCGCTTTGGGAGGTGCGGTGGCGGGGGATCCTCTGCTTTCCTCTTGCTTAAAATGAAGCAACTGAACTAGATAATTCCAATGTCACTTGTAGCCCAAATAACATATTTTCTGGTCTTTTCCCCTTTTGTTGGCTAGCAAGTAGCCATAGAATGGAGGAAACAATTTGTGGAGCTGCTGCTGCCAGGTGATAGGATAGGACTTCACCTCCGAGGGGGCTACATCTTTCCCATCCAGCGGCCAAACACGACCACAGAGGCCAGGTAAGCTCCTCACTCTTCTGAGGGTGCAGAGTGTTATGGGGAAGAAAAATTGGAACTGAAAGTGAATCAACTAAGGGAAAATAGCTTCAGTAACACATCTTTCTCACTTCCTCTCAAGGTCAGCCCAAAATTGGCATCTTCATTTAGCAGGGGATAGCTGTAGCCTCGGTTCCTTTACATTCCCATTGTCTTTCACTTGTAAGTTGCATCAAATTGTAAGGGTGGTCAAAATAATCACTCATGAGGATTCCCCAGGTCCAAAAGCATCCTCAAATAGATTTCCTTAGGCATGAGACAATGCGAGTTAATAGGAGGTAAGAGATACCATATGAAAATCAACATAGATTTAAGGTCAAGAGCTAGAAAATTTGGGTTTGAGCCTCAGATCTGCTACATACAAGAAGCATTACCATGGGCAACTTACTTTGTGTGTCTCTGCTCATCCTTAGTAAACTAGAGATGATGGTAGTTCAACTTCTTAGAGTTATTAAGAGGCTCAGATGAAATAATAGATATGGTTTAAGGAATACAGGATGCTTAGAAGAGTGCCAGCCACGTGGAAAGCATCCAGTAAGTACTAATTGTTAGTATTATCACAAGTGCAGTTCTCAGCAAGAACTGCCTCCAATCTACTGTTCTTAAGCTCATTCACTACTCACCTCTGCTGCCTACCCACACCCTGCTTCCGTGTTTTCAGACACCATCAGTATCTACTTAATAGCTGAGATTGACTCCAAAATGGTCTGTCCCTGGGGCATGAAGGGGGCTGGCTTAAGACCATTCTATCTCTTCTTCATTCTCTGAGAATTGCTCCTTTACAGCCGGAAGAACTCTCTGGGACTCATCATTGCCTTGGACTCTAAGCGAGAAGCAAACGGAGAGCTGTACTGGGATGATGGTGTCTCTAAAGGTAGACTTCCTTATGGGACCATCACTGTGCTTCTCCGTGGCAGCTCATCTCAGCAGACTGCCCAGTATGGCACGAGCTTTGTTATCACTGATGCTTATTTCTATAGCTTAGAATCAATGCATTCTTAAAGTTCCTCTAGCCAAACACATACATTAAAATAGACTTCAGATGAGCAACTTGTGTGTTATTGACTCTATCAAAGCAAAAGATATGATTGGATTTAGTTTATTCCTTTCTCTGGATATCACTATTAATAATACATTATGTTAATGTGTATATGTGCTCAGTTGAGTCTGACTCTTTGCGACCCCATGGCCTGTAGCCTGCCAGGCTCCCCTGTCCATAGAATTTCCCAGGCAAGAATGCTGGCACAGGTTGCCATTTCCTACTCCAGGGGATCTTCCTGGCCGAGGGATCAAACCGGCGGCTCTGGTGTTTCCTGAATTGGCAGGCAGATTTTTTACCACTAGCACAACCTAGGAAGCTACAAATTATTAATAGATTGTAAAATATTGCCTTGGTTGCTATTGAGAGGCAAGTATCTAATTTGTGTGGTGTTTTTTCACACATAAGTACCTCACATAAGCTTCGGGTCTTATTATATAAAAATCTGCCCTACATAGAATTAGCATTTATTAATAGTTCTTGGCTATTTATTATTGGGCCATGTGCAGGGCCTAAACTTTCCAGGTGACTCAGTGGGTAAAGATCCCACCTGCAAATGCAGGAGATAGAAGTGAGGCAGGTGCAATCCCTGGGTCGAGAAGATCCCCTGGAGGAGGGCATGGCAACCCACTCCAGAATTCTTACCCACAGTATCCCCATGGACAGAGGAGCCTGGCGAGCTACAATCCATAAGGTCACAGAGTCAGACACGACTGAAGTGACTTAGCACACAAGACATAGCCATTGCCCTTGAGGAAGTCCTGGTCCAGAGAAAGGGAGGGCATGTAGATAGCTACAAATGCAAGTCAAAATGTTTTTTTTTTTTTAAATTATTTGTTTATTTATCGTATTGTTTATTTTTGTCTGTGCTGGGACGTCTTTGCTGTGTGGGCTTTTTCTCTTGTGACGAATGAGGGCTACTCTCTAGCTGTGGTGCATGGCTTCTCGTTGCGGTGGAGCACAGGCGCCAGGGCACGTGGGCTTCAGCAGTTGCGGCTCCCAGGCTCTAGAGCACAGGCTTAGCAGTTGCAGTGCACGGGCTTAGTTGCCCCATGGCATGTGGGACCTTCAGGAACCAAGGATTGAACTCAGATCTCCTGCACTGGCAAGCACATTCTTTACCACTGAGCCACCAGGGAAGCCCCCAAAATGCTTTAAATGCTGACAAAATGGTTCCAACTATGCCGTGGAGTTCAGAGGAGGGAGTAGTTACTGGCGCCTGGAGTAGTCCAGGAGAGTCTGCAAAAAAAACAGGTAGAACTCGGGGGAGCAGAGCTAGTTGGCAGAGGCGTTCCAGGGGAGAGAAGAGGATGCCCAACTGTTCTGCTTGCTGTAGTAACTGGCCCTCCTCCATCTTTCTCTTTCAGATGCTGTAACTGAAAATAGTTATATTCTGTATAATTTTTCCATCACCTCTGTAAGTACTGTTTTTGGGGGAACCCACAGGGCATGCTCTTTTTTGTGACTGCTTTTTTGAGTTTTGGGTTTTCTGGAGTTGCTTGCCTTTGTGGGCAGTGCCTCATTGCCACAGTCCCAGGAAGGATTAGCATTAAAATGAAAATTTTTAATCTGAGTTAGAAACATTAACCGATAGAAAATCAGCATGTGTTTGGTGAAGAAGTTGTCTGTTTTTCTGAAAAAAAAAAAAATCATTGTTTTTGAGTTTTATATGATGAGTCTGGGCTTCCAAGATGTACCCTTATTTGAGAGAGTATAAGTGGGTGGCGGTGTGGATGGGGCGTGATGAGGTATGCCTGTTGAAGTTGTTCCATCAAGGAACTTCCTTTCTAGCCCCTAAAGCTTGGCCTTGGGCACAGGTATTATGGGGTGGTTTTGAGAGATTGGGAGATACAGTGCGTTACTTGCTGGGTGTCTGCTTCCCAAGGGGACCAAGAGGAAGAATGGCAGTAAGGCTGGAAGGGGATGGGAGCACCCTGAATTGGTTTTCTTAGATGTCTGTTTGTGCATGGGCAGAACTTTCCTGTGTGGGACTCTCACTCCCTTATTCCTTCTTTCTTTTAAATTCATATTGCCTTTTATTTTTTAAATGTTTATTTATTTGGCTGCATTTGGCCCTAGTTGCCATGCACAGGCTTAGTTGCTCCATGGCATGTGGGATCTTAGTTCCCTGACCAGGAATCAAGCCCACATCCCTTGTATTCTAAAACAGATTCTTAATAACTGGGCCACCAGGGAAGTCCCATGTGCTGAGTTACTCAGTCTTGTCTGACTCTTTGTGACCCCATGGACTCTAGCCCACCAGACTCCACTGTCCATGGGGATTCTCCAGATGAGAATACTGGAGTGGGTTGTCATGCCCTCCTCCGGGGGATCTTCCCAACTCAGGGATCGAACCCAGGTCTCCTGCATTGCAGGTGGATTCTTTACCACCTGAGCCACAGGGAAGTCCGGGAAGTCCATTATTGCTTTTTAAATGATACTTTTTGTATTGACATAACTATAGGGCCCCATTTTATAAGAAATAATACAGAGTTCCCTTGTACTCTTTACCCAGTTCCCCCTAATTGGAACATCTTATAAGACTATAGTACAATTTTACAACAAGAATATTGACATCTATACTATTGAAAGATTGTTGCTGAGCTGTGAAAGACTCTGGGATTCTTGGCCTCTAGAGGAGAGGAATTCAATCCGGGGCCAATTCGAGGCTTGATCACTCAGAGCTTTTGTGTATTAAAGTTTTATTAAAGTATAAAAGGGTGACAATATACAGCCTTGACGTACTTCTTTTCCTATTTGGAACCAGTCTGTTGTTCCATGTCCAATTCTAACTGTTGCTTCCTGACCTGCGTACAGATTTCTCAAGAGGCAGGTCAGGTGGCCTGGTATTTCCATCTCTTTCAGAATTTTCCACAGTTTATTGTGATTGACACAGTCAAAGGCTTTGGCATAGTCAATAAAGCAGAAATAGATTTATTTCTGGAACTCTCTTGCTTTTTCCATGATCCAGTGGATGTTGGCAATTTGATCTCTGGTTCCTCTGCCTTTCCTAAAACCAGCTTGAACATCAGGAAGCTCACGGTTCACGTGAACTTTGGGATTGCAATGAAAACTGACCTTTTCCAGTCCTGTGGCCACTGCTGAGTTTTCCAAATTGGCTGGCATATTGAGTGTAGCACTTTCACAGAATCATCTTTCAGGATTTGAAACAGCTCAACTGGAATTCCATCACCTCCACTAGCTTTGTTCCTAGTGATGCTTTCTAAGGCCCACTTGACTTCACATTCCAGGATGTCTGGCTCTAGATGAGTGATCATACCATCGTGATTATCTGGGTCGTGAAAATATTTTTTGTACAGTTCTTCTGTGTATTCTTGCCACCTCTTCTTAAGGAGTACGTCAAGGCTGTATATTGTCACCCTGCTTATTTAACTTCTATGCAGAGTACATCATGAGAAATGCTGGACTGGAAGAAACACAGGCTGGAATCAAGATTGCTGGGAGAAATATCAATAACCTCAGATATACAGATGACACCACCCTTATGGCAGGAAGTGAAGAGGAACTAAAAAGCCTCTTGATGAAAGTGAAAGTGGAGAGTGAAAAAGTTGGCTTAAAGCTCAACATTCAGAAAATGAAGATCATGGCATCCCATCCCATCACTTCATGGGAAATAGATGGGGAAACAGTGTTAGACTTTATTTTGGGGGGCTCCAAAATCACTGCAGATGGTGATTGCAGCCATGAAATTAAAAGACACTTACTCCTTGGAAGAAAAGTTATGACCAACCTAGATAGCATATTCAAAAGCAGAGACATTACTTTGCCGACTAAGGTCCGTCTAGTCAAGGCTATGGTTTTTCCTGTGGTCATGTATGGATGTGAGAGCTGGACTGTGAAGAAGGCTGAGCGCTGAAGAATTGATGCTTTTGAACTGTGGTGTTGGAGAAGACTCCTGAGAGTCCCTTGGACTGCAAGGAGATCCAACCAGTCCATTCTGAAGGAGATCAGCCCTGGGATTTCTTTGGAAGGAATGATGCTAAAGCTGAAACTCCAGTACTTTGGCCACCTCATGTGAAGAGTTGACTCATTGGAAAAAACTCTGATGCTGGGAGGGATTGGGGGCAGGAGGAGAATGGGACAACAGAGGATGAGATGGCTGGATGGTATTACTGACTTGATGGACGTGAGTCTGAGTGAACTCTGGGAGTTGGTGATGGACAGGGAGGCCTGGTCTGCTGCGATTCATGGGGTGGCAAAGAGTCGGACACGACTGAGCGACTGAACTGAACTGAAAGTATAAAAGAGATAGAGAAAGCTTCTGACATAGATATCAGAAGGGAGTAGAAAGAGTGCCGCCCTCCCACCCCCGCTAGTCTTTAGCAGGGAGTTATATAGCTACTAGCATTCTGCTAATTAGAGAAAGGAAATGTGTCAAAACTCAGAGAGTGGCACCAGGCCCCTCACCCACAACATGTATTTTGAGATAACATTGGTGCAGGTGAGTCATCCCAGGCCATAAAATGATTGACATGAATCTTGAAGAAAGTCAGGTTTTCAAGCAAATACATAGTCTCATTAACATAACTTAAGACAACATTTGCATGAGTAAAACACGCTGGTTTGTCAAGTTGGTTCTGAGTCTTAGGCAGAACCAACTTGAAGAAAGACAGAGTCTAGGGTAAATACATAGTTCATTAACATAGCTTAAGAAAAACATTTCCATAAGAAAAATTGCATTGGTTAGCTCAAGATTTAAGAAAAGTCAAGTTCAGGTGGAACCAGGTGTTGTCATGGCAACACAGAATTTTAAGAGAAACCTCCTTTTAATTTTGTATATATAGAGAGACAGAAAAATGTCTGACACTTGCAGCCTATTTCCTCCGTTTGGAGACCCCTAGCCTTCGTGCATGTTACCCTCTCACTATCAAGCTGCAGAATATTTCCATGGCCAAGAGGAACCCTCCTGTTGTCCAATCTACTTGCCTCCACTTGCCCCAAGCCTCAACCTCATCCTTAGTTCTTGGAAACCACTAGTTTGCTCTCTATTTCTAAAATTTTGTCCTTTCAAAGATGTTATGTAAATGTAATCATACAGCATGCAGCCTTGGGGACTGGCTTTTTAAATTCAACATGATTTCCTCAAAATTCATCCAAGCTTTTCCATGACAAAAGTCAGTTCATTTTTATTGCTGGGCAGCATTCCAAGATATGTTTAACTATGCCCTTAAGTAAGGGCATCTGGGAGCATTTCCAGTCATGGGTTATTACAGATAAGGCTGCTAGGAACAGATTTTTATGTGAACACAAGTTTTCAATTGTCTGGGATAAATGCTCAAGCGTGCAGTTGCTGGGTATTATGTAAGTATATGTTTAGTTTTATAAGAAACTGCCAAATTCTTTTTCAGAATGGCTATACTGTTTTACATTTCCATGACCAATGTATGTCACCTGTTTCTCTGCATTGTAACCAGCATTTGATGTTGTCACATAAAAAAAAGATTAGCCATTTTGATAAAGGTGTAGTGATAGCTCTGGAGAAGGCAATGGCACCCCACCCCAGTACTCTTGCCTGGAAAATCCCATGGACGGAGGAGCCTGGTAGGCTGCGGTCCATGGGGTCGCTAAGATTCAGACACGACTGAGTGACTTCCCTTTCACTTTTCACTTTCAGGCATTGGAGAACTCCAGCGTTCTTGCCTGGAGAATCCCAGGGACAGGGTAGCCTGGTAGGCTGCCATCTATGGGGTCGCACAGTCAGACACGACTGAAGCAACTTAGCAGCAGCAGCAGTGATAGCTCATTGTGGTTTCAATTTGTATTTCTCTGGCATTTAATGATGTTGACCATCTTTTCATGTATCTTTTCATTAGCTAGCTGTATATTCTCTAAGATAAAATGTTCCAGTTCTTTTGTGCATTTTCTAATTGGCTTGTTTAACTTATTTTTCTGTTCACCTTTGAGAGTTCCCTTCTTGGCTACATGGTTTGTAATGTTTTTTTTTTTTTCTTTCAGTCTGTAGGCTGCTCTTTTCATCTTCTTCACAGTCTTTCTCAGAGGAAAAATTTTTTATTTTCACTGGTCTAATTTATCATTTTTCCCATTTCATTTATGGATCATGTTTTTGGTGTCTAGTATAAGAACTCTTTATAGTTCTTCAATACTTCTCATTTTTTTCCTAAAATTTTTATAGTTCTGCCCTTTATATTTAAGTTTATTACCTATTTTGAGTTAATTTTTTTAGATTAAATTTAAAAGAAAATTTTGGGCCACACTGCAGGTCTTGCGGGACTTTATTTCCCTGATCAGGGACCGAATCCAGGCCATGACAGTGAACGCACCAAGTCCTAACCATTAGGCCACCAGGGAACTGCCAATTTCGAATTAATTTTTATATAAGACATGAGGTTTAGGTTGAATTTTGCATTTTGCCTATGGATGTCCTATTGCTCCAGCATCATCTGTTGAAAAGGCTATCCTTTCTCCATTACATTACTTGTGTAAAAAAATCATTTGGACATGTATCTGTGGGATGCTTAATTTTTTTAAACATCCAAGTGTCCCTTTTTTTCTTTAGTCATCGGTTCTACATTCTTTGTCACAGCTCAACTTTGTCCCTTTTGAACTGTAGTTCCCTGGATAGGTTTTCTACATTATCTTGGCTTTAGGCTCCTCATCTGAAGAACAGGGATCATTAGAGCCTCAACCTCCTAGTTTGCTGTGAGAATTGAATGAGATGATACATGTGAAATGCTTAGCACAAGGTCTGGCACACAGTGAACATTCATAAATTTTAGCTATCACCATTATCATTAAAAGAAAAAATAATTATTTGGGCATGATTTTGTATGTGTATGAATGTGTGTATCTTTGCATGCCTATGGGTCTCTTTTTGTATGTGTGGCATCTTGCCCGTTTGATAATTCCATGGTTTCAGCAACATATTTTCTGAGTAATAGAATCAATAAAGAACCAGTAAACTAAAACAAGTACATAATATTACTAAAAGATTACTTAAAGACTGTTACGAGTCTTACTTGAAAAATTCCCTGGGGATGACCACCCAGCACCATTTAGAACCTCAGAGGTAAAGGATCTCTTGGGATCTCAGAAAGATATGGAATGGTATTTGGACACAATCAGAATGAGATATACCTGGTCTCTAAACTGACTTCTTTTCCCCACAGAACCGTCTACAGGCAACGATTATACATGCTAATTATACAGACCCTGACAAACTCACATTTACAGATATCATGATATTGGGAATGGACAAGGAACCTACTAATTTTACTGTCTCCCTAAATGATGCTACCACCTCCATTTCAAACGTTGTCTACACAGAATCAACAAAGGTGGGATATTGTTCCTTGCTGGGGTGCCCCTGTCAACAGCCCTTGCCTGAGCTCCTGACAGCCAGCTTGTTCTTGCTCTGTTGACTTTGGGTGGGCACAGAGACAACTGGCTTTCTGGGGAACCAGGGGGAGAATGTAGAAGGAGAAATCTGTGCATGCTTGATATGGACCCTGGAGCTTTGCTTGCGTTGGGACTCTGAGGCAGGCAGTAGGAGCTGATACCCTTGAAGAAGGCAGTTCTTCTCTGGGCTATTTAAAAGTAGATGTGCTAATGTCAGATGTGATAGAGAAAATATGATTCAGTACATTGGTCTCGTTCTGGAGAATATTGACATCTGTGTTCTCTCATTCACATTAAGGACTTTCTTTGAGACACAGTTGCTATTTTTCCTTTCTGTTCTAAACTGTTTTTATACCATTGCAGATAATGAGAATTTAATCAAACACAAGGAGTTTTTATTCTTTTTGTTCTTACGGAATGTTTCCCTTACACGATAATCTTTGAAAAAGAAAAATCCCAATCATTAGTTAACATTTCAAGCACTGGGAAATTCACTGTTCCTTACAGCAGACCTCTTTTTAATTTTAATTTTATTTTTTAAAGCTTCTTTTGGCCGCACAGTGTAGCATGCATGATCTTAGTTCCCTGATGGGGGATCGAACCCTTGCCCCCTGCATTGGGAGTGCAGAATCTAACCACTGGACCACCAGGGAACTCCCTGCCCCCTTCCACTTTGACAACACATATAGAAAAGGACAAGAGCTTGCTTTATAGGATTAGGCAGAATAGGGTTCTAATCCTAGCTCTGCTGAGCCCTAGCTGTGAGATCTTGAGCAAAACAGTAAACCTCTCTGAACCTCAGAGTTCTGATCTGTAAAACTGAGATACTTGTATTATATTGAATGTATTATAATATTATATATAATGTATTTTTATTTATATATTATAATATTATATATAATACATTATATATATAGTACTACTGACTATAATATATATAGTCAATATATTATTATTCATAGCATATGATGGTTTTATAGGACTCAGAGACAATGCATATGAAGTGGTTATCACAGTACTTGACAGACTCAGTAAAGTTTAGCTCTCTAAACTGCCATTGTTAGTAAAATGTCTGAGCACCGTACCCAGGGGGCAATGAATCTGAAATGCCTGCCCTGCCTGTGACCTGTGTTCCTTAACGTGACTGAAGCTCATTCAACTCAATATCCCACATTGGCTCCATGAGATCAGAAAGTCTGGAGGAAGTCAGATTCATTTTCCCGACAGAGAGGTCGAAAGACCCAGAGGAGAAAAAAGAAGGTTACGAATTTTCCTCACCAAAGCGGTGTTGGTCAAAGGGCTGGTTTCCCCGGTCCCGACTACATGACCATCCAGGCAGCTGCGCCTCGTCTCGTGTGTCATCACGGCCCTTTCTCTTTCCTCAGGTGGTGAACATCACTGACCTCAAGGGACTGGTACTGGGACAAGCATTCTCCATTCAGTGGGATCTGCCGGTCAGTGACCTGCAGAAGTTCAACTGCTTTCCTGAGCAGCCCGCTGTCTCCGAGGAGAGTTGCAGGGAGCGGGGGTGCCTTTGGGAGGTAAGGGCCAGGAGCAGATTGCCTCAGTGAGCAGGAAGCTGTAAAAAGTGTCCCACAGGTAATTGGGCACCCAGCAAACACTTTACAAATGTTGGTAGATTAAGCTGTAATCATCCTCAGGAAGCAAATGACGCTATGGCAGCTGATAAGGTGTTTTTATCAGCTGCATGTGATAGGTGATCAGTGTTTCATTCAGAGATCTGCATGAGGATCAACTCACCGACTCTCTCCTACAATCACACCATTTCAAATCCCACTTTGTTCTGAACATGGCTGTAATGCAGTGGGAATGCACTGAGTATTTTAAGTGATTCCCCCCCCCCCCCCCATCTATTGGAGAGTCCAAGCAGAAAGGTAAGGTAATGCTGTTTCTCTCCCTTTGAGAAATAGAGAGAATGAAGGCCAGAGAAAATCAGTGATCTCCTTGAGATCACAATAAGGGACAGCAAGGACATGGGGAACAGAGCCCTGCCTTAGGAGTCCTTCACGATTGGGTGAGGCCAGTGAGTGTGTGTGTGTGAGTGTGTGTGTGTGTGTGTTTTCTTTATTTTTATCTGTTTATTTGGTTGTGCCAGGTCTTAGCTGTGGCATGTGGGACCTTTAGCTGTGGCCTGTGGGACCTTTAGCTGTGGCCTGTGGGATCAGTTTCTCTGACCACGGATCGAACCCAGACCCCCTGCATTGGGGTCTTAGCCACTGGACTACCAAGGAAGTCCCTGTGTATGTTTAAATGGATGTATTCATTTGCTAGGGCTGCCATAGCCAAGTACAACAAACTGGGTGACTTAGAACAACAGACATTTATTATCTCAGCGTCTGGAGCTGGAAGTCTGATATCAAACTGTCTACAGAGTTGGTGCTTTCTAGAGGCCAAGAGGGAAAATCTGTTTCGTGTCCCTTTCCTGGGTTCTGGTGGTTTGCTGGCAATCTGCAGTGTTCCTTGGTTTGTACAAACATCACCCTGACCTCTTCATCTTCACATGATGTTCTCCCCAGGTGCATGTCTGTGTCTCAGTTTCCCCTTTTACTAAGGACACTAGTCATATTGGCTAGCTCTGTCCCAATGACCTCATTCAACTTGATCACCTGCAAAGATCCTATTTCCAAACAAGGCACCAGGTACCTTCTTCACAGGTACCAGGGGTTAGGACTTACCATCGCTTTGGGGAATATAGTTCAACTCATAGCAATGGACGTAGGGTAAAAGACTGAGTCTGGTTTAACCACCTTCTTCTGTAATTAGAGTCTCGAAGCATCATGTCAGAGGCTGACCTTGACGTCCTCCTCTTGTTCCAGCCCACGACTGTTCCTGGGGTGCCCACCTGTTTCTATGACACCATCCCCAGTTATGCTGCCAGCAACATTCAGTACCTGCCTACGGGCATCACCGTAGATCTCACCCACCTGACAGCCTCGGAAGCTGCAGAAGCTATGGTGCCACTACCATCATCACGGGACAAGCTACCCCCACCTGCAGCCACAGCGAAGGCCGCCTCTGCCTCTGACACTCTCTCTGCAACCGTCGGCTTTCTCCGCCTGAGTGTGATCTACCACACAGAGAACATGCTGCAGTTCAAGGTAATCCTGTGTCTCCATGGTTGGAATTCTTAGCTGACAGCTCCATGCAGTTGGAAGACATTGAAACATCTTTAATCCAAATCCCTCATTCTACAAGTGGGGCTGCTGAGGCCCCAAGAGGCAAAGATCAGAAAGTTAGGAGAGAGTTGGGGTGGGATGTAACCTTACAACACTGAGGGTGGTAATTTCTTATAATAGTGAGTGCTCTAAGTCATGAACATCCTTAAAGAGTCCTTCTTTAGCCCTGAGAAAAGTGTGTCTGCTGTGTGGTAAGTCATAAGTGGCAACAACCCACTTCTGACATCAGAGTTATTTCTCTAGCTGTGGTTCTTAAGCTTTAGCACCTGCGCCTGTATCAGAATCACCTGCAGATCTTGTTAAAAGATGGCTGGCCTGACCCCCACAGAGTTTCCAACCTGAGGATCTGCACTGCTAGCAAGTTTCCAGGTGGTGCTGATGCTGTAAGTTAAGAGGCCACTCTTGGAGACCTACTCAGCTCAGTTCAGTTGCTCAGTCATGTCCAACTCTTTGTTGACCCCATGGACTGCAGCACGCCAGGCTTCCCTGTCCATCACCAACTCCTGGAGCTTGCCCAAACTCATGTCCATCAAGCTGGTGATGCCATCCAACCATCTCATCCTCTGTCATCCCCTTCTCCTGCCTTCAATCTTTCCCAGCATCAGGCTCTTTTCCAATGAGTCAGTTCTTTGAATCAGGTGGCCAAAGTATTGGAGCTTCAGCTTTAACATCAGTCCTTCCAGTGAATATTCAGGGTTGATCTCCTTTAGGATTGACTGATTTGATCTCTTTGCAGTCCAAGAGACTCTCAAGAGTCTTCTCTCTGCTCTAACAAAAATGCAGTCTGAAACATGGGTCTTCATTGCCACATGTGGGGTCTTTTGTTGTAGCACATGGACTCTCTAATTGTGGTACAGGGGCTTAGTTCCATAACCAAGGAAGGAACCCACATCCCCTGCATTGCAAGGCAGATTCTTAACCACTGGACCACCAGGGAAGTCCCCACATGTTTTCTAATAACTATAGCTTTAAAAATATATTTGGAAAAAAATTAATGAAATTTATTTTAGTGACATTTTATTTAACCAGTATACTAAAATATTATCATATCACCATGTAATCCAAATACAATTTAACCATACTACGTCCTCAAAATTTGCTGTGTATTTTGTACTCATGCTGCTGCTGCTGCTGCTAAGTCGCTTCAGTCACGTCTGACTCTGTGTGACCCCATAGACGGCAGCCCACCAGGCTCCCTCATCTCTGGGATTCTCCAGGCAAGAACACTGGAGTGGGTTGCCATTTCCTTCTCCAATGCATGAAAGTGAAAAGTGAAAGTGAAGTCACTCAGTCGTGTCCGACTCGTAGCAACCCCGTGGACTGCAGCCTACCAGGCTCCTCCATCCATGGGATTGTCCAGGCAAGAGGACTGGAGTGGGTGCCATCGCCTTCTCTGGTTTTGTACTCACAGTGAGTCTCAATTCAGACAGCACTTTCAAGTGCTTCATGGCCACATGTGGTGGGTACCTCCTTGGACAGGTCAGCTCTAGACTTTGCTTTTCACACTTTAGTGTTTAATGAGTCACCTCAGAGATCTTATGAAAATGAAGAGCCAGATTCAGAAAGTCTGGGATGAGGCTGAGATTCTGTGGTCTTAACAAGTTCCCCGGCTGGTGGGGCAGAGGTTAAAGCGTCTGCCTGCAATGTGGGAGACCTGGGTTAAGATCCCCTGGAGAAGGAAATGACAACCCACTCCAGTATTCTTGCCTGAGAATCCCATGGATGGAGGAGCGTGGCGGGCTACAGTCCACGGGTCGCACACGACTGAGCGACTTCACTTTCACTTTCTAACAAGTTTCCCAGTGATCCTGTTTAACATTGTGAAATATTGTGAAAGCTGCTTTTGACCTGACAAACACAATATTGAGAAGCAAAGCTTTAGAAAAAACTTGTCTGAAACAGGAGGTAAGGGGACAGGGCGCAAGAGAATAACAAAACCTGAGGACAGGACATAAACTGATAAGATCCAAATGGGTCCAAAATGGCAGACAAGTCAATTTCCACTAGACTTTGAGCCTCAATATAGGATCTTTGTAACACATAAGCAAGCTAAATGACACACCCACAGGCACCATGACAATTCTGAGGCTGACTATAAAGGGCTGAAAAATGGGTGGTGGCTCAATTCATGGAAATCCCTGCCCATTCCCTGAAGTAGTTGGAATAACCCTCCCACTCATTAGCCCATGAAATTACCCAGCCCATAAAAACTAACCATGGCATATTTTGAGGTGGTTCTTGCCTTCTGAGGTGGCCCACACTCTGTCTGTGAAGCGTGTTTCTCTCTAAATAAGTCCACTTCTTACCTATCAAGAAAAGAGACTTGTTTGAAGTGTAAAAAGTTGGCTAATAATATGATAAGGAAGAGGATGCTTGCTCATCCTGGCAATACTCCAGGGCCTCCAACAACACTCTTCTCTTGTCTCATTTTTCCCACACATTTTTCTCTAATTTTCCTACCTGTCAGGTAGAGAGGAGCAAGCAGTGGGTACAAGAGAGCCATCTTAGGGATGGAAAAACTGTTCAACATCTGGAAGTTCCCCCAGTAAGAAGATCTCAGTGTCCATAAGTAAATTCAATTCTCTAATTTCGAACATATACTCACATGCTCACACATAAGGTACTGTATACACATGCATGTTCCCATACCACACCCTCATAAACACACACACACACATACATTCTATCCATGAGATTCTATACCCTTATATCACAAATTTTTTAGAAATGTCCTTGCTGGCTTTGAACAGGTCATATTGAGGCATTTTGGGAGTTCAGGCTCCATATTGGGCACAGTAGGTGTGTAGGCCTCACACCTGTTTGTTTCAGGATATTTGAGGCCTCCTGATATGATTCAGACCAGCCAGAAAATATGGAAACTGAATTGTATTTGATATAAGCTGGCACAAGGAATTGTAGGCCTGAGATTCCATGAAGAAGCTTCCTTCTCTCTTCTTGGCAGATCTATGATCCCACTAATAAAAGGTATGAGGTCCCAGTGCCTCTGAACACCCCTTCGTCTCCAGTGGGCTCCCCTGAAAACCGTCTGTATGATGTCAAGATTCGGAACAATCCTTTTGGGATCCAAATTCGAAGAAAAAGCTCCAGCACTGTGATGTAAGCACTCTTTATTTGGTTCTAATTAGAGTGGTTCTAGATCTAATTGTAGTGGCTCTCGTGAATGCGAGTGAAATATTAATTTTAGAGGCTCTATGTCAATATGTTCAATGAAGAATGTATCTATTGCCCCTACTTCAATAAAAATTTTATTTGCCATTAGACCTTAACAAGAAAAATGAATCAACCAAAGGTTTACAAAAGCTAATTAAGTGGTGCTTGTTTTTAGGGAAAGGAAAATACATGTTCTATTCTTTGTTCCTGTTAAGTAGGACAGGAAACTCTATTTAATAAGTATAACATTATCCGTGATAGAAATCAGTTCTATATACCCTCATTAAGAAATAATAACAGAAGAGTCAGGAGAGAAGGACAAAGGTTACTGAGGCTTCAGTAAAATGGCTTCTTATAGTCTTTGCTTCTATCGACACTCAAGACTCAAAGCCTCTTCACAGTGTTAAGCATGAAAGGAGTTGTCATCTCTCATCCCTTGCCCTGCTGCTGAGTGGAATGGAGTGAGGTCTGGATTTTGCCTGGGGCTGAGGTTCCCCATCCATGGAGAAACTGTGACCTGGGTGTGCACGTGTGCTTTCAGCTCTCTCTGACTGTATGTCTTTCTATCTGTTCCCTTCTTTGGTAATGTCAGGTGAGTGTATGCTCCTCAGTTCTGTCTCGTCCACAACAAAGATTTGGAGTGACGAACATTAAAGCTCTCAGCGTGTCACAGCTCTTGGGTCTTGGACAGACTGTGTTATAGCTCTCAGGTCTCAAATGGACCGTGTTATAGCTCTTAGACAAATCAGTGTTACAGCTCCATGTTACAGCTCTATTTTATTTAGATAATAGCAGGAAAATCCATCTTCGAGGTGTGAGGGCATGTTGACCCAAAGACAGGAAGAGAAGAATGCCCCAGCATGCAGGAGGGGGAGAGAGAGAGAGAGCCCCTTGGCTCCTCTTTTTATATGTTTTTCCCTCCCCCGGGGCCTGCCCTATGCAAATTGGGCTAGCCAGAAGTGCTGTTTGTTCTCCCTGAGGTCCTCACTCCGGTCCTTGGACCTTCCTTTGACCTTCCTTTGTTCTATTTTTGCGGGCTTTTCCCTTCCTTGTCTTTTAGCCAACACCATTTTGGACTCCTGTTTCCTATTCTAACTACCTAACAGTAAGAAGTTCTTTGGCCAATCCAGAAAACCATTCTAAGAGTATCACATTTTCTACAGAAAAATGTGCCTCTATCTTATCCATTCACTCATGCATTTATTCAAGCTGATATGCTGGGCAAGGAGAAGTAGAAATATAGAGATGAGGGTGATGTGGTCCTTGTTGTCCAGGAACCCAGGACCAAGTAAAGGAATTCTCAGCCCTGCAAAAGACAGATAACAAATAAACATGCCAGCACAGAAACTTGGCAGCAAATTATGGCCCTTGTTATGACCTGGGTCGTCTCACAGTATTTGAACATGGATCCAGATATTCAGCCACTCAGGAGGCTTCATGGAGCCCGTGTTTGTGCTGGCCTGTGCCCAGCTCTGAACCAAGGTCTGCTCTCGTGTTGCAGTTGGGACTCTCAGCTCCCTGGATTCACCTTCAGGGACATGTTCCTTTCCATCTCCACACGCCTTCCCTCTCAGTACCTCTATGGCTTTGGGGAAACTGAGCACACAACTTTCAGAAGAAATATAAGCTGGCACACGTGGGGGATGTTTGCCCGAGATGAGCCACCAGCGGTAAGCAGAGACAAGATCATCAATATTTCTACTGTATATAAATTTAGTTTAATCCCTGTATATTCTGCTCTCAAATGAAATACACTATGTTTAAGGTTTTCTTTCCTTTCTGTTTCTAAACTACCTATATATTTCCTGTGGACTATGGATTTTATTTATTTCACAAACTTTTATTTAATATATTCTACATGTCAGGCACACGTAGAATAAGACAGTGTCTTATTAAGATACTGTCTTTTTCTCCAGATGCTTATAAACTAGTAAAAGAGAGAAAAAGAGAGAGAGGCAGAAACAATGGTAACACAGTGTAACCAGTGCTACAATAGATTTGTATAGTAATAAACAAGGAAGGCATAGGAGGAGAGGGCACTTACGTTTTCACTTGGGATGGAAGGAAGGGTCAAGGAAGTCTTCACAAGAGACATGACATTGTACTGAATCTTCAGTACTGCACAGGAGTTTGCTGTTTGGGTTATGATGTGAACATGATTTCTTGGATTTTCTCTTCTTGATTATCCACCTGCTCTTCCCACAACTCTCCTAGTATAAGAAGAACTCCTATGGTGTCCACCCCTACTATATGGCACTGGAGGGGGATGGCAGTGCCCATGGAGTGCTCCTGCTGAACAGCAATGCCATGGGTAAGACAGACACACATTCTCTGTGTACCACCAGAAACATCTGTGACCACTTTTAGCAATCTGGAATATCAACAGAGATAAGGAAAGTCAAGGGCAAGGGAAATGAGACAGATAAACTCACCTACCATTCATTCATTTATTCAGGTTTACTAAGAGCACTAGGCCAGGTATAAGGAGTATGATTTTCACTAAACACAGTGCCTATCTTGTATGACCTTATTTTACTGTACACTTTAGCTCTTTTTTCACAAAGTGATGTAAGGTGTTAAGACTGAGATTATGTTTGAGGTACCTGAATATCCCTCTGATTCCACTGCATGGGAAACAGCTTATTAGAGGAGGTGGGCATTAAAATAAGAATGTAAGAAAGTGAAAATAGCAAAATTTAGGGCAGATTCCCTGACTGGGTGATTTATAGTTCCAGGGATACTCCTCACCTTCTTTTTTCTTTTTTTTAAACAGATGTGACATTCCAGCCTACTCCTGCCCTGACATATCGCACCACAGGAGGCATTTTGGACTTTTATATGGTTTTGGGGCCAACCCCTGAGCTTGTAACTCAGCAATACACTGAGGTTGGAAGTTATTCTATCCATCAATATAGCATCCAATGTTTGCTGGGTATTACCATGTTCTTAGCACTGAGAAAGGCCCTTTTCCTCTCCTTAAGACCCTTAGATGTCCCTACTACATTATTGCTATCTTTTCTGAAAGTCAGGATTTAGTGTTTAGGGGCGCTACAGGCATATTGATATCCCATACTTCTCTGAGCTATTTGCCTTTCTGAGAATTTCCAATCAGTGATAATCACTGAGTTCTCAGGTTTCCTAGAGTGGATACTGTTTATAGAGAGACTTTCTATCATTCTGCATCTCTATGGTTAATCCGTATTTATTTGACCTTCTTATTTTTCTTGACTGAGGCCTCTTAGATGAGATAGCTTCATAGAAGAGCTCAAGCTGCTTCAAGTAGAAGCCAATCATCTTTTCTTCCCAAAGAAATGTAATTGAGTCTATTTTTCTTTTTTATTTTAGTTGATTGGTCGGCCAGCAATGATTCCCTACTGGGCCTTGGGATTCCAGCTGAGTCGCTATGGATACCAGGATGATTATGAAATCTCCAGTTTGTATGTTGCAATGACGGCTGCTCAGATTCCCTACGTATGATACCCTCATTCAGTCTGTGGTTTAATTAGTGGTGGGAATTTGTTGGCTAAGTATAGATTGGAAAATCTTCATAGAAATTCATTCAAGTAGTGATGACTACTTTAGTACGAAGAAAAAATGTAGCTGTGGAGCTAGAAACATTACCTCTTAAATTTATTTCAGGCAACCCTTTAAAATCAAGGGTTGCAGACTCAGAGTTGCATAAATCCTTCAGCAGTTTGAGGGATGCTTGGGGGATACTGTTCCTGCCTCTTGCCAGGAATATCCTGCTGTAGCCATGGCTGGGCTTTGAGGCATGACTTTTGGCGCCTGAAAATCATCTCAAGATTATAACCATTTAAGGTAGTGTACTGTGGCTATTCTTGGAGAGAGTGGCTATAAAAGGACAATATGAATGAAACCAGTTAATACTAAGCCTTCACTTTTTCTTAAACACACACATACACATAATCATATCCAACATCTACAATCTCAGTACAGTAGTACACACAGGCAAAGTCGTGTCCAACTCTTTGGGACCCCATGGACTGTAGCCCACCAGGCTCCTCTGTCCATGGAATTCTCTAGGCAAGAATACTGGAGTAGGTTGCCATTGCCTTCTCCATAAAGCCCTAGAAGTGCAGTCATTTGCTGTCAACAGACAGAATTCCATAAATAGCATGCTCTTTATCTTGTAATGATCAGTTTCTCATCACACAGTTGTTTTGCTCTCAATTCACCTCCTGAGGTTTTGGAGGACAATTAATGATTGGCAGCTGAGAATAAAATAAAGCATTATGATATTCTCATCAAAGATAATTTGAAACATTCATCCAGGCTTAATTTTTCTTTTTATAGACTGCTATTCTAGATACTTATTAAATATAAATTAGAAAAGATGGGAAAATTAAAAGACTAAAAAAAATCCACGGATTTACCTCACAGAGACAATTAATGTTAATAATTTGTCCATTCATTCTTTCTGAGTTTTGGCTTATGAACAAATCTCTCCTCCCTCGAAGAAGTTTTACTTAAAGTCTTAAGGCAATACAGGTGGTTATCACTTTCAGGCTAAAAAGAATCATCATCTCCCCACCAGGAACTAAATACTAACTACTTGATGTTATTATCCAACAATCAAGGATTAAGTGAATTTCATGTGCCGAAACCTGAGTTGGTGCTTTATAGAGAAGACAAGGTTCTTACTCCAGGCTCATCCAGTCAAATGAGAGTGGCAGAAATAAATACATTCTAGAAAACTAGAAAACAATGTAGTTCTAAATGTGAACAAATTCCATCAGGTTTACTGGAGGGAGGGGGGAAAGACACAGATATGTTTCTCAGGCAAGTATGGCTTTCTACCCTTGAACATTCAATCATCATTTTGTTTAATAGGCTCACTGAGTTCGAGATCTGAAGAATGGAAAAGACAGAAATTGAGGGAAGGAGTGGGAGGAAATACAGTTGGAGGAGCAGCATGAGAAAGAATGGGGACCGGTGAGCTGGAAGTAGGGATCAGAAAGCAATTTCAATCAGCAGAATTGAAAAGTCAGTCTAGGAGAGTAACAGAGAAGGAGTTCAGCGAGGCCTGGTCTGGAGTCTGCAGGCAGCAGGGCCAGAGCCTGGCCAAGCAGTTTGTGTCCCCTGAGGAGCTCCTGCTGCAGGGGCCCAAGTATCCTGCTTGCTTCCTTCTACAGGATGTCCAGCATGTAGACATTGACTACATGGACCGGAAGCTGGACTTCACCCTCAGCCCCAGCTTTCAAAATCTTGGTCTCCTGATTGAGCAAATGAAGAAAAATGGCACGAGATTTGTTCTTGTTCTGGTAGGTATTTAGAAAGATTAGATCCTGTTTTCTGCTTCTACAGTTCAAAACTAGTACCATTGAGGGAAACTGGATGAAAAATACAGAAGACCTCCCTGAACATTTTTTGTAACTTCTTATGAATCTGTAAGTTTTTTAAAGTATTAAAAAGCAAATAAACAAAGGAAGAATGAATGAAAATGGCTTTTAAAAGATGATGGATTGCAATATTTATTTTTCATAACTGTGTTGTTTGGAGGTAATTTATTATTACATTCTTTTGGTAGAGTTAGAAAACTGAAATGCTAGTTAACAGCCAAAAGTACAAAAGAGTGTGTAACACTAGATATAGCCTCCAAAAAAAAAAAAAAAAAACCACACACACACAGTAAACAAGAGAGTGTGTGTTTCACTGTTTCAGGCTATGCCTCAGAGAAAATAGCTGTATCTTAATCTCATTTTTCCCTTAGGGGCTCAAAAACCTCTTAAGTTACCATTACCAGTACTCAACAACAGTGAGGTTTAAGGGACTTATTTCTTCTTAATTAAATTCACAAACAACTGATTTAAGGTCCAGAATATCAGTTTATTATTTCATATTGGGGGCTTACCAGGTGGTACAGTGATAAAGAATCTGCCTGCTAATGCAGGAGACAAGAGGCAATGATTCGATCCCTGGATTGGGAAGATCCCCTGGAAGAAGAAATGGCAACTCACTCCAGTATTCTTGCCTGTGAAATCCCATGGGCGGAAGGAGCCTGGAAGGCTACAGTCCATGGGGTCACAAAGAGTTGGGTTTGCCTGAGCGACTGAGCACACGTTTTACATTGGAAGCTGTATCTTGTCAAACACAGAAGTAGTTACCTACAAATGATCCTTCCTTATAGCCTCCAGGAATTACAGCATTATTCTCTGACTTTTGTTCATTCATTCATTCAAGTATTGACTAAACATTGGGTCTTTGAAAATCACTCTTCTAAAAAATGTATTTATAATCTAAGAGAATAAGATGTCCTTTTCCTTACAGAGATTTTATTCTTTTGGAGTGAGACCTCCAATAAATAAACATTAAAAAAAGATAGTTCCAGATAGGTAGTGACAGTTTCTATGACAGTTGTAAAATATGATGCCATTTAGAGAGCAGTTGAGGCAGGTATGAGATAGATTGAACAGGGAAGAGAACTTGAGATAGACAAGTTGGGTCACAGAATAGGAGAAAGGAATTTCATGTTCTTAAGGACTATTGCCATTACACTATGGAAACACAATCAATTAGACTTCTCCGCTTGAGAGTAATGTTTTATTAACCTGGTTTATCTCCAGGAATTGTTTTCAAACATTAGCATACACTTTTTCCTCAAGAATGTTATAAAGAGGGACTTCCTGGTGGCCCAGTGGCTAAGACTCCACACTTCAATGCAGGGAGCGTGGGTTTGATCCCTGGTTGGGGAACTAAGATCCCACATGCCACACGTTGCAGCCAAAAAAATAAAAGAATAATGTTATAGAGAAACATCAATAAAGTTTTTTGCTCTCAGTTATCCATGGGATGTGTGTGTGGTGTTGTAGTTCTTTCTCACCATTTCTTTCTGTACTGTGAATTGTTAAAAATTTAGAGAGGAGATTTCTTGGTGACATTTTTCTCATGTCTGCTGTTCTAAACCCTTTCCCTGCAGGACCCAGCCATTTCTGGCAATGAGACCCAGTATCTCACATTTACCAGAGGGAAGGAAAGTGATGTGTTTATCAAATGGCCAGACAACAGCGATATTGTCTGGGGAAAGGTAAGATTTTGGATAAGGTGCCTGTAATTAATCAGTATCACAATTGATTAAAAGAGATGCAATAACTCTTGGCAATATATATTGGGTAATTTATAAATTATGAATGAGTAGAAATCTGTCTGATACTGATTAGCTCAATAAACATTAACAAGGCTAAGGTTTCAGGTCTAATCCTCTAAAATATCGGTGAGCCTTGTTTTACTGTCTGGAAGTATTCCAATGACCCACCCCTTATACATGCCAACTGGTCATTTAACAAAGATAAAGAATCCCTTTGAAAAGGACTTTGGAATCTGTCTCTCAGTCACCCACTCTCATCTTTGACCCAGGATGCTTAATCAGTATGTAAATAAATCACTGAATGCTATGAATTAATCTCCTTCTCTTATCTCCTTTCATTCCCTTTTGTGGCCTCAATCCTCATACTCATTGTTCGACTCTTAGCAACAAGATTTTAAGTGGACTTCCTGACTCTGGATGACAGTAGCTCTTAGCCAGGGTTGCTCTGTAAATATCTCATGCTGCTTCATCTTGTTGCCAAAATCTTGGCTTCTTGTCTACCGATGCCGAATAGAAATACAAAGGCAACATTTGGAGGAAATAGAAAAGATTAGCTTTATTATTTTTACCAGGCAAAAGGGAAAAACAGCAGACTAGTGACTCAATAATTGTGCCCTGCTCTCTTAGGAATAGGGAGAGGTTTTATATCCTCTTGAATGTCTTGATTTTTTTTTTTTTTTCTGCTGCAAAGTTTCAAAATGGCCACAGCTGGCATCAGGCAACTCAGCAACCAAGTCTGGTGTCCCTGAAATTATCAGCCCAGGACCTTCTTTCTGAAATGGAGAATGCTACAGGAGTGTAGGAGGAGAAGAATGCTAAGCGTAGAGTATAATCTATATGGAATCAGAGAGTAATTAGCTTCGTGAAGGACAAGTCCAGCTACAAGTGTCTGTTAGTTCAGTTCAGTTCAGTTGCTCAGTCGTATCCGACTCTTTGCAGCCCCATGGACTGCAGCACACCACGCTTCTCTGTCCATCACCAACTCCAAGGGTTTACTCAAACGCATATCCATTGAGTCGGTGATGCCATCAAACCATCTCATCCTCTGTCGTCCCCTTGTCCTCCTGCCCTCAATCTTTCCCAGCATCAGGGTCTTTTCCAAGGCGTCAGCTCTTCGCATCAGGTGGCCAAAGTAGTTGAGCTTCAGCTTCAGCATCAGTCCTTCCAATGACTATTCAAGACTGATCTCCTTTAGGATGGACTGGTTGGATCTCCTTGTTGTCCAAGGGACTCTCAAGAGTTTTCTCCAACACCACAGTTCAAAAGCATCAATTCTTCGGCACTCAGCTTTCTTTATAGTCCAACTCTCACATCCATTTATGACTACTGGAAAAACCATAGCTTTGACTAGATGAACCTTTGTTGGCAAAGTAATGTCTCTGCTTTTGAATATGCTGTCCAGGTTGGTCATAACTTTTCTTCCAAGGAGTAAGCATCTTTTAATTTCATGGCTGCAGTCACCAACTGCAGTGATTTTGAAGCCCCAAATAATAAAGCCTGACACTGTTTCCACTGTTTCCCCATCTATTTGCCATGAAGTGATGGGACCAGATGCCATGATCTTCGTTTTCTGAATGTTGAGTTTTAAGCCAACTTTTTCACTTTCTTCTTTCCCTTTCATCACGAGGCTCTTTAGTTCTTCTTCACTTTCTGCCATAAGGGTGGTGTCACCTGCGTATCTGAGGTTATTGATATTTCTGCCAGCAATCTTGATTCCAGCTTGTGCTTCTTCCAGCCCAGCGTTTCTCATGATGTACTCTGCATAGAAGTTAAATAAGCAGGGTGACAATATACAGCCTTGACGTACTCCTTTTCCTATTTGGAACCAGTCTGTTGTTCCATGTCCAGTTCTAACTATTGCTTCCTGACCTGCGCGCAGGTTTCTTAAGAGTCCGTTAGTAGTAACAGCTAAAACAATAACCAAAACCATTGTAGGCCTGTTTGGCTGGTATGTGCCAGAGGCTGTTCACTTGTTTCTGTTTTGCTGCAACACTCCTGCTCTGGGTTAATGCCCTGTTCAAGTGCCTTTGAATGTTTCCTTCCCAACTTGCCCAAATAATACCCGCACTTCAAGGCCAGCTTAAATGTTCACTCTTAGGAAGCATTCAAGACCAGCTGTGTTCTCCCTTTTCTGTATTGCGACTCTCAGAGAGTGTAACGTGAAACCTAGTGCTTCTGTTCCATCTGTGAGCTTGGAGAAAACAAGGACTGTTTCTTACTTAAGGCTCAGCAGGTACAGATTACAGAAGTGAGCCTGGCATGTAGTAAATGTTCAGTATTTGTGGAATGAATGAATGAATCAATGTATATAGTTGAAAAGTGGAAGTGAAGTCGTGTCTGAGTCTTTGTGACCCCATGGACTAGAAGAGCCTATCAGGTTCCTCCGTCCATGGGATATTTCAGGCAAGAATACTGGAGTGAGTTGCCATTTCCTTCTCCAGGAGATCTTCCCAACCCAAGGATAGAACCCAGGTCTCCCGCATTGTAGGCTGATGCTTTATCGTTTGAGCCACCAAGGAAGTCCAAAATGCATACAGTTAATGTCCTTCTAATTATAGACGAAATTGGTTGATACTATGAATTTTTTAATGCTGTATATACTTGGGGTCCCTAGTAAGTTGTGATACTCCTTAAACGCATTGAGGCTAAGCGTATGGGTTGTGAACAGAAATCAATCTTATTCCTTTAGAGTCACACTTAATATATATTTTTTATAAGGGGAAATTTGTTACAAGTCTGTGATAGGCAGATCAGTGAAAAAAACCATCATTTGCAAAGTGATTGTACAGAGGATGTGCTCAGAAGGGATTTAGTTAATAACATTCAAAAGTAAAATTTTGAAAACTGATGGAATGAATCAAAAGATCCTAACCTATATTCACCTAACAAAATTTCATATATTCAGACTTTGCAATTTAATTAATGGCAAATATCCCCCAGAATTGTATGGAGATGCATGTCATTTGAGTCTAACATGTGAAACATCTCACGGTCTGTGTGCAATGCTTTTTAAAGATTTTAATTTTTCTTTTTCTTTTTTTTCTAGGTTTTGCCAGATCTGCCCAATGTGAACGTGGATGGGTCCCTTGATCTCGAAACTCAGGTTAAGGTACAGTAATGCACAGATTTTTGTCTACATGGTTCTACACATCTGGATACTTATGAGTTTTACCCTGATGTTTGGTTAAGTAGCTCTGAGTTGAGTATACTTGTCAACGGGTAATTTTCTGGAAGCAAAATTTTCCCTGAATGGAAACCCAACAGGTAGCTAAACTGGAATTGTATAGAAGGGAATCATGTATGAAATACCTTTACCTGTGCACCTTCAACGGGTTGTATTTCGTTTGAACTTAATGTTGCTTGAAAAATAATGAAGGAAAGTCTGGGATCTTTTCACTGGAGAGGTTATGAACAGATTGGGTTTTAACGAATCGTCTACATTTAGAAGAAAGTGCTGGCCAGTTGAAAGGAGCAATGGCCTTGACTCAGCACTTGATGCCACATCAGTCTTGGGCATCCAGCATCCCATCCACACTGCAGCTCACATTTCCCTGCATGACTGATCTCCTTGATGTGGCCAACGTAGTAAAAGCACTTGTGCTCTGAAGTTTGACTGTTTAGACACTGATGGCTAATTTTCCTGTTTATATGATGCCATGCCTAATCATAAAGTGAATCCCATGTTTAAAATGGGTCTTAAAGACTATCTAACCTTCTAGGAAAAGAGAGAATGGAGTCACCTTTCCTGGTGTGTGTGTGTCCACAGTAAACTCTGTGCAGCTGCAGACACTGATATGAGGTTAGGGCACACACTGAGTGGGCAAAGCCTTGCACAAATACCTGCTTGTCTCCCCTTCCCGGTCCTTGTGCACCCCCCTTCCCGGACAGGCTGAGACCCCCCATAAGAGCATGTGTCATCCTTACAGCTGTACAAAGCCCATGTTGCCTTTCCTGACTTCTTGCGGAACAACACAGCTGCCTGGTGGAAGAGGGAAATAGAAGAGCTCTACAGAAACCCTCGAGAGCCAGAGAAGAGCTTGAAGTTTGATGGATTGTGGATTGTAAGTCATCTTTCATGCCTTTCTTTGAAAACATTAGCAGTCAAAACTCAGGGAGATAACTCAGAACCTACTAAAGCAGCAAACTAGGGCTGGAGGAGTGGATGAGAGGGATGCTGTTATAGAGCTGAGGTGCTGGGACTACCAGGAAGAGCAGAGAGAATCATACGTCTGCCCAGGGACATACTGCCTGGTGGAAGTTGGAGTCCCTGAAGGCAATGAGCCACCACTCAAGTTGCTGCCTGAAAAAGAAAGTGGGACACATATCTGACTTCTCTTAGCTCCCACCCTCTAACCTCTTGCCAGTGCTTTCCATTGGCCAGACCTACCCAGAGGCCAGTGCTAAAGGAGCCCAAGACCCCATCGTGTGATACAGGGCAGGGCCAGGGGTGGGCAAGGCATGGATCAGAGGCAACTGATATTCATCACACAGCTGGGAAAATGCCAGCTTCAAAGGTCCATTCCGATGCTTGCTACGCTTGTTGGTTGAGCTTAAGAGCAGGGCTTCCTGAGATGTCTCTGGGACACACATTCGAAGTCTCCTCTGTTGGTGTTTTTCTAGGAGTGGGAAGCATATCAGTGCCCCAGTTTCCTCCTCCACTGTGCAGTGGTCTGAGCTCCTGACCATATTCCAGGTCACCTCTGAAGAGCTTCTCCAGTTTGGGCCAGGCTGAAAGAAGCTTGCCATTGACCCAGAGACAAACCTCTCAGCCACCCACTGGCGGCCCTGGGGCTTCCCTGGCCCTCATCAGGATAGGCAGACCCAGAGTAGGCACACAGAAGGACACAGATTAACCCAAACTATGAAGAGATGGGGCGAGCCCTGAGGAACACAGATCCCAACAGCTCTGTGGTGTTTGTTCCACTGCAAGAAAGGTGTAGCTAAATAACTCCAGTAGCCAAGAGTCCTCCCAAACAGCTTGCCTTTGCATTTTAGGATGTCCTACTTAAGATCACCAGGGACTTCCCTGGTGGCTCAGACAGTAAAAGTATCTGCCTGCAATGTGGAGACCTGGGTTCAATCCCTGGGTCAGGAAGAGCCCCTGGAGAAGGAAATGGCAACCCACTCCAGTACTCTTGCCTGGAAAATCCCATGGATGGAGGAGCCTGGTGGGCTACAGTCCACGGGGTCACAAAGAGTCGGACACGAGTGAGCAACTTCACTTTCACTTTCACTTAAGATAACCTAATACACAATATTTTAAGTTTTCCATTGATACTGTAGGCTGTGAATATTCACCTCGGGAACTGCTATTTCTTACATTTAAGTAATAGATCTATGCAAGTATTATTTGATTTCTAGATTGTTTCTGAGTTACCTACAACTTTTTAGGACTGTATCTACTATAGAAAGTTAGAGATTTCTCCTGGTTTTAGGTCTATGCTGATGTCAGAATCAATAATCTAAACTATTGATAATGAGGAGATTATGATAACCATTAGCCACAGATAAAAAGTGAGTCATCCGCACAGAAAAGATGGGCTTGTGTGGGGAGATGAATCAAAAGGAGATTTACTTAGGTCATGATTCCAGCCTAATTTCAGTATTTTGTCACTATAAGCCAATCCTCACAGGTCTAAAAATGCCAAGCAAACTAGAGGTTTAACACTCTTCTTAAACCAAAATGATTTCTTAGAATCCTTATGGGTTGAGATTACACAGAGTCAGTGATGCAACCAGCTGGTGTAAATTTGACCTTGTCTCTGTGAGGTCAGTGTCATCTATAGGAAGGTCCATGTTGCCTCTGACCCACAGAATTTTTTTTTTATTTTTGCTATCTCATTGCAGAACATGAATGAACCATCGAACTTTGTGAATGGATCTGTCACGGGCTGCAGAAATGAAATTCTTAATAATCCACCCTATGTGCCATGTATGTAAAATGATGTCTTCACCAAATTACTTCTCTGCTCAAAAGCCTTGCAAATTTTCCTGTTATTGTTAAAGTGAAGCCTAA
Organism: Ovis aries; assembly: GCF_016772045.2. NCBI lineage: Eukaryota > Metazoa > Chordata > Mammalia > Artiodactyla > Bovidae > Ovis > Ovis aries. Next base: position 106,802,380 of record NC_056057.1, read on the forward strand.
TTTTGGCAAGAAAACACTTTTAAATCTGACGTAAAATCCCAAATAGAGTAACTTTGAATAAGTGCAAATAAACAACTAATCAAGCATAGAAACAATAGCATGATGTGGTATGAAAGAAACCAAGCAACGATGTGCATCTGGCTATAGTGATGAGTATGGACTGATAACTGAAACTCCCAACCACCCCCTGCACACCACACACACCATACATACATACCACACACTACACTGCACACACACCACACACGTGCACATACAGACATGTCACACACCACACACATCACACACCCTGCAACATACTACACATGCACCACAAAGACACACATATACACCTACCACACACACGCACACACCCCCTACATACACACTTCACTCTTTTGACTAGATGATGGAAGTCTAGCTCCGTCAACTCCTTCTCCCCGTGTTCACAGAACCTGCACGAAAGATACTCCCTGTTTGTCCCATGGTAAAAACAGGAACAGAATGTCAATGGGCCCTGGGTTTAAAGGTGTCTTAGGAGCTGAACACCTTACAAGGTGAACTCTTTCCTTGCCTTGAACTCGTACCTTGCTTGAACTCTTGCCTAGGGAAGGAAGTGACTCACTTCATGAAGAGCACTGTCCCAGTAATTAGTGGACTCCACGTTGCCTGAATTGTGGGCCACTGCTAGGCTTCCTGCTGCTCACTAGCTCCTTCCTCCCTTTCTCTCTCCCTTCCTCCCTTCCTTTCTCCTTCCTTCCTCCCTTCCTTTCTCCTTCCTTCCTCTCTGCCTTTTTCTCCTTCTTTCCTTAATTTAATATCTGTGTATCAGATAAGTGATGACAAATCAGAAAGCTTTAGCAGTACTAGTGCAGTGATGAAATAGGACCTGTTCCCTTGAGAACATTACCATCTAGTGGAAGAGACGATCATAACCACAAAGGGGTTTCTCGTGTCCTAACTGGACTCTGGCAGCCCCCTGTGGCTATTGGAGTTGGAGCAAACAGAAGGGTTCCCTTCCTGGCTCCATACCCTATTCTTACCTTTCATTAATTAAGCAGCCACAGGACCCTGATAACAAAAAATTCTTAAAACTGGAGCTGTTATTGGTAACGAGGTTGTTGGCTGAAGTCGAGAAATGTGAAGATGATGGGCATTTCTGGTGAATGTGCAAATCAGGTTTTGTAAGAATTAACTTTGCATTTCCTCCCAGACTTGGAGGCCCGGGACCAGGGCCTGAGCAGCCAGACCCTGTGCATGGAGAGCCAGCAGGTGCTGCCCGATGGCTCACCGGTGCGCCACTACGACGTGCACAGCCTTTATGGCTGGGCCCAGACCAGACCCACGTACGAGTGAGTGTGCTTTTGTCATTGGCCAGAAAGACAATTTTCATTTCTTCCCATGGCTGTAAGTGTCTAGAGTTCTGACATGGTCAGGGACAAAGTTCTTTGCATCACGGGCATCCACCCTTATTCTGTGTGTATGTGCTAAGTCACCTCAGTCATGTCCGACTCTGTGCAACCCTATGGACTGCAGCCCACCAGGCTCCTCTGTCCATGGGGATTCTCCAGGCAAGAAGACTGGAGTGAGTTGCCATGTCCCCCTCCAGGGGATCTTCATCGAACCTGCATCTTCTATGACTCGTGCATTGCAGGAGGATTCTTTACTGCTGAGCCACTGGGGATACCCCTGCCTTATTTCTTGCCTTCATTACCTCTCACTGGTGTGTGTGTGTGTGTGTGTGTGTGTGTGTGTGTGTGTGTGCAAGCGTGCAGATGCGTGTATGCATGCATGCATGCCCACACATCCCTGTCCATTTTTGGACTTGTGTAAAATATTGGTAGTAACCTAAATGGATTTGTTTCCGCTATAGCTAACTTATTTTCCTGTTGTCACTTACTGAATACTTTATCTCTGCCTATTGATGTGATGCTTTCTTTAGCAAATATTTGGATTACATCATACACCAGCATCTATCAGTAGATTTTCTCTTTTGTTCCACTGATTTTTCTCTCATATCTTGTTTTCATTTTTGAGCTAAAGCATCTTACAGAAGACTGACCTTCCATTGATAAATATTTAAACATCTTTTATGTGTATTTATCCCTCTGTGCAAAGTTTTTCCTGCATTTTGAGGATTAGCCTAGCAGAGAGCATATTACCAAAGGGAGCTGTAGTCATATATAGTTTTATTTGGGTACCAGATCTACCTCGTTGCTCTTTAAATGACCGACAAATTATCTCTCTCCTTTGAGCCTCAGTTTCCTGACAGTAAAAGGAGGCCAGGGTTGTGAGATGCACATATGAACATGACCGGTACAATACCTGGGATAGAGTAATTGTTCTATGAATATCTGTCTTACCCCAGCCCTCCTCATACCTAGAAGTAGACAGCTAATTAATTTTTTTAAGAAAAGAAATCCACATATTGTTAATCAACTATATTCCAAAATAAGATAGCATTTTTTAATTAAAACATGTTTTTAAAGAAAAAGAAATCCATATTTTAGTTGATGCTCTATCTGCAGTTGTTCTGCTGGGAAGTTGATTGGGACTGTCAGCATCACTTAAATAGCAGATGCTTTCTGGCTTAAAATGGAGCAGCACTCTGCTGCCTTACACTCCAGGCTGCAGCTACTCTTTATGATAAAGTCCCTCAACTGTCCAGCCTCAAATTCACCCTCAGCTCGCCCCCTTGTCCCCCTCCGAGCAGAGCCGTGCAGGAGGTGACGGGACAGCGAGGGATCGTCATCACTCGCTCCACTTTCCCCTCTTCTGGTCGCTGGGGAGGACACTGGCTGGGCGACAACACGGCCGCGTGGGACCAGCTGAAGAAGTCAATCATTGGTGTGTGGGCTCTCATCCTGGGGCCTCTCCAGTGGGGGAGGGGGCTGGAGTGCTCCTCAGCGGGGTTGTCATGTCTAATTATCCTCCATGCGGTCAGTGAAAGCCACGGGATCTGAGTGCTCTGTGTGTGTGTGTGAGTTTTAATGCACACCCGTCTTTTGACATTTTCACCACGAGCGGCTCAGAGCTCTCAAATGTGGAACAGAAGAGACAGGTCAAACCTACCCTTCCCACGGTCTGCTCTCCCGTGTCCAATGCAGCTGTATCTTCTCCCCGCAGGCATGATGGAATGCAGTCTCTTTGGAATCTCCTATGTAAGTCCTACTGGGGCCATAATGAATCCCCTAGTTCAGATTTCGGTGTGTCTGAAACCCACGAAGTCCCACTTAAAACATGCTCTGATTTTGCATCTTCTCAGACAGGAGCAGACATCTGTGGATTCTTTGGAGATGCTGAGTATGAGATGTGTGTTCGCTGGATGCAGCTGGGGGCGTTTTATCCATTTTCCAGGAACCACAACACATTCGGGACCAGGGTGAGGGAAGCGGGTTACGGTGTGGGTGTTTTGTGTCCTCACATCACGACTTCCTCTTGTAATTCTACTTACGTATTTGTTTATTTTTGGCTGTACTGGGCCCTCATTGCTGTGTGGACTTTTTCTCTAGTTGCGGCGAGGAGGGTCTAGTCTCTAGCTGCAGTGTGCAGGCTTCTGCTGTCGTGGAGCACGGGCTCTGGGCCTGTGGGCTTTAGTGGCTGCAGCAGTTTGGGCTCAGCAGTTGTGGCTCCCGGGCTCTAGAGCACGGGCTCAATAGCTTTGGTGCACTGGCATAGTTGCTCCGCAGCATATGGGATCTTCCCAGATCAGGGATTGAACTTGTGTCTCCCGAACTGGCAGGTAGATTCTTTACCACTGAGCCATCAGGGAAACCCCACCACTTCTTAATGCTCAAGAACATCGTACTTATTTGTATGATGAAAAATTATAAAATCACCAGCAACTCCAGTGCTTGGAAAATCCACAGAGTTCAAAAGCCCAGACTACCAACCATTTTTCAAGAATATACTTTTTCCCATCTCTTGGGTTATTCATGCCTATGAGGAGAAATGTTTATGGCTCCCTACGGAGCTGAAATAAAAAGAGGCTCCGTTTGCTCTTAGAAATGATGGGTTTGTATTTTACTTAAATCTCACTGAGTTACGTCAGTGCTGTATGGAGACCCATCTCTCTCTACACACGTGCAGGGGCAAGACTAGACCCCATCCTGAAGGGTTCATGGAAAGAAAAGGAAGCAAGGAACTCCAGTTTATAAAGATGGCAGATGGAGGGAAAGAGGAAGCTAGAAGTTATAACCTACACAGCTTTTGAACTGTGGTGTTGGAGAAGACTCTTGAGAGTCCCTTGGACTGCAAGGAGATCCAACCAGTCCATTCTGAAGGAGATCAGCCCTGGGATTTCTTTGGAGGGAATGATGCTAAAGCTGAAACTCCAGTACTTTGGCCACTTCACGCAAAGAGTTGACTCATTGGAAAAGACTCTGATGCTGGGAGGGATTGAGGGCAGGAGGAGAAGGGGACGACCGAGGATGAGATGGCTGGATGGCATTACGGACTCGATGGATGTGAGTCTAAGTGAACTCCGGGAGTTGGTGATAGACAGGGAGACCTGGCGTGCTGCCATTCATGGGGTCGCAAAGAGTCGGACATGACTGAGCAACTGAACTGAACTGAACTGAACCTACATATGGGATATGTGCCTGTGTGTGAGTGCTTAGTTGCTAAATCCGACTCTTTATGGCCCCATAGACTATAGCCCGCCAGGCTCCTCTGTCCATGGGATTTCCCAGGCAAGAATACTGGAGTAAGTTGCCATTTCCTTCTCCAGGGGTTACTCCCAGATTAGCGATCAAACTCACGTCTCCTGTATTGGCAGGGGGATTCTTCACCACTGAGCCACCAGGAAAGCCCATATGTGTGTGCTGGTCCTTTCCTCATACTGCTAGGAAGGAGGAGGTAACCTTCCACTTGCTCCTTTACCCTTTTAGAGACAAGATCCTGTGGCCTGGGACTCAGCCTTTGAGATGTTCTCAAGAAAAGTCCTCCAGACCAGATATACTCTGCTGCCTTACCTCTACACTCTAATGCATAAGGCTCACGCTGAGGGCAGCACTGTGGTTCGACCCCTTCTCCATGAGTGAGTAGAGCCGGGTTCCCCCAGTGACAAGTCTGGGATGTCTTGGGAATAACCCTCTGCAACTGTCATAACAATATGGGCATATTTTTCACATTTTTTCTTTAAGGTTTACAGAGGAACGCACAACATGGGATATAGACCATCAGTTCATGCTGGGCCCTGCCATCTTAATTAGCCCTGTGCTGGAAAATGTGAGTTTTCCACTGTGGCTCAGGTACCCTCCAATCATATAATCTAAAGAACAGGAAGGGCATTTTATGGATCTTTTTTTTTTTTTGGCTGTGCTAGGTCATTGTTGCTCTGCGGGCTTTGCTCTGGTTGTGAGCGGGGCCTGCTCTCTGGCTGTGCTGTGAGGGTCTCTCATTGTGGTGGCTTCTCTTGCTGCGGAGCACGGGCTTTAGGGCACGTGGGCTTAGTGGTTGCAGCTTCTGGGCTCTCGAGCACGGGCTCAGTAGTCGTGGCGCACAGACTGAGTTGCCCTGTGCTTAGTGGCAAGAGGGATCTTCCCTGACCAGGCATTGAAACTGTGTCTCCTTCATTGTCAGGCGGATTGGATTCCTTACCACTGAGCCACAAGGGTAGCCCTACAGGTTGTCTTATCCAGCTCACTGTTTTCAGGCAAATGCATTTCTAGAACTTCTAAGGGAGATCTTGATTGTTTTTCAAGATCTCCATTAATGGAACTTTTACCCCCACAAAGGATTCTCATTTTGGTATCTTGTCATATTGCATCCTTGCAAAATCTACCTTTTCATAAATGTTATGTTTCTCTGTGTTTAAAGAAGAATTTCCTAGGATCTTTCTCAATAAAACCTTTCCAACTCTTAAAGTCATTAATCAAGTTCCCTTTTTAATCTTATTTCTACAGAGATAATTTTAAAAATTAAAAGTAAATTATTGACATATTCATAACGACGTGTTGATTTTGTGTTTCAGAATACTTTTCAGGTCCAGGCTTACTTTCCCAGAGCCCGTTGGTATGACTACAGCACGGTAAGAACTAACATTGTTTCTGGACCTGGGTTGGTCCCTGCAGGCAGAGAGAGGGGCCTGGAACTTTCTCCTGACTTCCAAGCACATATTTTCTAAGGCAGTAAGTTTCAGCCTTTCAGCCATGCAAAGTTTGCTTAAATAAAATTATCCATAAAACCATAAATATTAGAAAATCTGATGTCTATGTTACATTGACTCGTCCCCAACCACCTACCTTTTCTGGACAATACAGAGAAAAGGCTAGATTTTTAGAGGTTTTAGCAAAGCTGAAAACCAGAGATTTTCTGCTTCGATTTGTAGTATTTTGCTGATTTTCTTGAATAGGAAGGACTTCTCCTAAAGCAGGCACTGATTTCATCTATTTTTCTCGTCATCATTCCTTGCCTACTTTCTCCCTTCTAGGGATCGGGCAATGAATCAACAGGTGAGTGGAAAGTCCTGGAGGCTCCCTTGGACCATATCAACGTTCATGTCAGAGGAGGCTACATCCTGCCTTGGCAAGAACCTGCGATGAACACTCAGTCCAGGTAAGGGATAGAGGTGGTGTTTATTGGCCTCACTCTTCCATAACGAGGCAGCCTTTTCAGAATTGGCCCACCTCGATGGAGGATAAACTAAATATGGACAGTTTCATTAATCTGATTCTGAGAGTACCTTCCAGGAGGGATCTGGGGGAGAATGAGTTCATGAAGTCAGTCTTGGGGAGAACTTTTATCTGTAGCTTCTGTGTCAAAGGTTCAAAGTACGTTTTCCCGAGGGTACCATCATGTACCTCTCTCCACAGCATTTAAAAATTCAGGAATAGGAGTGAGCTCTATGATTTGTGATGTCTACCCAGAGTTTTAGTACTTATCCTGAGGTCTACTTTGGTGAACTCAAGAGAAATTATACACACACACACACACACACACAATAGAACATGTCATGTCAAGAGAGACATACGTAACAAGAGTAGTAACCGCTACTTAGTGGTTAGTAAGTGGAAGTTAGTGGAAGTTAGCTTTCATTCTTGTGCTATAAAAATCATGGTTTCAGCTCCGGGCTGAGTCTTGAATAACAGAATTTGAGTGTATGAAAACAAGAGAAAGGGATATACTGTGAGGATAAAGGTGAAAATGAGCTTAATTTGGAGGGCAGTAAACCATTCATGCTGAGTTTAACTGGAGCACTGATAAAGGAGATAAAGTGAATCAAAATCAAACTGGTTAGTATCAGGCCATGGAAAGTTGTGAATGCAGAAGAAGCATTCTGCATTGTACTCTACAGCAATCTGGAAGCTGCTAAATGATTTTTTTTTTTTTTTTTTTTTGGCGGGAGGGAGAAGCTTCTTATATTACTAATAATATGGATGTAAGTAACATGTATGTATTTGATTTTTGGAGATTTAAGTTGTATTGAATGTTTCATTAAAATATAAGCATTTTACTCTGTTAGCTTTTAAATATCTTTTATTTGATCTCATCTGCTTTTAGAATTTAGGTGTATTTTTAATGCATTTACTTTTTTTCTGGATGACTATATATTTTCCAAAGAAGCTGTCTTTCATTCTTACAACCTGCAGTCTGTAGAAAAATAACTTTTCTTTTAATAGCCGACAGAAATATATGGGATTGATTGTTGCTTTGGATGACAATGGGAGAGCTGAAGGTCAGCTGTTCTGGGATGATGGACAAAGCATTGGTGAGTAGGAGCTTTCCTGGGTCCGCACACAGCATTCAGGGAAGCCATACACGGAGGCTCAGGATATAATTGGCATGAACTGAAAACCTGTTTCTATCACTACTCTTAATAAGGCGGTGGTGTTGGGAGGATTTTTGCAACTTTTGTTTCTCATATATATTATGCTGTAGTTGTAATAGAAGGGTATAGGGTCCCCAGCTTTGTAAGATCATCAATTTGATATTATAGATTCAGCTGGGGGACTTAACCTCCCTATAACTTTCTCGCTCTGATAAGAGTGTTACTGCAAATATCAAGCTGACCATTCACTCTCAGTGGTTCATAGATCTGCCTCTATTTGGGCCAACCATCTAGAACCAGGCACCCTTTGCCTCCAAAGTGGTGGCTCAAACAGTAAAGAATCTGCCTGCAGTGCACGAGACTGGGCTCAATCCCTGGGTTGGGAAGACCCCCTGGAGAAGGAAATGGCAACCCACTCCAGTATCCTTGCCTGGGAAATCCCGTAGACAGAGGAGCCTGGCAGGCCCCAGTCCAGGGTCTCAAAGAGTCAGACATGACTGAGTGACTAATACTCTTTTAGTGCAGGCCCACTCAGGAAACATATTAGAGCTTAGAAAATTTCTTAGTGTCTCAGAATTTGGGAATTAAAGTTATCAAAAGAATAATTATGTCAATGAAATATTGCTTTGTGTACTTTCTCTTCCCAGTCTAGGAACACGATAGTTCTATCTTAGATATTGGTGCTTGTCACTATAACTGGAATACCCCTCTTCCTCAGGCATTGCTGTAGATTTACAATCTCTCACCAACTGATGTCCATTTTCCAATACTTTATTACTGTGGACCTCTAATCTTGTAGCAGGTAGCAGTTACTGAATTTATCGTTTTTTTTTCAATAAAATAAAATATTTTTTCTTTATTTACAAAAGTAAAATATTTCTAAAGGTTTCCTCCTTTTGATTTTATTCATTACAAAGGTAAACATATCATCATTAAAGAAAACATTTTAGAGATAAAAAATTAGAAAAAAAATTAAAACCAGTTGATATTTTTGCGGTAACACCTTTTGCTTTCATTTTACTTAAAATAATGCTTAACTTTCAATAATGCTGAAACAATGCATGCTCAGCTGCTTCAGTTGTGTCCAACTCATTGCGACCCTATGGACCATAACTCCTCAGTCCATGGGATTCTCCAGGTATTACTTCTGGGGTGGGTTGTCATTTCCTCCTCTGGTTGAAAACATGAAGTGAAGTGAAGTCGGTCAGTCGTGTCCAGCTCTTTGCGGTCCCGTAGACTGTAGCCTCTCAGGATCCTCCATTCCTAGGATTTAACAGGCAGGAGTACTGGAGTGGGTTGCCATATTTAATTTGTGAATCCTGTTTCTTTGCACTTAACTTAATGACACAAATATGTCTAGATATTATTTTAAACACCGTATCAATATCACACCTTACGATTATCACATTCCATTGAGAGGATATTCCATAATTTATCTTTCTATAGTTATTCCCTGTGCAGGATGTTTTCAGTTTTTCTTGTTATAAAATAACAACATTGAGTATTAACATTTGTTTGTATTTCAGATTATTTCCATAGGGTAGATTCCTAAAAGTAAAATTATTGTTTTCTAATTAACTTGATAGTAGTAGTAAAGTCGCTCAGTCGTGTCCGACTCTTTGTGACCCCGTGGACTGTAGTCTACCAGACTCCTCCCTCCATGGGATTCTCGAGGCAAGAGTACTGGAGTGGGTTGCCATTTCCTTCTCCAAAGTGTATCCATTTTAAGTTTACAGTTCTATTAATATATGTTTTGACAAATGTATACAATTGTTGGTTTGCTACTATGACCATAAATATGTAGAATATTTTTGTAAACACAAAGCCCTTCTACTTCTTTCCAGCAAACTGCCCCTCACTCCCAGTTTATTATTTCCAGTCTCTGACAACCACTGATCTACTTTCTGACATTATGAATTAGATTTGTCTTTTCTTGGTTTTATGTAAATAGAATCCTACAGTATGTCCTCTTTGTGCTTAGCCTCTTCCACCTAACAAAATATTTTTAAGGATTCATCCATTTTATTGCACATAAGGTTCATTACTTTTGACACCTGAATAATCATCTTGTGGGAGTACCACAATTTATCCATTTACTTACCGATAAACATATTAGTTGTTTCATATTTTTTACTGTTACCTATAACCTGCCCTGGTTATTTGAGTGTAAGTCATTTTGTAACATATGTTTTTACTTCTCTTGGGTAAAATCCTAGAAATGGAATTGCTGGGCCTGGTCATGTGACAAGCGTATGATTACTGGTTAAAGAAAATACCAAATTGTTTTCTAAAGTGTACTATTTTCTATTACTAACATTACTAATTAAGAGTTCCAGTTTTCTACATCCTCAAACACTAAGAATTAATTAAAATTTTTTAACCATTATAGTAGGTGTATAGTGCATTTCATTATGGATGTGATTTGCACTTCCTTGATGTTGAGCATCTTATCATGTGTTTATTGGTTATTTATATACAATTATATACATTCTTCGGAGAAGGCAATGGCAACTCACTCCAGTACTTTTGCCTGGCAAATCCCATGGATGGAGGAGCCTGGTAGGCTGCAGTCCATGGGGTCGCTAGGAGTCGGACACGACTGAGCAACTCACTTTCACTTTTCACTTTTATGCACTGGAGAAGGAAATGGCAACCCACTCCAGTGTTCTTGCCTGGAGAATCCCAGGGACGGGGGAGCCTGGTGGGCTGCCACCTATGGGGTCGCACAGAGTCAGACACGACTGAAGTGACTTAGCAGCATATACATTCTTAGGCCTTCCCTGATAGCTCAGTTGGTAAAGAATCTGCCTGCAATGCAAGAGACCCTGGTTCGATTGCTGAGTCAGGAAGATCTGCTGGAGAAGGGATAGGCCACCCACTCCAGTATTCTTGGCTTCCCTTGTGGCTCAGCTGGTAAAGAATCCGCTTGCAATGCAGGAGACCTGGGTTCAATCCCTGGGTTGGGAAAATCCCTTGGAGAAGGGAAAGGCTCCCCACTCCGGTATTCTGGCCTGGAGAATTCCATGGACTGTATATTCTGTGGGGTCCCAAAGAGTCAGATACAACTGAATGACTTTCATTTCACTTCACTTCACATACCTTCTTATATGAGGTTCAAGTCCTTCACCCATTTTTTTTATTGCCATTTGTCTTTATTATTGAGTTCTATGAGTTACATATTTTACCGTCTTTTATCAAATATATGGTTTGTTCTCCCTGTCTGTGACTTGCCCTTTCAATTCCATGATGGTATCTGGCAAAGAGTAACTTTAATTTTGATTAGACATCAATTTATTCATGCTTTTCTTATATGATTTGTGCTTCTTGTGTCTTAGCCTAAAGAGTGTTGTGGTACCAATTCCAACATATGTATATGTGAGTGTTTTTCCACACCAACAAGCAATTCTGGGACACCAGCTGGGTGTGCTACAATTCAATTCAATTCAATTCTGACACTAACTACTGGAGATCATGTCAGATCCCAAGGTTAAGGGGTCGGTTTCACAAGACTTCCTCCTCCTGCCTTCTCCACCCTCTTCTGATGCTAGATCTGTACTTCTGAATGACCAACTATAAATCGGAGGGTCCCATGACCCCCTCCTCAAGTTGGATTAATTTGCTAGAGTGGGTAGCAGACCTCAGAGAAACATTTTGCATAATAGTTTATGGGTGTATTACACAAGGATACCACTCAGAAATAGCGAGATAGAAGCAATGCATAGGGCAAGTATGAGAGAAGCGTTGTAGAGCTCCCCTGCCCATTCCAGGTGTGTCCCTCTCCCCACATTTCCATGTGTGTTCCAACCCCTAAGCTCTCTGGACCTCATTCTTTGTGTTCTTCTTATTGTTGTTGCTGTTGTTGTTTTTCTTTTTTTGAAAGCTTCATTACATAGGCATGGTGTTTAAATTCTTGGCCGTTGGCTACTGATGCAATCTACAGCCCCTCTCCCTTCCAGAGGTCTCAGAGTAAGACTGATAGTTGGTTATTCTGGCAACTAGTGGGAGACCTGGGTTCGATCTCTGGGTTGGGATGATCCCCTGGAGAAGGGCATGGCAACCCACTCCAGTATTCTTGCCTGAAGAATCCTCATGGACAGAGGAGCCAGGCAGGCTACAGTTATGGGGTCGCAAAGAGTCGGACAGGACTGAGTAACTAAGAACAACACACAGCACACACCCACCATCCTGAGTCGCTTTTCAAAAGTCACCTCATTAACATAACAAAAGGCACCTTGATTGCTCTCTTCACCTGAAATTCCAGTTCTAGGCTTCTATAGCAGCTTCTCTGTCCATGGACTTTCTAGACAGGAACACGGGAGTGGGTTGCCATTTCTTACTCCAAGGGATCTTCTTGCGTCTTCTGCTGCAGCAGAAGGGTAATTTACCACTTGCTCTGCGGAGCCCTCTGATGAAGACCAAATATGTATTATTTATCATAAATCATATCACATAGCCTAACTGAAGATTACCAGTTTTACAGTCTTAGCTTTTATATATTAGGAATCCACCTCAATAGTATTATATTTTGTATGTATGTAATAGTCCAGGTTCATTTCCCCCCATGTTTGTCCAGCTGATCAAGCACCACTTTCTTGAAAGTATAATCTTTTTTCCTTGGTTTATTTTCCTGACATTTCTGTTAGCTATCAATAGGTTACATGTGGCTGAGAGTTTATTTTGGGTTAGTTTTTCTGTTGATCTGAATGTTTAATCCTTATGCCACTATCATATTGCCTTGACTAAAGTAGTTTCAGATTTGTTTATTGTAGTTCCTTTGGATTTCACAAAAAATTTTAAATCAACTTGTCAGTACCTAACAAAAAGCTTATTAGAACTTTAACAGAAATGCATTGATACTAAAGATAAATTTAGGGTTATCCATCTTCCTCTCTATCTCATCTTCAATTAGGTAAGTAAGTAAGTGAAAGTATTCTTGAATTACTTCAGCAACATTTTATAATTTTCAGTGCATGGGTCTTGCACATATTTTGTTAAGTTATCCTAAGTATTTCTAAGTTTTTGATGATGTTGCAAGTGGCATTTTAAATTACTCTTCTTCCTGTATGGATAATACTTTAGAAGCCTATATTCCTTTAACACAATATATAAGAGAGATGTTTTTCAAATTATTTTCTTTTATCTCATTTATAGGTGGAACTGGCAAAAAATGGAGGGATATAAAGGAATTAGATTACTTTTATTTTCAAAGTTCCATTTAGTCTCTGGATTTGTTTTTTAAGTTAACTCTCTGGAGAGACATGTGATATATTGGAATTCAATAGGTCTGGCTTCAAAAACCATTTCAGTCATTTATTAATTGCATATCTATTGGGAAGCTTTATAGCTTTATATCGGAGAAGGCAATGGCACCCCACTCAAGTTCTCTTGCCTGGGAAATCCCATGGACAGAGGAACCTGGGAGACTACAGTCCATGGGGCCACTAAGAGTTGGACACGACTGAGAGACTTCACTTTCACTTTTCACTTTCATGCATTGGAGAAGGAAATGGCAACTCATTCCAGTGTTCTTGCCTGGAGAATCCCAGGGACAGAGGACCCTGGTGGGCTTCCGTCTATGGGGTCGCACAGAGTCGGACACGACGGACGTGACTTAGCAGCAGCAGCAGCAGCAGCATAGCTTTATATCTTTCTGCCTGTATTTCCTCAGTTTTCAAAATCTGTAAGATATTACTTATCATGTAGATTTTATGCAGATTTAATTGATTTAATATATAGATAGAATTCCCAAAACGTAGTTGCTGAATAAAATGTATCATTAATATGCAAGATAAACAATAAATTTCCATTACAAGCTTTTAAGTTATTTTACATTTAAATCAGAGTGGCTAGCATAACAACAAAAAGCCCAAAAATCAGAGAAAAGAGATTAACTAGCCACCCAAGCCAACTTTTAAGGGAGTGGGACTTGAACCCTGCAAGAAAATAATATGCCACAAGGTCAGTTTTTAAATTTAAGAACTGTGTTTATTAATGGGCTAAGATGTTCTCATCTATTAGGAAGTACATCTTTTTCCTTAAGTGAAGTGTATGTGAAAGATGAAACTTCAGTAAAGAATTTGTTTGGTGAGCAGAAAATTATAGCAACAGTAATTACCGGCCAGTAACACACTGTCTTGATTATAATTGCTTTGAAGTAGTTTTTTTTAAGATTTTTTTTTATATGGACCACTTTTAAAGTCTTTATTTAATTTGTTGCAATATTGCTTCTGTTTTGTGTTTTGGGCTTTTGACCTTGAGGCATGTGGGATCTTAGCTCTCCCACTAGAGACTGAACTCACAAACCCTGTATTGGAAGGCAAAGTCTCAACCAATGGACTGCCAGAGGAGTCCCTGAAGTAACTTTTGAAATTAGAGAGCAAGAATTCTCTCCTTTTTTTAAGAAAGTACCTTTATTTGTGCAGGTTTTCTCAACCTTGGTAACATTGATGTTTGAGAAACCTATATGCAGGTCAGGAAGCAACAGTTAGAACTGGACATGGAGCAACAGACTGGTTCCAAATAGGAAAAGGAGTACATCAAGGCTGTATATTGGCACCCTGCTTATTTAACTTCTATGCAGAGTATATCATGAGAAACACTGGGTTGGAAGAAGCACAAGCTGGAATCAAGATGGCTGGGAGAAATATCAATAACCTCAGATATGCAGATGACATCACCCTTATGGCAGAAAGTGAAGAGGAACTAAAAAGCCTCTTGATGTAAGTGAAAGAGGAGAGTGAAAAAGTTGGCTTAAAGCTCAACATTCAGAAAATGAAGATCATGGCATCTGGTCCCATCACTTCATGGCAAATAGATGGGGAAACAGTGGAAACAGTGTCAGACTTTATTTTGGGGGGCTCCAAAATCACTGCAGATGGTGATTGCAGCCATGAAATTAAAAGACGTTTACTCCTTGGAAGGAAAGTTATGACCAACCTAGATAGCATATTCAAAAGCAGAGATATTACTTTGCCACCAAAGGTCCATCTAGTCAAGGCTATGGTTTTCCAGTAGTCATGTATGGATGTGAGAGTTGGACTGTGAAGAAAGCTGAGCGCCGAAGAATTGATGCTTTTGAACTGTGGTGTTGGAGAAGACTCTTGAGAGTCCGTTGGACTGCAAGGAGATCCAATCAGTCCGTCCTAAAGGAGATCAGTCCTGGGTGTTCATTGGAAGGACTAATGCTGAGGCTGAAGCTCCAATACTTTGGCCACCTCATGTGAAGAGCTGACTCATTGGAAAAGACTCTGATGCTGGGAGGGATTGGGAGTAGGGGGAGAAGGGGACGACCGAGGATGAGATGGCTGGATGGCATCACCGACTTGATGCACATGAGTTTGGGTAAACTCCAGAAGTTGGTGATGAACAGGGAGGCCTGGGGTGCTGCGATTCATGGGGTTGCAAAGAGTCAGACATGACTGAGCGACTGAACTGAACTGAACTGAATTCTTTGTTATTGGTGGTGGTTGAACCATTAATTATACAATGTTTATACACCCCACCCTTTACCCACTAGATGCTAAAACTCTCCAGCTCCAAAACGTAACAACCAATGGGTCTCTAGATAACTGCTACATGTTTCACCAGCAGAATTGCTGCTGGTTGAGAACCAATGTTTTAAGGGAATCTGGAATCCTTTCCAGCTTCCCTGCTGGCTCAGTGGTAAATAATCCTCCTGCCAATGCAGGAGACGTGGGTTTGATTCCTGGATCGGGAGGGACATGGTAACCCACTCCAGAATTCTTCCCTGGAAAATCCTGTGGACAGAAGAGCCTGGCAGGCTACCATCCATGAGGTTGCAAAAGTTGGACACGACTTAGCAACTAAACAACAAGAATCCTTTTATACAGCTTGAGCTGATTAGGACTAGATGATTAATATCATATTGGGTTTATAGCACCAAAGTTAGTGTGCAAAATCAGCTCTCTATGAGCAATATGTTTCAAAAATAGGAGGGAAAAAACAATTTTCTGTAAAACTTTGTTGTTGTTTAGTCACTAAATCATGTCCAACTCTGTTTGTGAGCCTATGGACTGCAGCCCACCAGGCTCCTCTGTCCGTGGGATTTCCCAGGCAAGAATACTGGAGTGGGTTGCCATGTCCTTCTCCAATAAAATTTTAGGTTTCTACAGCAAATATATTCTAGCCTTAAAGTTAAAAATTAGTGCTCCCAGCAAGTTTTAAACTTTTTACACTGTTTAAGTTCTACGCAGAAGCACTTTTCCCTTTTTCACCAGCCCTAGAAATTAAAATTTAAAATATGAAGATACAAGTATAGATTTAATTTAATTTTTCTCTTAACTGTTTGTAATTATTTTTAAAAATTTACTTAGATTTAAGAAGATTCAATAGTTAGGTCAAAGTTAATCTTAAATAGCTTATATGAACAGAATCTCATTCTTTAAAAATTTTATATTAAAACTGCTAAAATAGGCTATGGTGTTTTCTTATGTTCACTTTCTAGCCAAAGCTCAGTTTAAAAATAAGAGTTTACAAGTGTTCATTTCCACAAGAGTGGAGTTAATTTAAAAAACAAAGACTATTATTGGGTTCAGGGAGAGACTATGTTGGCATATTGATTAGAGATGAAATGTTGACTAGGGCCAAGAATAAAACACAAAATAAAACTGACTTTTATGAAACTGGCATTTAGCCACATAAGGAGAATGAGTAAAGCAGATATCAACTGAGGAGTATTTCAAAGAGGAGATGTGTGGGCAAAGAAGCTAAAAATCTTGACCATCATGATGAGCTATTGAAATTTAATATAATTTATCATTGGTGATTTTGAAAGGACCAGATTCAGTGGGGAAAAACAAAAGAAACACAGGAGCTGAAGAGTGGTGGATATAGGATTGAATTACGAGTTGAACACATAGATGTAACAAGCTGAGGCCAGAGGCCTTAGGATCTGGAAGACTGTGGAAGGATGAGCTAAGGGTAGGGAGAGAGGAGCCAGGAAGGTAGAGATGATGATGACTTTGAAGATGATTGTGAACAACAAATTTTGAGCACTTATCAACACAAGTGGCATGTTGTAGACCTCATTGCCTTGAGCTGGGTATTATTAACATCTCCAGTCTACAAATAATGAAATGTTAAGTAATTTCCCAGAGTTTTCACAATAATACAAAAGTGGAAATTTGAATCTATGGCAATGTCTCTTGAGAGCACAAATTCCTAACCACTCTCCCCGATTCTAAGCCTTTATTGTCACAGCCATGTGACTTCTCAAGGCTATGCGCTTGCTCTGTGTTAGTTGCTCAGTTGTGTCCCACTCTGCGACTGCATGGACTGTAGTCTGCCAAGCTCCTCTGTCCACAGAATTCTCCAGGCGAGAATTCTGGGGAGTGGTAGCCATTCCCTTCCCCAGGGGATCTTCCTTACCCAGGGATCAAAGCCAGGTCTCCTGTACTGCAGGCAGATTCTTTGCTGTTGCAATCAGTAGCCTCCATGCTTTTTCACCTATGGTGTCTATTAGTTCAATCCAGATTCTCTTGTATTTGCAATCTCCTGATGCTCACCTCAAAAATACCCTCTTCCATAGGTACATCCCCACACTAACCAGGAGTGAAATATTCCCTCAGCTACTACCTTTAGTGCTGCTCTACAGAGGTCATGATTTGTCGATCAGTACTTGGGATCCCAGTGAAATATTTTTTGACTGCATGAAAGATTATCTGCTATTGTTAAAACAATGAGTAGTTGCTTATTCTTTTTTCTTGCTTGCAGATACCTTTGAAAATGGAAACTATTTCTTGGTAAACTTTACAGCAGCTCAGGTAAGACTGTTTTATTGAATTTTATAAATCCTTTCCCAGTTAGCTATAGATTGAATATAATCAGTGAATGGTATCATATCCCACATCTTCCTTTACATTTACAAATCAGATCTACTGACATGAAAATAAGGAAGAAACAGTTCTTATTTTGACAATTGCCCAGTATACCATCACCCTATTAAAAAAAATTGTAATTCATATAATGCTGGGGAAAAAAAATGAGTCCTTGAATATATGACATGTTTTTAGGAAATGAGACACTTTCTGGCTGATAAAAATGTGAAGGATAAATGCTAGATTGGCTATCTGTTACACAAAAATGGTGCAAAAACAACCTCATGACTTCATAAAAAACAACCTCATAACTTCAGCAGCATGTAGTAATTAATGCTTATTTAGCTTATAACTTTGCAGTGCTTAGATGGTCTAAGCTGGGCTTGGCTGATCTTGGCCGGCTCACATTCATCTGCAATCAGTCATGGGAATGTCTGTTTGCTCCGGTGATTATATATCTGGAGGGGGCGGTCACATGTTGGAGGTCAGCTGCTCTTGGATGATCTAAGATGGTCTTATGCGCAGGTCTGGGCATGACATTTCCATGATTATGAAAGAGGGCAAAAACAGAGGTGGAAAAGCCTGAGTGAGGGCTGTCTGAAATCTCCATTTGTAGTAAGTTGGCAATAGGCAAAGTCATATGGCTAACCCCAACAGAGGTGGGATAGAATGCCCCATCCAGAGAGGGAGGTCACTGCACAATTGCATGGAAAAGAGGATAGATAGGGAGGGGCAAATCATTGGAGGTCATAATACAATCAACCTACTAGGCATGTTAAATGATTCCATGGATAATCCATATAGTTTTAATGAGAGTAGGAGGATCATTCTCTATCAGACCTATAATCTGCTTCTCTCTAATTTTTACTTGTGGATTTGACTAAGGGATAGTATAACATAAACCTATTGTGTTTCTTCTACATAACAGTGCTTCAAGTGTTTGAAGGTATCCGTCACATACTCCTTCTGTCTTCTTGGAATTATACATCTCCAGGCTAACTTCATACTTCCTCTGTTTTGTGCCTACCCTGGTTTCCAGATTAGCTTATTCTGTTTGGACTAGATTAGTCTAGATTTCTCTTAAAACATGGTCCCAGGATTGAGAGGTTATCTTAGAACTGCACTATGGTTTGCAATGATAGTCACTAGCCTCATGTGGCAATCAAGCTTTTGAAATATGACTAGCTTAATTTTAAATATTTAAAAAGATTATAAAATATCACATTCATATTTTATGTTAAACGTATGTTAAAATAATAATACTTTGGATGCGTGTTAGTCCCTCAGTCACGTCCGAATCTTTGTGACACCATGGACTGTAGCTTGCCAGGCTCCTCTATCCATGGGATTTCCCGGGCAATAATACTGGAATGGGTAACCATTCCCTCCTCCAGGGAATCTTCCTGACCCAGGAATCATACCTGGGTCTCCCTCATTACAGGCATATTCTTTACAATCTGAGCCACCAGGGAAGCCCAATATTTTGGATATATTGGGTTAAAGAAAACATCATCAAAGCAATTTTTCCTTTTTCTCTTGTTAAATTACATATATAGCTTGCATTATAGTCTGTAAGACAGTGTGGACTTTCTGTTGCCAAAACAAACAAACAAACCCAAAACCAAAAACTCAAAACCTCAGTGGCATGCAACAATAAATACTTATTTAGTTCATTACCTAACTCTTAGCTCCTTTTAGCTAAACTGTTTTCTTACTGTTATTGCATCACACTATGCATTTTTTTAAACACGTGTATCAAATTACCTTCATAGACATTATTATTGGGTCATGATGTTGACATCCTGCATTTGCCTTTCTGAAACAAAATGCAAGACTTTGTATACTAATTAGGCATGTAACTTCTCTGCTCTTAGTTTAAGAAAAGAATTGAAGATTATATCATTTTCCTCTGAAAATATTGCTTTTTAATGAAGCTGTTCATCTAGAAGTCCTGGATTTTAGTTCTCTTCCTACTGCTAAATAGTTATTCAAGCTAGGGAAGATAGTTCTCCTGTTTCTTGATTATAATATATTTGGTTTCTCATAAATGTTAATATCTTCTAATGCTAAAATTCCATTCTTCTGTTATTCCAAGGTAGTGATAAATGGATTCTTATTTCTATGTGATGTTTGATGGAGTTTTCCTAAGGATCAGTGCTTTGACATGAAAGCGAGCTTCCCCTGGGAGTAATTTTTATCAGTGGTGTTCTGGCTGGTATGAGGTTATGGGAGTTGGTGGCTGATTTGTAGCATTTGTTAATTTCTGTGTGTGAAATCTCCCATCACGTTACTCAATTTCAGGCTATCTACTGGCTTGCGAAATCCCAGACAATTTGAAAATAAGCTCTCCCAAATCATAAGAGTTAGCTCCAAAACATCCATTTACTTCATATTATATTCCTTTTTCTTAATTTTCTCTTGATTCTTATTGCTCAATCAGTCACAAAAGTCTGGTTAATTCTCCATAATGCCAACTGAACATAATTTTCTTTCTACTGTTGCTATCAGAGTCTAGGAGTTTATAGTTTCACTCTACTGCAGCTGTCTCCTTAATTGATTGCATCAAGTCATCATCTTAGGTACTTAACCAGTAATTGCCCTGTTCAGTGCCAGCGTGAACTCAGGAGCCCGTGAACTCAGGGCCTTTGCCAGGTGTCTCTGCCTCCCTCCACCCCATTCCCTTTCCTGTTCATTTTGTCTTCATCAGCTCTATCCGTCTTCCCAGGACTTCTCACGTTCCACGTCGTTCCTAAGTCCTTTCTTGGCAACCCTATTCCCATGGTGATTCTTTTTATTTTCTTTTAACACCCATAACAAATATTCATGATGATTTTCATTTAGGCCTTAATCTTCTAACATCTTGTGACTTCATTCACATTATGGTAACCCATGTGTTGATACTCAATATAGTTGATAATTTAGATTTGTTGCAAACTATCCTTAGTCTATGCTAAAGCCTTTGACTGTGTGGATCATAACAAACTATGGGAAAATTCTTTAAGACTTGGGAATACCAGACCACCTGACCTGCCTCTTGAGAAATCTGTATGCAGGTCAGAAGCAACAGTTAGAACCGGGCATGGAACAACAGACTGGTTCCAAATTGGGAAAGGAGTATGTCAAGGCTGTATATTGTCACCCTGCTTAATTAACTTATGTGCAAAGTACATCATACTAAATGCCAGGCTGGATGAAGCTCAAATTGGAATCAAGATTGCTGGGGGAAATATCAATAACCTCAGATATGCAGATGACACCACCCTTATGGCAGAAAGAGAAGAAGAACTAAAGAGCCTCTTGATGAAAATGAAAGAGAAGAGGGAAACAGCTGGCTTAAAACTCAACATTCAGAAAACTAAGATCATGCCATCCGGTCCCATCACTTCATGGCAAATAGATGGGGAAACGATGGAAACAGTGACAGACTTTATATTTTTGGGCTCCAAAATCACTGCAGATGATGACTGCAACCACAAAATTAAAAGATGCTTTCTCCTTGGAAGAAAAGCTATAACAAACCTAGACAACATACTAGAAAGCAGAGACATTACTTTGCCAACAAAAGTCCATCTAGTCAGAGCTATGGTTTTTCCAGGAGTCATGTATGGATGTGAGAATTGGACTATAAAGAAAGCTGAGCACCAAAGAACTGATGCTTTTGAATTGTGGTGTTGGAAAAGACTCTTGGGAGTCCCTTGGACCACAAGGAGATCAAACCGGTTCATCCTAAAGGAAATCAGTCCTGAATATTCATTGGAAGGACTGATGCTCAAACTGAAGCTCCAATACTTTGGCCACCTGATGCCAAGAGCCAACTCACTGGAAAAGACCCTGATGCTGGGAAAGATTGAAGGCAGGAGGAGAAAGGGATGACAGAGGATGAGATGGTTGGATGGCATCACCGACTCAAAGGACATGAGTTTTAACAAGCTCTGGGAGTTGGTGATGGACAGGGAAGCCTGGCATGCTGCAGTCTATGGGGTCGCAAAAAGTCGGACACGAGCGAGTGATTGAATTGAATGACTGATCCTTAGCCTAGGGACAAGTTGCCATAATCGTTTATTTATACTGTGCTAAGTCACACAGTGCTACGCACAGAAGTTCATCATGATTCCAACCATATAAATGCCTTTAAGCTGTACAACCTTGACCTTCTCATTTTCTCTCCCAGAGCCTCAGTTTTCTCATCTGAGAAACAGACATAAAGATTTTTTCTTTTCAAAATCATTGTAAGAATTAGTAATAATGTAGTTAAAAAGCTTTCATAATGTTGACACACAAACCTGTTTTGAGCACCTCAAATTTATTGTCTTAAGTACTCAGGAAGTATGTCTTCATGAAATATTTAAGAATAAAACCAGCATTTTTGTTAACATTGTAATATAGAATTTAATCTATTAACAGATGTATTATGTATATTTTCCTCTTTATACATTCTTTGCAGAGTGTACTGCAAATCCAAATGATACATAATAATTATTTGAGTGACACTAATTCACTGAAAGTTGGATATATTAGTATCTGGGGCATAAACTCTACTGATATAACACAAGTGACTGTCTCCTATGACAATCAACAATTCATGGTGATGAATTTCAAGAGTGACCCTTACAATCAGGTATGTCTTAAAGGAATGCTATCATATCATACATTAATTTTATTTTTCTGTAAAGTTGTTAGCACTATTGTTGTATTTACTTATACTTGAAAGGTTATATATATTTGCAAATGTTGACTCATATTGTACAGTGCACATTAGTGATCCTCTCAGGATAGTCCAGGGATCAATGATCAATGATCTGATGGAATCCTCTCCGTATGTTTCCCAAAGAGATTGTGCTGTGTGTTAGACTGGTCTTAATAAGTTGCATTGCACAGTTGTTATACTGTAATGTAAGTTTTAACTTAAATGTGATATTTAACAAATTTTAAAATACCAACTTCATCTCTTCTTTTCTGGCAGACACTAAATATTCAACTGACTGATAAGATTATCAGCCTGGAAAAGTTAACTGAGGTTACTTGGATTCACGGTGGTCCTATAGTTTCTACGACAGCTATGGCGAGTACCTTCCCAATGAGCTCTTCACGTCCTTCCGCAGCTTCTACTGCTGCTGCTGCTTCTGACACCACCAGTTCCTCTGCTTCAAGTGGCACTGGTACCAGCACCGCTGAGAGCACTAGTGCCGCTCTTCCTACGACAACCACTTCTTTCCCAACAAGCGCTGCTGAAGTTTCAGCTGGTGCTACTGTTGCCAATACCAGTGCATCTCTCCCTACAAACACTGCTCCTGAGAGCACTAGTGTTATGCTTCCCGCCACAACCATGCCTTACCCAACAAGCGCTACCGAGGTTTCAACTAGTACCACTGTCCCTAATACCACTATACATTTCCCTATTAATACTACTACTGATAGCACTGATATCACTCTTCCCATCACAACCATGCCTTACCCAACAAGTACTGCTGAATTTTCAACTAGTACTACTGTCCCTAATACCACTATACATTTCCCTATTAATACTACTACTGATAGCACTAATGTTACTCTTCCCATCACAACCATGCCTTACCCAGCAAGTACTGCTGAAGTTTCAACTAGTACTACTGTCCCTAATACCACTATACATTTCCCTATTAATACTACTACTGATAGCACTAATGTTACTCTTCCCATCACAACCATGCCTTACCCAGCAAGTACTGCTGAAGTTTCAACTAGTACCACTGTCCCTAATACCACTATACATTTCCTATTAATACTACTACTGATAGCACTGATATCACTCTTCCCATCACAACCATGCCTTACCCAACAAGTACTGCTGAATTTTCAACTAGTACTACTGTCCCTAATACCACTATACATTTCCCTATTAATACTACTACTGATAGCACTAATGTTACTCTTCCCATCACAACCATGCCTTACCCAGCAAGTACTGCTGAATTTTCAACTAGTACTACTGTCCCTAATACCACTATACATTTCCTATTAATACTACTACTGATAGCACTAATGTTACTCTTCCCATCACAACCATGCCTTACCCAGCAAGTACTGCTGAAGTTTCAACTAGTACTACTGTCCCTAATACCACTATACATTTCCCTATTAATACTACTACTGATAGCACTGATATCACTCTTCCCATCACAACCATGCCTTACCCAACAAGTACTGCTGAATTTTCAACTAGTACTACTGTCCCTAATACCACTATACATTTCCCTATTAATACTACTACTGATAGCACTAATGTTACTCTTCCCATCACAACCATGCCTTACCCAGCAAGTACTGCTGAAGTTTCAACTAGTACTACTGTCCCTAATACCACTATACATTTCCTATTAATACTACTACTGATAGCACTAATGTTACTCTTCCCATCACAACCATGCCTTACCCAGCAAGTACTGCTGAAGTTTCAACTAGTACTACTGTCCCTAATACCACTATACATTTCCCTATTAATACTACTACTGATAGCACTGATATCACTCTTCCCATCACAACCATGCCTTACCCAACAAGTACTGCTGAATTTTCAACTAGTACTACTGTCCCTAATACCACTATACATTTCCCTATTAATACTACTACTGATAGCACTAATGTTACTCTTCCCATCACAACCATGCCTTACCCAGCAAGTACTGCTGAAGTTTCAACTAGTACTACTGTCCCTAATACCACTATACATTTCCCTATTAATACTACTACTGATAGCACTAATGTTACTCTTCCCATCACAACCATGCCTTACCCAGCAAGTACTGCTGAAGTTTCAACTAGTACTACTGTCCCTAATACCACTATACATTTCCCTATTAATACTACTACTGATAGCACTGATATCACTCTTCCCATCACAACCATGCCTTACCCAACAAGTACTGCTGAATTTTCAACTAGTACTACTGTCCCTAATACCACTATACATTTCCCTATTAATACTACTACTGATAGCACTAATGTTACTCTTCCCATCACAACCATGCCTTACCCAACAAGTACTGCTGAATTTTCAACTAGTACTTCTGTCCCTAATGCCACTATACCTTCCCCTATAAATACTACTACTGATGGCACTAATGTTACTTTTACTGTCACAACAATGCCTTACCCAACAAATGCTACTGAAGTTTCAACTAGTACTACCATCCCTAATGCTACTATATCTTTCCCTATTACTACTACTACTGATAGCACTGATATTACTCTTCCTATCACAGACATGCCTTACTCAACAAGTACTACTGATGTTTCCACTAGCACTTCTGTCCCTAACACCACTGTATCTTTCCCTATAAATACTACTACTAATAGCACTGATATCACTCTTCCTATCACAGCCATGCCTTACCCAACAAGTACTACTGATGTTTCAACTAGTACTACTGTCCCTAATACCACTATTTCTTCCCCAATAAATATTACTACTGATAGCACTGATATCACTCTTCCAGTCACAGCCATGCCTTACCCAACAAGTACTATTGATGTTTCAACTAGTACTACTCTCTCTAATACCACTATTTCTTCCCCAATAAATATTACCACTGATAGCACTAATGCTCCTCTTCCCATCACAACCATGCCTTACCCAACAAGTACTGCTGAAGTTTCAACTAGCACTTCTGTCCCTAATTCCACTCTCTCTTCCCCTGTAGATACAACTACTGATAGCACTGATATCACTCTTCCAGTCACAGCCATGCCTTACCCAACAAGTACTACTGATGCTTCAACTAGTACTACTGTCCCTAATACCACTCTCTCTTCCCCAATAAATATTACTACTGATAGCACTAATGTTCCTCTTCCCGTCACAACCGTGCCTTACCCAACAAGTGCGACTGAAGTTTCAACTAGTACTACTGTCCCTAATGCCACTCTCTCTTCCCCTGTAGATACAACTACTGATAGCACTGATATCACTCTTCCTGTCACAGACACGCCATACACAACAAGTGCTACTGAAGTTTCAACTAGTACTACTGTCCCTGATATCACTATATCTTCCCCAATAAATACTACTGCTGATAGCACTAATATTACTCTGCTAGTCACAACCATGCCTTACCCAACAAGTGCTACTGAAGTTTCAACTAGTACTACTGTCCCTAATACCACTCTCTCTTCCCCTGTAAATACTACTACTACTGATAATACTCATTTCACTCTTCCTGTCACAGCCATGCCTTCTTACACAACAAGTACTACTGAAGTTTCAACTAGTACTGCTGTCCCTAATACCACTATTTCTTCCCCAATAAATATTACTATTGATAGTACTAATGTTCCTCTTCCTGTCACAACCATGCCTTACCCAACAAGTACTGCTGAAGTTTCAACTAGTGCTACTGTCCTTAATACCACTATATCTTCCCCTATGAATGCTACCACCGATAGCACTAATGTTCCTCTTCCTGTCACAACCATGCCTTTCCCAACAAGTGCTACTGAAGCTACAACTAGTACTACTGTCCCTAATGTCACTATATCTTCCCCAATAAATACTACTGCTGATAGCACTAATGTTCCTCTGCCAGTCACGACCATGCCTTACTCAACAAGTGCTACTGAAGTTTCAACTAGTACTACTGTCCCTAATACCACTCTCTCTTCCCCTGTAAATACTACTACTACTGATAGTACTCATATCACTCTTCCTGTCACAGCCATGCCTTCTTACACAACAAGTACTACTGAAGTTTCAACTAGTACTGCTGTCCCTAATACCACTATTTCTTCCCCAATAAATACTACCACTGATAGTACTAATGTTCCTCTTCCAGTCACAACCATGCCTTTCCCAACAAGTGCTACTGAAGTTTCAGCTAGTACTACTGTCCCTAATACCACTATTTCTTCCCCAATAAATATTACTATTGATAGTACTAATGTTCCTCTTCCAGTCACAACCATGCCTTACCCAACAAGTACTGCTGAAGTTTCCACTAGCACTTCTGTCCCTAACACCACTGTATCTTCCTCTATAAATACTACTACTGATAGCACTGATATCACTCTTCCAGTCACAGCCATGCCTTACTCAACAAGTACCACTGATGTTTCAACTAGTACTACTATCCCTAATACCACTATATCTTCCCCTATGAATGCTACCACTGATGATAGCACTAATGTTCCTCTTCCAGTCACAACCATGCCTTTCCCAACAAGTGCTACTGAAGTTTCAACTAGCACTTCTGTCCCTAATACTACTATAACTTCCCCTAAGTATACTACAACTGATAGCACTGATATCACTCTTCCGGTCACAGCCACGCCTTACCCAACAAGTGCCACTGACGTTACAACTAGTACTACTGTCCCTAATACCACTATGTCTTCCCCAATAAATATTACTACTGATAGCACTAATGTTCCTCTTCCAGTCACAACCGTGCCTTACCCAACAAGTACTGCTGAAGTTACCACTAGTACTACTGTCCCTAATGCCACTCTCTCTTCCCCTATAGATACAACTACTGATAGCACTGATATCACTCTTCCTATCACGGATACGCCATACACAACAAGTGCTACTGAAGCTACAACTAGTACTACTGTCCCTGATATCACTATATCTTCCCCAATGAATACTACTGCTGATAGCACTAATGTTCCTCTTCCAGTCACAACCATGCCTTTCCCAACAAGTAGTACTGAAGTTTCAGCTAGTACTGCTGTCTCTAATACTACTATACCTTCCCCTACTAACACTACTCATGTCCAGCACTGATGGTATTCTTCTTGTCACAATCATGCCTTTCCCAGCAAGTGCTATTGAAGTTATTGATATGAATGTTCCTAATTCTATTGTGCCTTTCCCTGCAAATACTACTACTGCCAGAACTAGTGCTACACTTCCTATCACAGCGACTTCTTTCCCAGCAAGTACTACTGATACTACCACGGGTACTCCTGTTCTTATTACCACTACTCATTCTTCAACAAATACTGTTGCTACTAGCACTAATAATACTCACCCACTACACTGTATTCCTACAGATATTGCTGCTGATACTACTAGCAATGGTTTTCTATTGTGACTAGTTTCTCTGAAAGTATTTACGATAAGAACACTACTTTTGCTACAGTAACCTCTCCTCTTACAGTAACCCCTTCTCCAACTGCTAGCCTTGGTACTGATGCTCTGATTACAAATTATCCTTCCCCTACAATGTCTGGGGACAATAGTACTAGTAATGCTTTTTCTGCAGTGACTACTTACCCTTCATAAACTCACGCCATTTGCACGAATACTCCTCCTGTGACTACTTTTTTTCTGTATGTATGGGGGCTGCCAGCAATGGTAATATTGTTCCTGATGAGTACTCTTTCTTCTCCAAGTACTGCTGCTATTAGTACTTATTTAAGAGATAATACTAGATTGTTGCTGCTCCCTCTAATGACTGAATTAACTGACGAAGTGCTAACTCTTCCACAGACCAGAAATCACCCAGACAGAGATGAATATGTAAAGATATGACACAGGGGAGACAATCTCTACCCTGAGATCAGAGTTCATAGTTTTGTTTGCTTTGTCTTCTACTTACCAGCTTTCCCCTCCTTGTTTTACTATCTAGACTCTCCTTCAGTGTGTTAAGACTTTCAGCATGTTCTTGGACTTTCATACCCACAGTCACCATTTATTCCTGATCTATTATTTCCTAAGATCACCCCTGTGTATAGGCTCATGGTCATAACCAAATATTGCCATTTAGGTGCTACTGAAGGCTTAACCCTAGGACAGTATTTTGAAAATGTAGTTTGGGAAACCAGGGGAGACCCCAGAACTCTTTCTGGGGTCTACAAGGTCAAGCCTCTTTTCATATAAATACTCTGGTGTTTTTGCCATTTTCACTCATCCTCTCATTGATATACAGTGTCACTTTCCAGAGACCACGCTCTGTGGTGTCCCAATAGATGAATACAGAAACTAATACAAGAATCCAGTTGTCTTCCATTAAGCCAGACATTAGATTTACAAATGATACAACAATGTCATTCTTCTCACTAACTGTTTTTGCTTTGAAAAATATAGTGGCCTTTCATTCAAAATATATTATTTATGTCAACATGTATTTGATATATTGTTATTTTTAATGAATGAAGAAATAAATATTTCGCAAAACATTTGACAAATGACTCCATTTTTCTTAATGCAGCAAATGTTTGGAGATATAATCCACCCAAACAAAACACAGGGTCTTCACTAAATTTGAAAGTAAAGTGGTGCTGAGACCAAAAGTTTGAGAATCACTTCCCTAGGACAACAACGGCCTAGTGTCACTGTCAGGTCCTGGGAAAATATAGTGTGCGAACAAAACAAAGCAAAACTCATCATTCTAAACGATATCAACGGATTGCTCCCAGGCTCCCTCACGTGCATCTCTATTGAGGGAGCTCCAAGGCATTTCTCTTGTTGGCACCACAAAACCTGATCCTGGACAAAGAGCTCTGTGTCCCATGGCACATGGACCCTGTGGCCAGGCTGCCACACTGGGGCAGATTCATTGGCCAAAGGCTTCACTTTTTTTCTGAAGCCTTTGGGACTTGAAACACTGAAGAGGAATTTGTTCAAACAGCCATAGCTCTCGAGTTACTGAACTTCAATCCCTTTGTGTATATACATGGATTGTAATTATAAGCATGGAACTTTGAAAAGGTAAGTGCTCCCTGAAAAAAGAACAACAGCCCCAAACAACAAATGCAGAGCTATATTGAGAACAGATAACCAACAAGTCCTGCTGTGTAGCAAAGGGGACTCTGCTCAATATTCTCCAACAGCCTGAATGGGAAAAGAATTTTTAAAAGAATAGACACATGCATATGTATAATTGAATCACTTTGCAGTATATCGAAAATTAACATACGACTGGTAATCAACTAGACTCAATAAAATAAAAAATCATGATCGCATAAGCAGCAACAACAAAAACAGAAAAGAAAGACAATCTGGCCTTACTTCAGATATTTGAAGAAACTCGAGAATTGAAACTCCAGTCCATGCACAAGATGTGGTCCTGGAACCAGGTTCAGAAAACAGGGAGAGGCAAGAGGTGAAAGAAAGCATTAGCTTGCTGCTTCTGAGTCTTAAGCTTTGACGACGCCTTAGTCGTCATAGTCTTAAGATGACACCTATGCTTACATCTAAAACACATGGTCGCCTTCACTGGACCAGTTCTGGAAGCACTACCTGTACAGATTGGTATGGGGACAACTGCTGCCGGTGGACACCATCGTCTATTACTTGTCTCAGCTTCCTCATCTACGAGGTTGAGTCAACATTGGAAATGCATTTTCATTCTCTAAAACACTATACAACGTTTTATTATGATGATTACATAATCCCTCGAGTGTTCTTATATCTATTTAAACTTTTTCACACAGCAGTCAAAATCTCTTGCTTACAAAAGCTGACATTTTTCTAAATTGAATTTTTTTCTAAGTAACTCTTTATGCGTCTTTAAAAAATTTTTTGCTCCATTTTCATACTTTCTTTGTATAGATCTCACGCTTATTTCTTTTTTAAAAATTAACATTTTTGTTTGAAATAAGCTTGGGGAAAAGTTGCAAAAATAGCTAAAGACCTTCACTATCCTTTTCACCCAATTTTCCCAAATATCATCCACAAATTGTAAATTATGTACCATATTTACTCTCTCTCACACACACACACGTGTATAATTTGAGAGTTGTAGACACAATGTCTCAACATCACAAAATGCTTTAGTATAAATTTCCTTAAAACACGAGGACATATTCTCACATAATCACAATATAATCAGACAAGTCAGAAAGTCGATGTTCATACAGTGCCACCATATGATGCAGAGACATTAGTCAAATTTTGCTAATCATCCCAATAATGTTCTTTATAAAGAACACTAAACACGGACTTCCCTGGCAGTCCAGTGGGCGTCCACTGACCTGGACATGGGTTCAATCCCTGGTTGGGAAACTAAGATCCTGCACGTCTTGTGGCACAGCCAAAAGCATTTTGAAAAAGAAAAAAAAAAAACAAACCTAAACAAGGATAATGACAAGGAGCACATGCTGCATTTGCTTAATGGAATTTTTTTTTGTTTTTCAGTCTTCTCTCCTGTGGAACTATTCCTCCGCCCCTCTTTTTCTCCTTTGATTTTGATGATTACAAGTCAGATCTTTGTAGAATATTCCTCATTAGGAGTTTGTCTAATACTTTCTCATGATTATATTGAGGTTGTATATTTCTTGGACAGATATAACATAGAGTTGATGTTATGTCCTTCCTGGTACTCCTGTCAGGAGGTAAGTGATGTTTGTCCATGATTGGTGATGCCAACTGGCTGACTTGGTTGAAGTGGTGACTCTCAGTCCTCTGCATGGGAAAGTTACAACTTTTTCTCATCATAATGAATAGCAGTATTACTGGAGATAATTTGAGGCTATGTAGCTATCTAGTTCCTCTTCTACTAGTTTTTATCATCATCTATTGATGATTCTTATCGGATTCAATTATTACTATGAATTTATTAACTGGTGATTTTCTAACTTCACATTTTTTTCTGTATTTGTTACTTGGCATTATAAGGGCTCTTCTTTCTTTGCTATTTTTTAAATTAATCAATTTATTTTAATTGGAGGCTAATTACAATGCTGTAGTGGTTTTTGCCATATATTGACATGAATCAGCCATGGGTGTACATGTGTTCCCCATCCTGAACCCCCCCTCCCACCTCCCTTCCCATCCCATCCCTCAGGGTCATCCCAGTGCACCAGCCCCGAGCACTCTGCCTCATGCATCAGACCTGGGCTGGTGATCTGTTTCACATATGATAACATACATGTTTCAATGCTATTTATTTTTTGATTAATGTTTGGTAAGTAGCCACTTCCCTGAGCCCCCCACATGCACCCCTTCTCTGAGGTCCCCACACGTCCTCACAATCTAGCAACTAAAAGTCTAGCTCTTGGAATTCAGGGAGCTTCCAGGGCTCGTCGTCGCTGGTGTTCACTCGGACTGGTCAGCCCTTGTGCTGTCGCTCCAACATGTGAAGCCAGAGTGGGATTCCTGCTCATTCAGGAAGCTGACTGGTTAAGAGCGATGGAACTTCTGGTTCAGTGGTCCTTAAGCTCGGGTGCATATTGGAAACACCCAGAGAGTGTAATGATGGATGCTAATGCCTGGACGCTGCCCCCATCACCCAGGTGACTCTAACCTGCTATCAAGGTTGGCAGCCACTGGGGTGGGGAGGCAGAGGAGCTGAGAAGCTTCTTGCTCAGTCTGAGCTAAGTATAGCATGAACTGAGACTTGATGAGAACTCTAGCAAACAGGAGTAACAAATTAAGTTATCAACTTCATGAAGGAGAGGAAGACAGAGAGCCAGGGGAAGATGAAGAAGCGGGTGGTGGGGGGTGGGGGCGAGGAGCGGAGAAAAAGAGAAAAGATGGCAAGAGAGGAGAGAGAAGGAGAGAGAAACAGGGCGAAATGTAAATGGATAAAGCTTGTTTAAAGGGCTTATGGGAATTCTTGCAATGATAAATTTGAAATTGTATCAAAATATTCTTATTCCACGGGAAAGACCAGAATCCTTGTAAACTTTATGGGTCCTCTTGTCTTCTAGGGCTTCCCAGGTAGCTCCAGCGATAAAGAACCCGCCTGCCAATGCAGGAGACACAAGGAGATGCAGGTTTGATCCCTGGGTCAGGAGGGTCCCTGGAGGAGGGCATGGCAACCCACTCTAGTATCCTTGCCTGGAGAATCCCACGGACAGAGGAGCCTGGTGGGCTACAGTTCATAGGGTCACAGAGTCGGACCTGACTGAAGTGACTCAGCACGCATGCACCTCTTGTCTTCACACACGAACAAGCAATGAGGGAATAAATGATTTATTTACCCTCCACATTTAAGATGGAGTTTTGAGTAGAGGAGGTAAGATGGGAAAAAAGTTACAGTCTCAGAGTCACCCAGAGCTGATCCGAACTTAGGGACCAACTGAGGGGTAAGGTGTGGCAGACACCCAAGTGCCAAGATGTTCTAGGAGGAAGTAGGGGTCATCCTTTTCTACCTCAACACTCAGCCCATCTATTTGGAGTGTATCATTAGGCTTTCTGGAAATAGTCACAAAACACATAAATTGGGGGAAAAAAAAAAGCTTGAGGTCATATAATTCCCAGCAGTATCGTCTAATGTTTTTCCGTCACCTAGTCATGTCTGACTCTTTGCAAAACCCCATGGACTGCAGCACGCCAGGCTTTGCTTTACTATCTAAAAGTGAAAGTCTCTCCATTGTGTCCGACTCATTGCGATCCCATGGATTATACAGTCCATGGGATTCTCCAGTCCAGAATACTGGAGTGGGTAGCCTTTCCCTTCTCCAGGGGATCTTCCCAACCCAGGAACCGAACCCAAGCCTCCTACATTGCAGGTGGATTCTTTACCAGCTGAGCCACAAAGCTCATATTAGCCATATGTATGGTCTAATACATATGCATAAGATAAATGCATTCCTTTTAAATATAGAAGCATGTCATTATCCATAAATTGATATAAATTATAGTTTCTCTCCGGAGGCAGTCAGTGGGGAGAAATGGTCCACTAGGAAAGGCTTAGAGGAGCGTGCCCTGAACCCAAGGCGAAAATGGCCAGCTAAGGGCTCCTAGAAGTTTGATCACAGCTCCACAAGGGCAGGCCGGAGGGGCGGGGAAGGTGGTGCTGTCCATCTCCTGTTCATTTCAGTAGCTCCTATTCTGACCTAATGTCAAGCTCACAGGTGGTGCTCAGTGAATATGTACATGATGACTAGATGCTGAGATCAGGAGATGGAGAGGAAAATCAATGAAAGAAGGAAAACTAAAGTGGGTATAGAGGAGTGCAATAGTGCAAGGGACGGGCACCAGTCTCCGGGCTGGAGAAATGGAGCATTGGGAGATTCTGACTGCAGAACTCTGGGGAGGTCGCTCAGCTGACTTGAACTTATCAGGACAGCCCCGAAAGTAAGGCTGCAGCACAGACTGAGGTTTGACATCAGAAACCCATCCAGGAGGTTCTTCTATTTTCTTTTTGTTTTTACCTGAAAGATTGAGGGTGGAAGAATTTGCTTGCAGGGGTGGGGGGTGCGGGCGCTTGGAGTAACACAGTTTTGAATAGAAAGGTCAGACTTTTTTGTGAGTTGGGCAGACTGGAGAGAAAAGGTCCGTTTTGCTTTTGTTTGATGTTTATTTATTTGTTTGCTCCAGGTCTTAGTTGTGGTACCAGGGATCTTCAGTTGCACCATGTGGGATGGAATCTGGTTCCCTGAGGAGGGATTGAACCCAGGCCCCCCTGCACTGGGAGTGCAGAGTCTTAGTCACGGGGCCACCAGGGAGATGCCCAAAAGGTCTGTTTTGATTGTTTTAAGTTTCAGTCTAGATTAGTTTTGGTCTGTGTGTTTCTTCATGCTGTAGAAAGTCATTTGTGAACCTCAAACTACTGCCAAAGGGCCTTACCAATGTTTTAAGATTATTACTTAAAGAAAAGCCTCCATTTCCCTTGAATGGTGACCACAGCGAAGCCTAGTAGCGAACTCTGGCTTCGGGTAAGCCATGTTTTCTGCTTTGCTTGGCAACCCAGTCCAGTATTCTTGTCTGGAGAACCCCATGGACAGAGGAGTGTGGCTGGCTATGGTCCATAGGGTTGCACAGAGTTGGACATGACTGAAGCGACTTGGCATGCACACACACGAACTCTAGCAGCAGCAGGAAATTTAGAGACCAGATCTCTAATCTTCAGGGAATTAAGATCCTCTAAACACCCTGGAATATTCAGGGGAGGGGTCCCTTCCAGAGGACAGGGGAACCATGGGCAAGGCAATTCACAGGCTGGCATGCCCTCGACCCGTTTTCAGAGCCCAGGTCAGCCTCCCTAGCCAGGCAGGCTCTTGGCACCTGGTGATCTGAGTGTTGAGAATGTGATACATATTGAGGGGCTAAAGATCACCTGGCAGTCAAGGCACACCTGAGGCAAGTGAACGATGTATTAGAAGTTGCATTTGGGGCAACCGGATCCTCAAATGCCCTTTGGATGCCTCAGCCTGCGCCTTTAAGAGACCACCTTAGTGGCAGCTGCTTCCCCTGGACCAAAGGCTCAAAGGAAAGAGAGGGCACTGGGAAGCAAGTTGAATTCTGTTTAATTTGGTGACTTGAACTTTGTCCCCTATAAACAGAGCCTCTCTCTTCACCACAAGAAGCACACATGTGGCTGCCTCTGCCTCACAGGGAGGGTTGGACAAAGCTGTCAGCAGGAAAGAGGAACAGGAGCCCCTCCAGGGCCAGCATGAGCTGAGGAGGGTTTACAGGGCTCCCTCTGAGCATTCAAGCACCCTCCTCCCCCCACAGCATCTTCTTGAGCAAGTCTGGGTACCGGACTGCTCAGAGACCTCGTCCCTCACCCAGCCTTGAATCCAGATTTCGTTAGAGGACGTGTGGTCCTGCCAATGCTTCTAGGATGCTTTGAAGGATGGATTGTCGAGCTTGTCATCGGACAGGCTCTGTGGTCTCTGTGCCATGCCCAGGCCTGCAGTCATGACTGAGGTCATGGGAAGGGGCACAGATGGGGACTTTGGGGGCCAAGGGGGGAGTTCGTGTGACGATAAGGGGAGGTGTGAGCAGGGAAGGGGCCTAAGTATGTGGCTGAGGAGACGGTATCAGATTCCAGCCTGCAGGGTGGCAAGGAGCCAAGACAGGGCCCCCTGCCCAAACAAGAGGGTGGCCAGGGGGAGGCACCTCAGGGTGGCACTGCTGGACCCCGAGAGGACCCCGGGGGCCGCCCTGAAGCCTGCAGGGGTTTTGTCCTGGGACTCCACTTTGCCTCCAGAGGACTCCAAACAAGGGCCCCGGGGAGTAGGGTTGATGTCCCGAATCCAGCCTGTTGTGTTTTCCACTAGCTCCTGCAGGAGAAGGAGGAAAAAGGCTGAAGGCAGAAGCGCCCCCACCTCCTTTCATTTCTAAGACCTTCCTTGGCCATCCCCAGTCCCTGCAGAGAGACACCCACCCACACCCAGAGCTGCATCAGCCCTCTCTGATCCAGCGTTCCTGCCATTGCCATTCACACCCCCTTTCTCCTCTTTTCTGGCCTCATCCAAACCATCCCTCACTCCTTTAGCCCTAGCCCTGAGAGCACAGTGTCTCCCGGGACACTTACATCAATGGTCTTTATTATCACTGTCTGCTGGGCCTCCTTGCAGGCATTCTCAGCCTTCTTAATGCTCTCTGGGGTCCACTCCACATTGCTCATGGCCATCATGCCCTCCATGGAGCTGCCGTGGGCAGAAAGAGCAGACACTAGTTCAGGGGTGACTTAAAGCTTTGGCAAAATGTGTGAAAAGCACCCTCACTTTTGTTAGCATCAGTTCCATGTCAGCGTAAACTAAGGAATGTCTTACAACTCAGTAAGACAACCGTGAGCATGGCAGAAGGCGAAATCATCAGAATTAGAGATGAGAATTTATTTAAAGTGAAAAACAGGAAGTGCTGACTCTTTACAGAAGTGTTTCTTGATCTGGGGACCATGAAGTCCAAGAAGGTTGATGGGATGACTTCTGGGAACCCATACATGTTCTGAAATTGTCTGTGAAATGAAATGTGTTTGCAAAGATGTGCATTTTTCTTGGAAAGGAGCTTCAGCATTTTCATCAGAGCCTCAGGGAGGACCTTAGTCCCAAGCAATGAAAAGGTTACTGCATACGTGCTGAGTCACTTCCAACTCTTTGTGACCCCATGAACTCGATAGGCCTTGGTAAGTATCCTGGTGAAGGCATTACATTAGTCAATGATTATCCATTAAAATTATTAAAGTGCGAAAAGGGAAAGTTGCTCAGTTGTGTCTGACTGTTTGCAGCCCTGTGAACTGTAGCCTGCCAGGCTCCTCTGTCCATGGGATTGTCCAGGCAAGAATACTAGAATGGGTTGCCATTTCCTACTCCAGTGGATCTTCCCAATCCAGGAGCTGAAGTCGGATCTCTTGGTTTCCTGCATTGGCAGGCAGAATCTTTACCACTGCACCACCCAGAAAGCCCCAATTAAAGGTCACTCCTTGAAAGCAAACATTGTTCGAATCAGGGAAATGCATGAGAAAAAGGCAGATACTTTGCACACAAGTGATCTGACTTCTAGAGGTCAGTCTTGGTCTTATCTTCCAGGATGACTCACTCTGATACCTCCTCCCCCAGCTCGTGGGCCACATAGATGATGTCAGGGTACCCCTGGCAGCTGGAGACGTTGTTTCGGGGATAGTAGAAGAGAAAGACGAGGCACATCTCGTTAATGGTGCTGGGACCCCCCTGGAGAAGAAGAGAGAGCTGGCAACAATCTTAGTGAGTCATTGATTGAGAAAATGGGAATCCTGGTACCCATCTTACAGTCATGGGATGTGAGAGCATGAAGCCCCACGTGAATCGGTAATACCTTGGAGAAACAAAGGGGCTTCAAGTGGGATCATCTGAGTCATGGGATAGCCAAGACCAGGGGTAAAGCTATTCCGAGGCTTATCGTCATTCACCATGGTGGGGAGATGGGTACTTACGAATGTCAAGGAGTCGCGGTCCAGTGTCTGGTAGCGACACTCTACCAGCAATTCATCCCCCTGTGCGGAGAGAGACAAACGCTGGAAGTAAGAGGCAGAGGGACCGGTCCAGCCTTAGACCTCTTGGCTAACAATAACAAGTGCTGATCCTGCCTTCCCCGGACGCCAGCCATGCCTCCCCCCAGCCCGCCTCGCACCGGCTTGATCACCACTCGATAAGGTAAATCTCGAGTCTCCTGCAGATTGAAGTCGTAGGCATCATCTTTACAGATTACGCGGAGTTGAGTTCCATTTCTGGAGGGAGACAACGTGGGGAGAGGAGTAAGGCGAAGCCGACGCGGGGTGGTGGTGGGGGGGTCTTTCAACAAAGCAGCAGCGTGTGGGCACAGATGGACTGTAAAACAAAAGTCTCCACCCTCCGTCATCTCTACTCCAGGAACAGTTCTAGCTTCTCCTGCTCCCACTGAGCATAACCTCATGCTGCAGAATAAACAACTGCTCCTAAAATTTATTTGCAAACACAGAAGGGAGTGCTTCCAGTCTGTGTCTCCCTTACCTGTACTGCACCGCCTGCAGAGCGCGGCCGGCCAAGTGGGTGTGGAGCAGGTAGCCGAAGACTTGGATGTCGGGCACTGGAGCCCGGTTCATCTGCGGCAGGGAGGAGACCACCTGGTCCGTTAGGAACGCTCCTGCTTCTTGGTTTCCTCCTTTACTATCTGACACCTTCCTCTGAAGACTGGAACACACCCCTTTAGTCCCTGCTGGGCCTTCTGGCCCAGCCATGACTCCCACCTCCCCTGCACCAGCCAGGTTGGGTCAATTTCCCAAATCACCAGGCGGTGGAGACTGCCTTCCCCGGCTTGGAGACTCGGGCTGCGTACTGGTGGATCACACCAGATCTATGACTGGGAACGGGGCATCTCAGGGGAAGTAGGGGGTGGGGGGGGGACACCTTCCAGCTTCACCTCTTCAAACTTCTCCGTCTTACACAGTCCATAGGACCTGAAGGACTCGGCGCTGGGGGGGATGAAGTGGATGGGGAAAGTGAAGACGCCCAGCTGCAGGATGCCCATGTCAAACTTGCGCAGGTGCGCGGTGTAGTATACTCGGATCCCCGATGAGTCGTACAGACCTAGGACAGGCAGGGCCAGTCAGAGGAGGCGGGGGAACGGGTCAGAGGCTGCAGAGAAAGAGGCCTGGGAAAGCAAGGGTGGGGCTGCGAGCAGGAGTCAGCGGGCCTCCTGCATCAATGCCTAGAGGACTCTGCCAGCCCCATCCACAGGTGCTTCCGTAAACGCTCTAGAGGCTCACCAGGCAGATTGTGAAAATTGCTGTAATGAATCTCCAGGCGGATCCACTGGGGGTCCAACGGCGTCCCAATAGAAATGCCCACGTCGTCTGGAAACTGGTAACTCTGGTGGAAGGAGGGAGGTTTGGCAGCAAGAATGGCTGGGAAGTAGATGCAGGAGACCTCCCAACCCTGGCACTCACCTGTGTCTTCTCGCCTCCATCCCAGACCTCCCTTGTCTCCATCTTCCACCCATCCACCAATCCTCACTGCCTGACCACAGGTGTCCCCTTAGCCACCGATTTCCTTCATCACAGGGACTCACTGCGCCCCCGACAGCCCAGCCCACGATGACCTGCGAGCAGAGGGAGAAGGCGGGGTCGGCCCCGTAGCAGTCGCTGATGCCGGTAGGGAGAGTGCTGGCGTTGCCACAGGCGTACACCAGGATGTGGTGCACAATTGTCTCGTTGTGCTGGACCAGCTTGGGCTCGAACTGGGCACGGGGTGCAAGACACAGCATGGTCAAGATCTTCTGGGTCAAGTCCTTATCCTTTGAGTCCCCATGCCCACCTCGCTTTCTTTTCCTCAAATATTAATGAAACTATGCCCAGGTCTCCACGTCCCTCTTCCTGGTCCATTTCCTCTGTTTCCTCTTTCCCCAGCCTGTCATTTCCCTGGCGCTCCACCCAACTCCTCTCTCAGCCCTCATTCGTTTTAAAACCCTTTCCTGAGAACACAGCACAGGTCTAGCCGGGAATATCCCAAGACTTCCGACTTCCCTTTAATAACCTCATCGGTTCCTTATATCTGAGCATGTGGCCACACCTTGTTGGAGTTGCTCTCTAAAGAAAACCATGGTTCGCACACTTTGGCCATTCACAGTAAGGTCACGCTTTCATTTATTCGATCAAAATTGTAATCACTCCAATGTGAAATCAGGTGACCTACCTGAGTCTCCTCTGACCAGACTTTGCCGACCTGACAGCCTTTGGCCACGTGTCCCTACTTCCCCACCAGCCTGCACTTCCTCTAGGGCTAAAAGAACACATTTCTGGTCCCAGGGTAGGGCTCATCCTTTGGTCTTTGCAGTCACTTAGTGACTAATGACCATCATCAAAATCACTGCTGCACCATGGGGTATGAGTGAAACAGTGCTGGGAGCTGTAGTTCTGGGCTCAGGAAATCCTGGAACTGCCACCTCCACCAGGCCTGGCCTGGCCCCCAGGTCCTCCTGGACACCTTCATCCTACACCTCTTCAGAGTCAACCATGCCCACTGCCTGTCTCAACCACCTTGACAATGTCCCGCCGTCTGGTTCATGGTACCTTGTAGATGTGGTGCTTCTTGCTAACGATGGGGAGAGGGAGGAAGGTGCAGGCATACGTGGTGTCATCCTCTGGGATGAGGAACTAGAGGGGGACACGCAGAGGCTGAACGGGTGGGAGGGAGGCTCCCAGAGAAGCAGGGGAAGGGACAGGTCGGGGAAGGGCAGCCGCTTGAGGGCCAGTTTGACCATCCTCGGGGGACCAAGGGGAGTCAGAGGAACCTGGGTTCCAGGAATGTACTGACTATTGGGTGCAAGAGGAAGGTCTGGATAGAGTGGAAGGTGGGGAGGGGGCTGGAGGTGACTGGGCAGGAAGGAGGGGGTCTTACATCAGTGATCTCCAAGTCATGGATGATGGTGTCCTCGGGGGCATCGAGATCATCAGGGTGGACGATTTGGAGCAGGAAGATGGACTTCACAAAAGTACGCTCCCGATCTATCTTTGGGGTGTCATCCAGGCCGTAGGCGGCCAGCACCCTCACAGTGTCGCTCTGTGGGTATCAAGGGCATCCAGCTGCTGCCACCCACAAGCAGCGCTTTGCACACACCCACACCCAACCACCGCATAAGTCACTGGCTTACAGTGCAACTGATAGGGACAGAGTGAAGGGACAAAGTGAGTGATTAAATAGTTAATCCCACCAAGGGATGAAAAGTATGAGAGACCCCTGTGAGTTAAAGATTACTCAAGAAAACAGGTTTGCATGTGTTAAGTCGCTTCATTCACATTTGACCCTTTGCAACCCTATGGACCAGAGCCCGCCAGGCTTCTCTGTCCATGGGATTCTCCAGGCAAGAACACTGGAGTGGGTTGCCAGTGCTCTCTCTAGGGGATCTTCTGGACCCTGGGATGGAACCTGGGCCTCTTGCATCACAGGCAGATTCTTTACTATCTGAGCCACCAGGGAAGCCCCTATACGCCACCAGGGAACTCCGACCAAAGCAGGTTTGAAAGTGAAAATTGCTCAGTCGTGTTTGACTCTTTGCAACCCCATGGACTATACAGTCTATGGAATTCTACAGGCTAGAATACTGGAGTGGGTAGCTTTTTCCTTCTCCAGGGGATCTTCCCAGTGCAGGAATCGAACCAGGGTCTCCTGCATTGCAGGCAGATTCTTTAACAGCTGAGCTATCAGGGAAGCAAAACCAAACAGGCTTATTTAGCAACAAAACCATGCAGCAGAAACAGGAGCCATTCACCCAAACAATAAAACAACGGTGGTGTGAAACACACATCCTGCCGGCGAGCTCAGTCAGTTAATGACCACCTAGGACATACTCTCTACACACATAAAAAACAGTAATTTGTGGAAAGGTGACATGTGAAAGTGAAAGACCCTCGTTGTACTGAGACCAGAAACAATTTTTCCATAGCACCAGGACAGTCCTGGCTTGACCACGTAGAGACAAGCAAACTCCCCCACCTGATGTGGAGGAGAAACTGAGGATGGAAGTGTGATGTCTACCAAAGAATGAGACAGAAGGTGGTCTTCCCGTCCGCCTTCCCACTTTTCCTTTGATTATAAACCTGTAAGCGCACTAGGTTCTCAAGGGCAGCACCCCTCGCCCACCCGATGTAAGCCCCACAAGTGTCCTCTTCTAGTAAATCCCTTCTCATCTATCACTTTGCCTTTTGCTGAATTTTGTTCTGGGCTGAGACATAAAGAACCAGAGTTCCTCGGAGCCGCCCCCGCAGAACGCCACGTTGCAGTTTCAGAATGGACGGGGCTTGAGATTAGGGATCAGAACTAGTTGGGTTCTGGTTCTTCCTAGAGGCTGACTTGCTGCAGATGCTGGGGAAGCCACACCCCCTCTCTCATCCCGTCTCTGAGCCCGTGTCTACAGGTGGTTCACGACATCCTGCAGTTCAAGGAGATCAGGCAAGGTTCTTCAAGAGGGGACGCCAGTGAAGGAGGCACAGGGGGTCGGGGAAGGCTGCCCGTAGAGGGCTGGTGGAGTCACAGGCGGCAGGATTGGGGGGTAGCCATGCTGGAGAATGCTGAGAGAGATGGCAGCCCTGGGAACCGAGACTGGCTGCCCGATGGGCATGGCCACTCCAGGTTGGGGTGACATCACCACCCAGGAGGAAAGGCTGCTTGAAACCAAATGCTCCTCTCCCCTCTCTCTTTTACCGTGATGTCTTGGTCGTGAGGGTCGCAGGAGCGGAAGGGCCTGGAGAAGCGCATGGTGGTGTAGACGGCATCTTCCGTCAGCCCCTGCAGCTCTGCATCCTGGCTCCCATCCTCCTCCAGCGTGTCTTCATCCACCAGGTGCTGGTCCTGGGGCCCAGGGAAGGTCACGGGGTGAGAACTGGGAGCCCTAAGTGCTCACGGCTTTGGAGTAGTCTGAGTTCCTTTAGCCCCACTAAGGTACCAAATTAGCAGAACCTGGGTCTATACAATGTAGTTCACTCCTGGGACAGAGCATGGCATCAAGGGGAGATCCATGGGGAAGAGGGAAGGCATCTGATCCTGCTTTACTTCTCCTATTTCAAATCTCATCTCCACGAATCCTAATATTCCTATATCCCCGAGTCTTAAAAATCCACTTATTCTCTGAAAGCTCTATGCTCTTCATCTTTTCAGGGGGCTCTTAACCTTGACCCTTCCCCATATAAATGCAGTTCAGAATGAGACTGGGAGACAGGTGAGCTGCTTCTTCATCCATAAAGTGGGAGAATAATCATCTACTTCCTGGCGATACTGGGAGGTTTAATGTGCAAAGATTTGGACCAACCCCTGCTTAACCGAAACTGCATAATAATTTTAAGCTATTATTATTATGGGCACTGATGTCATTCCTAGACTATTTAATGTTGTGGTCTCTCTCACTGAGCCTAAAGGTAACAGAGGATGGTGACTGTATCCTAAACAGCTTGGATTCTCCCCTAGTGACCTGCACTGAGACTGTGGCCCAGGACACTCTCTCTTTCAGTCCAATGCCTCCATTCCCTGGGCACTTTAGGGACATTCAGTCTGGAAGACCTAGATTCAACCTCTCCAATGGACCATTTCTGTAGGGAGAAGTCAGGCTTCAGCTGGTGTTCTGGGCCTATGCCTGAATATGTTTGGAAAATATGGATCCTTCCTGGATTCAGAGTCATCCTCCACCCAGCAAGAGACCCAGCATGCTTGGGAGGGAGCCACCCTCAGACTCACCGAGAAATAAACATTGCCGTCAGGCGAGACGCCTCCGACAACCAGGTCACCTCCTGCTCTGCTGTAGTGATTGGTGACACCCAAGCCCACCCAGCCAGCTGTCCGGACCTGGAGCTCGAAAGTGATGATTTCAGCCTCAAAGTCAAAGTCCCAGCGCAGGAAAACAGCGTTAGAAGCGTCTAGGAACCTGGAATAACGCAGACGCGGCGCGGGGCCAAGGTGATCACCTTGGGAGGGAGTTGCAAGCACCGTAAATAGAAGCCAGAAGAGAAGGGGACAGGCCATGGCTTCTGGGGTTTGGAGCATCTCTCCTTAGATGGACACTCAAGAAGTACGGACTTATATGCTCCTGCATCTGCGCCAGGCACTGTGCCAGGCACTGTGCCACGGGGGAGGGGCAGACTGGGGCCCCTCTGATCTGATTATCTCTGGGTTCAGAGTGGAGCCACTTACGTAACTCAGGAGGTGTGAGGTGCTCAGAGAGAAGGTGCTCTTGCCCTGCAGTGGGCACCTGGCGTGGAATGCTCAGGAGTGAACCACCCTGGCTCTCCCCTGCCAACCCGAGGCAAGCGTCCTGCCCATGGGGACTCCATGGAATCAAGGAGGCTTTGTTTCTTCCTTCCTCACTCTCTCTCCCTCCTTTTTTTATTTTTTTGCAATGCTTCTCTCCCTCTACCTCTCTGCATTCTTTCCCTTCCTGCCCCCCATCCCTGTATCCCTGGATGTTCTTACTGAGCCGTCTGCCCTCTGGCACATGTTCCCCACCCCAGTTTTCACGAGCGTTTTCTATTTTGTCTCTGCCCAGAAGTGATGCACAGACCGGGAGTGGGGGTGGGACTCCACGTAGCCCTGCCTTCCAGCCTCCCTACAGCGCAGGAAGGAGAAGAGGTGCTGGCAGGGGGCGAGGGAAGGCTTCGATTTCCATCTCCTGGAGGAGTCTTGACTACTAATCCCTGGAAGGACATGTAGAGGTGAGGGAGACATAATCAGCTTTCCAGACGGGCAACTCTGGGGCAGCTTCGAGTTTCCGCACATTGCTGGGGAGGAGCAAGGAGGAGGACGAGACAGAGAAAATGGGGAATAAACATGAATTTGCCTTTGGGATGCTCTGCACTTTCCCCTTCTTCCCATGAATTGCCTTTCAGAGAAATCATATTCAGGGACCCTCCACCAGAGGCTTGGCCAGCTTCCCCGCTGGCAGCTGGCAAGCTTTTCGGTGCGATGCAAACAGTAGAAGCCCAGAGGAATATTATAGCATCGGAACACCGGGATGAAAAGGAACTTCAGATCCACTTGATTTTCCAAGTACCCCAGCCCATTTAATTTTTGGATGAGGAAATGGAATCATCAAGGAGTGACTTGATCAGTGTCTGAGCTCCCATCTGGTCAGTGGCAGAGCAAACAGGAGCCCACAGGGGCCCAGGAGAGTGAACACGCCCTTAGGTCACCGACACCCACCAAGAACTCCTTGCCCTGCAGGCATTTCTACCATAACTTGTCCTGGTGGAGGGAGCTGGTGTCATTCACTGGCTGCTCCTTAGGAAAGGGACAGAAGCCTCTCACCCTGGAGTTCTTTCTCCCATTATCTGATAGAGCCCATCCTCACCTGACCCTCTGTTCTTCCATCAGACAATGGAGAGGGTCTGAAAAAACAAAACAAAACAAGGCTAGCCTGGAGGGCCTCCTCCATCACAGAGTCTGGGCCACACATTTCTACCCAGGAATTCAGCTTAAATAAGGGTGGATAGACACTGGAGCCTCTGTCTGAGCCTCCATATAGGGCAGATGAGTCTTCTCATCACCTGCTGAGCTCATCAAAGCTGGTAAGAACCTAAC
Organism: Ovis aries; assembly: GCF_016772045.2. Classification (NCBI taxonomy): domain Eukaryota; kingdom Metazoa; phylum Chordata; class Mammalia; order Artiodactyla; family Bovidae; genus Ovis; species Ovis aries. Next base: position 106,847,137 of record NC_056057.1, read on the forward strand.
CAAGGTTGTTTGCAGCTGCGGGGAGCACCTGAGTAGTAGCTGGGGTGCAGCTGAGAGAAAGCACCTTTCTCAAGAGGACAACCGTACCACCCACCCTGAGCAGGGCAGGGAAGGTAAGGAGCTAGGCAGCCATCTGGAAGGAAGAGGCTTACCTTGGCCCTGGATAGGAACCTGGCCAAGAGCAGAGGAGGAGCTTGGGGAGGCACCGATCTTGAAGAGTGGGAGCCTGGGGAGGAGATAACAGGGGTGTCAGAGACATGCTGATCCCAATCGCATTTGGGGATTAAGGCAAAGGGAAAAGGGAGAAGGAGCTGCGAAACAGGACAGCCAGGCCTGTAAACCGAGATGGGCCCATGATCTCTTCCCCTGCAATCTGCTCACTGGCCAGAGCACTGGCCTGGGGAGAGCCAGTAACCACTGCAACACAGGGGATCCCTGCTCCTGGGTCCCCTCTGTCTGGCTTTTCGTGGGGCTTTTCTCTACTCTTGCTCCCCTTTTCCCCGAGTTACCATTTTCTCCCCTCTCCCAGCCCACTTTCCGCTCATCGTCTAAACCCCAGAGTGACTCTCATGAGAGCAAACATCAGGATTAGGCGCTTGAGTCTTGTGAGGGTGAGCACATAACTTGGCATGCCCGTTGGTCTGGTATTCAAGAGGTGTGATTTGGGCAATGCTTCCCTGAGCTCACTTCTCTCCTTCTCTGGAGTCCTGATGCTGGGAATAGGTAAGGGGGCTGAAGGCAAGAGTGACTCAGCACAGGAGATCAGAGGAGTGGTTACCTGAGAGAAAGGACATCAACAGCACGGTGACGGATGCTGACCACACTTGTGGTCACTTTGCAGAGTGTTCAGGTGTTGCATTATAATGCTGTACATCTGAGACAGGTCTTCCCAGGTGGCTCAGAAGGTAAAGAATTTGCCTGCAATGCAGGAGACCCGGGTTCGATCCCTGGGTCAGGAAAGTCCCCTTGAGAAGGGATGGCAACCCACTTCAGTATTCTTGCCTGGAGAACTCCATGGTCAGAGGAGGCTGGTGGGCTACAGTCCATAGAGTCTCAAAGAGTCAGAAACAACTGAGTGACTGACACTTTCAGGCCTGAAACTTCTGAGAAATGGAATATTTCCTGCCATGTTGGTAAACAAAGGATGTCACGGTCATCAGCAATTGCAGCCACCACCAGATGGTGAGCTGGTGAGCTCCAGGCAACTCAGGAAGAATAATACCTTTTATCTAGCAGCCTTCAGACTATAGCTACTCCCTGCAGTGATCCCTGAAGAAACTCAGGGAGTGAAAACACAGGATACTGGCCCCAGATGGCTGAGGTGTATATCAAAAGAATGATTTCAGTGAGCCCAGACTCTTGCATTTTCCAATACAAAGAAAAGTGCTCAATTCCTTAACTCTAGATAGCTGGTTTTCTTTAATTAACAATTACCTATTGATGCACAGACTAGCTGATCTTTGTTGTGAAACTCCTAAATACCTTGGCTCCCTCCCTTGCTTCCCCCACAGCAGTTCTCAGGGTTACTTGAGATGCACCCTCGCTGGCTTGAAGTCCTAAAAATTCCCATCAAATGAAACATAACTCTCAACTTTTAGGTTGTGAATAATTTTGTAGTCAACAGTTAAATATAAAAAGGGTAGATCCTCCCCCAACAACAACAAAAAGGGGGAATCAGCACATGCTGCTTAGAATATAGTGCAATTCACATTGTGTGCACATTTCAGTGCAGTCGCTCAGGCGTGTCCAACTCTTTGCGACACCATGAATCGCAGCACGCCAGGCCTCCCTGTCCATCACCAGCTCCCGGAGTTCACTCAGACTCACATTCATCGAGTCAGTGATGCCATCCAGCCATCTCATCCTCGGTCGTCCCCTTCTCCTCCTGCCTCCAATCCCTCCCAGCATCAGAGTCTTTTCCAATGAGTCAACTCTTTGCGTGAGGTGGCCAAAGTATTGCAGTTTCAGCTTTAGCATCATTCCTTCCAAAGAAATCCCAGGGCTGATCTCCTTCAGAATGGACTGGTTGGATCTCCTTGCAGTCCAAGGGACTCTCAAGAGTCTTCTCCAACACCACAGTTCAAAAGCATCAGTTCTTCGGCACTCAGCCTTCTTCACAGTCCAACTCTCACATCCATACATGACCACAGGAAAAACCATGGCCTTGACTAGATGGACCTTAGTCGGCAAAGTAATGTCTCTGCTTTTGAATATACTATCTAGGTTGGTCATAACTTTTCTTCCAAGGAGTAAGCGTCTTTTAATTTCATGGCTGCAATCACCATCTGCAGTGATTTTGGAGCCCCCCAAAATAAAGTCTGACACTGTTTCCCCATCTATTTGCCATGAAGTGATGGGACCAGATGCCATGATCTTCGTTTTCTGAATGTTGAGCTTTAGGCCAACTTTTTCACTCTCCACTTTCACTTTCATCAAGAGGCTTTTTAGTTCCTCTTCACTTTCTGCCATAAGGGTGGTGTCATCTGCATATCTGAGGTTATTGATATTTCTCCCAGCAATCTTGATTCCAGCTTGTGCTTCTTCCAGCCCAGCGTTTCTCATGATGTACTCTGCATAGAAGTTAAATAAGCAGGGTGACAATATACAGCCTTGACATACTCCTTTTCCTATTTGGAACCAGTCTGTTGTTCCATGTCCAGTTCTAACTATTGCTTTCTGACCTGCATACAGATTTCTCAAGAGACAAGTCAGGTGGTCTGGTATTCCCATCTCTTGAAGAATTTTCCACAGTTTATTGTGATCCACACAGTCAAAGGCTTTGGCATACTCAATAAAGCAGAAATAGATGTTTTCCTGGAACTCTCTTGCTTTTTCCATGATCCAGTGGATGTTGGCAATTTGATCTCTGGTTCCTCTGCCTTTTCTAAAGCCAGCTTGAACATTTGGAAGTTCACAGTTCACGTATTGCTGAAGCCTGACTTGGAGAATTTTGAGCATTACTTTACTAGCATGTGAGATGAGTGCAATTGTGCAGTAGTTGGAGCATTCTTTGGCATTGCTTTTCTTTGGAACTGGAATGAAAACTGACCTTTTCCAGTACTGTGGCCACTGCTGACTTTTCCAAATCTGCTGGCATATTGAGTGCAGCACTTTCACAGCATCATCTTTCAGGATTTGAAACAGCTCCACTGGAATTCCATCACCTCCACTAGCTTTGTTCATAGCGATGCTTTCCAAGGCCCACATGACTTCACATTCCAGGATGTCTGGCTCTAGATGTGTGATCACACAATCTTGATTATCTGGGTCATGAAGATCCTTTTTGTACAGTTCTTCTGTGTATTCTTGCCACCTCTTCTTAATATCTTCTGCTTCTGTCAGGTCCAGACCATTTCTGTCCTTTATCGAGCCCATCTTTGCATGGAATGTTCCCTTGGTATCTCTAATTTTCTTGAAGAGATCTCTAGTCTTTCCCATTCTGTTCTTTTCCTCTATTTCTTTGCATTGATCGCTGAAGAAGACTTTCTTATCTCTTCTTGCTATTCTTTGGAACTCTGCATTCAGATGCTTATATCTTTCCTTTTCTCCTTTGCTTTTCGCCTCTCTTCTTTTCACAGCTATTTGTAAGGCCTCCCTGGACAGCCATTTGGCTTTTTTGCATTTCTTTTCCATAGGGATGGTCTTGATCCCTGTCTCCTGTACAATGTCATGAACCTCATTCTATAGTTCATCAGGCACTCTATCTATCAGATCTAGTCCCTTAAATCTATTTCTCACTTCCACTGTATAATCATAAGGGATTTGATTTAGGTCATACCTGAATGGTCTAGCGGTTTTCCCTACTTTCTTCAATTTCAGTCTGAATTTGGTAATAAGGAGTTCATGATCTGAGCCACAGTCAGCTCCCGGTCTTGTTTTTGTCGCCTGTATAGAGCTTCTCCATCTTTGGCTGCAAAGAATATAATCAATCTGATTTCAGTGTTGACCATCTGGTGATGTCCATGTGTAGAGTCTTCTCTTGTGTTGTTGGAAGAGGGTGTTTTCTATGACCAGTGTGTTCTCTTGGCAAAACTCTGTTAGTCTTTGTCCTGCTTCATTCCGTATTCCAAGGCCAAATTTGCCTGTTACTTCAGGTGTTTCTTGACTTCCTACTTTTGCATTCCAGTCCCCTATAATGAAAAGGACATCTTTTTGGGGTGTTAGTTCTACAAGGTCTTGTAGGTCTCCATAGAACCGTTCAACTTCAGCTTCTTCAGCGTTACTGGTTGGGGCATAGACTTGGATAACTGTGATATTGAATGGTTTGCCTTGGAGACGAACAGAGATCATTCTGTCTCTGTGCACATTTAGATTATGCAGACTTGAAAGTGTGATGTAGAAAATATTAATGAAGTTACTTTATACATGTTGTTGATGTTGAGTAAGTAAGTTGTATCTGACTCTTTGCGACCGCATGGACTGCAGCATGCCAGGAGATTAAAGACCAATACGGGTGTGTGCTTAGTTGCTCAGTCATGTCCAACTCTTTGCAACCCCATGGACTGTAGCTCACCAGGCGCTTCTGTTCATGGGGATTCTCCAGGCAAAAATACTCGAGTGAGTTGCCATGCCCTTCTCCAGGGGATCTTCCCAACCTAGGGACTGAACCCAGGTTTCCCACATTACAGACAGATTCTGTACTGTCTGAGCCACCAGGGAAGCTATAATTGTCATATCTTTATTGAATTGGAAGGTTACAATTGCAACATTAGAGGTCAACTCCTACTGAGTGAGTCTTAGTAGGAGCTCCGTTCTAAGAAATTTTCATATATTAATCCACTTACTCCTATGAACTAGCTTCCAATATTATCTCCATCTTACAGAGAAATGAACTGAGATCCAAGGTCACACTGCCAGGAAGTGGTAGCACTGTGAGTTGTTGGGAAAATACAATCAAAAATAAAAGTTATAAGTTAAAGTTGCACAGTCATATCCAGCTCTTTGTGACCCTGTGGAATATTCAGTCCATGGAATTCTCCAAACCAGAATACTGGAGTGGGTAGCCTTTTCCTTCTCCAGGGGATCTTCCCAACCCAGGGATCAAACCCAGGTCTCCCGCATTGCAGGTGGATTCTTTACCAGCTGAGCCACAAGGGAAGCCCTAAGAGAAGCTATAACTAGTCCTCAAATGAGAGGACTTGGCAGTCCACTTCGGTAATCCGCAGTCCATGCCGAAGTCCCTTGGAAATTGAGGTGTCTATCTGTGTTTACTAATTGGCTTTACCAAAGGAAAAATAAATGTCATTGTATTTTTCTATTTTTTTGGCCACCCCCTGTGGCATGCAGGATCTTAGTTCCCCAACCAGGGATCAAACCTGGGTCCCCTGCGGTGGAAGTGCAGTGTCTTAACCACTGGACAGCCAGGAAGTCCCTATATCATATCTTTATGATGAAACCATTTTGCAACGTGGTGCCAGGCATCTGCTCTAGACCAAGTTAGGCTTATCTTCCTTCATGATTTTATTCCAAATAAATGGTTGCAGGTCCTTGAGAGAGACATGCCTGGGTCTTAATACTGGCAAGAGGTGATATAGCTTTTAAGGAGAGTATGGTATGTACATTTCAAAGAGGCAGAGAAAGAACTTAGAAGTTTTCTTTTTTAAAAATTGTATTTATTTTTACTTTACAATGCTGTATTGGTTTTGCCATACATTGAAATAAATGCTCTAAGAAAATGGAGGGGTTGGAAGTCTCTTCCCTTATTCTGTTTTGTTTGTATTTGCTTTTACAGAGGAAAATGCGGGTCATCAGAGATGAGTGTTCCTTAACTAAGTTGCCCTGCAGGAGCCTCTCTGCATGCAGGAAAATGTCTGTTCAGCCTACAAGTTTGACTTGGTTGCTGTCTAGTTGCTCAGTCCTGCCGACTCTTTTGTAAACCCTATGGACGATAGCCCTCCAGGCTCTTCTGTCCATGGATTTCCCAGGCCAGAATATTGGAGTAGGTTGCCATGCCCTCCTCCAGGGAATCTTCCTGACCCAGGGACTGAACCTGTGTCTCCTGCTTTGGCAGGAGGATTATTTACCACTGAGCCACCAGGGAAGCCCTGTGACTTGGTTTCATTGAGTTATTTTAATTCCTTGTGAAGATTTGAGATACAGATTCAGCATCACGTTTCTAGGAATCTCTGCAAAGCAGCTGAAAGGGTGCAGGTCCAGGTACACTCACCAAGGCCGCCGGGGTGAGTGTGGAGAGCGTGTATGCGTGTGTGAGAGTGCGCATTTGTGTGCCGAAACAGGAAACTCCAGTTTGAGGTTTGAGCTTTAGTGAGCAGATGAGACAAGATACTGAGTTTCCTGGAAAAGCCACTCCCTTTTGAGTGTCAGGCCCGGAGAGTCTCAGCCTCTAATCGGGCCTCTCAGGTCAGCGTCTGCTCTCCTGCCTGGTGGCCCCATCCCCTTGACCTGCTGGAGAGGCGAGGGTAATGGCCCTGTTTCCCGTCCTGTGGGGCTGGGTGCTCCTGGCTGCCGTGAGTACAGGTCAGGGGCCTGGCAGAGACAACCACTTGGTGGACTGAGGGAGGAAAAGATGGGCTGGGTCACAGGGGTGCCTGTAGGTGCAGAAAGTTCTGCTCCCTGACCCCAGCCTTGCCAAGACCGCCCTGCGGTCCGCTCACCCTGTGAAAGGACCCCTTCTGCAACAGCCTCCTCCGGCACTACTCACGGGATCCCGCTTCAGGTTTTGGCTGCAGCTAGAGATCTGGTGGTGACCACTACCCCCAGGAGCTTCAGCCTGGCCGGCCTGTGTGTTTCAGATGCAGCCACGAGCTTGGTGGAGCAAAAGCCCAGGTGGGTCCTGGTACCTCGCGGACAGGCTGAAACCCTGCGGTGCATCCTGAAGGATTCCCAGTACCCCCGGATGAGCTGGTACCAGCAAGATCTCCGGGGGCAACTACAGGTGCTGGCCAGTCTGCGGAGTACCGGGGATGAGGAAGTCATAAACCTCCCTGGAGCGAATTACCGGGCCAAGCGGGTCAGTGAGAGCGAGCTGAGACTACACGTGGCCAATGTGACCCAGGGCAGAACGCTGTTCTGCACCTGCAGTAAAGACACAGTGAGACACCCTAACTGGGAAAATGAATAAAAACCACCCTCTGGGTCCCAACCACAGACCCAACCTCCTCCTCTTCCCCCTCTGCCCTGATGGCCCTCCCCGACCTGAATATTCCCTTCTGGCCTCTTTACAAGCAGACTCTCCCTGTGCTTCAGAAAATACTCAGCCCAGTGAGTTCAAGGCTTGGTCTGTGGCCCAACAGCCACTTGTGCCTCTAGGGAAGACTTATTCTTCTTGAAGCTTAGGCTCTGTGTCTGCAAAGTACTGACACTAATTCCCCAGCTCAGAAGGTTGCTTCTTGGATTAAACAAGCCAGTTCAGGTGAAGCCTTTAGGAAAATACAGAGTCATGTAGGAAGGACTTAATCTCTGTTGGCTGTTCTCTCCAGTGGTGGTATTGTGCTAAGTTGCCTCACTCATGTCCAGCTCTTTGTGACCCCAAGGACCATAGCCCGCCAGGCTCCTCTGTCCATGGGATTCTCCAGGCAAGAATACTGGAGCAGGTTGCTGTGCCCCCCTCCAGGGATCTTCCTGACCCAGGGATCGAACCTGCGTCTCAACATCTCCTGCACTGGCAGGTGGGCTCTTTACCTCTAGTACCACCTGGGAAGACTTAACCACTGTGAACTATTTTCTCCACATGTATAAAAAGCATATTGCACTTTAAGACCAGTATCAATGTCCAGAAGAGAGAAGGACACCCAAAGAGATCCTGGGAGCTCAGAAAAGAGGTAGAGTGAATATCTCAATGTATGACACCCTCCCCGCCCCCCGCCCCGGCTCCACCACAAACACCATTTGCGTAAATACGCACACGTTTTCCCAATTAGATCCACATTCTCTGCCCTCAGCACCTCCTGAACTCACGCCTCAATCTCCAGTTGACCTTTTTAAAAGCAAGATCCACAGAGAGGGCCTGACCTAGAAAGGACCAGGGTCTGGGCTCCGGAGTGGGGGGCTCACCAAATATTGACCTAAAGTCATGGCTCAGAAATGGATCTGCAGCCTGAGGAAGGGTACATGTGGGCTCAAGGCAGAACAGCAGGCTCAGCCCCAGGGGAATGGCCGGGAACCACAGGGAGGGGTGTTATGAGAAAGACGCCAGTCCTGAGACCCCTGCAGAGAAGGGAGACTGGACTGCCGCTGACCCACCCCGCTTCCAGCTCGGAGCTTCTCCATCCCAGACGGTGTGGTCCACATGAGCAGGTGACTGAGGTGTCGGGTGGGCGTGAGTGAATGCGGAGGCGTTTCAAAGGCAGCCCCATCTCTGGTTTGCCAGGCGGAACTACCAGCACCTAGCTGCTCTTTTCTCTGCGCTTGTGGGGAGTGAGACTCTTTCTCCACCAGGGGGCGCCATCTGCCCGCGGATCTCCATGACCTGCACAGAGGTCATGATGGCAGCCATAGTGTTGGTCTTCTCCCAGCCCCTCTCAGGTGTGGTGGTGAACACCTGCCTGACTCCAGAAGACAAGGACGACGAGGAGGAGGAGACCGACAGCCTGGCATTTGGATACCTGAGTCCTCTCTCTTTGGCATTTTGGTTAAATTTTGGTCAGAGCAGTTGCCAGAAATCCCAAAGTGAGATCATCAAGGTGCCTACTGCTGCACTGAGTTTTCAAAGGGTCTGGGAGTGATGGCCTTGGGATTCCTCAACCCCTGGCTCCCCGTCTTTAGCTTCCAGTGGGTGATTTCTTTCTTAATTTTAAATTTTTATTATTGTCTTGTTCGGTTTCGTCCAGAACCACAGCTTTGTTTTCGTTTGGTCACACTGGGATGGCGTGTAGACACTTAGTTCCCAGATCAGGGATCAAACCCACGCCCCTTGCATTGGAAGCATGGCATCTTAACTGGACCTCCAGGGAAGCCCCCAGTAGGCAGTCTTATTCTGTTCCAGGTGTCCTAGTTGATGACTTTAAACCAGGGCTTTTTTCCCACCCTGGGTCCCTACTGAGCAGAGCTCATTTTATGGTTTCTCAAACCCTCCCATCCTTGAAGGAATACACAGAGGAAAGAAACTTTAAATTCTATGAAGTCTTTGAAAGCCTCATCATTGCAGTGGCTGGTGTTTATTTCTGTGCACAGGCGCAAGCTCTAGCCTGATCTTCACCTGGTTTTTGTATGATCCTGGCCCATCCAGTCACAGCTTTGGGGAATCATAGCTTTTCAGCCTGGAGAATGGTGTTTATAGGAAGCACCCCCTTACTCCATCAGCATGCTCTCCAAATCCTAATGTCTTATTAGGATCTGAGGAGGCTAATAAATGACACCCCTGTTTTCTTTACAGAAATTCTGAAAAAAAGTGAGAGAGATAAAGGAGGAGGCAGATGAAGAGGGAAATTTCTAGCAACATGACTTACAGAGTTGATAGAGAATATGGCTCAGACATGTGACAACAGCAGTCTTCCTAAGGCTGTGACTTAAAATTAGACTTATCCCACCCTTCGGGATACTGAGTCATAGATGCCGTCCTATTTTCTCTTAAAAATCCAACATGCAAGCGAACAGAGAAGCCTGTTCAAAGAAGAACTTTGCAGGGGTCACATTTTCTCCTCTCTCAGTATCATTTAGCTCCTGCTAAAGAACTTTTTGCCTTTTAAAGGGTAATAACTTGCTAAAGGAAAATAGACAATGTCAAGTTACTCATTTCACCTGCTTCTCCAGCTCCTAAAATGGAAATGAATGACACAACACCGGTAATGTTTTGGAGCCTTTAAGAGGATTCTTTCAAGGACTCGCCATTAAAATGGGATCCAGGAGTGAAACTGACAGGTGAAGTTAATTGATTTATAGAACCAAAAGTAAGCCAAAACAACCCCCACAGATTTGATAGCAGTGGAGTGATGTATGTCAATAAGCTAAAGTATTCCAGCCTCCTTCTTCGCTTGCAAACTTGTTAGTTATATTAACTGATTTAATTTCCTTTGAGCCAAAAAGAGCCTGGGTGCCCTAGAGCAGGGGTCCCCAATCTCCGGATCTACAGCCTGATGATCTGAGGTGGAACTGATGTAATAATAATGGAAACAATGAGCATAGTAAATGTGATGCCCTTGAATCATCCCAAACCATCCCTGGGCCCTGGTCTGTGGGAAAATTGTCTTTCATGAAGCCAGTCCCTGGTGCCAAAATGGTTGGGAACCACTGCCCTAGAGAATGGATCCTGTGCTAAGACTGAGTCTTCTTTTAAGCCTATAAAAGAAGAGCCCCTGTTTACTTGGTGACTTAGGCATGCTAGGTAGCTTCAGTTGCGTCTGACTCTTTGTGACCCCGTGGACTGCAGCCCACCAGGCTCCTCTGTCCATGGGATTCTCCCGGCAAGAGTACTGGAGTGGATTGCCATGCCCTCCTCCTCTTGTGATATTAAAACCCCTCGGAGGGATGCCATGAAGGAAGAAGGAGAATTGAATTCTTCTCAGGAGCCAGAAGATCAATCAACATTATCTAGTTCTCATTCCTGAGGTCAAGATCAATGTGAATTTCTTGAGAGTGGCTGATGCTCTGCCCTGGTAGACACTTGGAAGGAGGAGAATGGGGACATGGGGATAAGCTATTTGAGGAAGAATTAATGTACTAGAATTTTTCAAGGTCAGTTTGGAGGAGGAAAATATGGTATCCCTGAGAATTCTCACCAAAATGCTCTCACTGCAGAAGACTTGAATGAGCAGATAGGCAAGCTGGTCGGTTTTAAAGCCCTTCTTCATTGTTCTCATTGCTTTTAAATGAGAACAAGCAAAGTGAGCAATGGAACCAAATGGAGCATGTGCAGAGACTTCTTGCAAAGACCTAATTTGCAAAAATGTCCTGACCAATCTCGCCCTTAATATAATACTGGTCAAAGGCCACTCCCCATGGAAATCTATCAAGCTGAAGCTCCAGTACTTTGGCCACCTCATGCGAAGAGTTGACTCATTGGAAAAGACTCTGATGCTGGGAGGGATTGGGGGCAGGAGGAGAAGGGGACAACCGAGAATGAGATGGCTGGATGGCATCATGGACTCGATGGACGTGAGTCTGAGTGAACTCCGGGAGATGGTGATGGCGTGCTGCGATTCATGGGGTTGCAAAGAGTTGGACATGACTGAGCGACTGAACTGAACTGAACTGAAAGCTCTCAGGTGGTAACTGGAGCTGCAGAGGTGAGATGAAAAGAGAAGAAGGAAGGAAGAAAAGGCAAGAGTGTTTAACTGGGGGAGAATGAAGCTCCTGGGGCAGCTGGCATCATGGAAAGAGCATATTGGGAAAATCCACCCTGTACTCTCTGTTCATCTGCTGTGTCCTAAACCCCAGTTACCTTTGGTATTAACCTCTCAGAGCTAAGCCCCTACTGAGAATGCTGCAAAATGAATGTCCAGAATCCATGTCTAGTGCTGAGAGTTGTGGGGGCAAGGAGAAACCAAGTGCCATCATTCCTCCTATGGTGTCCCCCCTTAAACCCTCTCTCCTCCCCGGGAATTCTGTTTAGTTTGATCCTTCTCAGACTTCCGGCTGGCATGTATAACTTGCCCAAAGCTCATGTGATTGAATCCAGTACAAGTAGTAGGTGTTTTGTCATCCAAGATGGCAATCGAGTGACTTTTTTTTTTTTTCATTATTCAGTAAGGCAATGATCAATTCATTAGCGAGAACACAGTCGCCACTTCATAAATTCCAAGAGGTATGGAGTTTGCCATCATCGTCAATAGGGGAGGAGGAAGAGCTGCCATGTATAGTCACATACAGGGAGGCACCAGCCACCCACCCTGTGGGGCAGGCGTAAGACAGACGTGTGGGATGCAACTCAGGACACCTGATTAGATTTAATTCTGAGGCTGGACTTAGGAACAGGTGGTGTCACAAGGTCTAGAATTCCTGCCATGAGAACTCAGTTGTTCCGGATGGTATTTTCAATCCAGGGTATGTAGTTAATGATCCTGGTATAGATTCCCACATCAGCTCTCAAAACACACCCATCCGCAAATGTCAGGATTCCTTGAAGTATCCCATTGCACACCGCTGGGGCAGCTGTGACTTCCTGCCAGGGAAAAGGAGACGGAGTTATTTTTCTGGCAAAGGACACAATCAAATGGGGACATTAAGGCACGGAGAGCACGTTACCTTGCAGGGCAGCCTCCTTCCTGGCACGATGCCCACGCACATCATATTGTCTCTGATGCGGATGTTTTCATAGGCTCTGCGGCACTCACCTTTGGAGATTACAGAGATATTCACATTCTGCAGTGAGTCAGGGTCCTTGTCTGGAAGGAAGAAAGAAAATAGAACTTCCTTAGGAGTTATGAGATACCAAACTTCCTTCTTTCCTTTCCTTCGTTTTCAACATAGTTCCTTTCCTGGCAGAAACAAAAAAGTTCAAACACAGAGACCAAGACCGCAGCCGCGAAGACAGCAGGAAGTGATCAGATCAACAATTTCTCATGATACAAAGCGTCTATTTATAAAAGAGATTAAATTCTTGGGAGTTAGATGGAAATACAAGACATTTCTGCAATGAAGTGAAACAAATTACTTACAATTTTTTTCTGGCAGGTCAGACCTTGTAAAAGCATCCTTCAAGTTGGAATTTTAATTTTTTCAGTTTAATTTTATTTTACTTTTTGAGCTTTCAGGTTTATAATTTGCCCCACAGGTTATATTCGTCACCTATTCCTTTCTAACTTTTCAACTGGAACACACTGACATGAAACATTGCATAAATACGAGGTATACAGTATATTGATTTGACACATTTGAATATTGTAGTATTGAGTCAGAGGTAGATGTTCCCCCCCCGCCCCGCCCCGCCCCGCAGTGGTAAAGTGATAGGAGATTCATTCTCTGTGGACCAAAAACTCCAAGAGGAGAATAGTAGGACAATTAAGGGAGGAGGCTGGGCCCTGCCCAGACTACATATTTCTCATTCTCAAAGTCAAGAGGCCTCCCTGACCACATATGCATAGAAAGTTTCCTTAGAGGTCCAAGTGGAGTGATATCAAGGGAGGCTCTACCCGTAGGCCTTTGCGGTAGACTCCCTCTTGGTTAAGAGATGCATGTGCACACATAGGCGGATCCTGAGATATGCCAGATATGGACTGTGAACCTGGCAAATCAAAACGACTGGCCTAAGGGAACCTGGAAAAAGTGCCCCATGCAAGCGACTTAACCTGCCGTGAGGTCTCAACTCTCTCTTTCTCCGTCTGAGTCTGCCCGTGTGGCTATGAACACATACTGTGTACTCTTTTTCCTCCTAATAAATATTTTACTTGTTTCACTACTTTCTGTCTTTGTGGGAATTCATTTCTGGAAAACTGAAGAGCCACGGTCCTTGTCACTGACCACTGGTCTAGTGGCTAGAATTTGGTGTTCTCACTGCTGCAACCTGGCCTCAATCTCTGGCTGGGAACTCAAGCCCCACGTCAAGCCACTGGAGGTCAAGACCACTGGAGATCAATATGATTGGCCACAGTCCGCCTCTATCACCACACATATTTATCATTTCTTTTTTTTTTTTTTTTTTGGAGGGAAAAATTAAGATCCAATCCCTCAGCAAGTTTGATTATAATACAATATCACTATCTATATTCACTGTGTGCTTAGTCACTCAGTCTTGTCCAGCTCTTTGCAATCTCATGGACCGTAGCCCGCCAGGCTCCTCTGTCCATGGGAATTCTCCAGGCAAGAATAGTGGAGTGGGTTGTCATGCCCTCCTTTAGGGGATCATCCTATACTGTGTATTAGATTTCCAGAACTTATTTATCTACTAGCTGCAAGTTTGTGCCATTAGACAATGTCTCTCTTATTAATATTTTGAGAGTCTGAAGGAATTTAGAGAGATCTAAGCCTAGTTTTTCATTCATCAGGTCAAAAGTATCCAATATCTGCTAAAAAAAATCACACAAAAAGTGGTTTCTCTTAAACCCATAAAATTTGGATTTGAAACTAGGTCTCCTCATTTCTAATTCAAATCATCTCCTTTATATCAATGGTTCACAAATATTGTGAATTCTGAAGATCTATAACAAAATGTTTCCAACCTGTAACAAAATGAGAGAAATAAGAACAAAGAAGTTTCCATACACATGTTGGAAACTTGCCGAGGATTCTTCTTTGGGAGGAAGCATATTATTTTGAGATTTTGCTTCTTAGGGGTGTGTTTATTTCAGTATCTTTATTTGAAAATAACATATTAATTTTTTAAAAGAAAATGATTGAGATTCTTTGCCTTATTTTCTAGTCTAGCAGTAATTGTATAGCTCAACTTTTCTTTTGGAAAGGCCTTTTTAAAAAATGCTTACTTAACTACTTCATGAGCCAGATCAAAATAAACTGCATTTTTTTGTAAGTTACGTCTCTTTTTGATTAAAATGACATAACACAAAACTCAAGTTATCTCTCAAAGGACAAGGAATTTCTACTTTTTTTTTTCCCCACTGGAATACAGTTATTTATAATGTTGTGTTAGTTTCAGGCATACAGCAAAGTGAATCAGTTATACATATATCCTTTCTTTTTAAGGTTCTTTTCCCATATAGGTCATTACAGAGTGTTGAGTAGACTTACCTGTGCTATATATATATAGGTCCTTATTAGTTATCTATTTCATGTATAGTGTATATGTCAATTCCAATCTCCCAATTTATCCCTTCTGATTTTTTGATGAAGCGAGTGAATATTCATTTTTAAAATGTTACCAGTTAAAAGTCTTAAACTTTTGTTGATCTGTATCACAATTTTGCATAAAGAAGCTCTGCATGATTGAGCACAATATTGTGTATTTATCTTGTGTTTACTACATAAACATAATTTTGCTCTGTTTCAGGGCTTTAAGTATCTTTCATGCCTGCCATGGTTTGAAACCATCAATTGTAGTTTATGCCTCATTTCAGAATTAAGAAAATTAAGGCTTCAAAGGTAAAGTGACCAGTGAGCTGTCATACAGCAAATGAAGCCCAGAATACAAATGTCTTCTTCCCACTAACACATCTGTCAGATATGAAAGCAAAGATGTAGAGAGATACAGAAAAGACTTCAGGACTGCTACAGTGAGACTCTGGAGAAGGGAAAGGAGATGAGAGGATGAATGGAAAGGCTAGAAGAAAGTTCGGTGGGGAAAATGGCAGGAGCTAAGGAATTGTGTAGGTAGGAGAGGTGCGTGTCTGGTTCCGAGAGCCACCCACAGAGATCACACAGGTTGTAGGCCCAGGTGGAGACGGTGCACATGTCGTCTTCAGCAGCAGGCTCTCTGGGCAGGCTGACCATTTTCACGTAGTCGTTGAATCTAATATGGGTTTGCAGCTTGATTAACATGAGGTTGTGCTCAATAGAAGTGATGGAAAATTGTGGGTGACGAATCATCTTCTCGTAACCAACCACTTGTATATATTTTTCTTCATATATATTGGATGGTTTTGTAACCCCCAGTGCTAACTGAAGCCTCCTGGAACAATAGAGATGTTTGTGAAAAGACTGAACAGACATGGATTATCCATCCTTCTGGACCTTTATGGGGTTTCCCTCATGGCTCAGATGGTAAAGAATCTGCCTGCAATGCAGGAGACTTGGGTTCAGTCTCTGGGTTGGAAAGATCCCCTAGAGAAGGAAATGGCAACCCACTCCAGTTTTCTTGCCTGGAGAATTCCATGGACAGAGGAGCCTGGTGGTCCAAGCTCCATGAGGTCACAAAGAATTGGATATATGACTTAGCAATTAACACACTATAAGCCTTGATGAGCTCTTCCCCAAAGTCTTTTCTCTACTACTGAACATCCCCAGAACGTCTCTCAAATCCCATTTAACTGAGTGGACCCCAGGGAGAATTCTGGTCTGTGCCCAACCTGAGAACTCAAAGCATAGTGTGATGTTGGAGGCTTATTACTCACATTAAGTTACAGTGTGCAGCTGTGATCACCCAAAGAGGGTGGATCAGGACTCCAACACAAGGCAAGTAATCAGACTTCAAGTAGATCAAGTAGGGGGGAGTGATGGCATCTTTGTAGTCTGGATCAAAGGTCAAAGCAACTGGACAGAGACACATAGAACACAAATTCTGAGATTGTTTTTCAGGTATTATTTGAAAAAAACAAAAGAAGAGAACTCAATAAGCACGTTGCCCCACCCTTCTCTCCAGGATTTTTATCTATAAGTTGAATATGTAAACTGGATCACTTTGTTGTAAAACATGAAGAAAATGATAAAAACACATATATTTCATAAGATGAAAGGGATTTTCCCTTTTAGTTGTCGTTAGGTGTTCTTCAAAGTATGGATCAAACACAACCTTCCTTAAATACCTTCCAAGATTCAGTAGACATATGACAAATCAGCTCATGGAGAACTTCCTATCTTTGCCACGTTTAGAACGCTTTAGCCAATATTATCCCTTTCTCCTGACAATGCAAGGCTGGATGATACATGTCATTTAAAGAACAGAGCAAATGCTAACAGAGTCTGACAAGGGAGGTAGCCGTTCATTCAACAAATAAATATTGAGCATCTAGTATGTGGCAGGCTCTAAGCGCTTGGCTACATAGTGAACAAAACAGAGATATGCCCCCTGCTGTCATACATTCTGATGAGTGGAGACATTCAGTAATAGTAAATACAGGAATACATCAATGGTATAGTATGTTGGGTGGTGATTAGTGCAGGGAGCAAGGGAGGGGAAGTATCAGAGGTGTGCATGCACGTGGGTATGTGGGGGTCATTGCGCAGTATTGCATGAGCAACTGGGAAGATCTCAGGGCTAATGTGAGAGATGAACAATGTAATGAAGACGTGGGAGTTAATCAGGTATCTAGGGAAAGGAATTCCAGTGAGAGGATATGTCTGGAGCAAGAGTCCTAAGGCTTGTTTAAGGCACATCACAGAGGCCAGGGTGGGGGACAGGGAGAAAGGCAGGAAGGGGAAGAGGCCAAAGAGGTGATACGAGATTTTGTAGGGTGTTGTAAGGACATGAACTTGTCCCCTAGTGACACACGGAATCTCTTCAGGGTGTTGTGAAAGGAGTGAGGATAATTTCCTTACAGAGAAGTGTGGCGTGTAGGTGTATAAAGCAAAGAGCCCTGTTAGCAGGATGATTTGGTACTAAAGACAGAAGAGGGTGTCTTGAGCCATAGCGATCTGTGGAGGTGGCGACATGTGATTGGATTTAGGAAATGTTTAGAAGACAGAGATGGCAACAGGTTCCGATCAGATTGAATGCGGGGTATAAGAGGGGATCCATGCATACCTCCAGGGTTTTTGCTTGAATGACTGGAGCCATGTCTGGACAAGACCTAAACCCCTGAACATTCTGCTATGTCCATTAGCTGGACCCCTGTTTTCCACCCTGGACTCCACTTCTCATTCGCACAAACCAAGCATCAGTCCTGTTCTCCACAGGCCCAGTCAGGCCCCTGTCTTCCTTAGAGACTCTAGGGTCAGGTTTCAGGGTCCACGCCTCCTCCAAAAGCACTCAGGCAATCACCCTGAGGCAAAGACCCAGGAAGAAACCTGGTGGGAAGTGCTGAAGGAGTCAGTCCTGGGCTTGCAGTCTGGAACCTTGCTCCTGTCTTCACCCATCTTTCGGGATTCCCTTAGGATTTCTCTTGGGCAATTAAGGAGAAAGACATGCAGATACTCACCAGGCAGGTTCAAGAGAGCCCACAGAAGGATTAAATTCATAATCATGTTGAAAGCCTTTTCAAAAGATGAGGTTCAGTGCCTTGAAAAGGATGCCAAGGAAGGAGTGAAGAACACTAAGATGAAGCAGGAAGGGGTTCTAGAGTTGGAACAACTGTCATCTGAATTCTTTCAACTGCAGGATTGAGTTCCAAAAGAGTAGGATGTGGTGCCAGATAGTAGAGGTGCATTGACAGAGACCGGATGGCTTGGTCCTCGACACAGTGGAGAACGGGTGTGGAATCCAGCATCTCTCACCCCCTCTTCAGGGAAAGATGCACCTAATTTGAGAGGTGCTAAAGCTCGCAGTGCTCCCTGCTGTATAAGTCTCAGACCCCATGTCTCTCTCTGAACTACAGACTGATTCCTCCTACCTTTGTGATGCTAACCCTCACCTGTGTGACACTGACATTTATTTCCAGTGACCGTAACCCCACCCTCGGGGGCTGATCTTGACCCATTTGCCTGACACTAAACTCCTCATTGAGATATATGAGTCCTTTCTTCCATGTCATTGCTCATCCATTCATTCTCTCAGCCAGCCAGTGATTTACACTATGCGTCTGACATGTGCCAGGCTGTATGCTGATACAAGAGGTACCCAGATATGAAGACACTGCCCCAACTGCAAAGAGTTATAGACTAGTGGGAACAGCAGGTCTATAAACGGGCAATTGTGAAACAAAATATTCAGAGCTAAAAATCTAGATATACCCCTCTCTAGGGAGAAATATTTGCAAAATGTGTATCTGTTAAATGACTTGCATCCAAAACATACTATGGAATCTGAAAATTCAACAATATGTAAAACAAACAACCAGGTTAAAAAGTGGGCCAAAGATCTGAACAGTTTACCAAAAGCATTTGTCTGCCCAAGCTGCTATAACAAAATAACACAGACCGGGTGGCTTCAACAACAGACTTTTATTATCTGTTACTTTGTTGTAAAGCATGAAGAAAATGATGGAATCAGTTGTAGTAATTCAACACGCATGATCAGGGTACTAACACATTCAGTTCCTGGTGAGAGCTCTCATTCCAGTTTGTGGCCAGCAGCCTCTCGCCTTATTATCATGTGATGTTTCCTCTATAAGCAGAGTAGCAGTAATAGTGCTCAGCTGCTCAAAGAGTGAGCTGCTCATGGGGTCATGTCTGACTTTTTGCAGCCTCATGGACTATAGGCCTCTAGGCTCCTCTGTTCCTGGGATTTCCCAGGCAAGAATACTCGAGTGGGTTGCCATTTCCTCCTCCAGGGGATCTTCCCAACCGAGGGACCAAACCCATGTCTCCTGCATCGGCAGGTTGATTCTTTACTACTGAGCCATCTGGAAAGGCCCTGACTGAAAGTGTC
This sequence comes from Ovis aries, assembly GCF_016772045.2. Classification (NCBI taxonomy): domain Eukaryota; kingdom Metazoa; phylum Chordata; class Mammalia; order Artiodactyla; family Bovidae; genus Ovis; species Ovis aries. The sequence goes on from NC_056057.1 coordinate 106,866,167, forward strand.
ATGAAGTTAACTGAATCACTTTGCTGTGTGCCTGAAACTAACACATTGTAATAAATCAAGTATGCTGCTCCTGCTGCTGCTAAGTTGCTTCAGTTGTGTCCGACTCTGTGTGACCGCATAGATGCCAGCCCATCAGGCTCCCTGTCCCTGGGATTCTCCAGGCCAAGAATACTAGAAAAAAGTAAAAGAAGTGATCAGATGAGCATTTTATTAAAAACTCTGCAACAAATATAGATGTGATTCAATAAAGAGCTCTGGGGGCACTGGTCAGTGAGTCAGAGACAGGAAGCAGGGCGTAACTACAGACAAGCCCACTGGAGAAGACAAGCAAACAGGGGGGCTTGTGGTTTAGATGGACCAAAGGGTACAAGAAAAAGAAGCGGTGTTGAATTAAATGGGCTTAGTGTCCAAATGTGAGAATTTGGTTTTCTTGTATGTGCCAGGATAAGCTGTGGCGTTCATCATAACCCAGCCATTTTTTTTTTCCTGTTCTGTTGTTGTTTTAATTTGTTTTGCTTTGCTTTGATAGGAGAGAAATGCATCCACACTCAGAGGGTATCAATATAAAAAAAACCAAACCCCCTCAGCAATCTCTGCAGACAGATTCACCATGTCCCTCATGAGATGAACGCCAAATCTCTTCACTCTTTGCAGTCTTTTTCTCCTCTGGGGTGAGTCTCTCTGCTCATCTCTCTGTTCCTTTTTCCCCTTTTAACAGATAGTCCCATGTCATGCCACCCCTCTCCTACATGTAACTCCATAGCCTCTCATATATCACTCGGTCCCCTATTTTTGGGTCATTTGACATCTTCTTGATGCTGTAATTTTAGGTGTCCTGGTCAATGGGCTTGGGATTCTGTACATTGCCACTTTATGCCAGTGTGAGAGACGCACTGATCGTAGGTCAAAGCTCCTCCCAATAGCCCAGAACTTTACTTAAGTCTGCACCTACTACCTATAAACACAGAAACCGCCTCATTGTTTCATTATTATCGGAGATCCGGATCTTTGCTAGAAATGGCCACCTCTATTTCCTTCAAGGATCTCAAATATAACATGCCCCACCTTGCTCCTGATCCATTACAGATGGAAACAGGACTTCTCTTTACGTTACCATCTAGTGTTCTTGCCTGGAGAATCCCAGGGACGGGGGAGCCTGGTGGGCTGCCGTCTATGGGGTCGCACAGAGTCGGACACGACTAACGTGACTTAGCAGCAGCAGCAGCAGAACCACCATCTATCTTGTTGTTCAAGTTAGAAACAGGGGTGATCCCTGACTCTGCCCCTTCTGTTTCTACTCACAGTCACTGTGTTTAAAGCTTACAGACTCTGTGTTCTTACATCTCCCAATTCAGACATTTGACGTTCTATTTACCATGGTGGCTTTGATGACTAAGCCCCTGATGCCTACAAGATTAAAAAAATAATCTAAATTCCTTTACCAAATAGGTCAGGCCTTTTGCTCTCTAACCCTTACCTGCATAAATAATACTTTTCTATCACATTCTCTCTTCCCTTCTATGAACAATTTATTATCCACCCTTCAGTATTACTTATTTACACGTATTTTCCAGAACATAATGGTTTTTACGCTTTTCTGACTTTTACCTAACTATACCTCAGTTCTATAATACTCTCCTCTAATTTGTTGGCCTCTGTGCCTCTGACACCCTGTTTTTTTCCTATATTCTCATGGAACTTATTGCTCATCTCCACTGCAGTAATTATCAGCAGGTAATAGAACTGGCTAATTGATGACAAAGTCTGCATTATATCTACTCATGTACCCCTAGCATACGTGCATGCATGCTCAGCTGCTCAGTTATGTCCAACTCTTTACGATCCCATGGACTGTAGTCCTCCAAGCTCCTCTGTCCATAGGATTATCCCAGCAAGAATACTGGAGTGGGTAGCCATTTCCTCCCCCAGGGGATCTTCCCGACTCAGGGACTGAACCCACGTCTCCTGTGTCTCCTGCATTGTAGGTGGGTTCTTTGCCACTAAGCCACCTGAAAGCCCCAGGCATATGCCTGGGGACATTTCAAATAGCAGACATTACAAAAATTTTTGAATGAACAAATGGTTGGGAATGTTGTTAGATTTCTCATCATGCTTACAGTTTATATGATAGAGGAATACGTTTTTAGTGTCACAGCGCCTTAGTGTCATTTCTTTTTAATAAATTCTGCTCAAGAACAAGAAACATAATAAAGAGAGTTGTAGATCCAGGGTGCAAATCATGAAGATACTGCACTGAGGGGATGGAGGACCAGAGACGCCTCAGTAGCTTTCAATGATGCTCATAATCCATCTTGAATAAGAACTGATTTCTGTGAAGAATCCTTCATTTCCAAGGGTGACACTTCCTCTTGCCCAACTCAAGATTCCATGTACCCTCCCACTGCAGATGGCCGGAGCTGCTGAGACTTCCTGCCAGAGAGAGGGAACAGGGGGTCAGTGTTGCTTTGTTCCTCATCCAACAAGGATTTATTCTAAGAAGTGGCACATTGTGATAGCAGAAGCTTCTATCAGACTGGAATCATTTTTCTTGAGAGGGGAGAACCCTCTCTTCACATCCATGCAGGTCTCACCTCTCTAGGTTTGAATTTGACCAACCTGAGTGCAAGTAGGAGGAGAAAGGACAAATGACTCTCCCCTGACTCTCTCCCACTCTAAAGGAAGGCAGGGGTACGGATGACCAATCCACAGACTGAGGAGGCAGAGGAAGACCGCAGGCCTTCTGCTTGGATACCGCTTGGTCTCCTACAAGCGCCTTTCCCAGTGGACCCCTTGCCATGTGCTTGTCTGGAGATAGCAAAGATACCTTAGTGTCAGATAGGGTCTTTAGAGGCTGCCCCACACACATGGTGTTTACTGCCGTTCTTTCGTCGTGCATATTCTGGCACTCATAGTAGGGACGAGTATATTGGTTTATCCAAGTCAGGATATCAGGGTCACTAACTGTGGGAAAGAGAAAAGTCCAGGGTGACTCTCCTTATCACATTTACTCTTGTGATCAGCCTCTGTTCTGTGAATACACTGTATATATTTATAGTGGGTATCAGACATTCCATCCTTCTTAGAGCCCCTTGTTCAGGATCTCTGTGTCTGAGCAGTGGATTCAAAGCATTACATGAGTCTTACATCAGATATCATCAGATCTATAATTCTCTCTGTACTGTGCATAACCTGGAAAGCTTAAAAATCCCACAGGAAAGTTATGAATGATTATGACGAGAGAGAAAGAAAGCTGTTGTCTATAAGAAACCTTCCTTTTGGGGACTTACTTCATCATCTTTACACTTAATCATAAAGGGAGAAAATTATTTTTAATGTGTTTTAAACTCTGTTTTTTTATAGTGAGGTCATTTATAAATGGATTATTTATAAGTACATATGTATATGTATAAATATACATATATAATTTCCCCTAAGAAGTAACATTGCTCATTTTACTTATTGCAGTTGTTACTATACTGTTAACCTCAGGATGTAAGGAGTCTAACCAACACATTATGTAATTTTAATCTCTTGTGGAGAGTAATAAGGAGGAAGGAAGCAAAAAATCGACTAGAGATCTCTCAAGTTAAACCTAGCATTACTTATAAAGCAGAATATTTTGGATACATTTCCAATCTAATGTTTTAAATCAAATCAGATCAGGAATCGTCAGGTCAGAAAAGGACGAGAAGAGTTATGTTCAGTTTTAACTTTTCTGGAAATCTAATTGAAATACTTAGAACAAGTTAGGTGAAAGTAACCTACTTACTTGAAATAGTGAATTCTTAATAAATATTGGGAGGCTGGCCCTAGAGAGCTTACAGAATTGATTTGTCACTGTGATTCTGACATGACATGCAGAGCCCATGTGATGAAACTTTTTGTAGTTTTATTTTGCTTTCAAGTGGTATGTCGTAAATTACTTTGTAAAATGTGAAGCAGTTACTTTGAATATGATTTAAAAGCTTCAATTTGTTCAGAAAATATATTCACTTAGATTCTCTAGAACATTGCTTCTAAATTGAAGTTGCCAAATTTCACTGGCCCTGAGAATACAAAAGTGCTCACTTGTTACCTTGACAAAACAGACTGATAGACCAAAACAGTCTCCTACTTTTTATTTGTTGTTATAGAATGTATGACTTGTTCTGTAACCAGAGGAGAAAGGTTTAAACCTGATTACTATCCACAACTTGCCTTAGTGAGTAGGCTTTAACAAGCCAATCCGTTAATGTCACTCTTTAAAGTCAGCATGTTAGACGCCTCCAATAAACAACGGAGTGCCAACAATCTCACCCGGGTAATCAAGCCTCTACAGATGACATCACCTCTCTTCAGCCTCTGAAAGTCCTCCAGACTCTCAATGGAAAGCTTCCCACAAACCCCATATAAGCACTGCTTAGTACTCTGTACTGCTCATTGAGACTGTGCCTGCTCGGCACTGCTCTTTTATACTAAGCAATAAGTTCAGATTTCTCATTTCAGATATCAAGTAGTGGTTCCGGTACCCTCTGTTAATGAAAGGGAGGATAATGGTAGTATAAGCTACGTCCTTCACGTGTGTGTGTGCTGTGTGCTCAGTCATGTGCGACTCTTTGTGACCCCCATGAACCTGCCAGGCTCCTCTGTTCATGGGATTCTCCAGGCAAGAACACTGGAGTGGATGGTCATGCCCTCCTCCAAGGGATCTTCCCAACCCAGGGACTGAACCCTCATATCTCTTGCGTCTCCTGCACTGCAGGCAGATTCTTTACCACTGAGATGCACCTGAGAAGTGCTTCAGGTATATCCCTCTTCATTTTCCCCAGCGCCAAAACCTTCCCAGGATGAAGAACACAGAGTCAAACACTTACGGTTTTTATATTTACTCCAGGTCCAGGTTGGGATAAAGCAGGATTCATTAAGTGATAAGGGTTCCATAGCTATGGCTATGGTTCCCACCTGGGTGGTGATTTTAGCAGCCTCAGACAGTTTTATCATCATCAGGTCATCGTTCAGATATTCTGAGTTGAAGTCAGGGTAGGGCACAGTCATTGAGTAACTCTGGGTCTGCTCATGCTTATTTTTGATGTTGGGTTGATAAGTTCCCAATCGGATTTTAATACTATGGAAGAAGCAAGACAGGGAGATTTAAAAAAAAAAAAAAAAAAAACAACAACAAAAAACCAGGGTTTACAGAATGTCAGAACTGCAAGAAGTGTCATAGGTGACTTTCTTTAATCATCTAATTATCTTCGTTTTATTTCTTAGGCCTGAGAACCAAAGTGACCTGCCTTGGCCTGTAAAATAGTAGTAACAATAGTTTATAGGATTGTTGTATTAGAGTCAATGCATATACATAAAACCTGACATGGTATCTGCCACCTAGAACATACTCAGTGGAATCTAGTTGTTGTCTTCGATGATGTTAATGATCACAACGACAACCTGGATAATCTGAATGAATAGGTAACAGATATGGCCCCAGAACCCATTATTCCAGAGGTCTTTGCCTGCCCTCCGCTGTCTGAAACAACTCTGGAGCATGTATATTGTACCTGCTGTTTCTGGATAGTCTTAGGCCCTTTCCAGCTCCTTTTGGGCGCATATCCTTGTATTTACTGAAGTTTGCCTACACTGATTATAGATTCAAAAGACTCTTAGCAGCCTAACAGGACTCCCACTGACCACTTTCTGTGATATTTCCTGGACAAATTCAAACCCACCCATTTCTATTGCCGGGAGTCCAGTCATGTAACAGACACAGGAGCCACTGCCTGCCAAAAGACAGTCTGTGCATTAGGTCTGGCTGAGAGAAGAAAATCCAGCTTTCCAATGCCACTTCCTGGAGCGGATGGACTATATTTCCCGCCTATATTTCCTTTGTATTTCTCACTGACACAAAGCAGGGGGTCGATCTGTGTTTGAATGAACCGTCTTGAACAACCAGCTGGCTGAAAACTCTGAGTTAGAAGTGACCCTTGTACTTTCCTGAAACTGTGACTAGGATGCAATTATCTAACACTTTGCCACACACAACAGAGACACCGGTTTGTAAAGGACAGCGTCATCTCGTGCTGAGCTCCTTCACTCTTTTCTCTTACCTGTATCACATGGCTTCTGCCTAACACTTCACCCTCAGCCTGTGAACACCCACCCCTACTCATGAGAGTCTCTGTACACTCTTCCCTCTGCCTGGAATTTCCCCAGAATTTATTCAACCTGGTTGCATCCTTCTCTTCGTGTCCGTCTCATCTCTTCAAACAGACCTGATATGATCACCCTAACTAAAGTAGGTATCTTGTTTTATTCCTGTATATTGCTGCTTAGCACTCCTTTCGATGTTTTATTTGGGGACTTTTATTTGCTTTGGCCTATTTCCTCCACCAGAATGTGAGCTCCATGAGGAAAGACTAATTACCATCTTGTTCCCTTGCTGCTTTTTCCTTTCATTAAGCAGTCCCTGGAATATGGTAAATGTTCCAGAAGTATGTTGGATGAAAGTCGAAAGTGTTAGTCATTCAGTTGTGTCCAACTCTTTGGCACCCCTTGGACTGTATGTAGCCTGCCAGGCTCCTCTGTCTGTGGAATTCTTCAGGCCAGAATACTGGAGTGGGTGGCTGTTCCCTTCTCCAGGAGATCTTCCCGACCCAGGGATCGAATCCAGGTCTCCTGCATTGCAGGCAGATTCTTTACCATCTGAGCCACTAGGGAAGCCCTCAAGTAGGTTGGATGGATGTCTATTATTTATTTTCCATGAGAAGGAGACTTCTGACATTCCTCTTCATCTCCTCCTAAACTGCCCAAATGTATCTTTTTCCCCATTGGGAAGATGACTGTCTCTCTTCCTGGTCTTCAGATTCCCTGGGATGCCATTAGAACTTGCTAGGATGCCTCACAAGACCTGCTTTTAAATTTTATGTATTTATTTTTAAGTGAAGGATAATTGTTTTGCAATACTGTGTTGGTTTCTGCCATACATCAACATGAATCAACCATATGTATGTCCCCTCCTTCTTGAACCTTCCTCCCATTTCCCATGTCTCATCCAAACTCAACCGGGTTGAGGTCCCTGAGTCGTATAACAAATTCCCACCGGTGATCTATCTTACACGTGGTAGTGTGTATGCTTTGATGTTACTCTCTGTATTTGTCTCACACTCTCCTTCCTCCCCTCCCCTCACCCCTGTGTCCTCTCTATGTCTGCCTCTCCATTGCTGCCCTGCAAATAGTTTCCTCAGTACTGTCTTTCTAGATCCAATAAACATCCATTTATATAAGGTATTTGTTGGTCTCTTTCTGACTTCCTTTACTCTGTGTAATAGGCTCTAGGTTCATCCACCTCATTAGGATTGACTCAAATGTGTTCCTTTTTATGGCTGAGTAATATTCCATTGTATATATGTACCACAGCTTCTTCATTCATCTGTTGATGGACATCTAGGTTGCTTCTATGTCCTAGCTGTTGTAAATAATGCTGCAATGAACATTTGGGTACATGTGTGTTTTTTAATTTTGGTTTCCTCAGGGTATGTTTTAGCAGCGGGATTGCTGAGTCATATTGTAGCTTTACTCCTAGTTTTATAAGGAATCTCCATACGGTCATCAGACCTGCTTTTGTTTAAATAGACTCCCCCCTGGCTCCCAAGAGCAGAGAAATACTTACGGAGAGGGGCAGTGAGCAGCGGTCAGTACCCACTGCGGGTGAATGAGTGTGCCCACACAGGGTTCTGGGAAGGACTGCAGGTAGACCATATAAGGGATAGTAAAATCTACTTCATTCGTCTTCTCAGGGTTAGATTCTTCTGCCAGAATAACTCCTAAAGAATCAGTGGGGTCACAGGCAGAGAGATAGGGCAAGAGGTGAAAGTTGGCTACGATAGTTTTTCCCACCCTAAGGTTTTCAAGCTAAAATGGTCTTCCGCTGCTGCTAAGTCACTTCAGTCATGTCCGACTCTGTGCGACCCCATAGATGGCAGCCCACCAGGCTCCCCGTCCCTGGGAGTCTCCAGGCGAGAACACTGGAGTGGGTTGCCATTTCCTTCTCCAATGCATGAAAGTGAAAAGTGAAAGTGAAGTCGACTCTTCGCGACCCCATGGACTGCAGCCCACCAGGCTCCTGCATGCATGGGATTTTCCAGGCAAGAGCACTGGAGTGGGGGGCCATTCTTCCCTATTTTATTTTAATTGAAGGATAATTGCCTTACAGTGTTGTGTTCGTTTCTGCTGTACAACAACTCGAAGCAGCTATAGGAATACGTGCCCCCTCCCTGTCGACCTTCTCTCCCTCCCACCTCCATCCTGCCCCTCCAGGCTGTCGCAGAGCCCTGTGCCATGCTCCCTGTGTTATACGGCAGCCTCCCACCAGCTGTCTGTTAATATTCACACACGGCAGTGAGTGTATGCCAATGCTACGCTCTCAATTCACCGCAAACCCTCCTTCTCCTGCTGTGTCCACAGCTCCTTTCTCTGTGTTTGCCTCTCTTTGCCTGCCCTGCAAATAGGTTCATCTGTCCCATTTCTCCAAGGGAAATCATGCATGTCACCCAAGCTCTACACATTAAGAAAACTGACACGTGTCTTTGCTTGAGATGGAGGTATACTGAAGTTCTGTGAAACTAACGCAAAGGCATATCTGAGGCTGACCATAAACCCTGATTGGCAGTGCTGTGTGTAATAAAAATGAAAAAAAAATTACCACTTAAAAAATATTATTCTAAATTCACTTTTGCCAGGAATGAAAGTAAAAAAGTTAAATCCTACCTGACTTTGGTGCTGAAAGGAGTGGAAGAGCTTGGGGGAGGGACCTGAGGCTCTCACCCCTCTTCCCAACCTGCACTTACTCCTCCAGAGTCCATCTGCCCAGAGAAAGGGAAGATGTACTTTTCTGCTCTCTGTCCAGGAGTCCTGGGAGAGTGCAGGGCACTTATAAAGACATATGCTAACTTGCTCGCAGGTGCACAAGAAGCTTAGAGAGACCGTTGATGGGGTGAGCCATGCATCAAGAGTGATACCTTTCCTTCCATTAGCAGTTAATTGAAGGATATGCCCACCACCTCCTCTCTCTTCAGTTTTGGGCCAGCTACGTCCTTCTCTGATCCATGTGTGTGCATGCTCAGTTGCTTCGGTCATGTCCGACTCTTTGAGATCCTATGGACCATAGCCCACCAGGCTCCTCTGTCCATGGGATTCTCCAGGCAAGAATACTGGAGCGGGTTGCAGTGCCCTCCTCCAGGGGATCTTCCCAACCCAGAGTTCGAACCCATGTCTGTTATGTTTCCTGCATTAGCAGGTGAGTTCTTTACCACTAACACCACCTGGGAAGCCCCGTCCTCCCACACATCACCACATCACTCCCTAAGCAGCAACAAGACCTAGACTCACCAGCCATGCTCATGAGCATGAAGAAGACACAGCACTTCATGTCAGGCTGGGATCTTGCCAGCAGCAAAGTCAGATCAAGCTCTCGGCTGTCTCAATCTTTAGTCCAAGTAGCCTTGGCAAGAACAGCTTTGCCGGCGGGGGCGGGGGGTGGGGGTGGGGGATATTACTTTGTGGGGGTAGGGAAGGAGCAAGGATGCTAGAGCAATCTTCAAACTAGCTCTTATCAAAATCCAGTTATATAAGGCACAGCTGGGAGCTGGCTCTGATGTGGGTGAAAGAGGAAGGGGCAGACACGTCCCGCCCCTGGTGCCTCTTCTCTGACCCTAAAGATCTCAGGAGTCATGAAGTACCTGCTGACATCCCCCTCCCCTTTCTGTGACATAATCATTCTTTGTTGTCCCCTCCTCCCTTTGTGATGGTGAACCTTATTCCCTGCCCTCACTTGTCATCTCCATTTCCCCAAGAATCCCTCTTCTCTTCTCAGAGACTCCTCAAACATTGGGGTATGACATAAAGGTAACAAGGCATCCTCCCCTCCCCGTTTTAGTGTTGAGGATGCTGTGGTCTTCACGGAAGTCAGCAGCAAAGTTAGGACTTGAAACTGAGTCTCCAGATTTCCTCTGATGTGTTGAATTGTACCTGAGTCCTGTGCTCCCAGAAAACACTGGTGGGTGAAGAAGTTTTGGCTTACCACAAAGAATGACCCTTCCCCATGTTAGTTTGAAGAGATTCTGCCCACGCTTTCTCAGGGCTCCCATAGAACTTTGGATGACTTCTTTGTTGATCTGTGACAAGGTCAATCACAGGCCCTTTTCTCTTTTTTACCTGAACTCACTGACACGGCCAGACATGGACCCTCCAATTCCCCAATTTGTCTCTCATCAATGATTAGCTGAGCTTGCAACTGTTACCCCCACCCCACAACAAATCTAACTACAACTAGAGAGAAACACTTCCTGTTCAGCTGACTGAGAATTCCTTGATTGTAAAACAACCTCAACCGTTCACCTCTCCAGCTGTGACTTGTATATATCTCCCTACAAAAGTCTTAAGGTAAAATCATTCTGCTGAGACACTCTGATCTTCAAATACCTCTTATTGCAGTAATCTGAATAACACGAATCTCCTTACCTGTTCAGTTTTTGTGTTGGACACTCGCTACTCTTTTTAATGTTATCCCACTCCTTTTTATAAGTTAGCCTTAACTTTCTGACTGCCCTCCCCTCACCCTGAGATATGTAACTAATAATGGGTTCAATCATGGATATTGGTCTGTAGTTTTCTTGTGTTGTTTTTGGCTTGGGTATCAGGATAGTGCTGGCCTTGTAGAATGAGTTTGGAAGTGTTCTCTCTCCTTCAATGTTTGGAGGAGTTTGAGAAGGGTTGGTGTTCATTATCTGAATGTTTGGTAGAATTCTCCAGTGAAGCTCTCTGATCCTGTCTTGTTTTCTGTGTTGAGAGGTTTTGATTACTGATCTGATCTCTTTACTCATTATTGGGCTGTTCAGATTTTCTATTTATAAAGTGCTTAGAACAGTGAGTTCTAATGGTAAATAGTAATGCTATATAAACACTTGTTAAATAATAACCTTAGGATCCCCATATTTTTCTGGGGACACATTTTGCTCTTTATGTTCAAATACTGCTGTTCAGTTCAGTTCAGTTCAGTCGCTCAGTCGTGTCCGACTCTTTGTGACCCCATGAATTGCAGCACGCCAGGCCTCCCTGTCCATCACCAACTCCCGGAGTTCACTCAGAGTCACATCCATTGAGTCGGTGATGCCATCCAGCCATCTCATCCTCTGTCGTCCCCTTCTCCTCCTGCCCCCAATCCCTCCCAGCAATGATCAACTCTTTGCATGAAGTGGCCAAAGTACTGGAGTTTCAGCTTTAGCATCATTCCTTCCAAAGAAATCCCAGGGCTGATCTTCAGAATGGACTGGTTGGATCTCCTTGCAGTCCAAGGGACTCTCAAGAGTTTTCTCCAACACCACAGTTCAAAAGCATCAATTCTTCAGCGCTCAACCTTCTTCACAGTCCAACTCTTACATCCATACATGACCACAGGAAAAACCATAGCCTTGACTAGACAGACCTTAGTCAGCAAAGTAATGTCTCTGCTTTTCAATATGCTATCTAGGTTGGTCATAACTTTTCCTCCAAGGAGTAAGCGTCTTTTAATTTCATGGCTGCAGTCACCATCTGCAGTGATTTTGGAGCCCCCCAAAATAAAATCTGACACTGTTTCCACTGTTTCCCATCTATTTCCCATGGAGTGATGGGACAGGATGCCATGATCTTCATTTTCTGAATGTTGAGCTTTAAGCCAACTTTTTCGCTTTCCTCTTTCACTTTCATCCAGAGGCTTTTTAGTTCCTCTTCACTTTCTGCCATAAGGGTGGTGTCATCTGCATATCTGAGGTTATTGATATTTCTCCCGGCAATCCTGATTCCAGCTTGTGTTTTTTCCAGTCCAGCATTTCTCATGATGTACTTTGCATATAAGTTAAATAAGCAGGGTGACAATAGACAGCCTTGACGTACTCCTTTTCCTATTTGGAAACAGTCTGTTGTTCCATGTCCAGTTCTAACGGTTGCTTCCTGAACTGCATAAGTCCTTAAAGCTTTGTAAAATTTCTATATGTATTAATAGTAGTGAAGAGCATAGACTCAGGAGTTAGTTCAGGCTTCACTTCCTGGCTTTAGGACTTTTTAGCTGTCTAGTCTGGAAAAGGCAATGGCACCCCACTCCAGTACTCTTGCCTGGAAAATCCCATGCAAGGAGGAGCCTGGTAGCCTGCAGTCCATGGGGTAGCTAAGAGTCAGACATGACTGAGCGACTGAACTGAACTGAACTGAAGGTTGCTGCTGCTGCTGCTGCTGTTAAGTCGCTTCAGTTGTGTCCGACTCTGTGCGACCCCATGAATCACAGCACGCCAGGCCTCCCTGTCCATCACCAACTCCCAGAGTTCACTCAGAGTCACGTCCATCGAGTCGGTGATGCCATCCAGCCATCTCATCCTCTGTCGTCCCCTTCTCCTCCTGCCCCCAATCCCTCCCAGCAATGATCAACTCTTTGCATGAGGTGGCCAAAGTACTGGAGTTTCAGCTTTAGCATCATTCCTTCCAAAGAAATCCCAGGGCTGATCTCCTTCAGAATGGGCTGGTTGGATCTCCTTGCAGTCCAAGGGACTCTCACGAGTCTTCTCCAACACCACAGTTCAAAAGCATCTATTCTTCGGCACTCAGCTTTCTTCACAGTCCAACTCTCACATCCATACATGACCACAGGAAAAACCATAGCCTTGACTAGACAGACCTTTGTTGGCAAAGTAATGTCTCTGCTTTTGAATGTGCTGTCTAGGTTGGTCATAACTTTTCTTTCAAGGAGTAAGCGTCTTTTAATTTCATGGCTGCAGTCACCATCTGCAGTGATTTTGGAGCCCCAAAAAATAAAGTCTGACACTGTTTCCACTGTTTCCCCATGTATTTCCTATGAAGTGATGGAACCAGATGCCATGATCTTCATTTTCTGAATGTTGAGCTTTAAGCCAACTTTTTCACTCTCCTCTTTCACTTTCATCCAGGGGCGTTTTAGTTCCTCTTCACTTTCTGCCATAAGGGTGTCATATCTGAGGTTATTGATATTTCTCCCAGCAATCTTGATTCTAGCTTGTGATTCCTCCAGCCCAGTGTTTCTCATGATGTACTCTGCATATAAGTTAAATAAGCAGAGTGACAATAGACAGCCTTGACATTCTCCTTTTCGTATTTGGAACCAGTCTGTTGTTCCATGTCCAGTTCTAACTGTTGCTTGCTGACCTGCATATAGGTTTCTCAAGAGGCAGGTCAGGTGGTCTGGTATTCCTATCTAACCTTAGAATTACTCAGTTCAGTTCAGTTGCTCAGTCATATCTGACTCTTTGTGACCCCGTGGACTGCAGCACACCAGACCTCTCTGTCCGTTGCCAACTTCTGGAGTTTACTCAAACTCATGTCCATTGAGTTTATAGCCCTACTCTCACATCCATTTACGACTACTAGAAAAACCATAGCTTTGACTAGACAGACCTTTGTTGGCAAAGTAATGTCTCTGCTTTTTAATATGCTGTCTGGGTTGGTCATAACTTTTCTTCTAAGGAGCAAGCATCTTTTAATTTCATAGCTGCAGTCACCATCTGCAGTGATTTTGAAGCCCCTCAAAATAAATTCTGCCACGGTTTTGCCATCGATTTGCCATGAAGTGATGGGACCGGATGCCATGATCTTGGTTTTCTGAATGTTGAGCTTTAAGCCAACTTTTCCACTCTCCTCTTTCACTTTCATCAAGAGGCCCTAACCAAATATATACCAAGTAGACCATGTTTATTGACAAATAAAAGTCTACTCCTTGCTTGGATGGTGTGCCATGTAACTTGATTATAAGTTTCAACAGTATAATCTCCTTCAGTGATTGGCTCAATTATGTGCAAGTGACCAAATTCAGTTAAGGAGACACATACAATATTTGACAGGGACTTCTGAGGAAAAAGCTGCTTTCTCCCTAGATACAGGCAGGGGGCCTAAGATGATTAGGTGAATAGGTATATATTGGTGGTGGTGATGGGTGGGATAAAAAGACATATCACAGGGTACAAGAGAATCTTGAAATTCATTTGTTTCTGTAGGGAAGCCTGAGATTTTTAGATAAGACAGACATAAGGTAGTGAATCCCAGGGACGGGAGAGCCTGGTGGGCTGCCGTCTATGGGATCGCACAGAGCATTAAAAAAAAAAGAGTTACATGTGAAATTATTTTAGGCCATAAGTAAACATAAATGCAATTCAATAACAACTAAGGAAACACACAGGGCAGATTAGTTATAACTGAACACTTAAGAGCCTTGAACTCAAGGCTAAGGAATTTGGGCTCCATCCTAGTGGCATGATAAGGCAATATTAAAGACTTCAGGACTGCTTGGTACAAATGTGGATCCAGAGGTATACAAAGGCATAGAAATTTGGTAAAAGTAATATCCCTCTTGCTGTACCTTCTTCTTCTAAGATACCTGTTATGGACTATATATTTGTATTCCTCACCACCAAAATTCATATATGCAGTCTAACGCCCAAGGAGCAAGAAGGTAGAGCCTTTGGCTTTGTTGTTGTTCAGTCGCTCAGTCCTGTCTGACTCTTTGTGACCCCATGGATTGCAGCATGCCAGGCTTCCCTGTCCATTAGCATCTCCTGGAGTTTGCTCAGACTCATGTGCATTGAGTCAGTGATGCCATCCAACCATCTCATCCTCTGTCGCCCCCTTCTCTTCCCACCTTCGATCTTTCCCAGCATCAGGGTCTTTTTCGATGAGTTGGCTCTTCACATCAGGTGGCCAAAGTATTGGAGTTTCAGCTTCAACATCAGTCCTTCCAATGAAATTTCAGGGTTGATTTCCTATAGGACTGACTGGTTTGACCTCCTTGCTGTCCAAGGGACTCTTAGGAGTCTTCTCCAGCACCACAGTTCAAGAGCATTAATTCTTTGGCACTCAGCCTATTTTATCATCCAGCTCTCACATCTGTACCTGAACTACTGGAAAAACCATAGCTTTGACCACAGGGACCTTTGTAGGCAAAGTAATGTCTCTGCTTTTTAATATGCTGTCTAGGTTTGTCATTGCTCTTCTTCCAAGGAGCAAGCATCCTTTAATTTCATGGGCTGTAGTCACTGTCAACAGTGATTTTGAAGCCTGAGAAAACAATGTTTCCATTGTTTCCCCATTTATTTGCCACGAAGTGATGGGACCAGATGCCATGATCTTAGTTTTTTGAATGTTGAGTTTTAGGCCAGCTATTTCACTCTCCTCTTTCACCTTCATCAAGAGACTCTTCAGTTCCTCTTCACTTTCTACCATTGGGGTGGTGCCATCTGCATATCTGAGGTTATTGATATTTCTCCCGGCAATCTTGATTCCAGCTTGTGCTTCATGCAGCCTGGCATTTTGCATGGTGCACTCTGCATATAAGTTAAGTAAGCAGGATGACAATATACAGACTTGATGTACTTTCCCAATTTTGCACCAGCCTGTGTTCCATGTCCGGTTATAATTGTTGCTTCTTGACCTGCATGCAGATGTCTCAGGAGGCCAGTAAGGCGATCTGGTATTCCCATCTCTTTAAGAGGGAAGGAAGGCTTAGATGAGGTCATAAAGGTGGAGCCCCCATCATGGAATTAGTGGTCTTACAAGAAGGTGATACTGTCACCGAACACAAGTCCCTATGCCCAACACACAATGAAGCAGAACAATACCAAAACATTGGAGTTTGGAGAAGAGAAAAGTTTATTGCAGGGCCATGCAAGGAAACAGGTGGCTTAAACATGGAGTTTGGCTTAAACCTCAAGTTCCCTGAAAGCTGTCAGCAAAGCCCTTTTATAAGAAAATTGAGGGATGGGGTGTGGTTAGTTGTTACAAACATCTTGGTGTCAGAGCCTTTGTTCTTAAGGTAGGGTCATGGCTGTCACCATGTTGCTATAAATCTCCACCAGAACAAATGTTATTCTCTGTTCCGACAAGAAAAGGAAATGTCCCAAGGCTCTACTTTCACCTGCCAAGATCCAGGCCCTGGCTATGAAAAAGGGATGTCTGCCCAGGTCGGTTACCTGCAGCGTTCAACCAGCATCCAATGTGCATCTCCCCACTAGTTCCCAGGCCCAGCTGATGAGACAGATCGCACCTGGTTCCCTCGGGATTGGGTCCCCAGACCCTGCCCAGCTGTCATCACTGAGTGTGCCAGGTGCCCAGGACCCAGCTGGCCCCCAGGCTCCTCAGGCCACCCAACGTTGTGAAGTGGGGTGTGTACCATGGACCCATGCAGACAGCCCCAGCCATTAGGTTGCAGAGGAAGTGATGGGAGACAGACTTTTCTAGCCAGGGGGTGGCCGCAGTGAGGACTCGGTACTCTGCAGGACACAGCCCCCAGTCTGTCCCCCCAGCCCACCCAGCTTACCTGCCTGCTCAAGGTGGGAAGGCCTGCAGGGGCTCGGGGAGAAGGCCTCCACTTACCCCTTACCACACTCTCCTCTGGGAGGACCACAACACAGCCAACCATTGGCCAAGGGCAACTTCCACCCACCAGGTGAAAGGCCTCCTTCTAATGATCTGGTAGTAATGGTTTCTTGATAATAGGGTAACAGCTGCATGCTATTGGCTGCACTCTACTCACCCCTATTAAAGTACCAGAGTCAGCTCTCTCACATATGTGAGGATACAAAAAGGCAGCTATCTACAAGCCAGAAACTGGGCCCCCTTCTATGTCACCTTGATCTTGAACTTTCCAGCCTCAAACACTGTAATTAATGTCTGTTACTTAAGCCACCCAATCTGTGGTTTTCTGGTTATAGAGCACCAACTAAGATAACACCCATCTATCACCCACCCATCATGTGATCCTACTGGGGATTACAAACATTTTTACCTTTCAGACCTCCTCCTCCTATTCCAATGCTTTTATGTTTACACCATATTGTATCTTTTTTCCTGTGTGTGTGTGCTAAGTTGCTTCTGTCTGGCCCAACTCTTTGCGATCCTAGGGACCGTAGCCTCCAAGCTCCTCTGTCCATGAGATGCTCAAGGCAAGAGCACTGGAGTGGGTTGCCATGCCCTCCTCCAGGGGATCTTCCTGACCCAGAGATCCAACCCACATTTCTTATGTCTCCTGCATTGGCAGGCAGATTCTTTACCACCAGCGCTACCTGGGAGGCACGTTTTTTCTTGATTCATATCAAATACACATAGGAATCATGTGTTGGGACCTGTACTCCTAGTCATTCTCTGAATGATCCAGGGAACAGTGTTACAGGGCTAAAGGAGGTATCTGTGCTTCCTCTTGGGATAAGGCTGAAAAGAACAGAAAACACCACCCTTGTAGCCTAGACTTTTATGACCTCAGGGTAATAGATCAATTTTCCACAAACTTATCTACATTCCATCTTCACATAATAGTTCAACTCCATGTCCACTGCTTTCTCAGCAGCCAGACTGAAGAGAAAGTACATAAAAAACAACTAATGACCCTTGAAGATATTTGGTTTTATAAATGATTTTATTTCAGTAGTGTTTTCAGGATGGGAGGAAGGTGACGCTGGCTAACAGGGAGGGTCATGAAGAGATGAAGCTGTTTAGTTGGAAGCGATGGTCTGCTGAATCCAGCTCACGTAGTTGCAGACCTTGGTGTAGACCCCAGGCTTGTTTTTCTGAGCGCAACCATAGCCCCAGGAGACAATGCCCTGGAGCTTTCCATTGCAGACCACAGGGCCACCAGAGTCACCCTGGGCGGGAAGGAAGAGCCAGGTAGAGCTCAGAGCTCTGCACAGAGGGGAGAAAGGCTCAAAGGTGTTCCTCCTTTCCCCGGGGACCACGTTTCCAAGTGCTGATCCTCCACGAAGCCCATCTCTTTCCCGGGAAAGCCCACCCTCGTTCTCCACGCCATGCCCCTTTTCTTTCTCCTCCCTCCTTCTAGATCCCTTCTTTCCTCAGCTGCAGGTCTGTAAGGCCAGAAAGGAATGGGTAGTTCAGTGCTGCCCACCCAGCCAGGCTCTTTTCAGAGTTTGCCACCACTATATCCTTCCTCAGAAGGGCACCTGGATGTACTGCTTGCACATGATCTGTGTATCTTTTCGCCTGAAACTTAATCATTAATACGGCAAAAAGAAAACTTGTTATTTTTCCCCAGCCTATCTTGAGCCCTCATGATCAGTCCCAGAGACTGCTTTTCAATGTTCTGTGTTTCAGGAACTGGGGAATGCGGCGGAGATACGTGAGGCTGAGCTGAAGGACAAGGAGCGCGAAGCAGCTCACCTGGCAGGAGTCCTTTCCGCCCTCCAGGTAGCCCGCACAGAACATGTTGCTGGTGATCTGGCCTGGGTAGGCACTTTTGCAAGAGCTGTCAGATAGGATGGGGGCCTTCAGACACTGCAGGACATCAGGGTAGCTGGCTGTTGGGGACAAGATTGAAAAGAGAAGAGGATTACCCATACATTCTGGGAAATATCTTTCTCAATACCTCTCCCCATCTTCCCAATATTCCCATTCCTTCCCTCCAATTGCTAGTAGCTTCTATTTTGGAAGAAAAACCATTATCTGGATGGTCTTCCAAATGGTTTTAGTCAGCAAATTGTTCTCTCCCTAATACTAGTATCTGATGCTGGGAGGGATTGGGGGCAGGAGGAGAAGGGGAAGACAGAGGATGAGATAGCTGGATGGCATCACGGACTTGATGAACATGAGTCTGAGTGAACTCCGAGAGATGGTGATGGACAGGGAAGCCTGGTGTGCTGCGATTCATGGGGTTGCAAAGAGTCGGACACGACTGAGTGACTGAACTGAACTGAACTGAACTGAATACTAGTATCAGTGACCACATATCTTCAACCTGGAGACTTTATTTCTGAAGCAGGGCTATACTTTGAGCAGTTCCAACCTCAGCCTCTGTTCTATGTACCTCCTCATTCTTTGCTTCTCGGCAAATCACCATTCATGTTTTAGCTGCATGCCTGGCAACTTTAGCGTAGTCCTTTCTTTCTGTGTTGTCAAGCAGAGAGCCTACACATTTCAGTTATATATCCCAAGATTCCACAGAACGCCAGTCTCCTCTGGGAACGCTGCCTTGGGTGACAGAGGGCTACCTGACCCTGAGCATGGTTTTCACCTCCAGGATTCTCAGACCTGCTGACCGCGTCCCCGTAAGACTTACTGCCGCTGCTCTTGGTGTTGCCCCAGCCAGAGATGAGACACTGGGTGCCAGCAGAGGCACAGGATGTTGGCAGAGAGACAGAGGCTACTCGGCTGTTGAGACTGGCAGCTGATTTCAGTTTAATCAGCATGATGTCGTTGTTTAAGGTGTTTGAGTTGTAGCTGGGATGGACGATGCTCTTGGATGCGCTGATGAATTGCTCATTGCCCTCAGCGACGTTAATGTTGTCTTCTCCCAGACGCACTTGGATTCCACTGGATCAAAAGATGACAAGTTCTCTAAGTCTCCAGTGTGAGGGCCTCCCCCTCCCCGTGGAGCCCAGTCTTGAGCATAAGCACAGACAGAGGGCCCTTGCAGTGCACGCATGTGCACACACACACACACACACACACACACTCATCTCCTGCGTCCCCTGCATTAGTAGGGTGATTCTTTACCACTGAGCCACCTGGGAAAGAGCTATGTTAGAATACTCTAGATATATTCAACTACTCACTATTTTCCTCCCTGTGTCTTTACTGCCTTCATTTGGAAGGCCTCAATGCATACAATGTCTGGTGGGGGCGTATAATGAGGTCTTGGAATCTGAATGCTCCCCCTCAAGCATGACTCTGTTCACCCTGATTGTCTGTGGCATGGTTGAGGATGCCCTGACCTCAGAGAACAGGGCTGTGAGTACTGGTTACTTACGACTTGTAGCAGTGAGCCGCAGACACCACCCACCGGCTGTTGATGAGGGAGCCCCCGCAGAAGTGGTAGCCAGAGTTCAGAGACACTTGGTAGGGGACAGTATTTGCCCCACAGGTGTAGCCGCCCACGATCTTGTCATCATCGTCCACGGGGAAAGCAACTGAACAGAGGAAAGTTGCAAACTATCTGAAGAACTGATCCACTGTGGAATTTCTACTTTGTAGCAAGGTTTTGCAGATGAACCAGAAAAAAAAAAATAGGTCCTATTTTCTTATCAGGGATAATCAAGAAACTGTGATTTTAGCATTATTATTTTCAAAATCTTATTGTTCTATACACTTGACACATATGCTAAATATTTATGCTATTATAACTATTAATGTTTAATGCATGCTTTACATTTGATCTATATACAGATTTCTTTTTTTTATGTATGTGATACACACACTCATAGCAGAGACTCCTCACACAATATACGTCTTGAAGCCCACTACCTGAGAATATAAAGAATATTTTTGGCACAAAGGAGACATTTAAGTATATGTTCAGTGCACAGTCACCATCATTGTGTTTATTTGTAGAGTTCAGTACAGCATAAATACCACAAGAGGTAACAGAAAGGAAACTCTTAAATGCTGCCTGAGTTGTTCTGACCTGTAAAAGAATAAGGAGTTTTGTGCTTTTGCTCCCCCAATTTCTTCTTGGTTCTCACCTAAAATATTCACTAAATAATCTCATAGAACATTATAAAGTTTTTCTCTCCAATCTTTCTCCTCATCCCAATCATGTTTCCAACATTTTCAGTTTATTCAGCACTGTAAATTTTGGACCACTGACTTACTATG
Organism: Ovis aries; assembly: GCF_016772045.2. NCBI lineage: Eukaryota > Metazoa > Chordata > Mammalia > Artiodactyla > Bovidae > Ovis > Ovis aries. The sequence continues at coordinate 106,886,792 of NC_056057.1, forward strand.
ACTCCTAAAGACTCTAAATATCTGGGATCATATGTTCTATGCCCCATTGTTCATATTTCTTAAACTAACTTTGAGATAGACACTTTTGATATATAAGCAGGCCTATTGAATTCATTTATAATAATCAAATTTGAGGACATTTTGTAATAAGTTTGAAGAATACAACTGTATTGAATAGTATAAAAACTGAATAGTCTTTGCATTACTCCAAAATTTCATTAGTGAAGATGTGGTAAAACCCAGCCCGAAGATTTTATTCATAAGAAATAGAGTGTCTTTGCCTGTTAAGCTCCCTCTTAAGAAGCTTTTTTTATAGAGGAGAGTCAAGTGAGATACTCACAGCCTCAAGGAGCTTGAGCGGTCATTTGTTCCAATTGTTAGCTACAAATTCTTTTAAAGATCCAAACATTTCCTTAATGTTGACTATCTTCTTTTTCCCTCTTCATAGACCGTACCTGAAATTCAGGGCAGATTCTTCCTCTTGATGTTTTCTACACTGATCACCCCAGCTCTCCGTAATCTCCAACAAATGAGATTTAGTTTTCTACAGACATGTGTACTATACACTCTTGTTTCAATATCTTAAGCCTCTTGAGTACAGAGATTATATTTGGCATTCACTGTTGGCTTCCAGAGTACGAAGTACAACCTTAAAAAAGTTATAGACCCCTGCTGATCACTTATTTGTTTAGACTCACCAGCGGCTCCCAAGAGAGCCAGAAAGATGAAGGTCTTCATGGTTGCTCACCGGTTCTGGACTAGGGACTAGGTTGCAGGGTTTCCATCCACAGCTATTTATATGTCTAGGTTTGTCATTGACACCCATGGCCACAGGTGCCAGAAATGTGATTTCCCTGGAAAATCACAAATCCAAATTTAGAATTCAATTCCATGCTACACTGAAGATAAGTCAGCATCCAATTTAAACATCCGCCTGTGTCCACTTTTCCAGAAGGTTATGGGAATGGAAGAAATGAGTCCACCTGGTGGACACTGCTCCCCTAAATAAAAAAGTAAGTTGGGGAAAGATCACACAACAGGGCTACAGGTGGCTTGATTCCCAGACAAAAAATTTAGGTCCTTGGTTGTCTCAAGTGTGAACTTTTATCCTGAGGATGATTATCTTGAGAGCTACACCCTTGATGTTTAATTAATATTGCCTGTTTCACAATTATATCATCTGTCTTGTGGTAGCTCTGGCCTTGTATACCCATGTTAATGTTTTGTTATTAATAGGAACACTTGTAGCCCTAAGAAAAGAACAAAAATTTTATTCAAAACCACAATAGTTCAAAATAGAGAAGAGAAATTGAGCCCAATTTATACTTATCTGAGCTTACTGTTTAATAGGCATATTCTAAATACTTAGCCTATGTCAAATTAGTAAATCTCTAGACAAACCTATAAGATCCCTCTTATGATTTTCATATCACAGATGAGAAAACTGAAGGCTCACAAAAATACAAGGGACTTTGCTAAAATCACAAGGCAAGTCCATGGTAGGGTCAGGATTCCAGCCTTGGAAATCTGGCTTCAGTGTCTATGCTCCCAACCACTATGTAACACTTCCCTAGTCAGTTCACCAAAATCTGGAGGCTGAAATGTTACAGAATTTTTGGCCAGTGAAAAGACAATGGGAATTTATTGAGTGCTTATAATGTATCAAACACGGGGGACGGGCCTTCTGAACATCAGCTCATTCAGTCCTTACAAACAGCTTTGTGAGTGCTGTGCTCTAAGTTTTGCCGTTTTTATAGATGGAGGACTTGTACTTAGAGAAGCTAAGATTTTTTCCACAAATTTTCAGTTCTGTGAGGTGATCCATACAGGATTCAAACACAGTAAGCCTCACCTCAGAGCCCATGCCTTCCACATGATGCCATACACATATCAGAGGATTGATGAAATAACGTACTTTAAGGCAGGACAGCAAAAATTAAACAATTTAACATTTTCTTTGCGTCACTTTGGACTTCTTCCTTTCCTCCTAATGTGCAGTGTGCTTCCACTTTTCACAGCTCCTCAAAAATGGTGTGGTTGCAAGACAGTAAAGTTCTTTTTTTCCATTTCTTGTGAAGCTAGCAATATAACTTCTTAAAAGTTTTGTGTTTTCCCAGCTCTGTAGGGGTCATGATGTCTTGCTTCTTGCTTTGTACATGCTTACCTGGACTGTGTATCCTTGGTGAACTTTACGTAAGCTATCACCATGTCATTTCAGTGTATGATCCTGGGACTCGAAAATGTATATATCTGTGCCTTTGATGTCTAACAGGCAGAACAGTCTTCAGAGCTTCTTACAGTCTGTCTCACGGGTTATAATCCTCAGCTTGGGTTGTGTAAAATTCCCCTTTTCCCCCCTTAATTTGATTGCTGATTGAATTTTTCTCCGTAGGAGAAAACTCTGAATTCTACCAAATCAAGGGATGATTACAAGGAGCATAGGAAATTCTGAAATATCCAAGAAATGGGTTCTTGGAGCAAGAACTGTCATAATAAATGCGACACAGCAGAGTACCCGGGAGAGGTGAATCTAAGTGAGAATGAACCTCTAGCTAGATTATAGCAAGATTCTGCACCTATACGATGCATCTGAATGGCATCCTACGATGCTGTTTCTTCTTTAGCAAATTGTCACTCCTAAAGTAGTTCTGTGTCTTTTTCATTTGAAAGTTTTCTGATATGAAGATAACTTAGTAGAAGGCAGAGTGTCTCCACTCTGACACTGTTGATAGTATGAGCCAGATAACTGCTGTGGGGTGTTAGCCAGCACATTGTAGGATATTCATCAACATCCCTGGCTTAAAGTTACAAGTAGCACTAGTCTTCCTCTAGTTATGACCAAAAGTGTCTCCAAATGTTGCTGAATGTTCTCTCAGTGGTCCATTTCATCCCCAGTTGAGGATGACTCAATGGAGGTAAAATATAGCAGAGCAGCTTCTAAGGATGCAGCCATAGAAAGTGCCTATATTGTCCTTAATTGAACTCATACCCACTGAGACCATTGTACACGAGGCAGGAAGCTACCAGTCACTAATGCCTAGAAATCAAGAAATGCTAAGGAGTAAGAGGAGAACCAGATCCAGAATGAAAAATGGGGTATCTTCTCATCATATTTAATTATCTTCCATTTTTGAAACCTCCACAATGAGTTATTGGGTATTGTATTATTCTATATCATCCCTGAAACTTCCCCCCAACTTCATTAAGGATCTTAACCCATACAAAAACACATTCTAGAGAAGAGTTTGCACAATAATTGGCTTGTGTGCTGCTGTGTCCTAGAGGTCTCTGTGTGGTGTACCCTGGGCTTTTTGACTTGAATTCCTTCTATCGGGATGGGAAAAAATGAAGGTTCCAAGTTTAGGACAGTTATCTAGGAAGAAAGGTAAATTCCCAACAAAACCCCTTGAGACCTGTCTGGCTGCAGTATGATGATTCTTCACTCATCTAAAGCAGTAGCAGGAATGTAAGAAAAATGCCAAGTGATGATTTCCAGACTTCAGTAGTTCCCATGCAACTTTCACACATGTTGCATGTAAACTGCTTAGCATAGTGCTTGTACTCTAGTTACCTTCTCACTTTCTTTTTTTTTCTTTTTAGTTTATGTTTTAATTGAAGGATAATTGCTTTACAGAATTTTGTTGTTCTCTGTCAAACCTTAACCTGGATCAGCCATAGGTATACATGTATCCCCTCCTTTTTGAACCTCCCCCCCACCTCCCTCCCCATCCCACCCCTCTAGGTTGATACAGAACCCCTGTTTGAGTTTTCTGAGCCATATAGCAAATTCCTGTTGGCTATCTATTTTACATATGGTAATGTAAGTTTCCATGTTACTCTGTCCATACATCTCACCCTCTCCTCCCCTCTCCCCATGTCCATAAATCTATTCTCTATGTCTGTTTCTCCATTGCTGCCTTGTAAATAATTTCTTCTTTTTTACTGAAGAAATTTTTATTCTAAAAATGTAGAAATTTTCTAGATTCCATATATGTGCATTAGAATACGATATTTATTTTTCTCTTTCTGACTTACTTCACTCTGTGTAATAGGTTCTAGGTTCATGCACCTCTTCAGAACTGACTCAAATGCATTCCTTTTTATGGCTGAGTAATATTCCATTCTGTATATATATCACAATTACTTCATCCATTCATCTATCGATGGACATCTAGGTTGCTTCCATGTTCTAGCTGTTGTAAATAGTGCTGCAGTGAACAATGGGATACATGTGTCTTTTTCAATTTTGGCTTCCTTAGGGTATATGCCTAGGAGTGGGATTGCTGGGTCATATAGTGGTTTTATTCCTAGTTTTTTAAGGAATCTCCATACCATCTTCCATAGGGGCTATATCAATTTTCATTCTCACCAACAATGCAAGAATGTTCCCTTTTCTCCAAATCCTTTCCAGCATTTATTTTTTGTAGTCTTTTTGATGATGGCCATTCTGAACAGTGTGAGGTGATATCTCATTGTGGTTTTGATTTGCATTTCTCTAATAATGAGCAATGTTGAGCATCTTTTCACGTGTTTGTCAGCCATCTGTATGTCTTCCTTGGAGAAATGTCTGTTTAGGTCTTTTTCCCACTTTTTCATTGGGTTGTTTGTTTTTCTGGCATTGAGTTGTATGAGCTGCTTGTATATTTTGGATGTTAATCCTTGGTCAGTTGTTTCATTTGCTATTCTTTTCTCCCATTCTGAAGGTTGTCTTTTCACTTTGCTTAGTTTCCTTTGCTGTGCAAAAGCTTTTAAGTTTAATCAGGTCCCACTTGTTTTCTTTTGTTTTTATTTCTGTTCCTCTAGGAGGTGGGTCATAGAGGATCTTGCTTTGATTTATGTCATTGAGTTTTGCCTATGTTTTCCTCTAAGGGTTTTATAGTTTCTGGTCTTAACATTTAAGTCTTTAATCCATTTTGAGTTTATCTTTGTGTATGATGTTAGGAAGTGTTCTAATTTTATTCTTTTACATGTAGCTGTCCAGTTTTCCCAGTACCATTTATTGAAGAGGCTGTCTTTGCCCCATTGTATATTCTTGCCTCCTTTGTCAAAAATAAGGTACCCATAGGTGCATGGGTTTATTTCTGGGCTTTCTGTCTTGTTCCATTGGTCTATATTTCTATTTTTGTGCCAGTACCATACTGTCTTGATGACTGTAGCTTTGTAGCATAATCTGAAATCAGGAAGGTTGATTCTTCCAGCTCCATTCTTCTTTCTCAAGGCTCTTTTGGCTATTCGGGGTCTTGTGTGTTTCCATATGAATTGTGAAAATTTTTGTTCTAGTTCTGTGAAAGATGTCATTGGTAATTTGATAGGGATTGCACTGAATCTGTCGATTGCCTTTGGTTGTATTGTCATTTTCACAATATTTATTCTTCCTACCCAGGAACATGGAATATCTCTCCATCTGTTTATGTCATCTTTGATTTCTTTCATTTTTTTCATTTATTCCCGCTTGGATCTTTATGATTTCTTTTCTTCTACTAATTTTGGGGTTTTTTGTTTTGATTTTTCCAGTTGTTTTACATGTAAAGTTAGGTTGTCCATTCGATGTTTTCCTTGTTTCTTGAGGTAGGATCGTATTGCTATCAACTTCCCTCTTAGAACTGCGTTTACTGCATCCCATAGGTTTTGAATTGTCATGTTTTCATTGTCATTTGTTTCTAGAAATTTTTTGATTTCCCTTTTGATTTCTTCAGTAACCTGTTGGCTATTTAAAATCGTGTTGTTTAACCTCCATGTTTTTGTGTTTCTACAGGTTTTTTTTTTTTCTCTTGTAATTGATATCTAGTCTCATAGCATCGTGGTTGGAGAGGGTGCTTGATACAATTTCTTTTTTTTCTTTTACAATTTCAATTTTCTTAAATTTACTGAGGTTTGATTTGTGACCCCAAATGTGGTCTATCCTGGATAACGTTCCATGTGCCCTTCAGAAGAAGCAGTATTCTTCTGCATTTGGACAGAATGTCCTGAAGATATCAATGAAATCCATCTCATCTAATGTATCATTTAAGACTTGTGTTTCCTTATTAATTTTCTGTTTTGATGATCTGTCCATTGGTGTGAGTGAGGTGTTAAAGTCTCCTACTGTTATTTCATGACTATCAATTTCTCCTTTTATATCTGTGAGTGTTTGTCTTATGTATTAAGGTGCTCCCATGTTGGGTTCATAGATATTTACAATTGTTATGTCTCTCTCTTGGATTGACCCCTTGATCATTATATAGTGTCTTTCCATATCTCTTGTAATCTTCTTTATTTTAAAGTCTATTGTGTCTGATATGAGGATTGCTACTCCAGCTTTCATTTGCTTCTCATTTGCAAGGAATATATTTTTGCATCCTCTCACTTTCACTCTATATACATCTTTAGGTCTGAAGTGGGTTACTCGTAGACAGCATATATATGGGTCTTGCTTTTGTATCCATTCAGCCAGTTTGTGTCTTTTGGTTGGAGTATTTAATCCATTTACATTTAAAGTTCAGTTCAGTTGCTCAGTCATCTCTGACTCTTTGTGACACCTGTGGACTGCAGCATGCCAAGCCACCCTGTCCATCACCAATTCCTGGAGTTTACTCAAACTCATGTCCATTAAGTCAGTGATGTCATTCAACCATCTCATTCTCTGTCGTCCCCTTCTCCTCCTGCTTTCAATCATTCCTAGCATCAGGGTCTTTTCAAAGGAATCAGTTCTTCGCATCAGGTGGCCAAAGTATTGGAGTTTCAGCTTCAACATCAGACCTTCCAGTGAATATTCAGGACTGATTTCCTTTAGGACGTACTGATTGTATCTCCTTGCAATCCAAGGGATTCTCAAGAGTCTTCTCCAACACCACAGTTCAAAAGCATCAAATGTTCAGCACTCAACTTTCCTTATAGTTCAACTCTCATATCCATACATGACTAGCTGGACCTTTGACTAGCTGGACCTTTGTTGGCAAATTAATGTCTCTGCTTTTTAATATGCTGTCTAGTTTGGTCATAACTTTTTCTTCCATGTGCTAGCAAACATCTTTTCATTTCATGGCTGCAGTCACCATCTGCATTGATTTTGGAGCCCCCAAAATAAATTCTACCACTGTTTTCACTGTTTCTGCATCTATTTGCCATGAAGTGATGGGACCAGTGCCATGATCGTAGTTTTCTGAATGTTGAGCTTTAGGCCAACTTTTTCACTCTCATTTTTCACTTTCATCAAGAGGCTCTTTACTTCTTCTTTGCTTTCTGCCATAAGTATGATATCATTTGCATATCTGAGGTTATTGATATTTTCCCAGCAATCTTGATTCCAGCTTGTGCTTCATCCAACACAGCGTCTCTCATGATGTACTCTACATACAAGTTAAATAAGCAGAGAGGCAATTTAAGCCTTGACATACTGCTTTCCCTATTTGGAACCAGTCTATTGTTTCATGTACAGGTCTAACTGTTGCTTCCAGACCTGCATACAGATTTCTCAGGAGGCAGGTCAGGTGGCCTGTTATTCCCATCTCTTGAAGAGTTTTCCACAGTTTGTGGTAATCCACACAGTCAAAGGCTTTGGCATCGTCAATAAAGCAGAAATAGATTTTTTTTTTTGGAACTCTCTTGCTTTTTCAATAATCCAACAGATGTTGGAAATTTGATCACTGGTTCCTCTGCCTTTTCTAAGTCCAGCTTGAACATCTGGAAGTTAATGGTTCACGTATTGCTGAAGCCTGGCTTGGAGAATTTTGAGCATTACTCTACTAGCGTGTGAGGTGAGTGCAATTGGCATTGCCTTTCTTTGGGATTAGAATGAAAGCTGACCTTTCTCACTCCTGTGGCCACTGCTGAGTTTTCCAAATTTGCTGGCATATCGAATGAAGCATTTTCATAGCATCATCTTTTAGGATTTGAAGTAGTTCAACTGGAATTCCATCACTTCCACTAGATTTGTTCACAGTGATGCTTCCTAAGTCCCAGTTGACTTCACATTCCAGGATGTCTGGCTCTAGGTGAATGATCATACCACAGTGATTATCTGGGTCATGAAGATTTTTTTAATATAATTCTTCTGTGTGTTCTTGCCACCTCTTCTTAATATCTTCTGCTTCTGTTAGGTCCATACCATTTCTGTCCTTTATGGAGCCCATCTTTGCATGAAATGTTCCCTTGGTATCTCTAATTTTCTTGAAGAGATTTCTAGTCTTTCCCATTCTACTGTTTTCCTCTATTTATTTGCACTGATCACTGAGGAAGGCTTTCTTTTATCTCTTCTTGCTATTCTTTGGAACTCTGCATTCAAATGGGTATATCTTTCCTTTTCTCCTCTTCTTTTTGCTTCTCTTCTTTTCACAGCTATTTGTAAGGCCTCCTCAGACATCCATTTTGCTTTTTTGCATTTCTTTTTCTTGGGGATGGTCTTGATCCCTGTCTCCTGTACAATGTCACAAACCTCCATCCATAGTTGACCAAGGACTTTGTCTATCAGATCTAGTTCCTTAATTCTATTTCTCACTTCTACTATATGATCATAAGGGATTTGATTTAGGTCATACCTGAATGGTCTAGTGGTTTTCCCTACTTTCTTAAATTTAAGTCTGAATTTGGCAATAAGGAGCTCATGATCTGAGCCATAGACAGCTCCCAGTCTTGTTTTTGCTGACTGTATAGAGCTTCTCCATCTTTGGCTGCAAAGAATATAATCATTCTGATTTCAGTATTGACCATCTGGTGATGTCCATGTGTAGAATCTTCTCTTGTTGTTGGAAGAGGGTGTTTGCCATGACCAGTGTGTTCTCTTGGCAAAACTCTATTAGCCTTTGCCTTGCTTCATTCTGTAATCCAAGGCCAAATTTGCCTGTTACTCCAGGTATTTCTTTACTTCCTACTTTTGCATTCCAGTCCCCTATAATGAAAAGGACATCCTTTGGGGGTGTTAGTTCTAGAAGGTCTTGGGGTCTTCATAGAACCATTCAACTTCAGTTTCTTCAGCATTACTGATTGGGGCATAGACTTGGATTACTGTGATATTGAATGGTTTGCCTTGGAAATGAACAGAGATCATTCTGTCATTTTTGAAACTGCATCCAAGTACTGCATTTCAGACTCTTTTGTTGGCCATGATGGCTACTCCATTTCTTCTAAGGGATTCTTGCCCACAATAGTAGATATAATGGTCATCAGTTAAATTCACCCATTCCAGTCCATTTTAGTTCTCTGATTCCTAAAATGTCAACATTCACTCTTGCCATCTCCTGTGTGACCATTTCCAATTTGCCTTAATTTGTGGACTTGATGTGAAGATCTGACTCATTTGAAAAGACCCTGATGCTGGGAAAGATTGAGGGCAGGAGAAGAAGGGGGTGACAGAGGATGAGATGGTTGGATGGCATCACTGACTCAATGGACATGAGTTTGGGTAAACTCCGGGAGTTGGTGATGGACAGGGAGGCCTGGTGTGCTGTGATTCATGGGATCACAAAGAGTCGGACATGACTGAGCGACTGAACTGAACTGAACGGACCTAACATTCCAGGTTCCTATGCAATATTGCTCTTTACAGCATCAGATTTTGCTTCTATCACCAGTCCCATCCACAACTGGGTGTTGTTTTCACTTTGGCTCTGTCTCTCCATTCTTTCTAGAGTTATTTCTCCACTGATCTCCAGTAGCATGTTGGGCACCTACCGACCTGGGGAGTTCATCTTTCAGCGTCCTATCTTTTTTGCCTTTTCATACTGTTCATGAGGTTCTTAAGGCAGGAATACTGAAGTGGTTTGCCACTTCCTTCTCCAGTGGACCACATTTTGTCAGAACTCTCCACCATGACTCGTCTATCTTGGGTGGCCCTACATGGCAAGGTCCATAGTTTCATTGAGTTAGAGAAGGCTGTGGTACATGTGATCAGATTGGTTAGTTTTCTGTGATTGTGGTTTTCAGTCTGTCTGCCCTGTGGTGGAGAGGGATAAGAGGTTTATGGAAGCTTCTTGATGGGAGAGACTGACTAAGGGAGAAACTGGGTCTTGTTCTGATGGGCAGGGCCATGCTCAGTAAATCTTTAGTCCAATTTTCTGTTTATGGGTGGAGCTATGTTCCCTCCCTGCTATTTACCTGGGGCCAAACTATGGTGGAGGTAATGAAGATAATGGCGACCTCCTTCAGAAGATCCCATGCATGCATTGTTACACTCACTGCCCCCAACCCTGCAGCAGGCCACCACCAACCCATGCCTCTGCTGGAGACTCCTGGACGCTCCTGGACAAGTCTGGGTCAGTCTCTTGTTGGGTCACTGCTCCTTTCTCCTGGGTCCTGGTACACAAAAGGTAAAGGTTGGGCTTCCCTTGTGGCTCAGCCAGTAAAGAACTTCCCTGCAATGTGGAAAACCTGGGTTCGATCCCTGGGTTGGGAAGATCCCCTGGAGAAGGAGAAGACTACCCACTCCAGTATTCTGGACTAAAGAATTACATGGATAGTATGTCCATGGGGTTGCAAAGAGTCAGACACAACTGAGCAACCACCAAACAGGAACATTAGCATGCTTGGGGCTGGTGCATGGGGATGACCCAGAGAGATGTTATGGGGAGGGAGGTGAGAGGGGGGTTCATGTTTGGGAACGCATGTAAGAATTAAAGATTTTAAAATTTGAAAAATAAAAAACTAAAAAAAAAAATAAAGTAATTGTTGATATATATGTTCCTATTGTCATTTTCTTAGTTGCTTGGGGTTGATTTTGTAGATCCTTTTTCTTCTCTTGTATTTCTTGACTATATACATCCCTTTAACATTTGTTGTAAATGAATTCTCTTAACTTTTGCTTGTCTGAAAGCTTTTTATTTCTCCATCAATTTTGAATGAGATACTTGCTGGCTACAGCAATCTTAATTGTAGATCTTCCCCTTTCAGTACTTTAAATATATCCTGCCATTCCCTTCTGTCCTGCAGAGTTTCTGCTGAAAGATCAGCTGTTAAGTGTATGGGATTTCCCTTGTAAACCTGTTGCTTTTCCGTTGCTGCTTTTAATATTCTTTCTTTGTGTTTAGTCATTGTTAATTTGATTAGTGTGTGTCTTGGCGTGTTTCTCCTTGGGTTTATCCTGTGTAGGACTCTTTGCGCGTCTTGGACTTGATTGACTTTTTTTTTTCATGTTGGAGAAATTTTCAACTATAACCTTTTCAAAAATTTTCTCATACCCTTTCTTTTTTCCTTCTTCTGAAAGTGAAAGTGAAGTCGTTCAGTCGTGTCAGACTCTTTGTGATCCCGTGGACTGTAGCCCACCAGGTGCCTCTATCCATGAGATTCTCCAGGCAAGAATACTGGAGTGGGTTGCCATTTTCTTCTCCAGGGGGTCTTCCCGACCCAGGGATCGAACTCAGGTCTCTCGCATTACAGGCAGACACTTTAACCTCTGAGCCACCAAGGAAGCCTGGGACCCCTATAATTAGAATGTTGGTGTGTTTGATATTGTCCCAGAGGTCTCTGAGACTATCCTCAGTTCTTTTCATTCTTTTTACTTTATTCTTTAGAAGTTATTTCTGCCATTTTATCTTCCAGTTCACTGATTCATTCTTCTGCTTCAGATATTCTGCTATTGATTCCTTCTAGAGTATTTTTAATTTCAGTAATTGTGTTGTTTGTCTTTGTATGTTTATTCTTTAGTTCTTCTAGGTTTTTGTTAATTGATTGCATTTTCTCCACTTTGTTTTTAAGGTTCTTGACCATCTTTCCTATCACTATTCTGAATTCTTTTTCAGGGAGGTTGCCTATTTCCTTTTCATTTATTTGGACTCCTGTGTTTCTAGTTTGTTCCTTCATTTGTATAGTATTTCTCTGCCTTCTCATTATGTTTTCATTATTGTGCTTGAGATCTCCTTTTAATTCTTTCTTCCTTTTGGTTTCTGCCCTTCTAATGAAGGAAATGGCAACCCACTCAAGTACTCTTGCCTGGAAAATCCCATGGATGGAGGAGTGTGGTAGCTTACAGTCCATGGCGTGGCAAACAGTTGGACACGACTGAGAGACTTCACTTTCACTTCACTAATGATGGTACAGGGGTTTGTGTAAGCTTCATATAGGGTGAGATTTGTGCTGAGTTTTTGTTTGTTTGTTTGCTTGTTTTTCCTCGGATGGGCAAGGCTGAGTGAGGTGGTAATCCTGTCTGCTGATGATTGGGTTTGGATTTTCATTTTGTTTGCTGTTTAAATGAAGTGTCCTGGACAAGATGCTACTGGTAGTTGGGTGATGCCATGTCTTGTATTCAGGTGGTTTTCTTTGTGTGAGTTCTCACTATTTAATACTTCCTGGGGTTAGTTCTCTGGTAGTCTGGGGTCTTGGAGTCAGTGCTCCCACTCCAAAGGCACAGGGCTTGATCTATTCCTAGTCTCTACTACAGCTTCAGGTGTCCACTTGACACTGTTCCAGTCACTGGATGGAAGAGGAAGTCTGCTGGGAACTTCTGGAAAGGATCCTTTTTCCTTACAGTGGGACAGACGTGCAGAGTACTCTCTGGTACAGCTCCTTCACTCTTCCCACCTTGAGTGTGGACATGGAATGCCCTGATGTGTAGAACTGCAGCAGCCATCACGTGGCCACTGTCACTGACAGAGCGAGGCTGACCCACCTGCTTCAAGAGGCAGCAGGTTTGGGCCATCCCAAGCTGGCTCCCCTGGCCTGGAAACAGGCTTCCTCATGCTCCATCTAAACCTCAAACAGCCACCTCTACCTGCTCATTTTCAAATCACACTTCTTTTCTTGAGTCTTTCCTTAAACAAAGATGTTGACATGGTGTGTCTTTGTGAATTTTAACCTAATGCACATCTAAATGACACATGCCATTTAAAAAAGCTATTTAAGTAAAAATGGTCATCCACGAATTACCTAAAATCATGCTGAAGAATTCTAATGATGCACATAACAGCATGGGACCAGTCAGATGTTTGGACAGCATGAAGGTGGGGAAAACCAAGGATAGCGGATGGTGGGGGTGGGGAGGTAGGTGGAAGGGGTAGGGAGCAGAGTAAACCTGGTATTAAGTGAAAGAGTTTTGCATTCTAAGTGAAAGTCACCAGGAGAATGGCCCCTGTTGAAGAGGCCAGGGATGAGGGTTAGTACGAGGTGTCTCTGTGTCTATGTACGTGTGCTTGTCATTTCTGTGAAGCAGAGCTTGGACCTTCAAGATATTTTATTCTTCTGAGATATTGAACTGTTTCTGTGAAGTTTGAACCTAGGGAACTGAGTTGGGTCCCAGACTGAATAAATATTCTTATCTGCATTTTATACGGTTTGGTACTTACACTTCTTTTCCTAACTTCAAACACAGAGTGGCCCAGAAGTACGCATCTGTGTTCATTAATCTGCATTTGTCACCTCTATTTTCCATGCACATGGCTTTGTGGCCTCGGAGGATTATTTAAACCTGTGACTAAATTGGGTGCTGATTGGGCTCAAGCAAACATATTGATATTTATATTGGCAATAACAAGAGTCAGTGGCCTCTAAAGGTAATCTTATGCCCTTTCCTTCAATGACTCCACATTTCCTCTTCTTTGGCTTCCCTAGTCACTTTTCCTGGCTAATACATCACCAGTCACTGAGGCTGAGTTGTTCTGGCTCTTTAACACTCCAATGGATAGGGAAATTTTAAATAAGAATGTCTCCCTTGAAAAAAATTATATACTAAGAAACTTACTAAAAAAAACTGAAGGAAGCAATCAGAACAACTCAAGGTTAGTGAATAGCATGTTCTTTTTTACTTACATGAATTCTGGAACCAGGTTGCAATTTCCTTGAGAATCTCATTCACAGGTGCCATTAGTTTGGGGACATTTCTATTTTTATAGCTGCATGTGTTTTTCTCCATATTTTATGTGCAAGTTCAGAAACCTTTCCCTTTTCCTGTAAAGAGCCAAAATTGTAATTGTTTTAGGCTTTGTAAGCAATATATAGATATAGATAGTTATAGTTCTATATCATAACTACTCTGCTCTTGACTATGAGCGGCCTTAAAGAATAGGTGAATGAGTGAATGCAGCCATGTTTCTTTGTGGGGGGAGGTGGTCTGGACATTAATATTCTCATGGATAACATGAATATCCAGAGGAAAAAAGGGGAAATGGGAGAAATTAACAATCATTGATCTACATATCAGAATTTTGTTGAAGTGCCAACTGAATTCAATTATGTTTCTGTCAGAATTCACTTCACATTGCTCTCTCGTCCCACTTGCAGCCACATCCTACCCCCACTCCTCAAGGTTAAGTTGGTAAAGCGGACTTTAGTGGAAGAACAATTAATTTTTATCTTAGAGGTTTCCAGGACTATAACCTGAGACCACAATTGCAGAAAAGCATGTGCAAATGCCATCATGAAATAATTTGAAAACGTTCCTCTTCTGAATATGATGGACTGGTGAGGCATTTCTTAAGAGCAAATGTTCTGCTGGATTGGAAGGAATTGAGATAAGGAAGAGAAGCAGAGAAAGTTGGAGGTAAATGTGATGGTGAACATCAAAATAGAGCATCGTAAGTGGAAGGTGACAAGAAAGAGGGAGAATTATAGCACACGTGTGTGCATGCACGCTCAGTTGTGTCTGGCCCTTTGCGATCCCATGGACTGTTAGCTTGTCAGGCTCCTCTGTCCATGGGATGTTCCAGGCAAGAACACTGGAGTGGGTTGCCATTTCCTCCTCCAGGGATCTTCCCCACCCAGGAATCGAACCCATATCCCCTATGTCCTCTATATTGCAGGTGGACTCTTTACTGCTGAGCCACCAGGGAAGCCCATTGTGGTATATACCCCACAGCAATTTTTTGAAAAAGACAGTTTTCTTTCAACTATATTTATATCCCCACCACAAAAACATTTTCGTGATTTGTCTCGGAGCTCCATCATCCCAACCCGTCTCAATGCATCCAGCTTGGTTTTATGTGATACATTTCTTAATTAAAGTAATGGATATCAAAAAAACCAGTAGGCATCTTGAATTCCACTCTAGGAGGAAGACATAGGTCCTGGGACATACGCTGAAGAGCAACTTTTCACAAGTGCTGTAACTTTCAGAACTTTTAGTCACTATCACTTTCCTACTTCATCCTTGGAGTTACAGTCATTAGAGTATTTAGCAAACGTAGCAGAGAAGACAGATTCACATAGGACAAGTCATGTCAAGCTGACCCCATTTTCTTTGGCATGAGCTCACTATATTAAAGAATTTAGAGAAAAATTGCTTGCGTGTCTTGTTCAGCAAAGTATTTGACAATGTTTCCATGGTATTTTTGCAGTTTCCATGGTATTTATGCAGGTATGCAGCTGATACATGCTCTAGCAGCTGCACTCCAAGGTAGATTCCCATATGAATCTAGAAAAGTAATTAACAACTTTTCTCCAAAGTGCTATCTCAGAGCCCATATGAAATGTGGCAGGAAGTCCCTGAGGCCTCTGACTTGAAATGACAGAAAGCCAAGTAGCTATTTGCTAATGACCCAGAGCTGAGAAAATGTTCAGCCCAGCTGGCGCTAGTGGTAAAGAATCTGCCTGTCAACACAGGAGACTTAAGAGACGATGGTTTGATCCCTGGGTCAGGAAGATCCCTTGGAGAAGGAAATGGCAACCCACTCCAGTATTCTTGCCTGGAGAATCCCAAGGACAGAGGAGCCTGGAGGGCTACAGTCCATAGGGTTTCCCAGAGTCGGACACGATTGAAGCAACTTAGCATAGCATAGCACACAGCACAGAGCTGAGAAGAATCAACACAACAGATGACCAGATCAAGGCACCAAAGAGATAATATTCAATGCAAAAATCTCTCTGACTTGTCCAAGTAGCTCTCCAATTATCTAAATCACTTAAGTGCTACTATCAAAATCAGCTTAGACTCACATTTTGATATAAGTGCAGTCCTGGACAAACAGGATATAAGGAGGCCAAGCCCAGTGTCAGAGCTTCAAGTCACATTAGCCAATCATCTTTCTGGGCTCTTGTCTCCTCTCTGCCCAAGAATCTTACTTGTCACCATTATCTTGTGACAAAGTCCTCCTTTGATACACCATCGCCAGTACATGGGTTTCTCCTGTCCCTAATATATTTGTGTCAATACCCACTTGGTATTCCAGCTTCTTGGAGAAAGGGTTCAGTCTTGCTGGCACCAGTCTGAAGCCAGACTGTCAACACCAAGCCCAACTTACTGCTTCGCTACTTCCTGATTGGCTCAATTTAGAAAAAATTTCATTGAGTAAGTCGATTTTAAAAGTAAACTAGCACAAAATTTGGATTTGGTTTTCCTCTCTGTAAAGAGGACAAGTTTTCTTAAAATGTTGAGCTGCCTTTGATAACAGGTTTTAAGTTTACTTTCTAAGTGATCTCTTCTATATTTGCCTTTGAAATCTTTGATTTTCACTTTGGTTAAATGAGTCAGTATTGTTTTGTGGTGAAAATTGTGCCATGAGGATCCAGATAACGGGATTGGGACCAGGAAGTGGATATTATGAAAGAGTGTGTGTATGTGTGTGTGTGTGCATGCGTGTGTGTGCACACACACGCTCAGTCATGTCCAAATCTTTGTGACTCCATGGACTGTGGCCCACCAGTCTCCTGTGTCCATGGAATTTTCCAGGCAAGGACACTGGAGTGGGTTGCCATTTCCTTCTCCAGGGGATCTTCCCAACCCAGGAAATGAACTCACGTCTCTTGATTCCCCTGCATTGGATAGGCAGGTTCTTTACCAGCTGAACCATCAGGGAAACCCATATGGAATTGCATACCATGACCTAATGGAGCAGAGACCTTCTTAACAACAAATGGAAACCATCCAGGTGCAGCAAGAGGCTCCCTCTGTGTGATGAATGGAGAATAAATCTAGCAATGCTTTCATTAAAGGAAAGTTAATGTTCTTTGATAAGCTTTGTTTTATCTTAGTCTTTATCACTTGAATATAAATTAGTGTATTTTGGTGTTTGAAACAGTATTATCTCTGCAGTTACCAGTGGTACAGCCTGAAAGAAAATCTGAGTTTGTGATTGTGTTGCCCTGAATAGGCTTTGTTGATTGCAGAGTGACAGCAAGCTGAGCTGAAGAAGCGTTCCTAGAGGAAGAAATGAGTCTCTGGGCCAGGCATCCCCAACACTGGAGTTCGTAAGCATCATATCCAGGTGGTGGTTACAAACACAGAGAAGTTTTGATTCTTGGTAGGGACCAGGAATCTATAGTATTAAAAAGCTCCTTGGAATTCTTCTAGGTGGTTTGGGGACCTTATTTTGTGAAGCTCTTCTATACACCTTTCCCCTGAAACTGTCCAATTTGGAGGGACGGCACCATGGGAGCAAAGGTATTTTACTGACACCTGTATGTGAGAGATCAGGCTTCCTTGGTGGCTCAGACAGTAAAGAATCCACCTGCAGTGTGGGAGACTAGGGGTTGATCCCTGGGTCAGGAAGATCCCTGAATAAGGAAATGGCTGCCTATTCCAGTATTCTTGGGGCTTCCCAGGTGGTTCAGTGGTAAAGAACCCGCCTGCCAATGCATGAGATGCTAGAGACATGGGTTTGATCCCTGGGTCAGGAAGATTCCCTGGAGAAGGAAATGGCAACCCACTCCAGTATTCTTGCCTGGAACATGGATAGTGGAGCCTTGTGGGCTACAGTTCATGGGGTTGTAAAAAGCTGGACATGACTGAGCAACTAACACTTTCACTTTCTTTCACTTCATGTGAGAGATCCGAGGTCTCCAGAGGTAAAACAAGATGAGAGTGGGGTCCATGCTCTAGAATTGATTCTCTTTACATAGTCATCAGGTTTGGGTTGGCAAGCATAGCCTGCACCCCAGGAAACCATACCCTGAAGTGTCCCACTGCAGGTTGCAGGGCCACTCAAGTCACCCTCAAGTGAGAGGAAGAGAATGTCAGAAGGATGTCCATCTCCTTACCGATGCAGGGCTCCAAGCAGGGATGAGGACAAATCCACCTGCCAGGCGTGTTTTAACCCTTAGGAAAGTCCCAGCAGATCATGATGTTGTTAATCAGGTCTCATCAGACTGGATGGCACATTCTATTGGAGAGCATGGGACCCTTCATATATTCAGAGAGTTATAAAGCCTGGACCCAGCCCTTTCTCCATGTTTGTCTTTTACTATGGGATAACAGTTGGCTTAAAGCTCAACATTCAGATAACTAAGATCATGGCATCCAGTCCCATCACTTCATGGCAAATACACAGGGAAACAGTGGAAACAGTGGCTGACTTTATTTTTCTGGGCTCCAAAATCACTGCAGATGGTGATTGCAACCATGAAATTAAAAGATGCTTACTCCTTGAAAGGAAAGTTATGACCAACCTAGGCAGCATATTAAAAAGCAGAGACATTACTTTGTCAACAAAGGTCCATCTAGTCAAGGCTATGGTTTTTCCAGTGGTCATGCATGGATGTGAGAGTTGGACTGTAAAGAAAGCTGAGTGCCGAAGAATTGATGCTTTTGAGCTGTGGTGTTGGAGAAGACTCTTGAGAGTCCCTTGGACTGCAATGAGATCCAACCAGTTCATCCTAAAGGAGATCAGTCTTGGGTGTTCATTGGTAGGACTGATGTTGGAGCTGAAACTCCAATACTTTGGCCACCTGATGCAAAGAGCTGACTCATTTGAAAAGACCCCGATGCTGGGAAAGATAGAGGGCAGGAGGAGAAGGGAACAACAGGATGAGATGGTTGGATGGCATCACTGACTCAATGGACATGGGTTTGGGTGGACTCTGGGAGTTGGTGATGGACAGGGAGGCCTGGCAAGCTGCGGTTCATGGGGTTGCAAAGAGTCGGATACGACTGAGCGACTGAACTCATGGGATTTCTCATTTCTGCACAAAGCGCATGGCAATGATTCCTATCTATAGACACTGAAGAACACTCACCATCCACAGATATGGACTTCTCCAGCCTGGTTCTTCAAACTCTCCAGAGAGGCAGGTCCCCACAAAGGGCAGAGATAAGCCTTTCACGATGGTGATGATAACAACAGTTCTAACATATCTTGAGCGCTTACTATGTGCCCTTTACTGTCTAAAGCTCATTATATCCCTAAACTCAAGTAGTAAGCTAGGTTTTTTTTTTTATCCCCATTTTACAGTGAAGGAAACCACAGCAAACAAGTCAAACCAAGATAGGTGATGACACTGGACAGTCCATATATAGAATGAGAGAAGTAAGCAAGCTGTATGTTTTCAGAAGTTGCATAATAGAAACTGAGCTTTGCATCATCCCATAGAGGTCTTAAGAGTTGGAGCCAAGGCTAAACCTCGTTTTCTTAACTCTGAATACAGTGCATTCTTTTCATACTCCATTTCCTCCTGTCCAATAAGTTGAAGTTATTTGCACCTGAAAACAGCCATTTTGTGGGGGGCATTACCTAAAAGTCCATACTAGAATGTTCATATTGTATCATATTGACTGTGTGTGCAGTCCTCATTGAGAGAGAAGGAAATTAGACAACTTTTTGTGATAAGAGAAAGACCAAGACAAAATTTTCTTTACTTCCCTATCTTGCTGTTGGAGAAGAAATAGTTCCTGAAGTGAAATAATTTTAGGGACTTTTCTTTATGAAGGGATGAAGGAAGAAAGGAAAAATGGAGGGATAAAAGGAAGGAAAAACAAGATACTATAGATCTGAGGGATATGCCTAAACTTGGAAATGGTCTGGGGGCTAAAACAAGGTTTTTGGTATAAAGATGTATCCTTAGGCTCTTTGTCTTGATAAAGGAGGAGGAGCATTTTGGTTCTGTCCAGAAGCTAACAGCATCAGGAAGGATGTGACTTAGGTAGACTCTGGGCCAGTTCACATGGGAGGCCATCTGTTTCTAGCCAATAGGCAGATATTTTCAAACTCTGGCAAAATCTTGTAACTTTTTACTTTAATTTTATATGAAGAAGGTCCAAAGCAGACACATCTCTGGGTGCTTATCAAAAACTGAAACCAGGGATACAGTGGAGAGGAAACTGACGGACAAGGGCCAGTAACATTGACCTGGAGCCCTGTTGGTACATGTAAGTTGACCCCAGGTCTTGTTTCACTAGGGACAGTTCTGGTTTATGCATGCTGCCTTGGGGCAACTGTCAACTGTGACATCTTTCCTTCTCAAAAGTGTCCCAGTTTGATCACTGAATTGCATGGTTGCACTGGTTACATAGCATGGTCTCGATAATCCTCAGAATTGGATGAGTGAGGGAGAGGTAGGGTTAGAGTCTGCTGTCATCTGTAGCGTGTTCTGTCTCTAAAGGGAGTTGAAATGTACAGAAGTAGACCCCATATGGTTAAGAACTACTTTCGGCTTTCTTGGTTTATTGGGTAATGGTAATGACACAAAGAAATATTGAACAGAACTCAACAGTTGAACAGACTCTGCATCACTTGCACAATGAAATACTTCTACCAGATTAATGCATAGATTCTGTTCTCAATGTGCATATTCCCTCTCTTCAGATTTGTAAAAGGTTATTTCTTATAATACAGAATTTTGTCTAATATCAAAGCTTCCCAGCCTCCTGAACTATGAAAAATTAATATTTGTTGTGTAAGCCACCTAGTCTATCTTTCTTTGTTATAGCAGCTCAAACTAACTTACATAATACACATCTTTCACCTTATCTCTGGGATGGCAAACATTTCCCCCTTTCAAACTTCTTCCACCAGGTCCAATGATTTCATGCTCAAACCCCATTATATTTTCCCCTTGATCCATACCACATTTGCACAGGAACAATGTGCTCCAAATATTCTCTGGATGACCCAGGCAACACTGGAGAGTTCAAGGAGTGCTTAAGGACAGAGAACACACCTGTGGCCAAGACTTTTATGTCCTCAGAGTAACAGATCTATTTTTGGCAAATGTATCTGCATTTGTACCTTTTTTGCTTGCTGTTCAAAATAGTACATGGTTTGGGCTTGGGTTTGGGAAGTATACTTTGGGATAGTGGTACAGATTTCTGGCAGAAATCTTGCCTGCTGTAGCAATAAAATTCCAGACAGAAAAAAGAATATCTTGGAGAATAAAAGAAATAGGTCGGTGAAACCTTGGAAAATACAACATCTGTGGGGTTTTTTTTTTCGGTTTTTTTTTTCTGTTTTTTTTTTTTTTTTTTTTGGATCTGTGATTTTTAAAACACTCTCCAGAGTCACAGCAGGGACTTCATCTCAACTTTACTATGACTAGGCCAGTAACTCTGGGAAGTCAGGCTTAACATTCTACATCTTAGTGTCATTATCTCTGTAAAAATGTGATGGTGACATAGACCCATACCCTTATTCATCTTAACAGCCTCAACGTCCACACAGAATTTGGCATATAGTAGATGAATATCAACTTATTCTGATGAGACTGGATGAATGACTGAATCACCTTTCAAATTTCATCTTCATATAATAGTTCAACTCTATGTCCACCATCTTCTCAACAGCCAGATTGAAGAGAAAGTATGTAAAAATCAACTAATTTCACTTGAACATATTTGGTTTTATAAGTGATTTTATTTCAGTAGTGTTTTCAGGATGGGAGGAAGGTGACGCTGGCTAACAGGGAGGGTCATGAAGAGATGAAGCTGTTTAGTTGGAAGCGATGGTCTGCTGAATCCAGCTCACGTAGTTGCAGACCTTGGTGTAGACCCCAGGCTTGTTTTTCTGAGCGCAACCATAGCCCCAGGAGACAATGCCCTGGAGCTTTCCATTGCAGACCACAGGGCCACCAGAGTCACCCTGGGCGGGAAGGAAGAGCCAGTTAGAGCTCACAGCTCTGCGCAGAGGGGAGAAAGGCTCAAAGGTGTTCCTCCTTTCCCCGGGGACCACGTTTCCATGTGCTGATCCTCCACGAAGCCCATCTTTCCCTGGGAAATCAGCTCTTGTTCTCCACACTGTACCCCTATTCTTCTCCTCCCTCCTTCTCTCTCCCCCTTTTCCTCAACTGCAGGTCTGTGAGGCCAAGAAGAGATGAGGGACGGGAAGTTCGATGTTGCCCATCCAGCCAGGCTCCTTTCAAAGTTCCCTGCTCCTATATCTCTTCTCAGAAGGGCACCAGGATATACTGTTTGCACATGATCTGTTTATCTTTCCCCTTGAACCTTAACCATTAATACAGCAAAAAGAAAACTTGTTATTTTCCCCCAGCCTATCCTGAGCCCTCATGATCAGTCCCAGAGACCGCTTTTCAATGTTCTGGGTTCTAGGAACTGGGGAATGCGGTGGTGATACGTGAGGCTGAGCTGAAGGACAAGGAGCGCAAAGCAGCTCACCTGGCAGGAGTCCTTTCCGCCCTCCAGGTAGCCCGCACAGAACATGTTGCTGGTGATCTGGCCTGGGTAGGCACTTTTGCAAGAGCTGTCAGATAGGATGGGGGCCTTCAGACACTGCAGCACATCAGGGTAGCTGGCTGTTGGGGACAAGGTTGAAAAGAGAAGAGGATTACCCATACATTCTGGGAAATATCTTTCTCAATACCTCTCCCCATCTTCCCAATATTCCCATTCCTTCCCTCCAATTGCTAGTAGCTTCTATTTTGGAAGAATAACCATTATCTGGATGGTCTTCCAAATGGTTTTAGTCAGCAAACTGTTCCCTCCCTAATACTAGTATCAGTGACCGCATATCTTCAACCTAAAGACTTTATTTCTGAAGCAGGGCTATACTTTGAGCAGTTCCAACCTCAGCCTCTGTTCTATGTACCTCCTCATTCTTTGCTTCTCAGCAAATCACCATTCATATTTTAGCTGCATGCCTGGCAACTTTAGCGTGGTCCTTTCTTTCTGTGTTGTCAAGCAGAGAGCCTACACATTTCAGTTATATATCCCAAGATTCCACAGAACGCCAGTCTCCTCTGGGAATGCTGCCTTGGGTGACAGAGGGCTACCTGACCCTGAGCATGGTTTCCACCTTCAGGATTCTCTGACCTGCTGACCGCGTCCCCATGAGACTTACTGCCACTGCTCTTGGTGTTGCCCCAGCCAGAGATGAGACACTGGGTGCCAGCAGAGGCACAGGATGTTGGCAGAGAGACAGAGGCTACTCGGCTGTTGAGACTGGCAGCTGATTTCAGTTTAATCAGCATGATGTCGTTGTTTAAGGTGTTTGAGTTGTAGCTGGGATGGACGATGCTCTTGGATGCGCTGATGAATTGCTCATTGCCCTCAGCGACGTTAATGTTGTCTTCTCCCAGACGCACTTGGATTCCACTGGATCAAAAGATGACAAGTTCTCTAAGTCTCCAGTGTGAGGGCCTCCCCCTCCCCGTGGAGCCCAGTCTTGAGCATAAGCACAGACAGAGGGCCCTTGCAGTGCACGCATGTGCCCGCACACACACACACACACACACACACACACACTCATCTCCTGCGTCCCCTGCATTAGTAGAGTGATTCTTTACCACTGAGCCACCTGGGAAAGGGCTATGTTAGAATAGATATATTTAACCACTCACTATTTTCCTCCCTGTGTCTTTACTGCCTTCATTTGGAAGGCCTCAATGCATACAATGTCTGGCGGGGGCGTATAATGGGGTCTTGGAATCTGAATGCTCCCCCTCAAGCATGACTCTGTTCACCCTGATTGTCTGTGGCATGGTTGAGGATGCCCTGACCTCAGAGAACAGGGCTGTGAGTACTGGTTACTTACGACTTGTAGCAGTGAGCCGCAGACACCACCCACCGGCTGTTGATGAGGGAGCCCCCGCAGAAGTGGTAGCCAGAGTTCAGAGACACTTGGTAGGGGACAGTATTTGCCCCGCAGGTGTAGCCGCCCACGATCTTGTCATCATCGTCCACGGGGAAAGCAACTGACAGAGGAAAGTTGGAAACTATCTGAAGAACTGATCCATTGTGGAATTTCTACTCAACAGCAAGGTTTTGCAGATGAACCAGGAAAAGATAAGTCATGTTCTCTTACGATGCATAATCAGGAAACTCTGGTTTGTATAATTGTTTTCATAATCTTATTCTATCACATATGCTTCTTACACTATTATAAGTATCTAACTTTTAGGTTTTAACGCTTTAAATTTGATCAATATAATGATTTTTACATTTGTAACATACATACACACACAAGTAAGAGAGTCCTTACATAATAAATGTCTTGAAGCCCACTACTTGAGGTTATAATGAATACTTTTTACACAAAACCCTGATGAGCAGACATTTAAGTATGTGTTCAGTAAAACTTTGGGGTCACCATCACTATGTTTAATTGTAGAGTTCAATATAGGATGAATACCACATGAAGTAATGGAAAGGAAACTTTTAAATGCCATCCGAGAAGGTTCTGACCTGAAGGTAATGGAGAGTTTTATTCTTTTGTTCCCCAAGTGTCTTCTTGGTTCTTGCCTAGATGTTCATCAGATGATTTTATAGAACATTATAAGGTGTGTGTCTTCAATGTTTCCCCTTATCCCAACTGTCTATCTAACGATTTAAATTTATTCAACGCTGTTAAGTCATGACCACTGAGTTGTTATGTTTTCTAAGGACTCCAATACCAGAGATTGTTACGTGTACCCTATTATTTATGTATTTTAAAGTAATTTTAGGAAAGACATTTCCTGGTATATAGACAGGTGAAATGAATTTACATCTAGGCAATCTGGGAAAATAATGTAGTAAGTATGAACTGTGTAAGAATTAATAGTATAAAAATAGAAATAGTAATTTTCTATTTCTTTTCATGATTGCATGACATGTCATATTATATCAGAGGGATATCATTAGCAAAGATGTGGTAAAATCCAGACCAAAGCTTTTATTCATGAGAAATAGAGTGTCTTTGCCTGTTGAGATCCTGCTTAAGGTGCTCTTTGGTATAGAAGAGATGTAATGCTCACAAGACTAGTCCCAATTATTAAATGCAGATCCTTAGAAAGGACAAAACATTTCCTTAACATTGACTATCACTTCTTTTTCACTCTTGCTTCATAGATAGTACCTTGATGTTCAAGGCAAATTCTTCCTCTTAAAGTTTTCTGCATTGATCACCCCTGCTAACCATAGTCTCTAACAAATGAGATTTAGTTATTTACAGACACATGTACTATTACACTGTTATTTCAACATCTTAAGCCTCTTGAGTACAGAGATTATATTCAACATTCATTGCTGTCTTCCAGGGTAGAAAGCACAGTCTCAAATATATCATAGAACCTACTATCAAAACTTACCAGCAGCTCCCAGGAGAGCCAGAAAGATGAAGGTCTTCATGGTTGCTCACCGGTTCTGGACTAGGGACTAGGTTGCAGGATTTCCAACCACAGCTATTTATATGTCCAGGTTTGTCATTGACATCCATGGCCACCAGTGCCAGAAATGTGATTTCCTGAGAAAATCACAAATCCAAATTTAGAATTCCATGCCACACTGAAGATAAGTCAGCAACCAATTTAAAAGTCTGCCCATGTCCACTTTGCCAGAAGGTTATGGGAATGAAAGAAATGAGCCCATATGGGGACACAGTTCCTCAAAATAGAAAGTAAGTTACAGTGAGGTCACAGAGCATGGCTACAGGTGGCCTGATTCCCAGACAAAAATTTAGGTCCTTGGTTGTCTCGAGTGTGAACATTTATCCTGAGGACTATCCTAAAATCTACACCCTTGAAGTTTAACTAATATTGCTGACTTCACAATATATAATTTGTCTTATAATAGCTCTGGTTTTATATATCCATGTCAATATTTCATTATTAATAGGAACACTTGTTCCAATGAGAAGAATAAAATCATTCTGATTTGAGATCAAAATAGATCAAGACAGCTAGGAGAAAAGTATAAAAAAGTACAAAGTGAAGTCACTCAGTCGTGTCCAACTCTTTGCATAGCTTACCAGGCTCCTCCATCCATGGAATTTTCCAGGCAAGTGTACTGGAGTGGGTTGCCATTTCCTTCTCCAGGGGATCTTCCCAACCCAGGGACTGAACCTGGGTCTCCCACATTGAAGCAGACGCTTTAGTGTCTGAGCTACCAGGGAAGCCAGCTAGGAGAAAGAATAAGGACAATTTATATTTATCTGGAATTGCTATTTAGTAGGCATATTTTAAATACTTAACCTATGTTATTTAGTAATCTTCATGACAGCACTTTAAGATATCCATTATTATTCCTTCTTAATCAATGGGAAAACACATACACAAAATTATGAAGGACTTTGCCAAAATCACAAAGCAAGAACATGGTAAGGTCAGGATTCCATCCCAGGAAATCTGGTGTCAGCATTTGCGCTCTTAACAACTGTGTAACACTTCCCTACTCAGTTCACCCATCACTAGAGATCACAAAAATACAGAAGTCTTGGCCAGTGAAAAGACAAGGGACTTATTGAGTGCTTACTGTGTATCAGACACTACAGTTGGGATTTTCTACAGAGCAGATCATTCTGTCCCTAAAAACACATTTTTAAGTGTTGTGCTGTAATTTTTGCCATTTTCTAGATGGGATGGATGAAGTTTAGATAAGGTGTTTTTCTCAAATTTTCAATGCTATGAAGTAGTCAATACAGGGTTCAAACACAGCCCTTTCTCTTCAGAGTCCACGGCTTCCACTGTGATGCCATACACATAATCAAGGAGACCAACCTGGACTCTATCAAAATAAGACATGACTCAAAGGGGTATACGGAATTCTGGGTGGTGGTTTTCAGTCAATCAGTTACGTCTCACTGTTTGTGACCTCATGGGCTATAGCACACCAGGCTTCCCTGTCCTTTACCATCTCCCAGAGCTTGCTCAAACTCACGTCCGTTGAGTCAGTGATGCCATCTAACCATCTCATCCTCTGTTGTCCCGTTCTCCTCCTGCCTTCAATCTTTCCTAACATCAGGGTCTTTTCTACTGAGTTGGCTCTTCGCATCAGGTGGCCAAAGTATTGGAGCTTCAACTTCAGCATCAGTCTTTCCAATGAATATTCAGGATTGATTTCCTTTAGGACTGACTCGTTTGATCTCCTTGCTGTCCAAGGGACTCTCAAGAGTCTTTTCTAACAGTTCAGTTCAGTTCAGTTGCTCAGTCATGTCCGACTCTGTGACTCCATGAATTGCAGCACGCCAGGCCTCCCTGTCCATCACCAACTCCTGGAGTTCACTCAAACTCACGTCCATTGAGAAGGTGATGCCATCCAGCCATCTCATCTTCTATCTGCCATGAAGTGATCGGACTGGATGTCATATCTTTGTGTTTTGAATGTTGAATTTTAAGCCAGATTTTTTACTCTCCTCTTTCACCTTCATCAAGAGTATCTTTAGTTCCTCTTTGCTTTCTGCCATAAGGGTGGTGTCATCTGCATATGTAAGGTTATTGATATTTCTCCCGGCAATCTTGATTCCAGCTTGTGCTTCATCCAGCCCAGCATTTGCCATGAGGTACTCTGCATATAAGTTAAATAAGCAGAGCGACAATGGAATCCTAGAAATTCTAGAAAATGCAAGAAATGGGTTCCTGGAGGAAGAATTATCAAAATTGCTGGGATATGGCAGATGTTTCCAGAATAAGTGAATCTAT
Organism: Ovis aries; assembly: GCF_016772045.2. NCBI lineage: Eukaryota > Metazoa > Chordata > Mammalia > Artiodactyla > Bovidae > Ovis > Ovis aries. The sequence continues at coordinate 106,914,245 of NC_056057.1, forward strand.
GTGAGAACTAAGTTCTACCTAGATACAGCCATTCTACACCAAATAATGCATCTGAATGCCCTACTAGTATGTCAGTTCTTCTTTAGCAAGCTGTCACTCTGGAAGTAGTTTCTGTGTCTTTCATAGCTGAAATTTTTCTGATATGAAGATGACTTAGTAGAAGGCAGAGTTTCTCAGTTCTGGCACCATTGATGATATGAGCCTGGTAATTGCTACAGGATGCTGGCATGCACACTGTAGGACATTTATCAGCATCTTTGGCCTATAGCTACAAGTGGCACTAGCTCTCCCCCCAGTTCAGTTCAGTTCAGTTGCTCAGTCATGTCCGACTCTTTGTGACCCCATGGACTACAGCACGCTAGGCTTCCCTGTCCATCACCAATTCCTGGAGCTTACTCAAACTCATGTCCATTGAGTTGGTGATGCCACCCAACCATCTCATCCTCTGTTGTCCCCTTCTCCTCCCCTTCTCCTCCCACCTTCGATCTTTCCCAGCATCAGGGTCTTTTCAGATGAGTCAGTTCTTTGCATCAGGTGGCCAAAGTATTGGACAGCATTAATGTGGGAAAAACCAAGGGTAACTGATGGTGGTGGTGCCTGTGAGTGGGAGGAGAAGGGAGCAGAGTAGACCTGAAGGAGCTTTGTATTCTAAGTGAAAGTCACTAGAGAAATCTCTCTGTGGAAGAGGCTAGTGGAATACTGGATACAAGGGGGGTGTCTCTGTATCTACGTATGCATATTTGTCATTTATGTAAAGTAGGTGAGCAAGTCTGAGAAAGACATCCTTGCATGATTGTGTGGGAGCTTTTTTGAACCTCAAGGTCTCTTATACTTCTGAGACGCTGAAAACTTTCTATGAGGTTTGATCCTGGAGATAGGACTGAAAATTCCCAAGCTCAATAAATATTCTTGCCTGCTCCTTATGTGTGCAAACCTCCTGATCTCAATAACTTCAATGATTTCTCATTTAGGATCAACACAGAACATGCCATAATGTGTGGTGCTCTCCTTCTTCAAACTCTTCCCATAAAAGAACCATAAGCTATGTATGGGGAATATACATATTTTTTTTACCCCAAAATGTGAGTTGGTGTCTATACTACTTTTCCTAACGTCACACATATGGTGGCCCAGAGGCATGTGTCCGTATTAATTAATCTGTATTTTTGTCACCTCTCTTTCCCATGCATGTGGCTTAGTGACCTTGGAGGCACTAGTTTAAATAATCCTCCAGCAAATATGTTAACATTTGTATTGGCAGGAACAACAGTCACTGGTCTCTAAGGGTAATTTATGCCCTTTCCCTCAATGAGTCTGTTTTTCCTTTTCCTTGGCTTCTTCTGCCATTTTCCTGGTTAATACATCACCAGTCATCAAGGCTACACCAGGCTGACTCCTTACCACTACAATGTGTAGGGAAACTTTATTAAGGATTCCTCTTCTTGAGAAAAGATGTACTAAGTAACGTACTAAAAACTGAAGCAACAATTAGGCAGCAAAATACAAAAGGATCAAGGTTCAGAGCATATGCTTTTGTAACACCCTCGGTGCTGACCTGGGAGTCTGTGCTAAGCCGAATTTCTAATGCTGCCATAAAGGAAGTCACAGTTAGTGAACAGGATGTTCCCTTTTGATAAAGGAACCCTGGAAACAGGCTGAGTTTTCCTTGAGAGTCCTGCTCAAGGGTGGCATTAGTTTGGGGACATCTCTAGTCCAGCTTCATGTGTTTGCCCCCACATTTTGGTTGTAGCATCGGCAACCTTTTTCTGTAAAAGGATAGCCAGTACCTGCTTTAAGATTTGCAGGCAGTATGGTGTCTGTCACAGCTACTCTGCTCTTGACCATAAGCAACTCTAACAGTATGTAAAGGAGTGAGCACTGCTGCGTTGCAGTACAAGCTTATTTACTAAAGCAGGCTACAGGCCAGCTTATTTCTGGATCAGTCTGTCGACCCTGCTTCAGAAGATAGGGGTGAAACCATTAAATGCCCCACATCCAGACTTGAAGGCTTAGTGCTGAAGAATTGATGCTTTCAAACTGTGGCGCTGGGGAAGACTCCGTGGACTGCAAGAGATCAAAGCAGTCAATCCTAAAGGAAATCAATGCTGAATATTCATGGGAAGGATGGATGCCGAAGCTCCAATACTTTGGCCTCCTGGTGCAAAGAGCCAACTCATTAGAAAGGACCCTGATGCTGGTACAGTTGGAGGGCAGGAGGAGAAGGGGACAACAGAGGATGAGATGGTTGGATGGCATCACTGATTCAGTGGACATGAGTTTGTACGAACTCTGGGAGACAGTGAAAGACAGGGGAGCCTGGCGTGCTGCAGTCCATGGGCTCGCAAAATCCGACACAACTGAGTGACTGAACAGCAACAAACATTCAGACTTGAAATTAAATGGTGTTCATCTCCAGTGATCTGAAAATGACTTGAAATATTGCCATCTAATTTGTTGCCTTTTCTTCAAGCAATATTTTAGGTAGAAAAGAAGAGAGGGGTTGAGGATTTAGAGCCAGAATATTGAGGTGACAGAGAGCAGGGAAGGAAAAAGGAAATTCTGACAGAAATAGATCATTTTACCAAAGAAGGAGCAGTGACAATATACTGGAAAGGAATGTTGAGATCTGGAACCAGAGTTCTAGCCTTCATTCAGTCACTAGATTTTTGCCTTTTTTTTTTTTTTTTGTCCCTGAACTTTAATATCCTCATGGGTAAAATTAATAGCCATAGAAAAAATTTGGTGAGATGCAGAGGTTGACATGATCTTTGATTCACATAATAGAATTTTGTTGAAGTGTCAACATAAACAAATCATATCTCTGTCAGAATTCACATTTCCATGCAAATTTTAAAATTATTTGTTCTAGCTCTGTGAAAAAAATGTCACTGATATTTTGATAGAAATTGCACTGAATCTGTAGATTGCCTTAGGTAATTTGATCATTTTAACACTGTTGATGCTCCCAATCCAAGAACATGGAATATCTTCCCATCTGTTTGTATCATCTTTCTTTCATTAGTGCCATAGATTTCTGAATATAGGTCTTTTACCCCTTTAGATAAGTTTATTCCTAGGTTGTTTTTTTTTTTATGTGATGGTAAATAGGATTGTTCCTTTAATTTCTCTTTATGATAGTTCATTGTTAGTGCATAGAGATGCAACAGATCTCTGCATATAAATTTTGTATCTTGCAACTTCATTGATGAGCTCTAGTAGTTTTCTGGTGGTATCGATGTCCAGATTGATCAGGGGGCCTACCTCCCCGAGGAAATAGCCGGTGGTGTTGAGATCAAAAGCAAGATCAAGGTGTCCAACACACTCGAAAGTCAGCTGGACCTCATAGGCCAGCAGATGATGCCCGAAGTGCAGGGAGCCTTGTTTGGTGCAAATGCCAACAGGAAGCTTTTGGACTAAGCCAGCAGGAGGTGCGTGACGTGGACGCTCCCAACATTGGAAGAAACGAGATGGCCTGTACAGCTTCCTCTTTGCTGTCCCCTGCCCTTATTTGTCAGCGGGCCGCGCGGGCGGCTGCGACCCGGCGCACTAAGCGCGGGCGGCTGCGACCCGGCGCACTAAGCGAAGCGCGGCTGAGAGGAGTTACCCCACGTCCCAGGTCAGGGGCGACAGCCGGGAGGAGACACTCCGCGTCCGAGGTCAGGGGCAGTGGCCGAGAGGAGCTACCCTGCGTCCGAGGTCAGGGGCGGCCGGGAGAAGCCACCCCTCGCCTGAGGCCAGGGGCGGCGGCGGCTGGGAGGAGCCACCCAGCGCTGGAGGCCAGGGGCGGCGCCCGAGGCCAGGGGCGGTGCCCGAGGCCAGGGGCGGTGGCCGGGAGAAGCAACCCAAGGAGCAATGGCTGTGTGGGTGCAGGAGGGCCTGGAGGAGCCACCCCACTTTGAAGGTCAGGAAGGGCAGCGGTAAGGAGATACCCCTCGTCCAAGGTAAGGAGCAGTGGCTGCGCTCTGCTGGAGCAGCTGTGAAGAGATATCTCATGTCCAAGGTAAGAGAAACCCAAGTAAGATGATAGGTGTTGCAAAAGGGCATCAGAGGGCAGACACACTGAAACCATACTCACAGAAAACTAGTCAGTCTAATCACGCTAGGACCACAGCCTTGTCTAACTCAATGACACCAAGCCATGACCGTGGGGCAACCAATGACAGGCAGGTCATGGTGCAGAGGTCTGACAGAATGTGGTCCACTGGAGAAGGGAATGGCAAGCCACTTCAGTATTCTTGCCTTGAGAACCCCATGAACAGTATGAAAAGGCAAAATGATAGGATACTGAAAGAGGAACTCCCCAGGTCAGTAGGTGCCCAATATGCTACTGGAGATCAGTGGAGAAATAACTCCAGAAAGAATGAAGAGATGGAGCCAAAGCAAAAACAATACCCAGTTGTGGATGTGACTGGTGATAGAAGCAAGGTCCGATGCTGTAAAGAGCAATATTGCATAGGAACCTGGAATGTCAGGTCCGTGAATCAAGGCAAATTGAAAGTGGTCAAACAAGAGATGGCAAGAGTGAACGTCGACATTCTAGGAATCAGCGAACTAAAATGGACTGGAATGGGTGAAAATAACTCAGATGACCATTATATCTACTACTGTGGGCAGGAATCCCTCAGAAGAAATGGAGTAGCCATCATGGTCAACAAAAGAATCCAAAATGCAGTACTTGGATGCAATCTCAAAAACGGCAGAATGATCTCTGTTCGTCTCCAAAGCAAACCATTCAATACCACAGTTATCCAAGTCTATGCCCCAACCAGTAATGCTGAAGAAACTGAAGTTGAACGGTTTTATGAAGACCTACAAGACCTTTTAGACCTAACACCCAAAAAAGATGTCCTTTTCATTATAGGGGACTGGAATGCAAAAGTAGGAAGTCAAGAAACACCTGGAGTAACAGACAAATTTTGCCTTGGAATGTGGAATGAAGCAGGGCAAAGACTAAGAGAGTTTTGCCAAGAAAATGCACTGGTCATAGCAAACACCCTCTTCCAACAACACAAGAGAAGACTCTACACATGGACATCACCAGATTGGTCAACACCGAAATCAGACTGATTATATTCTTTTCAACCAAAGATGGAGAAGCTCTATACAGTCAACAAAAACAAGACCAGGTGCTGACTGTGGCTCAGATCATGAACTCCTTATTACCAAATTCAGACTGAAATTGAAGAAAGCAGGGAAAACTGCTAGACCGTTCAGGTACGACCTAAATCAAATCCCTTATGATTATACAGTGGAAGTGAGAAATAGATTTAAGGGCCTAGATCTGATAGATAGAGTGCCTGATAAACTATGGAATGAGGTTCGTGCCATTGTACAGGAGACAGGGATCAAGACCATCCCCATGGAAAAGAAATGCAAAAAAGCAAAATGGCTGTCTGGGGAGGCCTTACAAATAGCTGTGAAAAGAAGAGAAGCAAAAAGCAAAGGAGAAAAGGAAAGATATAAGCATCTGAATGCAGAGTTCCAAAGAATAGCAAGAAGAGATCAGAAAGCCTTCTTCAGCAATCAATGCAAAGAAATAGAGGAAAAGAACAGAATGGGAAAGACTAGAGATCTCTTCAAGAAAATTAGAGCTACCAAGGGAACATTTCATGCAAAGATGGGCTCGATAAAGGACAGAAATGGTCTGGACCTAACAGAAGCAGAAGATATTAAGAAGAGGTGGCAAGAATACACAGAACAACTGTACAAAAGAGATCTTCACGACCGAGATAATCATGATGGTGTCATCACTAATCTAGAGCCAGACATCTTGGAATGTGAAGTCAAGTGGGCCTTAGAAAACATCACTATGAACAAAGCTAGTGGAGGTGATGGAATTCCAGTTGAGCTGTTTCGAATCCTAAAAGATGATGATGTGAAAGTGCTGCACTCAATATGCCAGCCAATTTGGACAACTCAGCAGTGGCCACAGGACTGGAAAAGGTCAGTTTTCATTCCATTCCCAAAGAAAGGCAATGCCAAAGAATGCTCGAACTACTGCACAGTTGCACTCATCTCACATGCTAGTTAAGTAATGCTCAAAATTCTCCAAGTCAGGCTTCAGCAGTACGTGAACCGTGAACTTTCTAATGTTCAAGCTGGTTTTAGAAAAGGCAGAGGAACCAGAGATCAAATTTCCAACATCTGCTGGATCAAGGAAAAAGCAAGAGAGTGCCAGAAAACATCTACTTCTGCTTTATTGACTATGCCAAAGCCTTTGACTGTGTGGATCACAATAAACTGTGGAAAATTCTGACAGAGATGGGAATACCAGACCTGCCTCTTGAGAAATCTGTATGCAGGCCAGGAAGCAGCAGTTAGAACTGGACATGGAACAGCAGACTGGTTCCAAATAGGAAAAGGAGTACGTCAAGGCTGTATATTGTCACCCTGCTTATTTAACTTCTATGCAGAGTACATCATGAGAAACGCTGGACTGGAAGAAGCACAAGCTGGAATCAAGATTGCCGGGAGAAATCTCAATAACCTCAGATATGCAGATGACACCACCCTTATGGCAGAAAGTGAAGAGGAGCTAAAAAGCCTCTTGATGAAAGTGAAAGTGGAGAGTGAAAAAGTTGGCCTAAAGCTCAACATTCAGAAAATGAAGATCATGGCATCTGGTTCCATCACTTCATGGGAAATAGATGGAGAAACAGTGGAAACAGTGTCAGACTTTATTGTTTGGGGCTCCAAAATCACTACAGATGGTGACTGCAGCCATGAAATTAAAAGATGCTTACTCCTTGGAAGAAAAGTTATGACCAACCTAGACAGTATATTCAAAAGCAGAGACATTACTTTGCCGACTAAGGTCCATCTAGTCAAGGCTATGGTTTTTCCAGTGGTCATGTATGGATGTGAGAGTTGGACTGTGAAGAAGGCTAAGCACTGAAGAATTGATGCTTTTGAACTGTGGTGTTGGAGAAGACTCTTGAGAGTCCCTTGGACTGCAAGGAGATCCACCCAGTCTATTCTAAAGGAGATCAGCCCTGGGATTTCTTTGGAAGGCATAATGCTAAAGCTGAAACTGCAATACTTTGGCCACCTCATGCGAAGAACTGACTCATTGGAAAAGACTCTGATGATGGGAGCGATTGGAGGCAGGAGGAGAAGGGGGCAACAGAGGATGAGATGGCTGGATGGCATCACTGACTTGATGGACGTGAGTCTGAGTGAACTCTGGGAGATGGTGATGGACAGGGAGGCCTGGCGTACTGCGATTCATGGGGTCCAAAGACTCGAACACCACTGAGCGACTGAACAACAGAACAATAGCTCTTCTGTAGCTAATGTTCTCCGACTGATGGGTAATGATGGGAGTCTCAGTTAGTACCATAGGAAACTTTCCTCTAGCTTGTCTCAAAGTAGCATAATTTCCCGCCATTCTGTAGCATGCAGTTGCAGGGCCAGGTGTGGGTGCGTGCGTGTCCCGCACCTCCTGCTGTCCTGGGCTCCACCATCCAGCCTACAGGCGGTGGGGTGGTAGACTCAGTCCTCAAGTGCATGTGGGTCTCATCCCTTCCGGCAGCAGCAGCTTCTCGCCTACATGTTTGGACCTAGAAGTGTCTGTAAATGTGATTTTAAGGTCTATTCCATCAATCTGCTCTATTTATTAAAACACAACGTGGAGGTAAAAAAAAAAAAAGGAAGATCATGTGGCTTATATTCTTCAATTTGTTAATGTGGTGTATCACGTTAATTGATTTGATTTGAAGATACTGCAAATCCTTAGTCCCTGGGATAAGTGCCACTTGATCATGGTGTATTATCCTTTTAATGTATTGTTGGATTGTTAGTTGGTGTGTTTTTGCATCTATGTTCATAAGTGATATTTTACCTATAATTTTCTTTTTTGTGATAGATTTGTCTGGTTTTGGTATCAGGCCTGTAATTTTCTTTTTCTGTGATAACTTTGTCTAGTGTGAGCCTCACAGAATGCATTCAGAAGTGTTCCTTCCTCTGCAATATTTGGGAATAGTTTGAGAAGGAAAGGTGCTAACTCTTCTCTAAACATTTGGTAGAATTCAGCTGTGAAGCCATCTGATCCTGGCTTTTTCTTCTTGGGAGTGTTATAATTACTGATTCAATTTTTTTTTTTTTTTTTTTACTGGTAATGGTCTGTTCTTATTTTTTATTTCTTCCTGGTTCAATGTTGGGAGATTTTCTCTTTCCAAGAATTTGTTAATTTCTTCTAGGTCGCCCATAGTTGTTCAGAGTAATCTCTTAAGGTCCTTTGTGTTTCTGTGATGTTGCTGTAACTTCTTTTTCATTTCTGATTTTATTGATTTGGGCCCTCTCCCTTCTTTTTTTGGGTAAATGTTCGTCAATTTTTTTACCTTTTCAAAGAACAGCTTTTACTTTCCTAGATCTGATTTCTTCTGCTGTTTCCTTTTAAGTCTGTATTTCATTTATTTCTGCTCTAATCTTTATGATTTCTTTCCTTCTAACTTTGGGTTTTGTTCTTCTTTCCCTCGTTCTTTTGGGTGTAAAGTTAGGTTGTTTGAGGTTTTTCTTGTTCCTGAGGTAGGCTGTTATAGCTATAAACATCTCTTTCAGAACTACTTTTGCTACATACCATAGGTTTTGGATCATTGTATTTTTGTTACTCTGTCTTCCATTTGCAGCTGCATCTACCCTCCACCCTACAAGATTAGCTGGTAAAGCAGACCTAATAAAAGGACAATTCAGTTTATCATAGAAATGTTCAGGCATGTAACCTGAGACCCAGAGCATCAGTAGAGCATGTGCAAACGCCATTATGAAATGATTTACAAACTTACCGCTTGTGAGAATTATGATCTGGGGAGGCATTTATGCAGAACATTTATAGAGAGGCATTTATAGAGAACATCCTTTTGGATTAGAAGGAAAGGAGATCAGGAAGAGAAACAGAGATGGATGGAGGTAAAAGCGAAGCTGAAGGTCAAAACAGGGCAACAAAAACAGGAAATAATGAGAAACAAGGAAAACATAGTACCCAACCCAAGTCAAGTTTTTGATTAAGGCAGTTTTCTGTCAAATGTGTGCATATCCTCAAGAATGCTGAGCCCATAGGTAGGAAGGCAGGAAAACTTGTTTTTTTGTGATTTGTCTTAGGCTCCATCATCCCAAATCCCTTTAATATACATACCTTGCTTTATGGGGTATAGTTCCTATCAGAGCAAATTGATACCCAAGGAGATCCACTGCTTAATTCAGAAATATTTTTTTATTTTGGTTTTAGAAACTACACTTTGGAGGAGTAGGAAAAGGAAAGTAGTAGGCACCTTGAAGTCCACTCTAGGAGGAAGACATAGGTCCTTGGGCATGGGAGTGGGCAATCATTCACAAGTGTTGTGACTGGCAGGACTCTCAGTCAGCTGTCATTTGCCTATTTCATCCTTGGGGAGTGACAGTCATCAGGCAAACCATTTAGCAATCTTAGAAGAGAAGACAGGCTCACATAGGACAAGTCATCTCAAGCTAACCCCATTTTCTTTGGGTGAGCTCATTAGGTTGAGGACTTTAGAGAAAAATTGGAATCTTGCATGTCTTGTTTTCAGCAAAGTTCAGTTCAGTTCAGTTCAGTTCAGTCGCTCAGTCGTGTCCGACTCTTTGCGACCCCATGCATCGCAGCACGCCAGGCCTCACTGTCCATCACCATCTCCCGGAGTTCACTCAGACTCATGTCCATCGAGTCCGTGATGCCATCCAGCCATCTCATCCTCTGTCGTCCCCTTCTCCTCCTGCCCCCAATCCCTCCCAGCATCAGAGTCTTTTCCAATGAGTCAACTCTTCGCATGAGGTGGCCAAAGTACTGGAGTTTCAGCTTCAGCATCATTCCTTCCAAAGAAATCCCAGGGTTGATCTCCTTCAGAATGGACTGGTTGGATCTCCTTGCAGTCCAAGGGACTCTCAAGAGTCTTCTCCAACACCACAGTTCAAAAGTATCAATTCTTCGGTGCTCAGCCGTCTTCACAGTCCAACTCTCACATCCATACATGACCACAGGAAAAACCATAGCAAAGTACTTGACAATATTTCTATGACATTTTTGCACTTTCCATAGTATTTTTTACAAGTTGATACACACTCTTGCTGGTGTAGTCCAACATATATTTCCAGCTGATTAACAACTTTTCTCCAGAGTTCTCAGTGCCCATACAAAATGTTCACGAAGTTGCTGAGCTCTGATTTGACATCCTGAAAGCTAAGTAGCTGATTTGCTAATGAACCAGAGCTGAGAAGAATCACCACCACAGATGACCAAATCAAGGTACCAAAGATGTAACATCCAATGTAAAAATCTCCCTAGTTTATCCAAGTAGTTCTCCAATCATTTTACTCTCTTAAGTGCCACTACCAGACTCGACTTTGACCCACAGTTTGATATAATATTATTATTCCTAGACAAATGGAATTCAAGGAGATCAAAGCTAATGACAGAGCCTCAAGTAACATTGGCCAATCTTCCCCCTGGGCTCTTATTTCCTCTCTGCTTGAGGGCTGTCACCATTTCCTTGTGACCAAGTCCTCATTTGATATATCATCACCAATAAATGGGTTTCTCTTGTTTTTGTGTCATTGCACACTTAGGATCCTAACTCCTTAGGAAAGTGTTCAGTTTTACCATTCTGAAGCCAAATTCCCACCCCTGAGCCCAACTTACTGCCTTCTTCTCACCCCTCTGAGGCTGGCACTCATCTGCTTGGGGGTTTGGGCAATGAATCTATTCCTCTGACCTTGCCTGGGTATACTCAGTCCCGCCAAAGTAGTCCCAACCCACGTCTTGAGGTGCAAAGCCTGAGAGGGAAAGAGGAAACGTGAGCTGTAGAAACTAGCAAGGGCAGTGTCTCCCCAAGCAAATCCTCCCAGGGCCAGGGAAGCACACTCCGAGGACAGGAACCCTGGCAGGGAGACCCCGGATCCCATCCTGTCTGAGCTGACGAAGGCTCTGGGCTCCTCTGCTGTGTGGTCCTCTGTGTCCTGGAGCAGGTGAGGCCTGGGAACAGGTGGGACATTTTTGTCTTTGGACTTCTGGCTTTGCTCATGGAGTCGCCTTAGGAGAGTCTCTGAACATGGTTTATCACTCTCTCAGGCCCTTTGGACAATGGAATGACCCAGATCCCTAAACGCCTGGTGACAGTGATGGGGAGAAAAGGAATCTACAGTTTGAACAACATCTGAGACATGACTCTCTATATTGGTACATACAAAATGCGGCAAAATCGCCAGAGCTCCTGTTTTTCTAACCATAGTTTAGTTCAGTTCAGTTCAGTCGCTCAGTCGTGTCCGACTCTTTGTGACCCCATGAATTGCAGCACGCCAGGCCTCCCTGTCCATCACCAACTCCCGGAGTTCACTCAGACTCACATCCATTGAGTCAGTGATGCCATCCAGCCATCTCATCTTCGGTCGTCCCCTTGTCCTCCTGCCCCCAATCTCTCCCAGCATCAGAGTCTTTTCCAATGAGTCAGATCTTCACATGAGGTGGCCAAAGTACTGGAGCTTCAGCTTTAACATCATTCCTTCCAAAGAAATCCCAGGGCTGATCTCCTTCAGAATGGACTGGTTGGATCTCCCTGCAGTCCAAGGGACTCTCAAGAGTCTTCTCCAACACCACTGTTCAAAAGCATCAATTCTTCAGCACTCAGCCTTCTTCACAGTCCAACTCTCACATCCATACATGACCACAGGAAAAACCATAGCCTTGACTAGACGGACCTTAGTCGGCAAAGTAATGTCTCTGCTTTTGAATATACTATCTAGGTTGGTCATAACTTTTCTTCCAAGGAGTAAGCGTCTTTTAATTTCATGGCTGCAGTCACCACCTGCAGTGATTTTGGAGCCCAAAAAAATAAAGTCTGACACTGTTTCTACTGTTTCCCCATCTATTTCCCATGAAGTGATGGAACCAGATGCCATGATCTTTGTTTTCTGAATGTTGAGCTTTAAGCCAACTTTTTCACTCTCCTCTTTCACTTTCATCAAGAGGCTTTTTAGCTCCTCTTCTAACTATAAGCCTCATCTATATTGAGAAGTCAGTTTGAGATGGAAGGGACTAGGGTTAATCTGAACCTTCTGATTGCAGGCACCTAGGTATGGATGTGAGAGTTGGATTGTGAAGAAGGCTGGGCACCGAAGAATTGATGCTTTTGAACTGCGGTGTTGGAGAAGACTCTTGAGAGTCCCTTGAACTGCAAGGAGATCCAACCAGTCCATTCTGAAGATCAGCCCTGGGATTTCTTTGGAAGGAATGATGGTAAAGCTGAAACTCCAGTACTTTGGCCACCTCATGCGAAGATCTGACTCATTGGAAAAGACTTTGATGCTGGGAGGGACTGGGGGCAGGAGGAGAAGGGGACGACAGAGGATGAGATGGCTGGATGACATCACTGACTCGATGGATGTGAGTCTGAGTGAACTCCAGGAGTTGGTGATGGACAGGGAGGCCTGGCATGCTGCAATTCATGGGGTCACAAAGAGTTGGACATGACTGAGCGACTGAACTGAACTGAACTGAGGACCTCTTACTGCCTTCCGGTTTTGGTCCAGGAGAGAAGAACTGAGTTTTCCCTTTGGTCCCAAGGGAGACCATCCTAAAATTCAGGGAGAAGAAAGAGGGTTGAGAGAAATCCCTGGATGGGAGAGGGGTGAGAGAGAGTCCAGGTTTGTTCACAACACAGGAGAATGTGGTTTGCAGAGGCTGTGAGTCAGTGCAGAAAGGTGAGGGGTTAAACACACACTATTGACTTTGGGTTGATCCGCAGATGTTTTTCAGAGAAGGCGATGGCACCCCACTCCAGTACTCTTGCCTGGAAAACCCCATGGACGGAAGAGCCTGGTGGGCTGCAGTCCATGGGGTCGAGAAGAGTTGGACACGATTGAGCGACTTCACTTTCACTTTTCACTTTCATGCATTGGAGAAGGAAATGGCAACCCACTCCAGTGTTCTTGCCTGGAGAATCCCAGGGACGGGGGAGCCTGGTGGGCTGCCATCTCTGGGGTCGCACAGAGTCGGACACGACTGAAGTGACTTAGCAGCAGCAGCAGCAGCAGCAGCAGGTGTTTTTGCCCCAGTAAAGAGCCTGGACTGCCAGACCTGGTGCCTGAGAGCCTGCCTAGCAGGAGCAGAAAGGAGAGGGGTGTGAGGTGGGGTGGGGGGAGCCCTCAGGCAGGTGTGGGTGCAGGCACAGAGCCAGGTCAGAGGAACAGGAGAGCGGTGTTCTGTGAGCCTCAGGAGCTCAAGCGGTGAGCCTGGCAGCGAGAGTCTCCCTGGGGATCTTGAAGAGACAGTCATCACCTAGGGACACCTACTTATGAGGCAGAAGGGGACCTGGAGCCCCGTCTGACACTGCAGAGTGTCAGGGAGTTACAGTTAAAAGGGCTGTAGTCATACCCCTCTGCTGGGTGTTCCTCCTCCTTCCCGGAACAAGAGAGCTGGGAGCAATGACAGGAAATCACATTTCAGGGTCTGCTAAAATGGTTTCATTAAAATATCAGCATCAACCTTTCTTCTGGACTCTGCCTCTGACTTCCACCTCTGTCAACAGTGATGCCTGGAACCTAGAACTGCCCACACATGAAAACAGTTGATTCCAAAAACCTAGAGATAGAAGAGACAGACATCTAAGAGATAGATCTAGATATAACTTTTCACTTTGTTTTGACTGAAGGCTTCTGTTTCATATTAAGAAATTTAGATTTGAGCTGACTCATTTGTCCATGCATATATCTAAATTTCTTAACTTCTTATGAGCTACTTTTAAAATCTGTTGAAAGTTATAAACATTAGAAAATGAGAACACGCACGATATTGAATATTCAGAGTGACTACCTTTGACTTAGGGATTGAGAAGCCAGGGTCCTCTGGACCTTCCTCACTCCCACCCCAGCAAAACATCTACACCGTCTTCCTTTAAAGCAAAAATAAGGTGACATCTACTCATTTTTGAAATTTAATAAGTAACACCTTCGCATCATGGTATTGTGTTTAACATTTGTCAATTGTTGTCTGTATTACTTTCAAAGACCTACTGCTTAAACATTTGTGATCCATATAATAATAGAAAATAGTAAATGTAAATATTTTAAGTTAGATGAGATTTCAAAGGCTAAAGAGGTAAGTGGCATTAGCTTATTAGGTGAAAGGTGCAGACTGTCCCATCTGGTTGTAATCTGGATTTTCAGTTAGAAAACCAATAGCCTTTGGTCCATCTGTAGGAGTTAACATGTACATTGACTTTTGTATTTTTGTCAATAAGAAAGGAGATTTCTTTTCAAGGTCAGAGCCACCAACAGCTAGTGCCAGGTGAGTAGAATGGAAGGTAAACCATGGTCTTTGTTAACCTCACAAACCTAAGAAGCTAATTTTGAGCACCAGTAAAGAAAGAGATGAAATTTGATGACACTGAAATCTTCATGGGACTCTGCGCTCAGGTAACTAAATTCAACAGAACTGGGATCATGAGATTTTTCCTCCCATCCCACTCTGCCGAAGCACACAGCTCAGCCCACCTGCCCTGCCTCCTTTTTAGAGAAGTGGTGAAGAGAGACCGCTCTGTCAGGAGAAATCCTGCAATTGGGAAAGTCATAGAAAGCAGAGGCCGGGGTGGGCGTTTTGTTTCTAGAATGGGAGGAGGGTTTAACTTTCAAAACATGCTAATACATGCCTCGTCCCACTAACACCCAAACTCTAGGAAACTGTCCAAACATGAGAAGGAGTTTAAATATCAGACAGCCAAAAATATGGCCAATGTCCCAAACACACATCCTGATACCGTTTCAGCCTGTTTTTTGCTCTACTTTTCTCCAGTCTTCTGCCTCATCGCCAGAGTCCTAAGACTCTTCACCTTTTTGTGGATAAAATGATCTTCAAGCTAAAATCACTGGATTTTCTTCCCTTGTTTACTTTCTCGCTGTAATTAAACCCTGGCACTTCCCAGACATCCCAGCATCAGCCCCCCATTCTCCCTGCAGAGGCTTCTCCTCTGCTTTAACTGGACCTACCAGAAAAGAAGCGCAAAGAAGCTATTTCTTTGTTCCCCTCATTCCTTTGGGCAGTTCTTGAAGGACAATGGGAAAAGCAGTGCTTTCAAACCCTCCCGTGAGGAACAGGAAACAGTGAACAGAACTGATGTAGCTCATGCGAGGCGTGTTTCTCGCCATCCGTTTTCTTCTGGTATCTCTTTGGATGATTTGCACCTGATTTTTCAAGCGTATGTGCATGAAACGCTAATGTAAGTAACTCATTTGAAATCTCCTTTTTAAGAAGAGGGCTTCCCATTTGGCTCAGCTGGTAAAGAATCCGCCTGCAATGCAGGAGACCTGGGTTCAGTCCCTGGGTTGGGAAGATCCCCTGGGGAAGGGAAAGGCTCCCCACTCCAGTATTCTGACCTGGAGAATTCCGTGGGCTGTATAGTCCATGGGGTCACAAAGAGACGGACACGACTGAGCGACTTTTCATTCATCATTTTTTAAGAATGGTTACTTCTTTCTATGGTCAGAATGACTAACATATGTAGCCTCCTGTCAGTTTTGTTTTTGACTCTTCTTTCCATCTGTCCTTTCTTCTCCCTGCCTTCTTCCCTTTCCCTCTTTTCTTTGAATAGCTTCACACGTGAGTCATGTGATATAATCAGGTAGGTACCCGGGATATCGGATGCATGAGAGCCACCAGCCAATAAACATCTCGGGCTGCCCCTGGTTGTTAGTGTGTTAGTCGCTAAGTCCTGTCCAACTCTTTGTGACCCCGTGGACCGTGGCCCACCGGGCTCCTCTGTCCATGGAATTCTCAAGCCAAGAATACGGGAGTGGGCAGCAGTTCCTTTCTCCAGGGGATTTTCCCAACCCAGGGACTGAACCCAGGTCTCCCGCACTGCAGACAGATTCTTTACCATCTGAACCACCCCAGGGAAGCAGATGTATAAGAGCCATCAGCAACAAACATCTAGGGCTGCCCCTGGTTAGGATCATACAGTTTTAAAACCAGACAGAGACTTAGACATTATTTATTACAGCCCATTGTTTCGTAGATGAAAAAATGGGAGGCCATGTTCAGGACAGTATTTAACTGTATTAATACTGATTATATTTCTAACATCTGTATAAAATAAATTTTATGTTTCTGGTCTAGGGCAATATGTAAATTTCTTTCTGCCATCAGAAGATAAACATCATGACAGGAGAATATTGTCTTACTCAGGCTTTGCACTAAGCAACGATTCAACGATGCCAACAGAAAAAGCTTGCATGAGTTTCCGGGACAGAGGTCATTTCTGTTTCGTTCACTGTTAAGACTCTAGTGCTTGTTCTGTGCTCAGTGAAAATCTAATGAACCACTGGGTCCGTCTCTGGAGGTCTTTCACTAGTAGCTGACAGTGTTGCTATACGTTGTGCACTTGTGTGTCTGTGTGTGTGAAACCTCCATGGTGACTGGTGCCCTGGTTTTACTCAGGGTCCTTGCTGACAGATATTACCCAGGGCTGCGGGAGAGGGAGTCCCAGGAGCACTAAGATCTGAGAACTACACATTTCTAACCGCTAGGAGGCGCTAGAGCCCCATGGAAACCCAGAGGCTGTTGGAGGAGGGCAAGGACCCTGAGAAAGAAAAAAGGGAGGGAGGTTCTTAATGGAGTAGGAAATGGCAACCTGCTCCTGTATTCTTGCCTGGAAAATTCCGTGAACAGAAGAGCCTGGCGGGCTACTGTCCTTGGAGTGGCAAAGAGTCGGACACGACGGAGCACATAACACAGGTTCTCAATGGGGGTGATGCCGCAGTCTGGGAACAGTCTTCGCTGTCACAACAGGGGTGGGAAGTGCTACAGGCAGGCAAGGCAGAGAGACCAGCGATGCTGCTAAACACCGTGTTGCCCCACAACCAAGAAGTATCCTTGCAGTATGTCAATAGCATGGAGGTTGAGAAACTCCAGGCTGGGTTTTGAGCTTTAATGCATGCTTTGTGTGCCTAGTCGTGTTGCAACCCCAGGGACTCTACCCCACCAGGCTCCTCCATCCATGGGATTTCCCAGGCAAGAACACTGGAGTGGGTTGCCACTTCCCCCTGGGGGAGGTGGGGATCTTTCCAACCCAGGGATCGAACCTGTGTCTCTGGCAGCTCCTGCACTGGCAGGCGGATTCTTTACCACCGAGCCACCTGGGAATCCCTATTGAGCTGTAAACTTTGTACCAAAAGGGAATGTGACCTATAGACAAAGCAAGGGCAGTAATATCATCCTGTTTAGATTTTCCCAACTTCGTTTTATTCTTCTCCTCTCTAATCTCAAGCTCTGGTCACATTCTGACCTTTTATTTCCCTTCTATTCCGCTCATGGCTCTGCCTCTCTAACGGAAAACATCACCAGGAATAGGACTTCCATTTATTCCTCTTGAAGACTCATCAGCAGAGTGTGCTCCTAAGAGCAATGCATGGTTCTGTGTGGTCTGCAGCCGGTTCTCGGGGAGACCTCAGAGTCAGTCTGTTGATGGTAACTGAAATAATTAGCATAAACCACACATTCAAGGGAGCCAAGATGTGAGTGGGGTTGTCGTGCATTATTGTGGTGGAGAAGCATGAGATCCAGAGAAGGGAAACCAGCCTGACTCAGAGAGGGACACCACATGGGGTACCAAGAAGGAGGTGGCCAGGTCCTGGGGCAGGGAGAGAGGAGGGAGGTGGTTGCTGGCACAGAATGACCGTCCGAGAAGCATCCTTGAGGCCACTTGCTCACCGTACTCACAGTGTCCCTAGGAATCCCAAACTCCCTTGAAAGGAATAGAAATGAACATCACTTTGCACAGAGCGAGTGCGACCGTGGAGAAGGAGGGGAGAAGGTTAGAGGAGGCCTGAGGATGAGGAAGTCATTCTGGGCTGTGACGTCACAGGCCCAGCCCCTGGGAGGGCAGTGAGCATGGCAGCCTGGTCTTCTTACCACTGAGGACCAGCGTCCTGGGCCAGGACGCCCCCATGCACTCCCGGCTCCTCTGCTGTGTGGCCCTCGGGCTCCTAGGAGTAGGTGAGTCCCGGGTCCAGGCGGCTGGATCCCTCTTTGATTCTCTAAGTCCATCCATCAAGCCTCCAAAGCCTGGCTATTTCCTGGGACTTATCTGAGTTCTGTTTCTTCCCTTCTCAGGTACCTGGGGCATAGGAGTTTTCCAGACTCCAAAATATCGCCTCACACAGATGGGAACTAAGACGTCCCTAGAATGCGAGCAAAAGCTGAACCATGATAATATGTACTGGTATAAGCAGGACTCCAAGAAATTGCTGAAGGCTATGTTTCACTACAACAATAAGGAACTCGTTGGAAATGAAACAGTGCCAAGTCGTTTCTCACCGGAGTCTCCTGACAAAGCTCATTTAAACCTTTACATCGACTCCCTGGAGCCAGGAGACTCTGCTGTGTATTTCTGTGCCAGCAGCTGAGACACAGCCCTGCAGAGTCACTGCCGGCTTGTGCACAAAGCCCCTGGCCTAGGCAGGAAACCTGTGGGACGATGCGTTCACCCAACTCCAGGCTCCCCGGGAGTTTCCATCTGCAGGGCAGCCTGGAGCACACTGCACCATGCAGTTCTACAATTAGACACACAGAAGCCTTGCAGAATTGCACTTCTCAGCTGGAGCAGAGAAGCAGAATTAAATTCTCTAGAACACTCAGGACTCCACAAACAAGAAAGGACCCTGCCCCATGCCCTGAAGACCTTAATTGAGGGGAGAAGCCATTCCTTGCCCTTCTCTGCTGTACATATCGCAGAGCGCATTGTTCTGACTGAAAACACACTATTTGCAGAGAATGCTTGATGAGTAGAAGTTGAAAGGAAGAGGAGGTGAAGATAAAAGTTTCTAAGACCAAAAGGAAATTCAGATTATCAGTGAGCTCACTGTTTAATGGAAAAAAGATTCGGAGAAGCAGGAAAGTCCCTGGTGACAGGGGTACAGTCAGGCCACTTAAGATGGCTGTTCTCTTGTTCCCTGAACAGCCTCTGCTTGGCCAGGCCGTGCTCCACTCACACGACTCTCCAATCCTCCTAATCATAGTGCTTGGTCCCTGTAACTGACACGCCCACCTGACATCAATTCCCCCATAAACGTTCCTCCTCCCCGAGGAGCTAGGACTGCTGCCATGTCCTGCCTGTGCACGATGGGGTGTTGCTCCAGCACCCTTTGTGTATGATCTCGTGTCCAGGAAACCACTGGTGTCTCTGTCACTGTCTCTGGACTCATTCTTTACTGTCCTGGACGACCACAGGGCTTGCAGGCCTGCAGGGTGCAGGCCAACAACAGGTGACCTAGAAAGGGTGAGCCAGAAGCACTGGCCAAGGCAGGCTTATCCACTGCAGACTCCCTTCTTCCAAGAAGGAACACAGGGCCTTTCATCCCAATTCTGATTGAGTGTCATATTTGAAGCTTCCTGGAGATCAGGCAGTACCCAGATGATGCAGGGTATTAAGGACGTGGAAAGGACTTTCGCCACTAATCTCGTGGCAGGAGCTGAACAGTGGTCCTGCCTTAAGCGAGATAACACGATCAACATATTTTGGTGTAGGAACGCTGGTAGCAGTATGCATCAGAAGGGAGACAGAGTCCGAGTGGGATGTACCATTAGAAGACAACTGAAATATTCTGCTTTAAAGATTATGAAGGGGATGCTGAGGGGTTTTATGGATGATATAGAGGAGAGGCTCTGGTTTTATCCTGGCAGGTCTGATTGCGGCATTTGCTAGGAGCAAATACTCTTAGGGGCTTCCCAGGTGGTGTTAGCGGTAAAGAATCCTCCTGCCAACAGGAGACGTCAGAGTCATGGTTCAGTCGCTGGCAGGAAGATCCCCTGGAGAAGGGCATGGCAGCCCACTCCAGTATTCTTGCCTGGAGAATCCTATGGACAGAGGAGCCTTGTGGGCTACAGTCCATGGGGTTGCAGAGTCAGACATGACTGAAGTGACTTAGCACACACACACACAATCCTCTTAGGGAGCCTTAGCATGCAGCCTCATTATTACTAGTGCTTGGCCCTCCTGGGGTCTCTGTGCGACTCAGCTTATTCACCAATGTCTCTATCTCTCTAACTGGGACAGGCCACTGTCTTCCAGCTGAGTGTCTTCAAACAACAACATAGAGTGACGCACCCTGAGTCATCTAAGCTAGTCCCAGGTTGGAAAGCTGTCTGGACAACGTATGGGCCTGGTTTGGTGTCTAACATGCTAGCCATGCACAAGGCTTTGGAGATCATTTCAGCTCAATTCCTGTGTTGTAACAGCTGTCTGCTCTGCTAAGGCGCTTCAGTCGTGCCCGACTCTGTGCGACCCCATAGACAGCAGCCCACCAGGCTCCCCCGTTCCTGGGATTCTCCAGGCAAGAACACTGGAGTGGGTTGCCATTTCCTTCTCCAATGCATGAAAGTGAGTAGCAACTGTAAATATGCTATCACATGCATGAAGTGAATCCTGAAATACTGGCACATTTCTCAAACTTCATATAAGATACATTTGAGTCCCTAGTGGTTGTCCGTGACTAAGCATAATTGTGTGTGTGTGTGTGTGTGTGTGTGTGTGTGTGTGTGTGTGAGTCGCTCAGTCCTGTCTGACTCCGCAGAAATCGAGCCCGGGTCTCCTGCATTGAAGGCAAATTCTTTACCAAATGAGCCGCCAGCGTAATTACCCCCATCACAATAAAATTCCAGGGGTGAACGTGTTGATGTTTGTGCTTGCTCCTAGCTGTTGCTCAGTGAGTATTCATTGAACAAATCAAGATGGCCTATAAGCTCTACAGGGACCTGGGTAGCAGCTGCAGGTCTGCGTTTTGTTTACACCCAGGGATCCAGACATAACCGATCTCTGTTGGGTAAAAAATAGAATGCCCTAGTTACGTGGATGGATGGTACTGTTGCCAACTGTTCTGGTTGTTTCAGGTGCTTCTTTCTTCTTCGTGATTCCCTGGAGCCTCGTATCTATCACGGAAGCTCCTGATCTGTGGAACGGTGATCGATCTGGGCTGCTGGCGCTGTGGGGGTCAGAGACCTGCGATCTGGAGAATGTGCGGCTTTGGCCACAGGGAGGCGCTCTGGCTCCGCTGAAACGCCAAGGCTGGCGGGGGGAGGGGCCGAGGCGAGGGCGGGGGGAGGGGCCGAGGCGAGGGCGGGGGGAGGGGCCGAGGCGAGGGCGGGGGCAGGGGCCGAGGCGAGGCCGGGAATGGGGGTGCGGTGGGGAGGAAGGGATCAGAGGGTTGGTCTTCCATCGTTGTTATCAGTAGGGTGCGCGTCATTTGTAGTCTGTGGGGTCGCACAGAGTCGGACATGACTGAAGCGACTTAGCAGCAGCAGCAGCAAAGACATCGAAGTCATTTTCAAACTGAGATCCGTTTGCCTTGTGCTGTTTTCTTGTGGCAACCTGTTTGCTTTAAGCCCAGCCAAGCCCTGTACCCTCGATACAGGCACAAGTGAAGTGAAAGTCGCTCAGTCGTGTCTGGCTGTTTGCGACCCCGTGGACTATACAGTCCATGGAATTCTCCAGGCCAGAATACTGGAGTGGGGAGCCTTTCCCTTCTCCAGGGGATCTTCCCACCCAGGGATTGAACCCAGGTCTCCCGCATTGCAGGCGGATTCTTTATCAGCTGAGCCACAAGGGCAGCCCCTTAACAGGCACAAAAAAATGGCTTATCTCTTGCATGGTCCTCTCACCGCTCTTCCCAGGGTCTGGCTCCTGGCTGGCATCATGGTATCATGCCTTTTAATGATGGGCACCGGTCCAGAACAGGACTATGCCCTTTCGGTTTTCCTCCCTCCACACAGCTGGGCAAAGGAGCTCAGGGAGTGTGTTGTTCAGTTGCTCAGTCATGTGGGACTCTCTGCAACCCCATGGACTGCAGCACGCCAAACTTCCCTGTCCTTCACTATCTCCCAGAGCTTGTTCCAACTCGTGTTCCGAGTCGGTGATGCCATCCTACCATCTCATCCTCTGTTGTCCCCTTCTCCCACCTTCAATCTCTTTCCAACGAGTCGGCTCTTCGCATCAGGTAGCCAAAGTATTGGAGCTTAGACACTGAGAGAAATGGTGTTTTGAATGTTGTCCTGCCTGACTGAGCAGGGAAGAAGGAGATGTCTTGAAGGGGATATAATTTGTCTGAGAGTAGCTCTTGGAAGGGAGCGGGACAGGGAGAGAATCTATATAATGAGGAGAGCAGCTAATAGCAGAAGAGCTCACTGTCAGAGGACTATCCCAGCCCAGTGGATTCAAATCTACCTTCTATCAGAATCTATATAAGGCATGAAAAGGGGAAGGAGAAACATCCCTCCGCACTGGGGAAACTGTCAGCATACTGACGTCACAGACAAAACCACCAACCAAGGCCGAGGAGGCCAGAGCCCACGCCCCCCCCCACCCCACACACCCCCACACCTCCCCCAGAGCATCCACCTTGACCCTGATTCCACCATGGGCTTCAGGCAGCTCTGCTGTGTGGCCCTCTGTCTCCTGGGCATAGGTGAGTCTGGAGTTCACACGGGCTGTCCTCTAACCCCAAACCATTTCCCTGTGGCTGCAGCAACGCCTTCCCCTCTGGCCTTTGTCTGAATTCTGTCCTTTTCTCCCAGCTGTCTCTGCGGACCCTGGGATCACTCAGATACCAAAATACCTAGTCATGGGAATGACGGACAAGAAATCTTTGAAATGTGAACAACATCTGGGACATAATGCTATTTACTGGTATAAACAGAGCGCCCAGAAGCCGCCAGAGCTCATGTTCATCCACAGCTACATGGAACTCAGTGGAAATGAGAGTGTTCCAAGCCGCTTCTGGCCTGAATGCCCAGACAGCTCTCAGTGCCGCCTGGACCTGAGCGCCCCGAAACCACAGGACTCCGCCGTCTATCTCTGCGCCAGCAGTGGAGACACAGCCCTGCAGAGTCGATTCCTTCCTGTGCACAAACCTCCAGGGTCCAGGCAGGAAGCCGTGGGGGCCATCCAGGTCTTGGATTGGCATTTCCCATCAGACCATAGCCCTGCCTGTGGGGTCACGTGGCATGGCAGTGGAGAGTTTCTTCACAGACATCAACAGTGTATGCCGGGCTCGTCCAAGGAGAAAGACTGTGAAAGACTGAGAAAGACTTTCTCGTCCGAGAAAGACTGTGCCAAGCCATTCAAGTTTAAGCAGTTTCTTAATCTGCTTTTTGCCGGGGGCCAGCATGAGGAACTCAGCCCGTGCAAAGGTCATGAGGAAGGAGGCTTGGCATATGCAAAGGCGTGATCAAGCCTCAGGAAACCCCCTGTTCCCGAGCATCTACCCCCAAAACCAGAGTCTTTTATGCTCTCACCTACACCTCTGACTTTACGGGGGCTCTCCCCCATAACCGTTTCTCTCGGAGAAGGAGTAATCGTGCAGCTCCAAGGCAATAAAAATTCCTGGGCGTGACAAGAGTGTTTCAGTTTACGGACTCCTCTGAAGACTATCTAGCCCGCCTGTATAGGTTCGTCCAGCCACATGTGATTGTTTACAGCCTCCCAACCTGAGAGGCACGAGATGTTTTAGACTTACTAAAGACAAATTCTTTTGGGGAGTTAGAAATTATTAGTATAATGGGTTGGTTAGGAATTATATTGGTGAAGGGGTTTTCATTTGTTGTGTCAATAATTGCTGCTAATTCCCTGCTCTGGGTGTGACAAGGGTGTCCAGGTCAAACCTCTCTGCTGACAGACTAGCTTGTGTGACAGGATTATCCATACTCCTGCCACTATGCACATGATTGTTTACTACCTCTCAACCATAAACAGCACAGAAAGTTTTGGAGTATTTTGAGAGTCTTAATTAGCATAGGGCTTTTCTCATTGTTGAGTCAATGATTGCCGCCAGGCCTCCATATCCTTAGGCACCTGGGAATATATTAATCAGTGTATTTGGAATATAGAAAAGGAAATGTAGTAGTTTTTGATGTTAGCAATACTAGATTTTTTGAGTTAATGGATTTTCTCTTTTGTAATAGATCACTGTACTTTGTTATAAATCACTGTGTCCTTGCTATGTAAAAATGTAACTTTATCACTATCTTAAGACTAAATAGATCTTAAGGGGAGCATTGGTGAAAGGATTTTCATTTGTTGGGCAGATGTTTGCTGCTAAATCTCCATATTCCCTGCCCTTATAATGAATATAACTAACATATAGGAGAAATAAGTATTAACCTTTAAGATTAATCATGTTAACCTTGGGTTAAATAAATTCCTTTCTTGATTGTAACTCACTACACCCTCACCCTATAGGAATGTAACTTTATTTGGAGGGTGGTGCCTGGTTTAAGAAAAAACACCCTTGGAAGAAATAAGTTTTTGGTTATCAGAAAGAAAGGATCATAAAATGTCAGCAGGTCTCACTCATGGCCAGAAGATGATGTACCTTTTTTATACATTTATGTGAAGCACCTGATTTTGATAAAGATCAGGACTGCTGACCCCCGCATGACTCTGTATTCATCCCTATGTGTAACAAAAGGTATATAAGCAAACCCCAAAATAAAGAAATTGGATCAGTTTCCGGAAAGACTGATTCCCCCATGTCGCTTCTTTCTTGCTCCCGTTTTTCTGGCTGAATTCCCATCTGGAGCATGGATGCTATTCCACGTAATCCAAGTTATTCAGCCTCTTTTTCTCCACTAATCTTCCTACTACACTATCCGTTTCTAATCTCTCTCTATATCTGTAATTAAATATGTATTTTTCCAAAGACGCCGACTCCGTCGCCCCACCTTCGAATCACCCTGGATCCACCGGGGCTGGACCCCGGCAGCTTTTCGCAATCGCTTTGATCCTCTGGGAACCCTTTCATAAGATCCTTGACCCTCTGGCCACAGCAGTCCTACCCATCCTCCTTCTAAAAGGTGCTTTTTCTCTGACTTCCCCTTCTATCCAAGCTAGATCCTGGATCTCAGCCCAGATCCCAGCTCCAGATATGCTCAAGCCTTCTTCAAAGCACCTTGTTATCTCTCCAGGGTCTCTGTCCATTCCTGCCCTTGAGGACCATGGACCCCCGATCCTGCTGGGATCGCTGTTCTCCAGTTCAGCCTCCTGGCTGCTTGTCCAAGGGCTCAGCCCCTCACTGGCCTCTCTTCCACTCCAGCCTTAACCCTCAGGCTTGATTCCTTTTTTCTTCTTTCTTTTCAGATCTTTACACCCTGCCATATCAGCCACAGAGTCCGATGTCTTTGGGTCACTGCTCACAACAGGCAGTGAGAACAGGCAGCGGCCTCCTGACGTTTCGGAGAGGACTTTGTGTTTGGGGTTGTCTTTGCTGAACCCCGTATCTTCCAGCCTCGGGGTTGCACATACCCACAGCCCAGGGCTGGCAGAGAGCCCTGTGTCCTGGAGGGTGAGCTGTCTGCCATCTACACAAAGGCTCCCTTCTCTTTCCTGCAGAGGGCCCTCCAGGGATGGGGACCCCTGACAGAGCCCCAAACCATAACAGCTCTGGCCAAGTCAGTCTACACGGTGACTCTATTCTATGTCTTTAGAGTTTGGGGATTTTTTTTTTTTAAAGCTGAGTGTGACAATGCCCTGGCAAATAGTTAAAAGATAAGCACATCCCGATCTAGTATTTTAATGCCTTGCTTATTGTGAAATAAGCAAGCCTGCTGTAAAGTGGATGGTTTGGCTTAAAGCTTCACAGGGATCCTCTAAACAAACACCAGCACCCCCGGGATCCTCTAAACAAATCCCAGCACCCCAGGACTCACGCCCTGCATGGGCCCGGAGGATAAGAAGGATGCTGCTGCCCTTTGGGGGGGAGCGGTGCATTGCTGGGAACTCGGCAGGTGCCTGGTTTCTGTGCCTCTCCTTTCCAGGAACCTCTGCAGCCAAGGGGAATCAGAGGAGGACTCCCAAGCAAGAGTTCCAGGGCTGGAGTCCCCACAAAGGACAGCGAGAGACCCAGGCTTTGGGAAGCAGGGTGAGAAATGTGTCCTCTGTCTTCACCTGTTCTCTTACCCTATAATCCAGCTCATCTGTTCTCTGATTTGTCCTGTTCCCACTTAAGGCTAGAACCTGAGCCCTACCCTGATCAAAGTCCCACATCTGCACAGGCCCTTGCTCTCAACTCCTCAGGCAGCCAACGGGCCCCTGCACCCCTCAGTTGAGGGCTAGCATGATGAGCTGGGTGCTTACTTTCTCACCTACTCTCCCTCCCTTGCACTGAAATGTCCTTCTAGGTTTCTGGTCTCAGCTTCTCACTTCATTTCCTCTCCACAGTGACACTTACAGAGATATTCTTTTTGTTTTGTTTCCTTTGGTCTCTTCATTCCCCATGTTTTCATCATTAAGCTCAGAAGTATGACACGCAGAGTCCATGCCCCCAGATTGTGGCTCTGAATTGGCCGTCGGAGAAGGGAGTGGGTCCCTCCCGTCTGTTGGGATCTTCACACCGGGCCTAGGTGTCCTGAAGCCTGTATTCTCCCAGGGTCCCTCTGCAGCTCGGGGGCTGGGAGTCTGCACCCCTCAGGACACACAAGGGCCAGTCCTAAGAGCATCACATGTCCACGGGCACTGAGGCTCCCTCATGTGGGGACACTCCTGAGTCTGTGGGTGCTGCCCAGGACTGTGACATCATCACAGGATCTCCTCCCTGGGGCTGCTAAGGACCAGATGCCTGACTGGGAGAGGCTTCAGCCCTGCCAGACACCCCCATGGACAGCAGGCTCTTCTGCTGGGCGATCCTTTGTCTCCTGGGAGTAAGTGCGTCCTGGAGGTGTGTGGGAAACTCCCATCCCATTCCCTTGACCTAAAGGCAGTTCCACACCTTTGCCTCATGCTCTTTCTGGCCTTTGTGCCTTCCCACAGGACACTTGGTACCTGGTGTCAGCCAGAGCCCTCGCCACTACATCACAGAGATGGGATGGGATGTGACTCTGAGGTGTGACCTCATGCCTGGTCATTTGTACCTCTACTGGTACCGACAGACCCTGGGAAAGGGCATGGAGTTTCTGATGTCCATCTACAACAAAGAGCCTTCAGAAAAGGCACACTTTATGGAGGATTGCTTCTCAGCTGAGATGCCTAATGGAGCGTACCTCATTCTGAAGATGCATCCCGCACAGCTAGGGGACTTGGCCATGTTCCTCTGTGCCAGCAGCTTGCCCACAGCCTTGCAGAGATGCTTCCTTGCCCTTTCACAAACTCCACAGTGTCTCTATGCCTTGCTCAAGGCTGCAGTGCGTGGGGTTGGAGGTCTGGGAGGCTGAAGCTGCTTTCCATTTGCACAGGTCATAATCAGCTTTAATTTGCAGAAGAAGAAATGTTGCACAGGACATCTGGGACTGTGGTATTCAGGAAAGGCTCCCAGGCACCACAGAATATGGCCACGGCCCCCAGCAATGGGACCGACCTGGCTAATGAGTGACCTGGAGAGCCTACAGGGCAACCTCTGTATTCTCTTCCGCTCTCTTTGTGTTATTCCCTATTTTGCAAAACATGCCTTCCTTCTCTCTTTGAGTGGAGACTGGCTTACTGGAGAGGAGAGGGGAGAATTGCAAGGGAATATCCAGGAGCCTCCAACTGGGAACTTTCCAGAAGACAAAGGATCTCAACATGAGAGCTGAGTACTGGTGGGAGAAGGATGTTCTGGGACAGAAGGTATACAAGGCAGAAGTACCGTGGGACCCTGCTGGCCAGCATAGCGAGTTTCCTTGGCCCTGTGTATGTGACCTCATGCTCTTGGGCTTGCAGAGATCCAGTCCAACAAGAATGTCACCACAGGGGACGGACTAGGCAAGAGCAAACATGCACAGCGCATCCTACGCCCAGAGCTGCTTGCTCTGAACCTGATGGGTGAAGACAGGACTGACTTCTCAGAGGCTAAGACCTGAGGGTTCCTGAACAATGGCCTGGAGACATTGAAAGTTTGTGGTTGTGCGCCATGAGCTATGTTGGGATTCATGACCTCCAGAGGAGAGGATTTTGATCCGAGGCCAGAGACGAGCTTGATCACTTGAGGCTTTTGTGTAATAAAGTTTTATTAAAGTATAAAAGGGATAGAGAAAGCTTCTGACATAGACATTAGAAGGAGGCAGGAAGAGTGCCCCCCTTGCTAGTTTTTAGCAAGGAGTTATATATCTGCTAGGGCTTCCCTTGTGGCTCAGCTGGTAATGAATCTGTCTGCAATGCAAGAGACCTGGGTTCGATCCCAAGATTGGAAAGATCGCTAAAGAAGGGAAAGGCTACCCACTCCAGTGTTCTGGCCTGGAGAATTCCATGGACTGTATAGTCCATGGGGTCGCAAAGAGTCGGACACGACTGAAGCAACTCAGCAGCAGCAGCAGGAAGCTTGGTGGCTTGGTGGTAAAGAGTCTGCTGGCAATGCAGGAGCTGCAGGAGACTTGGGTTCAATCCCCGAGTCAGGAAGATCTCCTGGAGAAGGGAACGGCCACCCGCTCAAGAATGCTTGCCTGTAGAATTCCATGGACAGAGGAGCCTGGTGGACAGCAGTCTGTGGAGTTGCAAAGAGCCAGACATGACTGAGCAATGAACACTTTCACTTTTCACTCAATTAAATAGATCTGGCAGACCAGAAGGGGGAGCTCTTGTCTCCTGTGATGGTAGCAGATCCCAACAGAAGGAAGAAAGATTCCTCGTCTTTCCTGTCAAGGACTCAGTCGCTGAAAAACCAGACCTTCCTTTCTAGCTCTCCCACCTTCCTTTTCCTCTCTACAAAAGCATGGTGCAGGAACCTGCACATGACTTACTGTAGCTACAGAAAGCTGTGAGTCAAGTTTACTCAATGTCTTGCTGAGGGATATAGCCAGGGAGACAGCCTCTGAGCGAACTCTGAGAAACTGCTCTGAAAGGTGTGGGGGTGGTGGGGGCTTGGGGGAGGTAACCGTATCTGTGATTTGGGGAAAGGGATTATGTGCAATCATTATGTGCATCTCTTTAGAAGGTTGCTGCTAGTCACAAAGTACGGGAATACACAAGGATCCATGTTCTTAAACTTTTTTTCTGAATATATCTATCTGAAGCCTGTCTGCCAGCTTTCCCAGAGCACAGAGTGCCTCACTTCTGATCTCTTCCTTGAACTCCTTTCAGGGTGTGTTGAAGGTCAGCAGCTGTGGTGGCTAAAAACTTAATCCTTATAGAGGCAGATGGCCAGTGATATTCTTTAGCCAGCCATGCCCATCTTTGCTGGAGAAATTACTGAGCAGTCTATTTATTTCAAGTCAACAGTAGCTACAGTGTAGGGAGCTCTAAATATCTGATAAAGTGTCTATAAGTATCTTTCAGTTCAGTTCAGTCACTCAGTCGTGTCCGACTCTTTGTGACCCCATGAATCACAGCACGCCAGGCCTCCCTGTCCATCACCAACTCCCGGAGTTCACTCAGACTCACGTCCATCGGGTCAGTGATGCCATCCAGCCATCACATCCTCTGTCATCCCCTTCTCCTCCTGCCCCCAATCCCTCCCAGCATCAGAGTCTTTTCCAATGAGTCAACTCTTCGCATAAGTATCTTTAGAAAGAACACTTGTTCAAAAGGATAATACAAAAACATTAATGGTTGTTAACTCTGGGTAGTGGGACACGCTTTTATTACAGGCAGTGAAATGAGTAATATTAAATACTAATTTTATGCATTTTGTCAAATAGATATACTTGAGCAGCATCGCTTCAGTCAAGATACAGATGTGTTATCACCTCTTGTGTGTTTTGTCTCCTTCCAGTTAATACCTCCTTCCCCACTGGTAACTACTGGTCTGATATCCATCACACTTTTTTGTGACTAGCATCATTCATGTAACATAGTTCTTGTGTTATTCATCCTTATTGTTCTATTATTGGTAGTTTATTCTTTTATATGGTGTATATTTGGCTCAGATGGTGAAGCATCTGCCTGCAATGTGGGAGACCCAGGTTTGATCCCAAGGTCAGGAAGATCCTCTGGAGAAGGAAATGGCACCCCACTCCAGTCCTCTTGCCTGGAAAATCCCATGGACGGAGGAGCCTGGTGGGCTCCAGTCCATGGGGTCACAAAGAGTCGGACACGACTGAGCGACTTCACTTTCACCACAATTTCTATGTTCGTTTACATGCTGATGAACACGTATGTTGTTCTAGATTTTGTCTGTTGTGTATAAAGCTGCAATAAGCAGGGTTCCGATTATAATGCTTTTGTGTGGACATACACTTTCATTTTTCCTGGGTAAATACCTAGGAGTGGGCTTGCTGGATTTTATGATAAGTACTTATTTCACTATAAAAGTGAGTACACTATTTTCCCAAGTGGTGATACCATTTAGCTTCTCACCAGGAAGTTGAGTTCTAGTTGCTTCAGTTTGTGCTGGAAAAAAAAAGTAGAATGGTGGGGGAGTGAAGTAAATATGGTGATTTAAAGGAGTTGTGACTAGCACTACAACCAGCTGGGAAATACCACACAGGAAACATGGAGGGCTCCAGAGAAGATGGAGGTTAAAAAAAAAAAAAAAAATCCGGGAAATTACTGGAAAGCTTCCTGCCCCAGATGACAATGTAAACATTTCCAATTCATTAGGAGGAGGTACTGTGGAGGCTCTCCTTGGTCGTTTGACATTGTTGTTGTGTTAAACCCGTGGCTTAAGCCCAGCTGTTTTCACTGATGGCTGTGTGCTTAGCAAGACCTCATGTGGCCCTGTCCTGTCCACTTCACAGCCAACCGATGGTCAGATCCTTGCTCTTTTCAGGTTATGAGGAGGATGAGGTCTTCAGGTTGAACAGGGTGCAAGGGCACTTCAGGTGAATAGACGGACCTGTGGAAGCAAACTTAAAGGCAAGGTTGGTATAGTGGCTATAATTTTGACCTAATTAGCAGTGTGGTGGTGGTTTAGTCGCTAAGTCATGTCTGACTCTTGCGACCCCATGAACTGTAGCCCGCCAGGCTCCTCTGTCCATGGGATTTCTCAGGCAAGAATACTGGAGTGGGTTGCCCTCTCCTTCTCCAGGGTATCTTCCCAACCCAGGGATCGAATCCACGTCTCCTGCATTGCAGGCAGATTCTTTACTTCTGAGTCACCGGTTGATCCTTTAAAGCAGCTGTCCTCAACCTTGCTGGCACCAAGGATCAGTTTCAGGGAAGACAATTTTTCACAGATGGAGGGTGGGGGATGGTTTCAGGATGATTCACGTGCACTACAGTTATCGTGCACTTTATTCTTTTTAACATTACATCAGCTCCACATCAGATCATCAGCTCCACATCAGATCATCAGGCACTAGATCCCAGAGGCGGGGGGCCCCTGCCGTACAGCACCACCCAAATCTCCATTAGAATCTATGAAACTCATTGGGTTTTCATAATTTTCTTGAGGAAGTCAAAGGCAGTCTTAGCTTTTTGGCCAGGTCATGTGACAGGGTTAGAGAAGACCAGGGGAATGCAGATTCCATGGGCATGGTCAGAAACTCCTGGAAGGGCTTTGAGTTTTCATAGTTTTTGGAATTTATAAGTTCTGGGAAATTTCACTTAGTTTTCAAAGGAGAGCTTTACAGTTCTTATCTGGATTATTAGCTGAAATCTTGTTTGGGGGGAAAATAAGGGGAAAAGTTCCTTGATGATAGGAGTCATTATTTCAGGAAAAGATGGATATATACTAGTTTCTACTGGAATAAAAACTTAGTGTTTACATGAAACATTGGCTTCTCTTAGAGAATTTGATAACTTGAGCATCCTTCTCCATAATACAACATTTTGAAATGCTGATATAAAATATGCTAGGTGGGCTGCAGGTTAAGAATTCCTATTAATTGTCCTTACATTTTCTTACATGGTAACATCTTCTATATTCTTATTTATATCACAGATCTTCATGTAGTATATTTGTTATGCTTGTTTTAAATTGTTAATTCATTGAATTCAATAACTCACTTTCTGGGGCTACATATTGTAGTTAGTTTTATTCTTTCTGGTCCTTTAGTGGTATTTCGTACCCAGCTGTTGATTTCTGCAATAAAAATGCAGGTGAGATTGTATCAAAGTAAAGAAAGGGTAAGGCAAGAGCAGAATGAAAATTATTTTCACCAATTGTTTTCTCACTGCTGACCTGGACTCACCCTTCATCTTACTCATATTCCAGCCCCAAAGAGCTTCAGTCTTTCCAGAATATTCTGTTGATTTTTGATGAATCTCTAGTGCTCACATTTACCTCTTGCCTCATCAGGTTCCCCTAATGAAGGAGCCAGGTGATGCAACCTAGGTGATGCTAGGTTGCAATTTTAGAAGGGTCCAGAAGCCAGTGGCTCTACATTTTGTCCATTGTTACAATATCAGTCGGGCTTCTCTTGTCTGAAATATAATGACTGTTTATTATGGGGCCTCAGGCATCTCTTAAACAATCTTCTGAGTTTTTTTTTTTTTTTCCTTCAAATACTTAAGTTCTGACTGGCAATCTTGCAATTTTTTCTAATTGACACCAAAAGATGCCAAGTGTTCCATAAAGTAGAGAAATACACCTTCCTCAGTGTAATTTATAGTGATTGCTCATATTTCTATGATTTTGTGTAGAACCTTCTCCTTATCTACTATCAGAAACTCCATAAGACACATATGATGCTATTGTGAAAGGTTTTAATGAGTTATGTATACACAAAATTGGTAAAAAGTATTCAGTTACAGGACATTTCCATCTGGGCTTGAGTTAATTTGATCTGACTTATATCCATGAAGATTCACTCAGGGTGGAATTTCCCTCCCCTGGGTGGATCTTATAAGAGATCTGGTCACTCTTAGCTTGCTGGCACATCAGCTAGTCATTGATGACATTGACACACTGCCCGACAGTGTCGCATGCAGCCGAATCAGCGATCTCTTCTCAATGGTTTTTGGAGGGCTTGTTGCCTTCAGACTTGGAAAGTCAAGAAATAGATTCTATTAGAATATCTATATTCACTCTATATAATTCACTATGTAAGACCAAGTAACAGGTAATTCAATGTAAACATATAAAGAAACATGGATTGGAAGTAAATTATCTCCAATGGGAGATACTGGCTCTGGAAATAAGTCCTTCTTAGATTCTATTTTCCCAAATCCCTCTATTAATTTTGTTATTCTGCATTAATCCATTAGTATCCTTTCT
Source organism: Ovis aries (assembly GCF_016772045.2). Taxonomy (NCBI): domain Eukaryota; kingdom Metazoa; phylum Chordata; class Mammalia; order Artiodactyla; family Bovidae; genus Ovis; species Ovis aries. The sequence continues at coordinate 106,947,296 of NC_056057.1, forward strand.
GGGCTTCCTGGTGGCTCAGAGGTTAAAGTGTCTGCCTGCAATGTGGGAGACCTGGGTTTGATTCCTGGGTCAGAAAGATCCCCTGGAGAAGGAAATGGCAACCCACTCCAGTACTCTTGCCTGGAGAATCCCATGGACAGAGGAGCCTGGTGGGCTGCAGTCCATGGGGTTGCAAAGAGTCAGACACGACTTCACTTTCACTTTCACTTTATCATTTCTGGCATAATAGTTACAGAAGGTTAGGATATTTTATTTCTTACTTGAGCATCAAAGAAAAGTCTAGAGAAATATGATCATTTATCTATACACATTTACTCATATATGGGCAAACGGGCATTGTATGAATATTATTATCAATGAAAAGAGGCAGAAAGAGGATTTCAGAAAGAGACAAGATAGAAGAGATTTTCCAGAAACAAGGGGCATTATTTTCTTATTCTGGGGTAAGCTGATTAGTGGGAACATTGCAGAAAGGCCTATGTGGTCTGCTTTGAGTAAGTTGTCTGCAGTCATGAGAAGAAAACCAAGTTTAGCGTCTCATCTAACCTAAGCCAGGTTTGTACCATTCGCCTCATCAAAAACTGCTTAAAGTCAAAACAGTTCTTTCAGGGCCACATTTCTTTTTTGCTTAAAATACAAAGTCACAAATCATCTAGGGCTGGCTTGTATATGATCTGTGTGTATGTGTGTGTGTGTGTGTGTGTGTGTGTGTGTGACTTTAGGAGAAACAAAGCAAAAGCCCCCCACCCCAAAACAAAGAACATACTGCAATAGGCAAATATTGAAATAGTTTCTAATTTAAACACATCCCATGATTATCATCTCAGGGCAAAGTCAATGTCTTGGTTATCACCCATAGGTCTCATGGGGGTACTGTGGACTGCCAAACTCCAGAAGTTTCTGGGGCAGAGCAAGCAGATAGAGCTAGTGCCTGGGACCAGGAGGGTTAAGAAGCAGCAATATGTGGTGCTGTTTTCCTCTAGAAGCCTCACTAGCATAGGCACTAATTTGCAGGCTTGCTGTCCCAGCTGGGAGCCATGAACGTCAACTATGCAGAGCTGAGGGAGCCTCTGAGGTTGCAGGAAAAGTGAAGGGCATGGAGCTGGGAGGGGGCAGACACAGGAAGAGAAACACCCGCCTCAAAGGAAAAGCAAAGGAGCCATGGGGAAGGGCGTGCGGCCTAAATCCAGCCTCGCCTTAACTAGCACATTGAGCTCACATGTCATCTAAGAGACTTGGCGGGACAGAGCAGGGTTCCTGGATCAGCTGAGCTGGAAAGGGGGGGCCAGGTTCATGAGAACGTGCAGAGGCAATGACATCAGAGCAGTGACGTCACTGCCTCACCTGCAGTCAGAGGAAGGAGGCCCAGAACCCCAGCTCCCAGAGAGCAGAGCTCTGAGCAGGGAGACGCCTGCCCGCTCTGCCCCTCCTGCCATGGGCTGCGGCCCCGTCTGCTGTGTGGCTCTGTGTCTCCTGGCAGCAGGTGGGGCCTTGGCACAGGGGAAACCCGTGCCTGGCCTGACTCTGCCTGAATCCAAGACAGCATCAGGTTCTCTCCCACGTTCTATCTCAGCCCCAATCTTCTACCCCACAGGCCCTGTGGATTCTGGAGTCACTCAAACCCCGAGATACATGATTAAAGCAAGAGGACAGTGAGTGGCACTGAGATGCTCCCCTGCCTCGGGCCAACCCCCCACCACCCAGAGTATCTTGGTACCAACAGGCCCTGAGTCAGGGCCCTCAGTTCTTTGAGTTTTATGAAATTGCAGAGAACTAAAGGCCACTTCCCAGATCTGCTGCTACTGCTAAGTCACTTCAGTCATGTCTGACTCTGTGCAGCCCCATGGACTGCAGCCCACCAGGCTCCCCCGTCCCTGGGTGACGTATGGGGAAGGTCTAGGGCAGAAACTATGCATGAAGTGGTTGAGAATAGATCTAGAGCTACAAAATGAGTAAAAAAAGAAAAAAAAAACTGTGTTATTCAAAGCAATCTCTTTCCTCCTCCCTCCCACAGTCTTGAATCACCAGTGTTTATAACAACCAGCATCACCTGGGGCTGGTCCAGGTGAGGTCCTCACCATGTAGATGATGTGATGATGGTGTATGAAACCCAGAGTTGACCTTATTCCTTCTAGACCTCTCTCCCTTGCCTGCGTCCTCTGGGCATGGTTCGGTGCCTCCCACACACAGAAGAGGGCGTGGCTCCCCTGGTTATAAACAGGCAGAGGCTCTCCAGATCAATTCTGCTTCCCTGGAATCACTTCACCACCCAGATTCTATTTGCTTCAGATCACTGCTTTGGGGCCATCTCAGGATGCGACACGCTCTGTGACCACACTTTGCTAAATTCCCTGAAACACAGAAGGATCTTAAATCCTCTGCATCCACTCTCTGTCTTCCCACGGCCCCACGGGCCCTCTCTCCTCTCCACACATGACCGGGTACTACTCATTTCTCAGGGCCTGGCTTAGACCTGCCTTCCTCCTTGCTTCTTGTCCTGACTTGCTACGGTGCTATACTGTTGACTAGTTTGCTCATGCTGTGCTGTGCTTAGCTGCTCTGTCGCATCTGACTCTCTGCAATGCCGTGGACTGTAGCCTGGCAGGCTCCTCTGTCCATGGGATTCTCCAGGCAAGGATACTGGAGTGGGTGGCCATGCCCTCCTCCCGGGGACCTTCTCAGGCTGCCGTAATAAACACCAGGCTGTGTGACTTGGACCACACACGCTGATTTTCTCACAGTTCTGGGGCCTGAAAGCCAAGATGCAGGTGCTAGGGTTTGTTTCCGGTGAGAACTCTGCTCCTGGCTGGAAGCCAGCTGCCTCCTCCCCGTGTCCTCATGGGACCTCTCCTCTGGGTTTTCACAGAGAAAGGGCTCTCTGGCATCTCCTCCTCTCACATGAGGATGCTAGTTACGCTGTGTTAGAGTCCCCTCGCATAATGCTATTCATCTGTAACCACCTCCCTCAAGGTCCTAAGTTCAATACAGTCTCACGGGGTTTAGGACTTCAACAGTTGAATTTAGGGGAGACATAAGTCCTTCTATGAAAACTGTCTGACAACCTTTGCTTTCATAGAAAAAGCCAAGTATGTAAACATATAACTTGTGATAATTAATGCCCATTTGCATAGAGTGGCTCAGTGGTAAAAGATCTGTTTTCAATGGAGGAGATGCAGGAGATGTGTGGAAGACGTGGGTTCCATCCCTGGGTGGGGAAGATCCCCAGGAGTAGAGAATGGCAGCCCAGCCCAATATTCTTACCTGGAAAATTCCATGGAGAGAGGGGCCTGGTGGGCTACAGTCCATGGGGTCACAAAAAGTTGGACATGACTGAGCACGCACAGATATGCTGTGAACAGAGCTGCATGGAGTTTTTTTCCCCAGCAAAATTCAGACATTTATCCTCGTGTATGAACAACTGGATTCAAGCCCAGACTTCCAGTTTGTGTGAATGTTTCAACATTTTCTTTTCTGGCTATGTCTTAAGTCTTGTCAGAATATGCCATACTGAGCACTCTTCTAATCAAAGTATTCTCGTTAGTACAGCTCCCGGGGAGTATACTTTAAAGTGATTATAGTAACATAGTATGGTTTCTTTAAAAAGCTATGGCTTATAATTAAATGTGGGTGTGAATCCAAGTTGCCACTCCTTTTCAGTTTCTCTAAGTCTCCTAAGTCTGACAATCTCAGAAGCTGGAGTTGGGATTTTTTCTATTTCTCCTTTGTATCACCTGTATAGTTGATTTATACTGTTGTCTTAGTTCCAGGTGTACAGCTCAGTGATTTGGTGATGCATATATACACATACACATATAGAAGCGGAAAACGTAGAAGCAGTAACAGATTTCATTTACCTGAGCTCCAAAATCACTGCAGATGGGGACTGCAGTCACAAAATTAAAAGACACTTGCTCCTTGGAATAAAAGCAATGACAAACCTAGACAGCATATTAAAAAGCAGAAACATCACTTTGCCAATAAAGGTCTGTCTAGTCAAAGCTATGGATTCTTCAGTAGTCATGCATGGATGTGAGAGTTGGAACATAAAGAAGGCTGAGCACTGAAGAATTGATGCTTTCAAACTGTGGTGTTGGAGAAGACTTTTGAGAGTTCCTTGGACTGCAAGGAGATCAAACCAGTCAATCCTAAAGGAAATCACCCTGAACATTCATTGGAAGGACTGATGCTGCAGCTAAAGCTCCAATACTTTGGCTATCTGATGTGAAGAGCTGACTCATTGGAAAAATCCCTGATGCTGGGAAAGATTGAAGGCAGGAGGAGAAGGGGATGACAGAGGATGAGATGGTTGGATGGCATCACTGATTAAATGGATGAGTCTGAGCTAACTCTGGGAGATAGTGGAAGACAGAGGAACCTGGGATGCTACAGTCCATGGGGTCGCAAAGAGTAAGACACAATTTAGTGACTGAAAAGCAGCAACGAAAATACATATGTGTGTATGTATATGTTTTCAGAATCTTCTTCCTTGTAAGCTGTTAGAAAATACCAAGTACAATTCCCTGTGCTATGTAGTAGGTCCCTGTTGATTATCTATTATTTATTTTATATATTGTAATGCTTATATGTTCATCTCAAACTCCTAATTGATCCCTCCCCGCTAAGAGTCAGACACGATTGAGAGACTTCACTTTCACTTTTCACTTTCATGCACTGGAGAAGGAAATGGCAACCCACTCCAGTGTTCTTGCCTGGAGAATCCCAGGGAGGGGGAAGCCTGGTGGGCTGCCGTCTATGGGGTCACACAGAGTCGGACACGATTGACGTGACTTAGCAGCAGCAGCACCACCTTTCTCCTGCTGGCTCAGGCGGTAAAGAATCTGCTGCAATGCAGGAGACCCGGGTTCCCTCCCTGGGTTGGGAAGATACCCTGAAGAAGGAAATGGTGACAGACTCCAGTGTTCTTGCCTGGGAAATTGCACGGACAGGGAAGCCTGGTAGGCTACAGTCTACGAGTCAGACACGACTAAGCGACTAGCAATTTCCACTTTCACTTTTCCTCATTGTAACCATGAGTTTCTTTTCTATGTCTGTGGGTCTATTTCTGTTTTGTAAATAAGTTCATTTTTACCTAATTTTTTTAGATTCCACTTGTAAGCTGTATCATATAATATTTGTCTTTCTCTGCCTTACTCCATTAGTATGTTAATCTCTAGGTCCAAACATTTTATTGAAAATAACATTATTTCATTCTTTTTGTGGCTGAGTAATACTCCACTGTGTATATATATATATATATAATATGTATATATATACATACTATATATCTATTCATTTGTTGATGAATATTTAGGATGCTTCTATATCTTGAGTATTGTAAATAGTGCCACGAAGAACATGAGGTCCATGTATTTTTTAGAATTATAGTTTTGTCTAATTTTATGTCTACAGATGGGATTGCAAGATCATACAGTAACTCTATTTTTAGTTTCTTAAACAGCCTCCATACTCTTCTAAGACTCATTTGAAAAGACCCTGATGCTGGGAAAGATTGAGGGCAGGAGGAGAGGGGGGTGACAGAGGATGAGATGGTTGGATGGCATCACTGACTCAGTGGACATGGGTTTGGGTGGACTCTTCAACCCCTCCCAGGCAGCCTGCTTACCATGGGCCCACAGTAGCTCTGGGAGTTGGTCCTAGACAGGGAGGCCTGGCATGCTGCAGTTCATGGGGTCTCGAGAAGTCGGACACAACTGAGCAACTGAACTGAACTGAACTCTTCTAATAGCTATGCCAGTTTTCATTCCCACCAACAGTGTAGGAGGGTTTCTTTTTCTCCACACTGTCTCCAGCATTTATTACTTGCAGACTTTTTAATGATGCTTATTCTGACCAGTGTGAGGTGATACCTCACTATAGTTTTGACTTGCATTCCTTTAACAATTATTGTTGTTGCCAAACTTTTCTTGTGCTTGTTGACCATCTGCATGTCTTCTTTGGAGAGAAGTCCCCCTACGTCTTCTACTGACTGGATAGTTATTTCAAGATTTTATAAGATTAGAAATAAATAGGTTCATATGTATAAAACCTCTTTATAAAGTACACTACTTAGAATTTGGCAATACTTAATTTAAACATAAAATCTGGAAATATATGGTTCTGATTAATCAGAAGGAGCTATGGAATACATGTTTCCAGGATGGCTTCACTTGAGACCATCAGAGTGTTTATTTTATGGCCTGTACTATTTCCTCTTAGCAGACTACCGTGATAGTGATGGTGGAGCAATTTTTTTTTCTTAGTTGAAGTGTCTCTTCATACAATCTTCTACCTCCAGAGGCTGAGTGGATTTCAAGATCAACCCTAATTCAGCCAGGTTGGGGAGGCATAAGAACAGGAGTGTGAGGGTGTGTGTGTGTGTGTGCGCGCGTGCATGCGTGTGTGTGTATGTGTGTGTGTGTGTGTGTGTGGAGGGGTTGTCCTGAGGGCTGTTGGGAATTTCCATTCCTGCTTTAGACCTAAAGTACAAATCCATGAGACTGTGGACCATTGGCCACTAGGAGCCACTGTGGGCCCATGGTAAGCAGGCTGCCTGGGAGGGGTTGAAGAGGCACCCAAGAGAGCGGAGCTTAAGGGAACCTTGACTACATGCCTGCATCAGGGAGCAGGTGTGAGTTCCCCTAGTGCTTCCAGGACACAAGGAACTAGGGCTGACTCCTCACTGCCCAGGGGAGTGGGGACATCCCTGGAGCTTCAGGATGTACTCAGGGGGACCCTGCATGGGAAGTGGAGGGTGAGGGGTTCAGGTGGCTGGTGAGGGCTCGGTGATGAGTGTCAGGAAGGAGCAGAGAGAGGAGAAGTCATATTGTGGACATATGGAGACATGGGGAGAATGCACACTTCACACCCACCCTTTGCTGAGCTGCTGTGCAGGACAGGGAAGGGCATAGAAGAGCCAGCCCTGGGTCCTCCCAAGGGGTCCAGGGGACAAGGGCAGCCTGCAGAGACAGAGAGCAGTGATGTCATAGGCAAATGCTCCAATCAGGGAACAGGAGGGTCAGCACTCTACACCACTCACCCCAGGAGCCTCTCCCCCAGCCAGCAGCAGTCTTGGGTTCCTGATGCTGCCATGGGCTCCAGACTCCTCTGCTGTGTGACTCTCTATCTCCTGGGAGCAGGTGAGTCCTGGACACAGTGTGGGAGCTTCTGAGATGTCTTTGCCTCTCTGGGATAGAAGCCTGGTGATGAGGGCTGCAGCAGGAGGCTTCCCCTGTGCTCTGCCCTTAGCTTCCTTGTCTCCTTCCCAACAGGCCTGGTGGATTCTGAAGTCACCCAGACCCCCAAATACCTGATCAAATCAAGAAAGGAGCAAGCGACTCTGAGATGTTCCCCTGAATCTGGACACCGCTCTGTGAACTGGTACCAACAAGCCCTGGGCCAGGGCCCCCGGTTCCTCGTTCAATATTACCGCGGACAACCTAGTGGAGAAGAAAACATGCCAGATCGATTCTCAGCAAAACAATTTAGTGACTTTCGCTCTGAGCTGAATTTGAGCTCCTTGGAGCTGACAGACTCAGCCGTGTATCTCTGTGCCAGCAGCCAAGACACAGCCTCGCATGATCAGTTGCCTCTGGGACAAAAACACTCCTGCCCCAGCTCAGGAAGTGGCCTTGAGGGTGTTGGCTGCCAGCCAGCCAGGCCCAGGCTCTGGTAGAGTGGACAGATTTTCCCAGACATTCTTTCCTTGCCGTGTTTTAATGCTCACAAAGATCATGCAAGATAAGTATTATTGTAATTGTTTATACACCCGAGGGTAACTGACTTGCCCAGGTCTCATACTTCATTACTGTCAGACAAGGAATCAGACTCAAGTCTCCTCAACACCTGTGGTCCTTGCCCCCCTTAGAACTGTCCCGCCATAGAACAAACATTTGTATACATGTTTTAAAAGAGTAGGTTCACATGGTTGTTAAGGCTGGTAAGTCCCAAAACTGGATACTGGCTGGTGGTACTGGAGACCCAGGGAGAGCTGAGTTTTAGTTCAAAAGCTGAAGAACTAATGGTCCAGTTTGAAGGCCGCCACCTGGACAATTGCCTCTTACTTGGGGAGGATCAGTCTCTCTGTTCTATTCATGTCTTCACTGGTTGGATGATGCTCACCAACACTATGAAAGGTCATCTGTTTACAATGCTACAATGTTAATCTAACCTCATATTAAAATCTACCTGTTTACATGTTAACCTCTTCTAACAGCATCCTCATATAACACCCAGAATAATGTTTAATTAAATATCTGTGGCATAGTCAAGGTGATACATTATAATAGCGTTACACCATGTTCCACTGCTCTATAACTACTTAATAAGCAGGAAGTCCCTGGCGCATAACAGCACTCTGGACTTCTTGATTCCCTTTGCTAAACTCTGACAGCCTCTTCTACCATTTCCTAGGTGCAAAGGTAGAAATGGACATATGTTACCTTGAAATCCTACAGTTGAGGATATCAGAAGTCACAGGAAAAATTCATTCATGCCTGATGAGTCATCACATGAAATTAACAAGAGTGTGTAATATATATGCCTCCTAGATATTTTAAAATGTGAATTATATGTGTGTGCTCAGTTGTGTCTGACTCTTTGCGACCCTATGCACTGTAGCCTGCCAGGCTCCTCTGTCTATGGGATTCCCCAGGCAAAATCCTGCAGTGGGTTTCCATTTCCCTCTCCAGGAGATCTTCCTGACCCAGGGGTCAAATCCACGTCTCCTCAATGGCAGGGGGATTCTTTACCACTGTGCCACCTGGGAAGCCCTATGCAGGCTTTTGGATCCCTGAGGCATCCACAACGCCGTAATCAAAACTTTGTGTATAACTTCACATTCATCCATCTGTATGCGGGATTCCAGGTCTACAGATTCAGCCAGTCAAATTGGGCAGTACCTTTAGTTCAGTACAGTCACTCAGTCGTGTCTGACTTCTGAGACCCCATGGACTGCAGCATGCCAGGCTTCCTTGTCCACCACCAATTCCCAGAGCTTGCTCAAACTCAAGTCCATGGAGTCAGTGATGCCATCCAACCATCTCATCCTCTGTCGTCCCCTTCTCCTCCCACCTTCAATCTCTCCCAGCATCAGGGTCTTTTCCAATGAGTCAGCTCTTCACATCTGGTGGCCAAAGTATTGGCGTTTCAGCTTCAGTCCTTCCAATGAATATTTAGGATTGATTTCCTTTAGGATTGACTGGTTTTATCTCCTTGCTGTCCAAGGGACTCTCAAGAGTCGTCTCCAACACCACAGCTCAAAAGCATCAATTCTTCGGCACTCAGCTTTCTTTATGGTCCAGCTCTCACATCCATACATGAGTAATGGAAAAACCATAGCTTTGACTAGACGGACCTTGGTTGGCAAAGTGATGGCTCTGCTTTTTAATATCCTGTCTAGGTTTGTCACTGCTTTTCTTCCAAGGAGCAAGAGTCTTCCAATTTCCCTTGGTAAGTATTTATTAAAACATCCACACATAAATGGACCCACTCAGTTCAAACCTGTGTTGTTCAAAGTTCATCTGTAAATACCATAAACATTACGCACTGTATAATGGACAGATCTGTGGTTTCAATCAACATATATAAATGTGCCATGCAAAATCCACCCTATTACAATAAAGAATATTTCCATTGCCAGAAAGTTTCTTCAGGCCCTTTCCCATGCCTCTCTCCTCCCCTGACTACCAACAATTTGATATCTGTTGCTAGAGATTTGTTTTACTCAGGCATCTTTTTACTGAAAATATAAGTTCTATACCCATTAAAGCAATTCCGTTTTAGGCAAGTGCAAAATATTGAAGAAAGTTAGGTGCTTCCGGAAAGTCTTATGGTTAAAGAAGTGCTTGAAACCATGTGAGTACCACATCCATGTCAGGGACTGTCCTATCTGGAGATGGATGGCTTGATGACACGACCATTAAAAGGTCATGCCAGCTGCTGCAAGCTACTTTGTGTAAAATTTATTTACTCACCTTCATAAATTTGTTCTCATGAACCCATTCCCTGAAATCATTTGATAATGATACTTTGACAAGAAGTCATCACTTCCCAGGAAATGATGTTGAGATTCCACGAGACACACACATAGCTAGGTTTCATCCTCACTCCGTGCCTTCTCCCCTGGCAAGACCGTGGGCACTAGGAATTTTGGTGAGAGACCATTCCATGTTGAGACACGGGTCCCCTTTGCTTCGACCATAAGTATCCAAGACACAGGCCTTGAGCTGGAAAGCCGCTCTTTCTCTTCTGGCATGGCCTGGGCATGAGTCTCCTGTGCTGGGTGCCCTGCTGTCTTCTGGAAGAAAGAAGTTCTGAGCTAGAGGTGGAACCACTCGTGGGCTTGCCAGACCCCAGGTCAAGTCTTGCTGCTGTGGTCATGAATTCAGACTCCTTTGCTGCTTCTGACTTTCGTTTCTATGCCTCTCTCTCCCAGGTGCCAGGAATGCAGCATTACCCAGACCCCAGACATGTGCTTGGGATCAAGGAAACCCAGAACATCAGGAGGTCATCACAGGTCCAAAACCATGTAACCAGGACCAGCTGCATAATTTGCAGGGCCCCTGTTTCAACTGTTGTTGAGTGTTTGAAGATCACAACAGCAGAGCATTGCATCAAGTAGGGGTCCTTCAAAGTCGGGGGTTATGTGTAACAGGGTAGTTTGGGGCTCTGTGATATCTGTTCATTAAGATCAGGCATGCTACATAAAGGCTTCCCTGGTGGCTCAGATGGTAAAGAGTCTGCAATGCAGGAGACCTGGTTTTGATCACTGGGTCAGGAAGATCCCTTGGAGAAGAAAACGGCAATCCACTCCAGTATTCTTGCCTGGAAAATCCCATGGACAGAGGAGCCTGGTGGGCTAGATCTAGTCCATGGGGTTGCAGAGTCGGACACGACTGAGCAACTAACACTTTCACTTTCGTCTATGCTACTTAGGGAGGAGGAGTTACTTTCATGGAATGTCTGTCTCAGATAAATAGGGAGCAGTTTCCGTTCGCCCCGAGTCTGCCACCTCCCCCAGTCCCTTCCGCATCTGTCTTCCTTTGTGCTCCCACGTCACCCACGGTGCAGAGCAACCATCTACTCTCCTAGAAGAAAGGTGGGTTACAGCCGTGCTGCTTCCCCCATTCAGACACGGGAAGCACGTGCTCTGCTGAACATGAAGGAGCTGTAGCCGCATTCAGCAGGTGCCCAGTCTATCCGCGAATTGGTAAGAAATAGACTCAAAGGATTCTTCAAATGTTGATGAGCCTGCCCCAAGGTTGGGGAACCAGATACCAGAAGAATCAGGTGGAAGAAACAAAAATAAATACAATTGCAGTCAGCTAAACAAAGTAGAAACGGACACTTGAAGGCATAAGTGGGACGCAAGAGTCATAAAGGGCAGCAGAAGGCTATAAGGACTTTTCCCCAAGAATCAAAACTAAGAGATCACATTACATATGCAAAGTAGAGAGCTAGTGGGAAGCTGCTGTACTGCACAGGGAGCTCAGCTCTTTGCTCTCTGAGGACCTAGAGGGGTCAAGTGCGGGGCTCAGAGGGAGGGAAGTTCAAGAGGGAGGGATATACGCATACTAACGGCTGAGTCACGTGGTGTACAGGAGAAACCAACACACTTTGCAAAGCAATTATACTCCAGTTAAATATGACTTTAAAAAGGCTACATAAATATGTGGATAAATAAGATGAATATAAGTTTAATGAAGAATTATCTCTGGAACAAAGTATACATAAAGTTGCAAACAGTTTACAGGTTACAACAACTTGTAAGGCTTATGCCTATTGAGCTGGATGGGTCTTCCTGTTGTGAACTGTTCACTTAGGTTCATTTCTGATTTGAGCCTCTGGGGAATGGGCGTGGCCCCCTGAGTGACAGGTTGGCTCTTGGGACCTGGCAGGGACAGTGACATCTCAGAAGGACTCCCTGAAGAGCCCCTCTCCCTCTCATCCACACTCAGCCCAGAGGGCCCTCTGCCCGCCCCGCCCCCGCCATGAGCCCCTGCCTCCTGGGCTGTGTGGTCTTCTGTCTCCTGCAGGCAGGTGAGTCCTGGGGGCGGGGGTACCCTTGGGGGTCCCAGCACTAAGCCTGTCCACTGTGACCGCAGCATCGGTCCTCCTTCTCCACAGGGGCAGTCCATGCTGGTGTCACTCAGGACCCCAGATTCCAGGTGGTGAGGAGAGGACAGAGGGTGACACTGAGATGCACTCAGGATCTGAAATATGATTATATGTACTGGTACCGACAAGACCCAGGACACGGGCTGAGGCTGATCCATTACTCAGATGGCCCTTCCACCACGGAAAAGGGAGACGTGCCCGACGGGTACAATGTCTCCAGACCAAGCACAGAGAACTTCCCTCTCACGCTGGAGTCTGCCAGCCGCTCCCAGACATCTGTGTACTTCTGCGCCAGCAGTTACTCCACAGCGCTGCAGGGTCACCTCCTCTCTGTGCAAAAAGGCAAGGCAGCCCCCTCGCTTGTGGGCTCCCAGCACCAGGAGCCTCAGGGCTCTGCTGCCACGTGCCTGCAGTGTGACCCTGAGTGTGTGGTCTGTGCGGGCCCGGACCTCACTCCAGGCCTTGCGGACATGTGTCCACCATCCATTGCTGTCTTTTCTCTGTATCGTCCCTATGAACCAGGATTTTCCCCAGCTCTGACTCCTAGTCATCACCTGAGCCTGAGACCTCCAGGAGAGAAGATTGTTGGTAAATTAGATAAAAATAGGCCCTCCTGTCTCACCTCAGGCAGCTCACTGCTGTCTCTCAGGAAGGTTCTCCCCCAGCCTGGCTCTCACACGCTCTCTTCTCTTGCCCACCTTTCCTGGGTGGGTAAATCATCCCTCTCCCCACCTCCCTGGCATCAGCTTCCTGGCCCTTTCTACTCCAGCCACACTGTTCTTCCTTCATCTGGGTCATGAAAGTGAATGTGAAATTCACTGAGTCATGTCTGACTCTTTACGACTCCATGGACTGTATAGTTCCTGGAATTCTCCAGGCCAGAACACTGGAGTGGGTAACCTTTCCCTTCTCCAGGGGATCTTCCCGACCCAAGAATCGAACCAGGGTCTCCCACATTGCAGGTGGATTCTTTACCAGCTGAGCCACAAGGGAAGCCCAAGAATACTGGAGTGGGTAGCCTATCCCTTCTCCAGGGGATCTTCCCAACCCAGGAATCGAACCAGGGTCTCCTGCATTGCACGCGGATTCTTTACCAACTAAGCTATGGTCACGTCCCTTCCCAAATCACAAGGTAGTTTTTAAAGTGGCCTGTCCATGTGGTCTGCTTTGAGCAAGCTGTCTGGAGTCATCAAAGAGAAACCAACTTCAATTAATTATCAATCATCCAAAACTCCGTGTGAGTCCATTGAAGGAAGACAGACTGGCTTTGTGTGTTCTTCCCCCACCCCCAACTTCCTTAGCATCTCACCTAACCTAGGCCAGGTTGGCCCACCTCCCTTATCAAAAATCTTTCAAAGTCAAAATATATCCTCCATTGCCTCATTATATCAAAATTTTACAAGTGCAGAAATAAATGAGTCCACATATACAAAACCTCTTTATAAAATGCCTTACCTAGAATTTGGTAATAAGCTTAATTTCAATAGGAAATCTGGAAATATATGCATCAGATTAATCAGAAGTAGTTATGGAATACATGTTTCCTGGCGGATTCACTTGAGATCTTCAGAGCATTTATTTTGTGGTCATGTATTTTCATCTTAGCTAACTACTGGCATTGTAGTGGTGCAAAATTACTTCCTTCTTAGTAAAAATGTCAGATCATCCAGTCCTTTACCTCCAGAGGATAAGAGTGGATTTGAGGATCAACCCTAATTCTGTCAGGCTGGGAAGACAGTAGATCAGGCGTGTGTATTTGTGTGTCTGTGTGCGTATCTGTGTGTAGAGGGGTTGCAGGTGGGGTTGTGGGGAATATCTATTCTTTTTTGTTTTAATTGTGTCTTTTAACGAAAGCTCCAACTCATATGTGAACACAGCTAGTTAAAGCACAGAACAGCAGGCTTGTAAGTTTAAATTCCTGCAGACTTTATAATCACAAGGAGCGCTGCTACTTAAGAGGTTTTTTCCTTTAAGACCACCTTTGATCTTTAGAGTATACTTTGGCCAGGCAGGGGAGGTGAAATGTCTAGAGCCCAACAAATTTCTCATTAGGCCAACTTTCTTACCAGCATATTTCCATTTTACAGCCATAGAAAGCTTAAAGGTGTTCCACGACACATTCATCATCTCTTGAGGCCCAAGGCCCAGAGCACTCTATAGCAGTTATCACAAAAGGAGCGCTTAAGGAAGGTACTTATCAGATTAGGAATAAGAGTTAGTCCAGTAGTTTCTCTGCCATGCCTCTCTCAACATGCACTTCTGAGTAGCATTCTTCCATGCACAGCAGAAGCAGGATGGGCAGGAATGAAATGCAGGAGGGCTGAATAGGCTAGTCTGTTACATCCCGCAGAAACTTCAAGGAATCACCCCACCAGCCCATCCAAGATAACTAACGAGGCCATCTTCAACTCTAGATTATTTGAACAAATGGTAATTAACACACCCTTCTCCGAAAGACTTCTTTCTTTAAAGGAATGGATTTTTAAAAGAAAAAAAAGAAAACATGTGGTAGAGAGGTATGGAATAGAAAAATGTAAGCCATTTTGCAGTACAGAGAATGCCCTGTACAAAACCCAATAAAGGAACAGAGACGGAGGTGTTCCCTTAGGCAGGGCTGAAGACTGCAGTCTCTGGTATTTGGACTTCAGGCTGCAGCCCTGGTTTTTGGATGGATCACCGGGTGTGTGGCACAGTCCATGCTTTTAACTGGATTTGAGCAGGAGATTGGCCACTTGGCCCAGGGAGAAGCAGATGAAGTCCTTGGTTTCACATGTCACATAACTACAGAAGTTCTTCCCTCGATGCAGTGCCAGATGGGGTGGTACTTCTTGTTAGACTCCTTGACGTGGGCCACGGTGGCCTTCTCTGTATTATACTTCTCCAGGGCCTGAGCAGCACACTCCAACGTGTCCCGTTGCATCTGCTCTGACATATCGGCATTCTTGATCACGGCCCTTCAGTCACACATGGCCACCAAGGAGCAGGGTCTGGCCTTGGTCTCCTGGGAAAGGTGCCGGCCAGGCTCACACCTGAAAGGAGAGGCCGTCACTACCTAAGCCATGGAGCATCTAAATTTCTGTTCTTGATTTAGACAGAAGGTGCAGATCCGGGAGACTGTGGACCGTTGGCCACTAGGAGGCACTGTGGGTCCATGGTAAGCAGGGTGTGCTGGGAGGGGTGAGAGTCACCCTGGAGAGGGCAGCTTAGGGGAACCTTGGCTACATGCCTGCATCAGGGAACAGGTTTGAGTTCCTGAGTGGTCCAGGGACACATGGAGTCAGCACAGACTCCTCACTGCCCAGGGGAGTGGGGACATGCCTGGAGCCTCAGGATGTGCCCAGGGATTCTCTCCTGGAGCACCATGGAGAGTGGAGGTGAGGGGATTAGTGTGGCTGGTGAGGGCAGGGTGATGAGTGTCTGGCAGGGACAGGAAGAGAAGAAAAAGCCATGTGATGGGCATATGGGGACCTGGGGACAGTGCTCACCTCACACCCACCCTTTGCTGAGGGGCTGTGCAAGACAGGGAAGGGCATAGAGGAGCCAGCCCTGGGTCCTGGCAAGGGGTCCAGTGGATCAGGAAATGGCCTGCAGAGACACAGAGCAGTGACGTCATAGGCAAACGCTCCAATCGGGGGAAACAGGAGGGTCAGCACTTTACACCACTCACCCCAGGAGCCCCGCCCCCAGCCAGCAGTGGTCTTGGGTTCCTGATGCTGCCATGGGCTCCAGGCTCCTCTGCTGTGTGACTGTCTGCCTCCTGGGAGCAGATGAGTCCTGGACACAGTGTGGGACTTTCTGAGATGTCTTTACCTCCCTGAGATAGAAGCCTGGCGATGAGGGCTGCAGCAGGAGGCTTCCCCTGTGCTCTGCCCTTACCTTCCTTGTCTCCTTCCCAACAGGCCTGGTGGATTCTGAAGTCACCCAGACCCCCAAATACCTGATCAAGTCAAGAAAGCAGCAAGCGACTCTGAGATGTTCCCCTGACTCTGGACACTTCTCCGTGTACTGGTACCAACAGGCCCTGGGCCAGGGCCCCCAGTTCCTCGTTCAGTATTACAACCAGAAAGTGAGCGGAGAAGCTCACCTCCCGGATCGATTCTCAGGAAAACAGTTCAGTGACTCTCGCTCTGAGCTGAACTTGACTTCCTTGGAGCTGATGGACTCCGCCGTGTATCTCTGTGCCAGCAGCCAAGACACAGCCCTGCATGATCAGGTGCCTCTGGTACAAAAACACTCCTGCCCCAGCTCAGGAAGTGGTCGCCAGGGTGTCAGTTGCCAGCCAGTGAGACCCAGACCCAGGTAGAACTGATAGACTTTCCCAGACATTCTTTCCTGGGTATGTTTTAATGCTCACAAAGATCATGCAAGATAAAGATTAGTTTAAGTGTGTATGCATCTGATGGGAAGTGACTTGCCCAGGTCTCATATTTCCTAACTGTCAGACAAGGAATCAGAATCTAGGCTGTCCTCAACACCTGTGTTCCCTGCTCCCCATCTTTTAAAGGAGTTTGCTCCACGTAGCTGTTACAGCTGACAAGTCCAAATCTGCAGGTTGGACTGGTGATACTAGAGGCTCAGGGAGAGCTGATGTTTAAATTCGAAGGCCCAAGAACTGACGGTCCAGTTTGAAGGCCATTAGCTGAACAGTTCTCTCTTACCTGGGGGAAGATCAGACTTTTCCTTCTATTCTTATCTTCACTGGTTGGATGAGGCCCACTAAGACTGCGGAATGGAAGATCATCTGTTTAAAATGTTAATCTAATCTAATGTTAAAATCTACCTATTTATATGTTAACCTCTTCCAAAAACACCCTCACTTAACATCCAGAATAAAATTTAATTAAATGTCTCTGCCACAGTCAAGGTGACACGTTCAAGTAGCCATCACACCGTGTTCCTGGGTTTCATAAGTATTTAATAAGCATGAAGTCCCTGGCACATAACAGGACTCTGGATTTCTTGATTCCCTTTGCTAACCTCTGACAGCCTCTTCTACCATTTCCTAGGTGCAAAGGTAGAGATGGACATGTTTTGCCTTGAAACCCTTTAATTGAGGACATCAGAAGTCCCAGTGAAAGGAAAATTATGCCTAATGATTCATTACATGAATTAAAAAGAGCTTGTAACATCTCACCTCAGATATTTTAAAATCACTTTTATTGATATTTGAACTGTAGTTTACAAGTAAACAATGTAGATTTTAGGGTCCCTGAGCCTCTTACAACCTTATAGTCTGGGGGCTTCCCTGACAGCTCAGTTGGTAAAGAATCCACCTGCAATGCAGAAGACCCCAGTTCGATTCCTGGGTCAGGAAGATCCACTGCAGAAGGAATAGGCTACCCACTTCAGTGTTCTTGGGCTTCCCTTGTGGCTCAGCTGGTAAAGAATCCACCTGCAATACAGGGGACCTGGGTTGGGAAGATCCCCTGGAGAAGGGAAAGGCTACCCTACCCACTCCAGTATTCTGGCCTGGAGAATTCAATAGACTGTATAGTCCATGGGATTGCAAAGAGTCGGACACAACTGAGTGACTTTCATTTGGACATTCAACAGTGTATCTGAGATTCCACATCCATGGATTCAACCAATCACAGCTGTTCAGTACCTTAGTACATATTTATTAAAATATCCACCCACAAGTGGACCCACTCAGTTCAAACTTGTGTTGTTCAAGGGTCAGGTGTATATTCACACTGTATAATGAAGAGATCTACAGTTTGATCAATATATATGTATATGCTGATGAAACATCTGTCCCTTTAAGACAGAGAACATTTTATCACCAGAAATTCCCTCAGGCCCCGTTCCCAGGACTCTCTCCTTCCCTGACAACCAAGAGTATGATTTCTGTTGCTGTAGATTTGTTTTGCTCATGTATCTTTTTAGTGAAAACATAATGTCTATACCCATCAGAACAATTCCTTTTTAGCCTGAAGCTAACTATGTAAGACAGTTAAGTGTTCCTGGAAAGTGTTATAATTAACAAAGTGCTTGAAACCATATAAGATACCATTTCCGTGTGATAGACAATCCTAACTGGGAATTAATGGTTTGATAAAATGACTATCAAAGGTCTTACCAGCTGGTACAGCTGTAAGATTTATTTACTCAATTTCATAGATTTTTTTTCTCATGAACCCTTTTTCTGAAATCATTTTATAATGATTTTTTGTTAATATTGTATGAGAAACAACATAGCAAGGCTTCAGATTCACGCATTGGGTCCTGGGCTGGCCAGACCACCAGCAGTAGTTGTATCAGTGAATGATTATTCCATGTCAGAGAAGGGTTCCTATGACTTGATCCCAAGGATTCAGGCCATAGGCCGTGAGCTGGAAAGACCCCTGGCTCCTGGCCTGGCCCGGGTATGACCCCCTTTACTGTGTGCTTCTGTCTCCTGGACCAGAGAAGTCCTGAGCACGTGTGTGGAACCCCTCGTGGGCTTGCCAGGCCCAGATTCAAGGCTAGTTGCTGTGGTTGTGACATGAGTTTCCTTCTTTGTTTCTCACTTGACTTTCAGTGTCTTTCTGTCCCAGGACCCAGGAGTAGTTAGTCACCCAGACAGTAGACGTGTGGTCATGCTAAAGGGAAACCGACCATCAGGAGGTCACAGCAGGTCTAAAATCATGTAACCAGGATCTGGTACACAATTTACACAGTCCATGGTTCAGAGACTATGAAGAATTTGAAGATCCCGACAGCAGAGCGTCGCTGTAGGTACAGGGTCCTTTTGAGTGTGGGGTTTGTGCAACAAGATAGACTAGGGCTCTAAGATATCAATTTATTAATGGCAGTCATGCTTCGCAGGGAAGTATTCCCATGGGGTGGATGTCTCACATAAAGTCAGAGCACTTTTCATTTATCCTGGAGTCCGGCACTTCACCCCAAATCCCTCTCATATATGTGGTCCTTTGTTTGAAAATGTCATCCGCGTTGAGCAACCAGCTTCTGGCCACAAAGACAGTTCTGTCTTAGGGCTGCGGTGGTTCCACTTGCTGTGTCCCCTCCCTGCGCCCTCAGACTCGGAAAGCACATACTTTGGCGAACGTGAAGGCGCTGTACCTGCATTTGGCCGATGTCCTGTCTGTTAGTGAACTGAGAAGAAACAGAGCCAAACGATTTCTCAAATACTGATGAGTCTGCCCTGCCGTTAAGGAACCAGACGCCAAAGAATCATTGTAGATGAGAGGACAGGAGCAGGACTCTGGTCAATTGAGCAAAGCAGAAACAACACTTGAGGGAGAATTTGGGATGCATGGGTCATAAAGGACAGCAGGAAGCCCTAAGGATGTCCTCTGAGATTCAAAACTATAGAAATATGTAGACAAATATGCTAATATACAAATTAAGGAATTATCTCCCGAGTGAAATATATATAAAGGTACAAACTACTCTAAGGAAAGGTTACAACACTTTGTAAGACTTACATCTGTTCAGACCATGTCCAAGCAATCTGTCCAAGCCATCTCCTTGTTCTAAGCTACTGATTTAGAATCAACTTTGATTTGAGCCTCTAGGGGAAGGGGTGTGGCCTCCTGAGTGACAGGTTGGCTCTGGGGCCTGGCAGGGACAGTGACATCTCAGAAGGACTCCCTGGAGAACCCTCTCCCTCTCATCCACACTCAGCCCAGAGGGCCCTCCACCCGCCCCACCCCCGCCATGAGCCCCTGCCTCCTGGGCTGTGTGGTCTTCTGTCTCCTGCAGGCAGGTGAGTCCTGGGGGCAGGGTCCCCTTCAGGGTGCCAGCACTAAGTCTGTCCGCTGTGACTGCAGCATCGGTCCTCCTTCTCCACAGGGGTCGTCCATGCTGGTGTCACTCAGGACCCCAGATTCCAGGTGGTGAAGACAGGACAAAGGGCTACACTTAATTGTACTCAGGATCTGGGTCATAACTATATGTACTGGTACCGACAAGACCCAGGACACGGGCTGAGGCTGATCCATTATTCAGCTGGACCTCCCACCACGCAGCAAGGAGACGTGCCCGAGGGCTACAGCATCTCCAGACCAAGCAAAGAGAACTTCCCTCTCACGCTGGAGTCCGCCAACCCCTCCCAGACATCTGTGTACTTCTGCACCAGCAGTTACTCCACAGCGCTGCACGGCCACCTCCTTTCTGTGCAAAAAGACAGGGGATCCAAGTGAAAGCTCCTAGCACCGGGAGCCTCAGGGCTTGGTTAGCCATGTGCCTGCAGCGTGACCCTAGGTGTGTGGACTGCTGCTGCTGCTGCTAAGTCGCTTCAGTCGTGTCCGACTCTGTGCGACCCCATAGATGGTAGTCCACCAGGCTCCCCGTCCCTGGGATTCTCCAGGCAAGAACACTGGAGTGGGCTGCCATTTTCTTCTCCAATGCGTGAAAGTGAAAGTAAAGTCTCTCAGTCATGTCTGACTCTTTGCGACCCCATGGACTGCAACCCATCAGGCTCCTCTGTCCATGGGATTTTCCAGGCAAGAGTACTGGAGTGGGGTGCCATTGCCTTCTCCCAGGTGTGTGGACTAGGTTGACCCAAACCTCACTCAGGGACTCTGAGACATGTGTTCACCATCCATCTCTGTCTTTTCCCTGCATCCTCCCTGTGAACCAAGAAAATGCTTCTCCAGCTCTGACTGCTAGTCCTCACCTGAGCCTAGACCTCCAGGAGGGAAGGTGGCTGGTAAACTAGATGAAAACAGATCCTCTTGTCTCACGTCAATGCTGTCTCTCTGGAAGGCTCTCCCCGACTGGCTCTCACGTGGTCTCCGCTCTTGCCCACCTTTCTTGGGTGGGCAGGACGTTCCTCTCCTCACCTCCCTGGCCCCCTCTACCACACCCATGCTGCTCCTCCCTCAACCGGGTCATGTCCCTTCCCAAGTCACACGGAAGCTTTTAAAGTGCCCTCTGCACATGGTCTGCTTTGAGCAAGCTGTCTGGAGTCATCAAAGAGAAATCAGCTTCAGTTAGTTATCAATTATCCGAATCTCATGTGAGTCCATCTGAAGGAGACACTGGCTTTGTGTGTTCATCCTCCCGCCCCCGACTTCCTCAGCATCTCACCTAACCTCGGCCAGCTTGGCACCACCTTCCTCATCAAAATCTTCTCAAAGTCAAAATACATCTTCCATTGCCCCATTATATCAAGATTTTATAAGTGTAGAAATATATGAGTTCATATATATAAAAGCTCTTTATAAAATGTATTAACTAGAATTTGGAAATGCTTAATTTATACAAGAAATCTGGAAATATATGTATCTGATTAATCAGAGGTAGGTATGGAATACAGGTTTCCAGGCATATTCATGTGAGATCCTCAGAGTGTTTATTTTATGGTGATTATTTCCATCTTAGCTAAGTACCGTCTTTGCAGTTATACAGCAATTTTTTCCTTCTCAGTGAAACTGTTGGATCATTGAGTCTTCAACTTCCAGAGGCTCAGAGTAGATCTGAAGATCAACCCTAATTCAGCCAGGATGGGAAGGCAGTAGAACACTAGAGTGTGTGTGAGTGTGTGTGAGTGTGCGTGTATGTGAGTGTGTGTGTGTGAGTGTGAGTGTGTGTGTGAGTGTGTGTGTGTGTGTGTATTAAGCTTGTGGGGGTTCTGTACCCCTGCTTTAGACAGAGGATGCAAATCCATGAGACTGTGAACCACTGGCCACCAGGAGGCACTGTGGGCCCATATAACCAGGGTGTGCTGGGAGGGGTTGAGGGTCCCCCAGGAGGGCAGCTTTAGGGAACCTTAACTACATGGCTGTGTCAGGGAACAGGCTTGAGTTCCCTGAGTGATCTTGGGACACATGGAGCCAACACAGACTCCTCAGTGCCGGGGAAGCGGGGATGTGCCTAGAGCTTTGGGATGGGACCTGCAGAGGGGCCCTGCAGGGGGGCCTGCAAGGGAAGTGGAGGGTGAGGGGTTTGGGTGGCTGCTGAGAGCTTGGAGACCAGTGTCAGGAAGGAGCAGAGAGAGGACAACAAGCCATATTGTGGACATATGGAGACATGGGGAGAGTGCACACTTCAAACCCACCCTTTGCTGAGGGGCTGTCAGGACAGGGAAGGGCATAGAGGAGCCAGCCCTGGGTCCTGCCAAGGGGTCCAGAGGACAAGGGCAGCCTGATAGACACAGAGCAGTGATGTCATAGGCAAATTATCCAATCAGGGAACGGGGAAGGTCAGTGCTTTCACCACACACCCCAGGAGACCTGCCTCCAGCTAATGGTAGTCTTGGATTCCTGATACTGCCATGGGCTCCAGGCTCCTCTGCTGTGTGACTCTGTGCCTCCTGGGAGCAGGTGAGTCCTGGACACAGTGTGGGAGTTTCTGAGATGTCTTTGCCTCCCTGAGATAGAAGCCTGGTGAAGAGGGTTGCAAGAGGAGGTTTCCCCTGTGCTCTGCCCTTAGCTTCCTTGTCTGCTCCCTAACAGGCCTGGTGGATTCTGAAGTCACTCAGACTCCCAAATACCTGATCAAATCGAGACAACAGCAAGTGACTCTGAGATGTTCCCCTGAATCTGCACACTGCTCTGTGTACTGGTACCAATAGGCCCTGGGCCAGGGCCCCCAATTCCTTGTTCAGTATTACAACAGGGAAATGATACAAAAGGAAAGATATCAGATCGATTCTCAGGAAAACAGTTCAGTGACTTTCACTCTGAGATGAACTTGACTTCCTTGGAGCTGAGACTCAGCTGTGTATCTCTGTGCCAGCAGCCAAGACACAGCCCTCCATGATCAGGTGCCTCTGGGCCAAAAACACTCCTGCCCCAGCTCAGGAAGTGGTAGTGAGTGGTGGTGAGTGTGTCGACTGCCTGCCTGGCTGGCCCAGGCCAGGCAGAGTGGACAGTCTTCCCCAGATATTCATTTCTTGATATGTTTTAATGCTCACAAAGATCATGCAAAGTAAGTATTATTTTAACTGTTTATACATCTGAGTGAACATGATTTGCCCAGATCTCATACTTCATATTGTTATCGCAAGGACTCTGACTCAAGTCTGTTTTCAACACTTGTGTTCTCTTTTCCCCAATGAAACTGTCTCCCTACAGAACAAATTAGATATGCATGTGGGTTACGTGAAACAAGATAGAATCTGGGGCTCTATGATATAAATTGTTATTCATGAATGGCAGCCACGGATCACAAGGAGGTATTCCCATGGGTGGAATGTCTCAAATAAAAACAGCATTTTCATTACCCTGGCGTCTGCACCTCCCTCCATGTCCCTCCTAAGCCTGCATTCCTTTGTGTCAATACGCCATCCTGTGCTGGGCAACCAGCTTCTCTCCACCCAGAAAGGTGAGTCACAGGCCTGAGGGGGCTCTGCTTGCTCCCTGCCTCAACATGGGAGGCCCTGGATCCTGTGAACATGAAGGAATTTACCTGCTCTGGCCAGTGGACTGTCTTGTCAGTGAATTGATAAGAAATAGACCAAACAAGTCCTCAAGTCTTGATGAGCTTGCGATGATGTTGGGAACAGATACCTGGATAAACATGGTGGGTGGAGGGACATTCTCAGGTCTGCAGTCAAGTAAACCGGAAGTGGGCCTTGAAGTCCTATTGGGACACATGAGTCATAAGGGCAACAGGAAGCCAGAAGAATTTCTGCAAGACTGAAGACTACAGAAATATGTGCATATATAAAAGTAATAAATATATTAATGAAACAATAAAAAAAATTATCTGTGGACTAGAACATACAAAAAATTTAACCAGTTTTACATAAAGGTTACAGCAACTTGTAAGGCAACTGTTCACTCAGGTTTGATAGCTTACGTTGAAAGGTGGCGGATTCATGATCTCCAAAAAGATTTACCTTTGGGGCCAGGGACCAGTCTTCAACACCCAAGAGCTTCAACACCCAATACACAAAGTAGCCGAGTATAAAAAGGGACATTTTAGGAAAGCTTCTCTCATAGACACCAGGAGGGGAGGGAGAGCACCCCCACTTGCTAGTCTAATCAAGATCTTATGTATTTCATCGGACCCACTCACAACATACATCTTAAATTAATAAGATTAGAACTGACAACAGAAAGATCTCACCAAACTCACTTCCACAATATACATCTTAAGATAAAAAAGATTAGTCAGAAGGTTCTTGTTAAGGAGAAACATGTTCTTGAGCAAGATACTATGCTATATTGACTAAACAAAGCAATGTAAAGAAAATGTTTATCCCTTTCTCCTTGAGAGCCCTGGACCCCTTTTGCCTTCTCGAGGACTCTGGAACCCTTTCTCCTCGGGGACCTGGACTTCTTATCAATTGGCCGAGGGATTGACTCTCTCAGGTTCATCTTTGATTTGAGCCTCTGGGGGAAGAGGCGTGGCCCCTGAGTGACAGGTTGGCTCTGGGACCTGGCAGGGGCAGTGACATCTCAGAGAGAGAGCCCCTCTGGAGAGCCCCTCTCCCCTCTCATCCACACTCAGCCCAGAGGGCCTCAGCCCATCCCGCCCCCGCCATGAGCCCCTGCCTCCTGGGCTGTGTGGTCTTCTGTCTCCTGCTGGCAGGTGAGTCCTGGGGGACAGGGTCCCCGTCGGGGTCCCAGCACTAAGCATGTCCTCTGTGACTGCAGCATCGGTCCTCCTTCCACAGGGGCGGGCCATGCTGGTGTCACTCAGGACCCCAGATTCCAGGTCGTGAGGACAGGACAGAGGGCAACACTGACATGTACTCAGGATCTGGGTCATGACCGTGTGTACTGGTACCAACTGCCACTTGGAGGCACTGTTCCATAATAAGCAGAGTGTGCTGGGAGGGTGTGAGAGTCACTCTGGGGAGGGCAGCTTAACAGAACCTTGTCTATATCATGCCTGCCTCTGGGAGCAGGTCTGAATTCCCTGAGTGGTCCTGGGACACATGGAGCCAGCACAGACTCCTCACTGCTCAGGGAACTGGGGACCTGCCTGGGACCATGGGATGAACACAGAGGGTCATGACCTAACTCAGCACGGGAAGCGGAATGGTGAAGGGGTTGGGGTGACTGGTGAGGGCCTGGTGGCTGGTGATGAGTGTCAGGCAGGGTCGGGCAGAGAAGAACAAGGCATGTTGTGTGCATATGGGACAAGGGGATGAAGCTCACCTCACAGCCAGGCTTGCTGAGGGGCTGTCAGGACAGGGAAGGGCATAGAGGACCCAGCCCTGCGTATTGGTAAGGGGTCCAATGGACAAGGGCAGCCTGATAGACACAGCAGTGACGTCATAGGCAAATGCTCCAATCAGGGAAGCAGGACCTTCAGCACTTTACACCACTCACTCCAGGAGACCCGCCCCCAGCCAGTAGTGGTCTTGGGTTCCTGATGCTGCCATGGGCTCCAGGCTCCTCTGCTGCATGACTCTCTGCCTCCTGGGAGCAGGTGAGTCCTGGACACAGTGTGGGAGCTTCTGAGATGACTTTGCTTTTGCCATCCCCAAAACGCAAGACTCCTGGAAAGTGCTGCAGCAGGAGGCTTCCCCTGTTCTCTCCTCTCTATTTCCTTGTCTCTTCCCAACAGGCCTGGTGGATTCTGAAGTCACCCAGACCCCAAAATTCCTGACCAAATCAAGAAAACAGCAAGTGACACTGAGATGTTCCCCTGAATCTGGACACCGCTCTGTGTACTGGTTCCAACAGGCCCTGGGCCAGGGCCCCCAGTTCCTCGTTCAGTATTTTGATGGAAAAGTGTATCAAAGAGGAAACATGTCAGATCGATTCTCAGGTCAACAGTCAGGCTCGGAGTTGAACTTGACCTCCTTGGAGCTGATGGACTCTGCTCTGTATCTCTGTGCCAGCAGCCCAGACACAGCCCTGCATGATCAGGTGCCTCTGGGACAAAAACAGTCCTGCCCCAGCTCAGGAAGTGGTGGTGAGCGTGTCGACTGCCAGTGTGCCAAGCCCAGTCTCTGGTAGAGAAATAGATTTTCCCAGACATTCATTTCTTGATATGTTTTAATGCTGAGTTGGTGATGGACAGGGAGGCCTGGCATGCTGCAATTCATGGGGTCGCAAAGAGTCGGACACAACTGAGCGACTGAACTGAAATGGACTGAACTGAAATGACCTGAACTGAATTGAAGATCATGCGAGATAAGTATTATTTCAACTGTTTATATATCTGAGGGGATTTGAATTGCCCAGATCTCATACTTCATGACTGTTACAGCTAGGATTGCAGCTCAAGTTTCCTCTCAACACCTGTGGTTCCTTTCCTCATGGAACCGTCTCCATACAGAGCAAGTTACATATACGTGTTGTGTTATGTGTAACAAGATACAGTTTGGGGCTCTGTGATATGAAATGTTACTCAGTGAATGGCAGCCACGCATCACAAGGAGGTATTCCCATGAAAAGAATGTCTCAGATAAAAAAAAAAGCACATTTTTCACTTACCCTGATGTGTGCCACGTCTCACCACTGTTGCTCCTAAGTCTGCATTACTTTCTGCCAATCCGTCGTCCTGTGCTGGGCAACCAGCTTCTCTCCTCCCAGAAAGGTGGGTCACAGGCCTGAGGCCTCTCCCGACATGGGAAGCGGGGGCTCCTGTGAACATGAAGGAGCTGTACCTGCCTTTGGCTGGTGGACTGTCTGTCAGTGAGTTGATAAGAACAGATCCAAACAATTCCTCAAATGCTGATGAGCCTTCAATGAGGTTGGCAGCAGAAACCTGGAGAAACATGGTAGGTGGAAGGCCATTCTCAGGGCTGCGATCAGTTAAAGCAGAAATGGGCCTTGAAGTCCTACTGGGACTCCTATCATGAAGGAGAGCAGGAAGCTAGAGGGAATTTCCCAAGATGCAGAGCTATAGAAATATGTAGACAAATTAAAGTAATACACACATTTACCAAGAATTGTCTCTGGAATAAAGTATAGATAAAATCGCAAACTGTTTACAGAAAGGTTACAATAACTTGTAAGGCTCAAGTCCATTAATCTGGATGGGTCTCCCTGTTGTGAACTGTTCACTCAGGTTCATTTCTGGTTTGACCCTCTAGGAGAAGGGGCGTGGCCACCTGAGTGATAGGTTGGCTGTGGGGCCTGGCAGGGACAGTGACATCTCAGAAGGACTCCCTGGAGAGCCCCTTTCCCTCTCATCCACACTCACCCAGAGGGCCCTCCACCCGCCCCGCACCCGCCATGAGCCCCTGCCTCCTGGACTGTGTGGTCTTCCGTCTCCTGCAGAGAGGTGAGTCCTGGGGGGCAGGGTCCCCTTCGGGGTCCCAGCACTAAGCCTGTCTGATGTGACAGCAGCATTGGTCCTCCTTCTCTGCAGGGGCGGTCCATGCTCGTGTCACTCAGGACCCCAGATTCCAGGTGGTAAGGACAGGACAGAGGGCAACACTGACATGTACTCAGGATCTGGGTCATGACCGCATGTACTAGTACCGACAAGACCTGGGACACGGGCTGAGGCTGATCCATTACTCAGCTGGTATGCACACTAGCAAGCCAGGAGGCGTGCCCGACAGGTACAGCGCCTCTAGATCAAACACAGAGACCTTCTCTCTCACGCTGGAGTCTGCCAACCACTCTCAGACATCTGCGTACTTCTGTGCCAGCAGTTACTCCACGGCGCTGCACAGCCACCTGCTCTCTGTTGAAAAAGACAAGGGGCCCACATGCAGGATCCTAGCACTGGGAACCTAATGCCCTGGGGACCACGTGCCAGCACTGTGACCCTGATATGTGACCTGGACAGGCCTGCATCTGACCCCAGGGACTCGGAGACACATGTCCACCATTAGGCTCTGTCTTTCCTCTGCATCCTCCCTGGATGCAGTTCGGAATGCACCCAGTTCTAACTAGTTCTGACTCTTCCTCATCAGCTTAAGACCTCCGGAAGGGAAGAATATTAGTAAATTAGATATATCTAGACCCTCTTGTCTCTCCATGGCACCTCATTGCTGTCTGTCTGGAAGTTTCTCCCACAGCCTAGCTCTCAAGTGCTCCCTGCTCTTGCCCTCCAGAGGGGCGGGTCTTTCCTCCTTTACTGCCTTGGCCTCACTCCCCTGCCCTCTCTGCTCCAGACACACTGCTCTGCCCTCATCTGGGTCAAGTGCATTCCCATGACACAGGGAACTTTGTAACTACGTGTAAGCGGTCGTGTTTCAGCAAGCTCTTGGGGTCATCAAAGAGAAAACAACCTCAATTAATTAGAAACCATCCAAAATCCCTTGGGAGTCCATTCCCAGGAGGAGAGACAGGCTGGGTGTGTGTGTTCTCCTTCCCTGCCCCTCTTTCTTAGTATCTCAATTAACCTGGACCAGATTTCTATCATTTCCCTCAGAGAAATCTTCTCAAAGTCAAAATTTTCCTCCATGGTATCTTATTATATGAAGATTTTACAAGTTCATAGGAAATAAATAGGTTAATACACATTTAATAGGAAATCTGAAAATATATGCCTCTGATTAATCAGAAATAGCTATGAAGACATGTTTGCAGGCAGATTCACTTGAGATCCTCTGAGCATTTATTTTATGACATATATTTCCATCTTTAGCTAACTACCATCATTGTACTGGTGAAGCAATTATTTCCTTGCTTATAATTCCTTCCTATAGGAAAACGGTCAGATCATACAGTCTTCTACCTCCAGAGCCTAAGAGTGGATTTGAAAATCAACCCTAATCAGCCAGTCTAGGAAGACAGTAGAACAGATATGTGTGTGTGTGGCTGTGTGTGTGTGTGTGTGTGTGTGTGTGTGTGTGTTCAGGGTGTGGGATTTTTGAAACCTTGCTTCAAACAGAGGCTGCAAATCCATGAGGCCATGGATCTTTGGGCACAGGAGGCACTGTGTTTCCGTGGTGAGCAGGCTGCCCTGGGATGGGGTGAGAGTCGCCCTGGGGAGGGCAGCTTAAGGGAACCTTGGCTACATGCCTGCACCTGGGAGCAGGTTTGAGTTCCCTGAGTGGTCCTGGGACACATGTAGCCAGCATAGACTCCTCTGCTCAGGGAAGAGGGGTCCTGCCTGGAGCTTCAGGATGTGCCCAGGGGCCCATCCCCTGGAGCAGCATGGGGAGGGGAGGGTGAGAAGTTGGTGTATCTGGTGAGGGCTGGGAGATGAGTGTCAGGCAGGGTCAGACAGAGCAGAACAAGAGTGTGTGGACACATGCGACCAGGGGACGAAGCTCACCTCACACCCATCCTTGCTGAGGGCTGTCAGGACAGGGAAGGGCACAGAGGAGCCAGCCCTGGATCCTGCCAAGGGGTCCAGTGGACAGGGGCAGCCTGCAGAGACACAGAGCAGTGATGTCATAGGCAAAAGCTCCAATCAGGGAAGCAGGAGGGTCAGCACTTACCCTCTCATCCTAGGAGCCCCGCCCCCAGCCAGCAGCAGTCCTGGGTTCCTGATGCTGCCATGGGCTCCAGGCTCCTCTGCTGTGTGACTCTCTGCCTCCTGGGAGCAGGTGAGTCCTGCACACAGTGTAGAAGCCTCTGAGATGTCTTTGCCTCCCTGGGATAGAAGCCTGGTGATGAGGGCTGCAACAGGAGGCCTCCCTGTGCTCTGCCCTCAGCTTCCTTCTGTCTCCTTCCCAACAGGCCTGGTGGATTCTGAGGTCACCCAGACCCCCAAATACCTGATCAAATCAAGAAAGCAGCAAGGGATTCTGAGATGTTCCCCTGAATCTGGACACCTCTATGTATCCTGGTACCAACAGGCCCTGGGACAGGGCCCCCAGTTCCTTGTTCAATATTATGATGGGAAAGTGCGTACAAAAGGAAACATGCCAGGTCGATTCTCAGGTGAACAGTTCAGTGACTCTCACTCTCAGATGAACCTGAGCTCCTTGGAGCTGTCGGACTCAGCCGTGTATCTCTGTGCCAGCAGCCAAGACACAGCCCTGCATGATCAGGTGCCTCTGGTACAAAAACATCCCTGCCCCAACTCAGGAAGTGGCTGTGAGGGTGACTGCCTCCCTTTCAGGCCTACATAGATCCGATAGACTCTCCCAGACATTCTTCCTCTGCTGTGTTTTAATGCTTCCAAAGATCATGCTAGGTAAGTATTATTTTACCTGTTTATACATCTGACGGGAACTGATTGTCCACATCTTATATGTCATTACTTTCAGAGTAAGGAATTTGATTCACGCCTGTCCTCATTACCTGTGGTCTTTGTCCCCATAAAACTTTCCCCCACATAGAATAAATAATACACATAAATACACACACACACACACGCACACACATGTGCATGTTTTAAAGCAGTTGGCTCACATAGTTGTTAAGACTGGTAAGTCGAAAAGCTGCAAGCTGGTCTGGTGCTACTAGAGACTGAGGGGGAGCTAATGTTTAAGCTCAAAAGTAGAAGAACTAATGGTCCAGTGTGAAGGCCATCGGCTGACAATTCTCTCTTACTTGGAGGAGGATCAGCATTTTCGTCTATTCATCTCTTCACCTGGTTTCATGAAGGCCACCAACATTATGGAGGGTTGTCTGCTTTATGAATTAAAATGTTAATCTAATCTGTTATTAAAATATACCTATTCACATTTTGAAAGTGAAGTCGCTCAGTCGTGTCTGACTCTTTGTGACTCCATGGACTGTAGTCCACAAGGCTCCTCCATCTGTGGAATTTTCTAGGCAAGAGTACTGGAGTGGGTTGCCATTTCCTTCTCCAGGGATCTTCCCGACCCAGGGATTGAACCCGGGTCTCCCACATTGCAGACAGACGCTTTACCATCTAAGCGAAAAAATATCCCTCTTTGGAGCACCCAAAGAATAAAGCTAAATATCCAAGGCAGAGTCAAGGTGACATACTGCATTAGTCAGGACAGCATCTTTCAGGGTTGCACAAGAATTTAATAAGCATGAACTCCCTGTCAAGTAACAGGACTTTGGATTTCTTGACTCCATTTGCTAATCTCTGACAGCCTCCTCTAGTGCTTCCTAGGTGCGAAAGTAGATATGGACACATTTTGACTTCAAACCCTATACTTGAGGACTTCAGATGTCAGAGGAAAGAAAGTAATTATGCTTGCTGGTTCCATACATGAGATAAACAGAGCATGTAACTTACCCTCAGGCATTTTTACATCAACTTTATTGGCATGTGAATTATAGTTAACATTTGAATAATGTGAAGTCTGGGGGCCCTGAACCAGCCTTAACCCTGCTGTAAAACTTTGTTTAAAAGTCAGTCAACCCTGTTTGTGATTTCACATCCACAGATTCAACCAGCCACAATTGTGTGGTACTGTGAAAAGTGAAAGTGAAAGTGAAAGTCACTCAATCATGTCTGACTCTTTGCCACCCCATGGACTGTACAGTCCATGAAATATAAATTCTCTCCAGGCCAGAATACTGGAGTGGGTAGCCTTTCCCTTCTCCAGCAGATCTTCCCAACCCAGGGATCCCACTCAGGTCTCTCCCACTGCAAGCAGATTCTTTACCAGGTGAACAACAAGGTCTGTGATTAGTATCCATTAAAAATTCCACACAAAACTGGACCCATGAAATTCAAAAGAGTGTGGTCCAAGGGATCTGCTGTATATACAATAACATTACATACTGTATATTGAACAGATGAATGGTTTTGATCAATCCATAGGTATGTGCCCATGGAATATTCACCTATAATGACTGAGAACATTTCGTCACCAAAACTTCTCTGAGGCCCCATCCCAGGCCTGTCTCCTTCCCTGACAACCAACAGTATGATTTCTGTTGCTGTCATTTTTTTTAAGTCCTCTTTAGCCCAGAGCTAAATATTTAAGCGATTGCTCCTGGAAAGTATTGTGGGTAAGAAGTTCTTGAAAGCATGTGAGCACCATATCTATGTCAGGGACTATCCTATCTGGAGATGGATGGTTTGGAAAATGACCATCCAAAGGTCTTCCCTGCTGCTACAGGCTTTCTTTTTTTCTTTAGTTAGATATGTACTTTCATAAATTTCTCTTCTCGTGCACACATTATCTGAAATCATTTTATGATGCTATTTGACAGGAGGTCCTCAATTCTTAGGAAAGCACTTTGAGCTCCCATGTGACACACACAGCAAGGCTTCCTGCTCACAAACTGGGTGCTGGGACTGAGCAGGCAACCAGCAGCAGCGATTTTGTTGAGAGATCATTTCATGTCAGGAGAAGGCTTGCCTTTGATTTGACCCCAGAGACCAAGTCACAGGAGTTGAACTGAAAAGTCCCCCTTTCTTAGGGGCCGGGCCTGGGCACTAGTATCCTGCGCTGTGGGTCCCACTGTCTCTTGGACCAGAGACATTCTGAGCACAGGTATGGATCCCGTGGACTTGCCAGGCCTTGATTCCAGGCTTTTTTGTGGCTACAACATCAGACTCATTTATTTCTTCTGACTTTAGTTTCTGTGTTTTTGTCTCTGAGGCCCCAGGAATGGTGAGGCCCCAGGAATGGTTAGTCCCCAAGACCCCAGACGTGCAATCGGGTTCCATGGAAACCAGCTCATCAGGAGGTCACCAGGGTCCCCCACTCATGACCAGAGCATGATATTCAGGTTCAGAAATTATTGAGAATTTGAAAACCCCAGCAGCAGAGCAAGGCGGCTAGTGCAGGGTCCTTCTAAATGTGAGGTTTGTGCGTGTGATACAGTCTAGGGCTCTAGGATATCGGTTACTGAATGGCAGCCACGCTTCACAAGGAAGTACCCCCATGCAATGGATGTCTCATGTAAAATCGGAGCATTTTTCCTTTACCCCAGGGTCAGCCATCTCTCCCGACATCCCTCCCACGTCTGTTCTCCTTTGTGCCAAAATGTCATTCGTGGTGCTGGGCAACCAGCTTCTCTCCTCAAAGCAAAGCGGGTCACAGGCTTGAGGCGGTTCGGCTTGCTTCTCCCCGACTCCTCAGACTCAAGAAGCACATGCTCAAGTGAATGTGAAGGCGCTGAGCCTGCATTTGACAGGCACCCAGTCAGTCGGGGAATTAATAAGAAATAGATTCCTAGGATTCGTCAAGTGTTGATGAGCCTGCCCTATGGTTGGGGAACCAGATTCCGGAATCTAGCGCTGCAATTATTTCCTTCTCAGTAGAAATGTCTGATCATACAGTGTGTTACCTCCACAGGCTAAGACTAGACTTGAAGATCAGCCCTAATTCATCCAGGCTGGGAAGGCAGCAGTTGAGGGGTGTGTATGTGTGAGTAGGGATTGAAAGTGTGGGGAATTTGTATTCTTGGTTTAGGTGAAAGGCACAGATCCATGAGACCGTTGGCCACTAGGAGGCACTGTGGGCGCATGGTAAGCAGGGTGTGCTGGGAGGGGTGAGAGTCACCCTGGAGAGGGCAGCTTAGGGGAACCTTGGCTACATGCCTGCATCAGGGAGCAGGTTTGAGTTCCCTGAGTGGTCCAGGGACACATGGACCCAGCACAGACTCCTCATTGCTCAGCGGAGTGGAGACTTGCCTTGAGCCTCGGGATGTGCCCCAGGGATCTTCTCCTGGAGCAGCATGGGGAGTGGAGGGTGAGGGATGAGTGTGTCTGGTGAGGACTGGGTGATGAGTGTCAGGCAGGGACAGGAAGAGAAGAAAAAGCCATGTGATGGGCATATGGGGACCTGGGGACAGTGCTCACCTCACACCCACCCTTGCTGAGGGCTGCAGAACAGGGAAGGGCACAGAGGAGCCAGCCCTGAGTCCTGCCAAGCGGTCCAGTGGACAAGGGAAGCCTTATAGACACAGAGCAGTGATGTCATAGGCAAATGCTCCAATCAGGGAACAGGAGGGTCAGCACTCTACACCACTCACCCCAGGAGCCCCGCCCACAGCCAGCAGCAGCCTTGGGTTCCTGATGCTGCCATGGGCTCCAGGCTCCTCTGCTGTGTGACTCTTCCTCCTGGGAGCAAGTGAGTCCTGGACACAGTGTGGGAGCTTCTCAGATGTCTTTGCCTTCCTGAGATAGAAGCCTGGTGATGAGTCCTGCAGCAGGAGGCTTCCCTGTGCTCTGCCCTCAGCTTCCTTGTCTGCACCCTAACAGGCCTGGTGGATTCTGGAGTCACCCAGACTCCCAAATACCTGATCAAATCAAGAAAGCAGCAAGTGACTCAGATGTTCCCGTGAATCTGCACACCGCTCTGTGTACTGGTACTAATAGGCCCTGGGCCAGGGCCCCCAATTCCTTGTTCGGTATTACAACCGGGAAACGATACAAAAGGAAAGACATCAGATCGATTCTCAGGAAAATAGTTCAATGACTTTCGCTCTGAGCTGAACTTGACCCCTTGGAGCTGACGGACTCAGCCGTGTATCTCTGTGCCAGCAGCCAAGACATAGCCCTGCATGATCAGGTGCCTCTGGGACAAAAACAATCCTACCCCAGCTCAGGAAGTGGTGCTGAGTGTGTCAACTGCCTCATGAACCCATTCTTTGAGGTCATTTAATAATGATATTTTGATAAGAGGTCATCCTCTTTTTGTCAAAATTGTTGAGATCCCATGAGACACATGCATAGCAAGTTTTCACGTTCACTCAGCGTGTGCCCCATTGGCCAAACCATGGGCAGTAGAATTTTGGTTCTGTAATCAGGAGAAGAGTACTATTTGCTTCAACCCTAAATATCCAAGGGCAGGCTTTGAGCTGGAACTCTCCAATTTCTGTTCTGGCCTGGCACAGGCACAAGTCTCCTGTGCGGTGTGTTCTTCCATCTCCTGGATCAGGGATGTTCTGAGTAGAAATGTGGAACCACCATGGGCTTGCCAAGCTCCACTTCAAGACTTGCTGTTGTGGTTACAATACAAGGCTCCTTCTTGCTTCTGACTTGAGATTCTGTATCTTTGACTCTCAGGTCATAGGAAAGGTTAATCACCCAAACCCAAGACATGTGGTCATAGTGAGTGGAAACCAGCACATCAGGAGGTCACCGCAGTCATGCACTCAAGACTAGCTACATGATTTGCAGGGTCCACAGTGTGAGTATTGAGAATTTATTGTTGTGTAAGGAAATGAACAGGACTGTGGTCAATTAGACAAAGTAGATACAAACACCTGAGGGAGTATTTGTGATGCGTGAGTCATAAAGGGCAGCATGAAGCTAGAAGGATTTTTTTCTTGAGTTTCAACTCTCAGCAATATGTTGTCATTGTTCAGTTGCAAAGTCCTGTCCATCTCTTTGTGACCCTTGGACTTCAGCATGACAGGCTTTGTTGTCCTTCACTATCTCCCTTAGCTTGCTCACACGCATGTCCATCAAGTCTGTGATGCCATCCAACCATCTCATCCTCTGTCATCCACTTCTCCTCTGTCTTCAATCTTTCCCAGCATCAGAGTTTTTTCAAATGAGTCAGTTCTTCTCATCAGGTGGCCAGAGTATTAGAGGTTCAGCTTCAGCATCAGTCCTTCCAATGAATAATCAGGACTGCTTTCCTTTATGATGGACTGGTTTGATGTCCTCAGAGTCCAAGGGACTCTCAAGAGTCTTCTCCAGCACACAATTTGAAATTATCAGTTCTCCAGTACTCAGCCTTCTTTATGGTCCAATACATTCATACGTGACTCCTGGAAAAACCATAGCTTTGACTAGACAGACTTTTGTTGGCAGACTAATGTCTCTGTCTTTTAATATGCTGTCTAGGTTTGTCTAGTACTGCCCCATTCCAGAACTCTTGCCTGGAGAATCCCGTGGATGGAGGAGCCTGGTGGGCCACCGTCCATGGGGGTCGCTAAGAGTTGGACACGACTGAGTGACTTCACTTTCACTTTTCACTTTTCACTTTCCTGCATTGGAGAAGGAAATGGCAACCCACTCCAGTGTTCTTGCCTGGAGAATCCCAGGGACGGGGAGCCTGGTGGGCTGCCATCTATGGGGTCGCACAGAGTCGGACATGACTGAAGTGACTTAGCAACAGCAGGGGCAGGTTTGTCATAGCTTTTCTTCCAAGGAGCAAGCATCTTTTAATTTCATGGTTGCAGTCACCATCCACAGTGATGCTGGAGTCCAAGAAAATAAAGCCTTTCACTATTTCTATTGTTTCTCCATCTATTTGCCAAGAAGTGATGGGCCTGGATGCCATGATCTTAGTTTTCTGAATGCTCAGTTTTAAGCGAGCTTTTTTACCCTCCTCTTTCACCTTCATCAAGAGGCTCTTTAGTTTCTCTTTGCTTTTTGCCATTAGGGTGGTGCACTGATATCTCCTGTCATGAGGACAGGACAGAGTGAAACACTGAAATGTACTCAGGATCTGGGTCATGACCGCATGTACTGGTACCTAATGGTACCAGTGGTGGTGTACTGGGACACCACCCTAATGGCAGAAAGCAAAGAGAAACTAAAGAGCCTCCTGATGAAGGTGAAAGAGGAGAATAAAAAAGCTGGCTTAAATCTCAGCATTCAGAAAACGAAGATCATGGCATCCAGTACACTGGTGTCATCAGCATATGTGAGGTTACTGACATTTCTTCCAGCAATCTTAATTTCAGTTTGAGCTTCATGCAGCCCAGCATTTGGCATGATGTACTTTGCATATAAGTTAAATAAGCAGGGTGACAATATACAGCCTTGATGTACCCTTTTCTTTTCCCAATTTTGAGCCAGTTCATTATTCTACAAAAGTATGTAGATAAATAAACATACATAGTAATGAAGATTTATCTCTGGAATACAGCACACTTAAAGTTGTAAGCTGTTACAGAAAGGATATAACCGCTTATAAGGCTTATGTCCATTGAGCTGGACATAAGTTCTATTGCGAACTGTTCACTTAGGTTCATTTCTGATTTGAGCCTCTGGGGAAGGGGCATGGCCCCTGAGTGACAGGTTGGCTCTGGGGCCTGGCAGGGACAGTGACATCTCAGAAGGACTCCCTGGAGAGCCCCTCTCCCTCTCATCCACACTCAACACAGAGGGCCCTCCGCCCGCCCTGCCCCCGCCATGAGCCCCTGCCTCCTGGGCTGCGTGGTATTCTGTCTCCTGCAGGCAGGTGAGTCCTGAGGGGCAGGGTCCCCATCAGGATCTCAGCACTAAGCCTGTCCGCTGTGACTGCAGCATCGGTCCTCCTTCTCCGCAGGAGCGGTCCATGCTGGTGTCACTCAGGACCCCAGATTCCAGGTCGTGAGGACAGGACAGAGGGCGACACTGAAATGTACTCAGGATCTGAACCATGACAGTATGTACTGGTGCTGACAAGACCTGGCACACGGGCTGAGGCTGATGCGTTATTCAGCTGGGCCTCCCACCACCGAGCAAGGAGACGTGCCCGAGGGCTACAGCGTCTCCATATCAAGCAGAGAGAACTTCCCTCTCACGCTGGAGTTGGCCAACCCCTCCCAGACATCTGTGTACTTCTGTGCCAGCAGTTACTCCATGGCGCTGCATAGCCACCTCCTGTCTGTGCAAAAAGACAGGTGAGGCCCTGCAGCCTGGAAGTCAGAGATCCTCTTAAAGGCTCCTAGCACTTGGAGTCTCAGGGTTCCACAGGTCATGTGCCTGCAGGGTGACCCTGGGTGTGTGGAATAGGTTGACCCAAACCTCACTCAGGGACTCCGAGACATGTGTCCACCATTCTTCTCTGTCTTTTCCCTGCATCCTCCCTGTGAACCAAGAAGATGCTTCTCTAGCTCTGACTGCTAGTCCTCACCTGAGCCTGAGACCTCCAGGAGGGAAGGCTGCTGGTAAACTAGATGAAAACAGATCCCCTTGTCTCTCTTCAATGCTGTCTCTCTGGAAGGCTCTCCCCGACTGGCTCTCATGTGGTCTCCGCTCTTGCCCACCTTTCTTGGATGGGCAGGATGTCCCTCTCCTCACCTCCCTGGCTCCCTGTACCACACCCATGCTGCTCCTCCCTCATCCAGGTCATGTCCCTTCCCAAGTCACATGGAAGCTTTTAAAGTGCCCTCTGCACATGGTCTGCTTTGAGCAAGCTGTCTGGAGTCATCAAAGAGAAATCAGCTTCAGTTAGCTATCAATTATCCGAATCTCATGTGAGTCCATCTGAAGGAGTGACTGGCTTTTTATGCACATCCTCCTGCCCCTGACATCCTCAGCATCTCACCTAACCTCGGTCAGCTTGGCAAAGTCAAAATATGTCTTCCATTGCCCCATTATATCAAGATTTTATAAGTGCAGAAATATCTGAGTTCATATATATAAAAGCTCTTCATAAAATGTATTAACTAGAATTTGGTAATGTTTAATTTATATAAGAATTGTGGAAATACATGCATCTGATTAATCAGAGGTAAGTATGGAATACAGGTTTCCAGGCAGATCATGTGAGATCCTCAGAGTGTTTATTTGATGGTCATATATTTTTCTCTTAGCTAACTACCATCATTGCAGTGGTGCAGAAATTCTTTCCTTCTGAGCAAGAATGTTAGATCATTGAGTCTTCAAATTTCAGATGCTAAGAGTAGATTTGAAGGTCAAGCCTAATTCAGCCAGGATGGGAAGGCAGTAGAACACTAGAATGTGTGTGTGTGAGTGTGTGTGTGAGTGTGTGTGAGTGTGTGTGTGAGAGTGTGTGTGTGAGTGTGTGTGTGTGTGTATTAAGCTTGTGGGGTTCTGTACCCCTGCTTTAGACAGAGGATGCAAATCCATGAGACTGTGAACCACTGGCCACCAGGAGGCACTGTGGGCCCATATAACCAGTGTGTGCTGGGAGGGGTTGAGGGTCCCCCAGGAGGGCAGCTTTAGGGAACCTTAACTACACGCCTGTGTCAGGGAACAGGCTTAAGTTCCCTGAGTGGTCCTGGGACACATGGAGCCAACACAGACTCCTCAGTGCCAGGGAAGTCAGGACGTGCCTGGAGCTTCGGGATGTAGTCAGGGGGGCCCTGCATGGGAAGTGGAGGGCGAGGGGTTCGGGCGGCTGCTGAGGGCTTGGTGACGAGTGTCAGGAAGGAGCAGAAAGAGGAGAACAAGCCATATTGTGGACATTTGGAGACATGGGGAGAGTGCACACTTCATACTCACCATTTGTAGAGGGGCTGTCAGGACAGGGAAGGGCATAGAGGAGCCCGCCCTGGTCACACAAGGGGCCCAGTGGACAAGGGCAGCCTGCAGAGACACAAGCAGTGACGTCATAGGCAAATGCTCCAATCAGGGAAGCAGGAGGGTCAGCACTTACACCACTCACTCCAGGAGCCTGCACCCAGCCAGCAGCAGTCCTGGGTTCCTGATGCTGCCATGGGCTCCAGGCTCCTCTGCTGTGTGACTGTCTGCCTCCTGGGAGCAGGTGAGTCCTGGATACAGTGTGGGAGTTTCTGAGATGTCTTTGCCTCCCTGAGATAGAAACCTGGTGAAGAGGGCTGCAGCAGGAGGCTTTCCCTGTGCTCTGCCCTCAGCTTTCTTATCTCCTCCCCAACAGGCCTGGTGGATTCTGAAGTCACCCAGACCCCCAAGTACCTGATCAAATCAAGAAAGCAGCAAGCAATGCTGAGATGTTCCCCTGAGTCTGGACACCGATCTGTGTATTGGTACCAACAGGCCCTGGGTCAAGGCCTCCAATTCCTCATTCAGTATTACAATAGCGCAGAGAATGAGAAAGGAAACATACCAGATCGATTCTCAGGAAAACAGTTCAGTGACTCTAGCTCTGAGCTGAACTTGACTTCCTTGGAGCTGATGGACTCAGCCGTGTATCTCTGTGCCAGCAGCCAAGACACAGCCCTGCATGATCAGGTGCCTCTGGGACAAAAACACTCCTGCCCCAGCTCAGGAAGTGGTGCCTGTGTGTTAGCTGTCAGCCTGCCAGGCCCTGTCTCTGGTAGACGAGAGACTTTCCCAGACATTCACTTCTTGATATGTTTTAATGCTCACGAACGTCATCAAGATAAGTATCATTTTAACTGGTTGTACATCTGAGGGGTTGTGAGTTGCCCAGATCTCATATATCATAAGTATTACAGCTAGCATCCCAGTGCAAGTGTGTTCTCAACACCTGTGGTCCCTTCGCTCGTGGAACTGTGTACATAGCAAATTACATACACGCGTTGTGGGGTGTATACAGTTTGGGGCTCTGTGATATGAAGTGTTACTCAGTGAATGGCAGCCACAGTTCACAAGGAGGTATTCCCATGAGAGGAATGTCTCAAAGAAAAACAGCATTTTTCATTACCCTGGTGTCTGCACCTCCCTCCACGTCCCTCCTACATCTGAATTCCCTTGTGGCTAGACGTCGTCCTGTGTCGGGCACCCAGCTTATCTCCACCCGGAAAGGTGGGTCACCGGCCTGAGGGGGCTCTGCTTGCTCCCTCCCCGCAACACGGGAAACACAGGCTGCTGTGAACATGAAGGAGCTGTAAGCACGTTTGACCAGTGGACCGTCTGTCAGTGAATTGATTAGAAACAGACCAAAGAATTCCTCAAATGTTGATGAGCCTGCAATGAGGTTGGGAGCAGAGACCTGGAGAAACACGGTAGGTGGAGGGACAGGCTCAGGACTGTGGGCAATGTTGCGGAAAGGGAGCCCTGAAGTGATGCTGCTAAGTCGCTTCAGTCATGTCCAACTCCGTGCGACCTCATAGACGGCAGCTCACCAGATTCCCCCATCCCTGGGATTTTCCAGGTAAGAACCCTGGAGTGGGGTGCCATTGCCTTCTCCGCTTGAAATGCTCTTGGGACACATATCATAAAGGGCAGCAGGATGCCAGAAGGATTTCCCCAGGATTCAAAACTTCAGAAATATGTAGATAAATACAAGTAATATACATGTTAATGAAGACTATGTCTGGAATAGAACATACAAAACATTTAATCAGTTTAACATCTACAGAAAAACCTTTAATATTTTCAGAAAGGTTACAGCAACCTGTGAGATTACGTCTGTTGTACTGGATGGGTCTCTGTGTTGTGAATGGTTCACTCAGGTTCACCTCTGATTTGAGCCTCCAGGGGAAGGGGCGTGGCCCCTGAGTGACAGGTTGGTTCTGGGGCCTGGCAAGGACAGTGACATCTCAGAAGGACTCCCTAGAGAGCCCCTCTCCCTCTCATCCACACTCAGCACAGAGGGCCCTCTGCCCGCCCCGACCCCGCCATGAGCCCCTGCCTCCTGGGCTGTGTGTTCTTCTGTCTCCTGCAGGCAGGTGAGTCCTGGGGGGCAGGGTCCCCTTCGGGGACCCAGCACCAAGCATGTCTGCTGTGACTGCAGCATCGGCTCTCCTTCTCCACAGGGGCGGTCCATGCTGGTGTCACTCAGGACCCCAGATTCCAGGTCGTGACGACAGGACAGAGCACGACACTGAGATGCACTCAGGATCTGAGCTTTAGCTATATGTACTGGTACCGACAAGACCCGGGACACGGGCTGAGGCTGATCCATTACTCAGTTATCCCTCCCGCCACGGAGAAAGGAGCTGTGCCCGAGGGCTACAGCGTCTCCAGATCAAGCACAGAGAACTTCCCTCTCACACTGGAGTCTGCCAACCCTCCCAGACATCTGTGTACTTCTGCTCCTGCGGTTATCCACGGCGCTGCACAGCCACCTCCTCTCTGTGCGAAAAGATGAGGGAAGCCCTGCAGCCTGGAAGGAGGAGAGCCCCTTGCAGGCTTCTCACACCCGGAGCCTTGGATTCCAGGGCCACATGCCTGCAGTGTGACGCTGAGTGTGTGTCTCATATCACGCCCAGCTACATCGACGTTAAATAGAGTGGGCGGGTGTTTTTTTAATTTCAAAGTTTTATAACTTTAAAACCAGATGGGTTAATATATATAATATTTGAATATAAATCCATTACCTATAATTAGTAATACTTAATTTATATAGGAAATCTAGAATTATTTGGATCTGATGAATCAGAGGGAATGAGGAATGCAGTGTCCCAGGCTGTATTCGCCTGAGCTCAGCAGAGTGTCTATGAAGGTCTCTGTGATTCCACCCTAGCATACTACTGTCAGCGCAATTATGTTCTTCTTATGGAAATGCTGGTTTCTACAGTCTTTTACCTCCAGAGGCTAAGAGGGAATTTGAAGACCAATCTTAAGGCAGCCAGTGTGGGAAGTCAGTAGAACAAGTGTGTGTGTGTGTGTGTGTGTGTGTGTGTGTTCAGGGTATTGACATTCCTGCTTTAGACAGAAGGCACAGATCCAAGAGACTGTGGACCATTGGCCACTAGGAGGCACTGTGGGCCCACGGTAAGCAGGGGGTCCTGGGAGGGGTGGAGAGTCACCCTGGGGAGGGCAGCTTTAAGGAACCTTGGCTACATGCCTGCATCAGGAAGCAGGTTTGAGTTCCCTGAGTTCCTGAGGTTCCAGGACCCATGGAACCAGTACAGACTCCTCACTGCCCAGGAAAGTGGGGATGTGCCTGGATCCTCAGGAAGTGCCCAGGAGATGGTCTCCAGGGGCTGCAAGGGAAGTGGAGGTGAAGGGGTTGGGGTGGGTGGTGAGGGCTGGGTGATTGGCAGCTGATGGCCTGGTGATTGCCAGTCAGGTGAGTGCCTGGCTGCGTGTCAGGCAGGGGCAGGCAGAGGACAACAAGGTATGCTGTGGGCATTGGGCACATGGGGATGGTGAACCCTTCACACCCACCCCTTGCTCAGGGGCTGTGAAGGGCAGGAAGGGCATAGAGGGCTCACCTTTGGTGCTGGCAAGGAGTGAAGTGGAGAGGGCAGCCTGCAGAGGCACAGAGCGGTAACGTCATAGGCAAATGCTCCAATCAGGGAACAGGAGGGCCAGCATGCTACAGAAGGCACAGATCCAAGAGACTGTGGACCATTGGCCACTAGGAGGCACTGTGGGCCCACAGTAAGCGGGGGCTCCTGGGAGGGGTGGAGAGTCACCCTGGGGAGGGCAGCTTTAAGGAACCTTGGCTACATGCTTGCATCAGGAAGCAGGCCCCGCCCCTAGCCAGTAGAGGTCTTGGGTTCCTGATGCTGCCATGGGCTTCAGGCTCCTCTGTGTGACTCTCTGCCTCCTGGAACAGGTGAGTCCTGGACACAGTGTGGGAGCTTCTGAGACATCTTTACCTCCCTGAGATAGAAGCCTGGCGATGAGGGCTGCAGCAGGCTTCCCTCTGCTCTGCCCTCAGCTTCCTTGTCTCCTCCCCAACAGGCCTGGTGGATTCTGAAATCACTCAGATCCCAAATACCTGATCAAATCAAGAAAGCAACAAGTGACACTGAGATGTTCCCCTGAGTCTGGACACTGCTCTGTGTACTGGTACCAACAGGCCCTGGGCCAGGGCCCCCAGTTCCTCGTTCAGGATTTCAACAGAATGTGAGAGGAGAAGCTAACCTATCAGGGCGATTCCCAGGCCAACAGTTCTGAGCTGAGCCCAAGCTCCCTGGTGCTGCTGGACTCAGCTGCGCATCTCTGTGCCAGCAACCAAGACACACCCTGCATGATCAGGTGCCTCTGGGACAGAAACACTCCTGCCCCAGCTCAGGATGTGGTGTGAGGGTATCAGCTGCCAGC
Organism: Ovis aries; assembly: GCF_016772045.2. Classification (NCBI taxonomy): domain Eukaryota; kingdom Metazoa; phylum Chordata; class Mammalia; order Artiodactyla; family Bovidae; genus Ovis; species Ovis aries. The sequence goes on from NC_056057.1 coordinate 106,990,676, forward strand.
CAGCCAGGCCCAAGTCTTGGTTTAGCAGACAGCCTTTCCCAGACATTCATGTCTTGATATGTTTTAATGTTCCCAAAGATCATGCAAATAAGTATTATTTTAACTCTTTACACACCTGAAGGGGAGTGGCTTGCCCAGATCTCATACTTCATAAATATCAGAACAAGGAATCAGATAAATGTCAGAACAAGGAATCAGATAAATGTCAGAACAAGGAATCAGACTCACGTCTGTCCTTGTCACTGTGGTCCTTGCCCCCATTGTATGATTCTCCCATAAAACAAACAAACAAATCCTCTCTTTTAAAGGAGTTGACTCACATAGTTGTTAATAGTGATAAGTCTAAGGTCTACAAGCTGTGCTCATGTTGTTAGAGACCTAAGAAGAGCTGATGTTCAAGTTCAAAGGCTGTTGGCAGAAAGAAGTGATCATCTAGTGAAGGCCATCAGCTGGATACTTCTCTCCTACCTAGGAGAGGTTTAGGGTTTTTGTTCTATTCATTTCTTCATCCCATTGGATGAGACCTACTACATTACGGAAGTTCATCTGCCTTACCAATAAAGATGTTCAACTAATCTGATTTTAAAATCTATTGATAACTTTTCACATATTTATCTCTCACCAAGACATCCTCACAGGGACATTCAGAACAATGTTGAACTAAATATCTGTGGCCTAGTCAAGGTGACACATTAAATTAGTCATCCCAACAACTTCCACACTTGCCTAGGAATTTAGTAAGCATGAAGTCCCTGGCACATAACAGGACTCTGGATTTCTTGATTCCCTTTGCTAATCTCTGACAGCCTCTTCCACCATTTCTTAGATGCAAATGTAGAGATGGACACATTTTGCCTCCAGCTGAGGCCTTTAGAAATCTCAGGGGTGAAAATAATTCTGCCGGTTGATTTAGTGCACGAAATGAGCCAGAGCATGTAACATACAGCCCTCCTCAGGCATGTTAAAATCAGCTTTACTGATGCATAGATTGTAGTTGACTCTTCACCAATGTGCTGTTTAGGAGCACTGAGTAACCCCCTAACCCTGCAGTTAGAAATCTGCATATAACTTCACACACTTAGGAATGAAGAATAATCTCTGGAATACAACACACTTAAGTTGTAAACTGTTTGCAGAAAGGACACAACTCAGAAGGCTCAAGACCATTGAGCTGGATGGGTTGTTTCTCTTTTGAACTGTTCACTTAGGTTCATTTCTGATTTGAGCCTCTGGGGGGAAGGGGCGTGGCCCCTGAGTGACAGGTTTTCCCAGGGGCCTGGCAGAGACAGTGACATCTCAGAAGGACTCCCTGGAGAGCCCCTCTCCCCTCTCATCCACACTCAGCCCATAAGGCTCTCCGCCTGCCCCACCCCCGCCATGAGCCCCTGCCTCCTGGGTTGTGTGGTCTTCTGTCTCCTGCAGGCAGGTGAGTCCTGGGGGGCAGGGTCCTCTTTGGGGTGCCAGCACTAAGCCTCTGTGCTGTGACTGCAGCATCAGTCCTCCTTCTCCACAGGGGCGGTCCATGCTGGTGTCACTCAGGACCCCAGATTCCAGGTCGTGAGGACAGGACAGAGGGCGACAGTGACATGTACTCAGGATCTGGGTCATGACTACATGTACTGGTACCGACAAGACCTGGGACACGGGCTGAGGCTGATCCATTACTCAGCCGGGCCTCCCACCACGGTTCAAGGAGACGTGCCCGACGGGTACAGCGTCTCCAGATCAAGCAAAGAGAACTTTCCTCTCACGCTGGAGTCTGCCAACCTCTCCCAGACATCTGTGTATTTCTGCGCCAGCAGTTACTCCACGGCACTACATGGCCACCTGCTCTCTGTGCAAAAAGACACATACTTAGGAATGAAGAATTATCTCTGGAATACAACGCACTTAAAGCTGTAAACCGTTTATAGAAAGGACACAACTCATAAGGCTCAAGTCCATTGAGCTGGATGGGTTGTTTCTGTTTTGAACTGTTCACGTAGGTTCATTTCAGATTTGAGCCTCTGGGGGAAGGGGCGTGGTCCCCTTAGTGACAGGTTGGCTCTGGGACCTGGCAGGGACAGTGACATCTCAGAAGGACTCCCTGGAGAGCCCCTCTCCCTCTCATCCACACTCAGACCAGAGGGCCCTCCGCCTCCCCGCCCCCGCCATGAGCCCCTGCCTCCTGGGCTGTGTGGTCTTCTGTATCCTGCAGGCAGGTGAGTCCCGGGGGGCAGGGTCCCCTTCGGGGTCCCAGCATTATGCATGTCCGCTGTGACTGCAGCATCGGTCCTCCTTCTCCTCAGGGGTGGTCCATGCTGGTGTCTCTCAGGACCCCAGATTCCAGGTCGTGAGGACAACACAGAGCGCGACACTGACATGTACTCAGGATCTGGGTCATAACTCTATGTACTGGTACCAACAAGACGCAGGACACAGGCTGAGGCTGATCCATGACTCAGCTGGCCCTCCCACTATGGAGAAAGGAGACATGCCCAGGGCTACAGCATCTCCAGACCAAGCACAGAGGACTTCCCTCTCACGCTGAAGTCTGCCAACCACTCCCAGACATCTGTGTACTTCTGTGCCAGCAGTTACTCCAGGGTGCTGCACAGCCACCTCCTTTCTGTGCAAAAAAGGAGATGAGGGCCCTGCAGCCTGGAACTTGGAGAGCCCCTTGCAGGCTCCTAGCACCTGCAGACTTGGAGCCCACAGACACATAGCAGCGTAGCCGGCGATGTTTGATCTTCCGGGCACGGACCTGGCAGCAGGGCCTCAGGGACATGTGTCCACCCTCACTCTCTGCCTTGTCACTGCAGCTGCCACGTGACCCTAAAGATGCTACCCAGCTCTGACTCCTAGTCATCAGTCTGAACATGAGGCCCCCAGGAGGGAAGGTTCTGGGAAATCAGATACATCTAGACCCTCTTGTCTCTCCCCGGGCACCGCATGTCTGTCACTGTGGAAGGTTCTTCCCCAGGCTGGCCCATGTATTGTCTCTGCTCTTGTCCAACTTCCCAGATGTGGGGCCTTTCTCTCCCACCTTCCTGGCCCTCGTTCCCACCCCTCTCTACTTCAGCCTTGCTGCTCCTCCCTCAACTGGGTCATGTCCTTGCCCATCAACCGGGGAACCTTGTAATGATCCCTAAGTGGGCGTGTCTGAGTGTGCTCTCTGGGGTCCTCAAAGAGAATGCAACCTCAGTTAATTATTAATCATCCAAAATGCCTTGGTCGTCCCTGAGGAGGAGAGACAAGCTGTGTGTGTATGTATTCTCCACCATTGCCTGTGTTTAGCATCTAAATATCCTCATGCAGGGAAAGACTAAAAGCAAGAGAAGGGGGTGGCAGAGAAAGAGGTGGTCCCATAGCATCACTGGCTCAACAGACATGAATTTGAGCAAACTGTGGGAGATAGTGAAGAACAGGGGAGCCTGGTACGCTGCAATGCATGGGGTTTCAATGAGTTGGACTCGAGTTAGCAGCTGAACAATAACACCAGCAAAAGCTAACCCAAGTTTGTAGCATCTCCCTGCATCTCCCTCGTCACAATCTTCTAAAAGTGAAAGTATTAAATATTTCCTGCATGAACTCATTTCTTTTCTCTTGAAATAAAAATCATAAATCAGCTATGGCTGGCTGGTGTGTGTGTTTCTAATTGTGTGTGTGTGGTTTAGAAAAACAAAGCAAGCAAAAACAGAGTGCAATCGGCAAACAGTGAAATATTTTCTAATATGAACACATCCATGATTATTAAATCTGGGCAGACAATCTTGGTTTCCACACATAGACCACATTGGGATGCTGTGTAGCTGAGAAACTCCACAAGTTTCTAGGGCAGAGCAAGCAGACAGAGCTAGTGCCTTGGATGAGGAGGCTTAAGAGAAAGCTTTATTTGGTGTTCTTATCTCTAGAAGCCGTACTAGAATTAGCACTAATTTGCAGGCTTGCTTTCCCTGGGAGCCACGTACTTCAACTATGCAATGCTGAGGAAGCCCTGAGGGTGCAGAAAAAGTGAAGTGTATGGAGGTGGGAGGTGGCAGGAAAGAGCAACAGAAAGAGCAACACTTGCCTGAAGAGAAAAGCGAAGGAGCCATGGCAAAGGGTGTCGGGCATAAAGCCAGCCTCGCCTAGACCAGCGGTCCAGCTCACAGGTCTTCTAAGAGACTCTGCAGGACAGAGCAGGGTTCCAGGATCAGCGACCTGGAATGAGAGGTACAGATTCCTGGGATCCGGCAGAGATAATGACATCAGAGCAGTGACGTCACTGCCTCACCTGCAGTCAGAGGAAGGAGGCCCAGAACCCCACTCTCAGAGAGCAGAGCTCTGAGCAAGGAGACGCCTGCCCGCTCTGCCCCTCCTGCCATGGGCTGCGGCCCCGTCTGCTGTGTGGCTCTGTGTGTCCTGGCAGCAGGTGGGGCCTTGGCACGGGGGAACCCGTGTTCCTAGCCTGACTCTGCCTGAATCCAAGGCATCATCGGGTTCTCTCCCACGCTTTTTCTCAGCCCCAGTCTTCTTCCCCCACAGGCCTTGTGGATTCTGGAGTCACCCAAACCCCAAGATACCTGATTAAAGCAAGAGGACAGCGAGGGACCCTGGGATGCTCCCCTGTCTCTGGACACCTCTCTGTGTACTGGTACCAACAGGCCCTGGGCCAGGGCCCCCAGTTCCTCGTTCAGTATTACAGCCAGAACGTGTATGGAGAAGCACAGCTCCCGGATCGATTCTCAGGAGAGCAGTTCAGTGACTCTAGCTCTGAGCTGAACTTGACTTCCTTGGAGCTGACGGACTCAGCCGTGTATCTCTGTGCCAGCAGCCAAGACACAGCCCTGCATGATCAGGTGCCTCTGGGACAAAAACACTCCTGCCCCAGCTCAGGAAGTGGCTGAGAGGGTGACTGCCTGCCTGTCATGCCTACGTAGATCCGGTAGACTCTCCCAGACGTTCTTCCTCTGCTGTGTTTTAATCCTTCCAAAGATCATGCTGTTGCTGCTGCTAAGTGGCTTCACTCGTGTCCGACTCTGTGCGACCCCATAGATGGCAGCCCACCACGTTCCGCTGTCCCTGGGATTCTCCAGGCAAGTATTATTTTACCTGTTTATACGTCTGAGGGGAACTGACTTGTCCACATCTTATATTTCATTACGTTCAGATCAAGCAGTTTAATTCAAGCCTGTCCTCATTACTCGTGGTCTTTGTCCCCATAAATCTTTCCCCCACATAGTATAAATAATACACACAAACATACATACACACACACACACGTACGTGTTTTAAAGCAATTGGCTCACATAGTTGTTAAGACTGGTAAGTCGAAAAGCTGCAGGCGGGTCTGGTGCTACTAGAGAGTGAGGGGGAGCTGATGTTTAAGTTCAAAAGAAGAACTAATGGTCCAGTGTGAAGGCCATCAGCTGACAATTCTCTCTTACTTGGGGGAGGATCAGAGTTTTTGTCTATTCATCTCTTCACAGGTTTCATGAAGGCCACCGATATTGTGGAGGGTCATCTGCTTTACGAATTAAAATGTTAATCTAATCTATTATTAAAATATACCTATTCACATTTTGTAAGTGAAGTTGCTCAGTCGTGTCTGACTCTTTGTGACCCAATGGGCTGTATTCCACTAGGCTCCTCCATCCGTGGAATTTTCTAGGCAAGAGTACTGGAGTGGGTTGCCATTTCCTTATCCAGCGGATCTTCCCGACCCAGGGATGGAACCCGGGTCTCCCACATTGAGCCAAAAATGTCCCTTTTTGGAGCACCCAGAAAAATAAAGCTAAATATCCATGGCAGAGTCAAGTTGACATATTGTATTAGTCAGGACACCGTCTTCCAGGGCTGCACAGGAATTTAGCAAGCATGATGTCCCTGGCAGGTAACAAGACTCTGGATTTCTTGACTCCACTTGCTAATCTCTGCCAGCCTCCTCTAGTGCTTCCTAGGTCAGACAGTAGATATGGACACATTGTGACCTCAAAGCCTATAGTTGAGGTCTTCAGATATCACAGGAAAGAGCTTGCTGGTTCCATACATGAGATAAACAGAGCATATAACTTAGCTTCTGGCGTTTTTACATCAACTGTATTGACTTATGAATTATAGTTAACATTTGAATAATGTGAAGTTTGGGGCCCCTGAACCAGCTTTAACCCTACTGTAAAAGTTGTTTAAAATTCAGTCAACCCTGTTTAAGGTGTCCCATCCACAAATTCAACCAGCCACAGTTGTATGGTACTGTGAAAAGTGAAAGTGAAACTCACTCAGTCGTGTCTGACTCTTTGCCACCCCTCTATGTCCATGAAACTCTCCAGGCCAGAATACTGGAGTGGGTAGCCTTTCCCTTCTCCAGTGGATCTTCCCAACCCAGGGATCCAAACCGGGTCTCTACCATTGCAGGCAGGTTCTCTACCAGATGAACCACAAGGTCTGTAGTTAGTATCTGTTAATAGTTCCACACAAAACTGGACCTATGAA